>NC_141352.1:34868855-35553855 GCF_057382095.1 Aulonocara sp. 'chitande type north' Nkhata Bay
TGAATGAAAAAATGATGTAACTCTACTGCCCGACATGCTCCGAGACAGGAAGGGAGAAAGGTGAAATAAAAACTATATTGAGGTGGCTCCTCCATAATAGACTTTTTCACCTTGCTGTATTCAGTCTTACCTTGGCTTATCTCTGCCCTTGCCCATGATATAATTGAGCTTTTCAAAGCGGCGGCACATTTAATGCCTCACATATGGATACGCATTTGAAAATGACTACAATTTAAATCTTTTATTAACAAAGTGGCTTAAATTTATATAACCTGGGTGAAGTTAGTGGAGCTGAAAGAAACCAGATGTTTCCCTTGACTTGCTTTCACCCTGCAAAGGACATATGGCTCTTCTGATATGGATACAGGCTCGCGTATAGAAAATGAATCTACTCTACTGTGTTGTGGTTTTAAAGTCAGCTGGACCCACAGTGTTACATCCACACCTCCTCCGCATATTTTCCCGTGCACTCACACACACACCAAACACACTTCCTTCCTCTGAGTAAAACTTCCTATAGGGACTTCCTGCGCTAAGTGTTGTTTACTTAGTGCCCACTCATCTCCCACCTCCCTGGCAAGCACTTCCTCTTCCTCCTGCTGTGTTCCTTTGTGTCTGTGTGTGTGTGCTCACATACTGTGAGCTTGTGTGTTTGTGTAACATTTTCCTATTTTTACTATTTTATGTGTAACTCCAGGAGTGTAAATATTGCTTCTCTGTATGTCAGTGTCTGCATGAGCCTGTGCATAACCCAGTGTGTGTGACATCCGGCCAGCTGTTCTGGGTAACCATTTCAGAAGAATCCCCTTCCCCAGCTATTCCTCTGACCGCTATTATTCTATAAATATCCTGAGACAGTAGAGATAGGACTCAGTGGGACTGCAGGACAGCTACCAGCTAAAACCAGAGTGCCAAAATGCCCTGAATCTGTCCTGAAGGTTAATCTATGCGTAGGTGCACTGTTTGGTGTAGGTGCTGATATAGATCCAAGTCAGCATGTGAAAACCTATCATATTCATCAGATGGTGCCAATCTGTACACGCACACTCGGAAGCCTATTCTTTTTTGGTTACAGTCCAAAAAAATAAATAAAAAATAGAAAATGCCACTTTCCCACACTTAAATAAAGATTTTACCCGGAGATGTTTTTATAGATCAAGCATGTCAGAACACTGTCACGCTTCCATGTGTGTCACATAAACACCTGCCCATCGGCTTCATCTGCGATCCTCTGGTAGTTTTTTGGCATTCATTTTGGAGAAGGGCAGAAGAGCTTATAAAAATGATCTCACACATTTTCCAGATACGCTTAATGGTTGTAAAGTAGCTGTTATGCCTCAGAAAATACTCCATAGTATGGCAGTTGAGCTCATTGTATCCTTTAATAGCTTTTAGTTAAACAAGAGTTTTAATATGATAGTAAATTCTACGTGTAGACTATTTTCACCAAATTAAAGTTAATAAAAATATATTTTATGCTCAGATTATGGCATGAAATACACAAATTCTCCACTATCCATTGCTCTTTATTTATGTAAAGGTGGGCACATCAATTCAAATATCGAGCGCTGATATTGGTATTTTATCGATACTACTATGATCGATACTGAGTTCTTTATGTAGGATCCTGAAGTGTGTAAAACAATACACCTCAAACATGCACTATAAAAAAATCTCTGAACCTTTTTGTGTTGACTGTAACGTCTATTTTATTTACAGGTTATAGCACATTTAAACAGCACTAGTTTTTCATCAACAAGCTTAAAAGAGATCTTTATTTGGGGTGTTGCAAATACTTTATAGATTTGTTATAGCAGTTGAAATGAAGTTAAACGCAACATATAACTACGGAAGAGGATTAGGGCCACTGGGAAAAAAAGGCTTTTTTTTCTTCTTTTCTAGAATTCTGAGAGAAAAGTCAGAATTCAGACTTTTTTCTTAAAATGTTTTTTTCTTAGAATTCAGACTTTTTTCTCAGAATTCTGGAAAAGAAGAAAAAAAGACGTGCCCACTCTTTTTTTGTTTTTTCCGGTGGCCCTAATCCTCTTCCATAGATAACACGTATTGTCAAAAAGTAGAATAATACGCAGCACAATAAAATTAAAAAAAAAAAAATAGAATAAGAATACGAAAAACGCTAATCTAAAATAATAAAAAAATAAATTTAAATAAGCAAGATAAGAAAATCTATTTTTCATGTAATGCACAGAAACACAGTGCTACGTTGGTGATATACCTTACTTCAGATTTAACCCGGTTTACCAGCAGGGAGCATGCTCGGCTTTGAGGGCAGTATTTCTTTATGGTAGTTTGAGACCTTTTATTTTTCAGATACTGGTAATATTTTAGCTGTTGACATATTGTGTTGGCCTTACACCATTGCTGTAATGTGCAAAGCCTCGCATGTTAGATACATGTGAGCTTCCTTTTGACTCGTTTGAATCTTGTGTAGCAGAAACACATCTTGAAAATCCTCTCAGATCTGGAAAACACATTTCAGTAAGTAGCTGAGGCTCCAAAGAAGAGACTCAGTGCCCATCAGTGCACTGATTATGTTGGCTGCAATAAAGCACTTCCTTAGTTTATTACTTCATTGTTTTCACATATGCCAGTTTTTGTGTTCCACCTGTGAGCATGACTAATGGTAAATATGTAATGAGTAAGTGAGAGAGTGACATGATCTTTGCTTGAAAGGATCAGTTTTTTCGTGACCCCCTGAGTCCAGAGGTTAATGACATCATTAGCATTCTGTTGGGGCTTGCCTGGCTTCTCTTTCCCAGCAGGGTTTGAGGCTGACTAAGCCAGGGAATGAACACAACACAAGTCTGTGAGCAGAGATTGTGAGTGCATGTGTGTGTGTGTGTGTGTGTGTGTGTGTGTGTGTGTGAGAGAGAGAGAGAGAGAGAGAGAATGAAAGAGTGAGATGGATGGGTGAGGGGTGCTTTTGTGGTCATCCTGAGAGTGTCACAGGATACTGGCAGTGTGAGTCATGAATCTGAGGATGAAGAGGGGGAGGACGTGAAAAGGGCTGGAGGGTGAGTGGGTGGAAGGGAGATAGGGCTTGGACACGGGGGTGGAGGTGGCCCAGCAGGACATGCTAAACAGTGACTAGACCTGTGAGTCAGAGGGAGTGTCCATTGGCCAAGGGCACACACACACACACACAGACACACACACAGTTTGTATTACTATAACTACTGTATGAAAGCCATCATTGGAAAGTCAGTGGAAACTTATTACCTAATCCAGCATGCAACATTAATCAATTGCCTGGAAGGAATATTTTGATTTTTTTTTAACAGAAGGTGCAATGAGATCATTTGTTACAAAAGCTGGAGATGAAGTCAGATAAAACAAATGTTAACATAAGAAAAAAATAGAAGCTATACTGAATTATCAAAGTAAACAAAACTTGAAGGAGTGATACATACACTCAGCTTTCAGATATTTACCATGGGCCAGGGGTCTGGCTCCATTGTGGGGGTGGACTCCATTACAGTACCGATTCCACTTTCTTAAACAAGCTCTTTTGACGCCCTTGCCCCTCCTACAGTCCAACATTTTTCTGATTGGCTGCCCCTCACAAAAAGAAGTGTGCTTTTAGAGCTTTCCGAAGCCTCAATAGTAACTGCAACAATGTCTACATCTATGCATACATGCCATGAAGTTCACAACTAACTTTGTCTTTCTGTGAAAAAGTGCAATTAGATGTTCTATGGTGCCATAAAACTGAGTGCAGTCAGCAAGATATCAGGTTTTGCCACCGTTAGTGTCTTTTTCACATGACACATGCTTTATTGTTATTATAGAAATATTGATTGCAGCAGCTTTAAAAGTCTTGGTGTCTTTAACAGTGTTAGTGTTGCCTTGATGAACTAAATGTGAATCATTCAAGGGGGCTAAAGAGGTTAAATCTAAATCTTGTCCAAATATTTCACTAAATTACGGTCTCTGCTTCTATCAGCACTCAATTTTCAACCTCAATTTTCCTCAAGAATTATTAAGCATTACAAGAATGTATAAAGACACATTTTCCAGTGTGGTTTCAGGTTCATTATAACTTAAATGAATGGCTACTTGCAGGCTAAACGCTCTCTGAGGGACACTCTGACTCAGTGTTATTCTGTTGAGGTAGCTGTAGCTGCAGCCTCTGACTCTCTGTTATTTCCTTAGTCTTAATGGCTTTTGGTGTGTGTGTGAATGTGCATGTGTATTTTCTTTTCCTTGCCAAGGGAACGGAGGGAAAACAGTTATGTAACCAAGGCTGCTGCCTTGTGGATCACTGTCCTCAGGGAAGCATCAGTGCTTACCTCCCCAACTTTTTCCTCTTCATTTCCATTTTCAATTAGATCCGATCATGCTCTCGCACAATACTCAGGAATCAGGAGATTTGGGCTTCACCGTGAGCACCTTAATGATTTATTCCCTTAAAGTATGAGGCAGGTTTTCAGTACATTCATAAGTAAAGCTTCCCCACAACACTGAGGGAAGAGTAGCATTTAGCCAATGACCACTTTGATGATCATACCCTTCGGATGGCATTTATCTTCCAGCATGTAAGACAGGTGGAGCAAGCAATGGGAGAAATGCCAACCGCTGATGTCTTGGCACATCGTCATACGTCTGGAAAAAGAACTGGAGCAGTGACTCAGGAGATTCAGTTTTTTCCCTTCAGGTGACTCTGTGGGCCATGTCAACACACTAACTGACAGACAGAGAGAGCAGGAAGGAGGGGGTTTGTAGGGGAAGTGATTTTCCATGCGGGTGAATCGCACTTCAGACGTGGGCTGTAAATCGAGGTAGCAGAGTGCAGCTGAGGCGCTCACAGCAGCGTGCCAGTTCTGGTACAATGTGGGTATGTCACACCTCTGTGCCAGAGCACTGGACTGACCCAAATATAACCTGGTCACTGACTTTGCTGGGCGCTCAACTTCTCCACAGCTGAGTGTCAACACAGAAATAGCTTGACTGGGGGGAAATGGGGGTGTTAAACAAGAAAACCCAAATGAAAATGTTGAAGGCATTCAAATTTGCTGGATGATTGTTTTCGACTCTTTGATGCTATAATCATAAGCACATCGCATAAAGGATTTTTCCAGTGCATCTAGACAAGAACACACCTGATATTTCTGTCAATCATTGAAAGATCCTATAAAAACCTAGAATCATCCATATTTATCCAACAATATTAATAATGTAGCTACTATTCTACTGTACTAGTTTGCTAAAGCAATTATTCTCCTATTGAAAGATTTTTCCTGCAGACGTTACATTATTCCATACATTGTAATTGGATTAAAATCCGGCTTTGAGCAGGACATTCCCAAAACCATCAGTTTGCTCTTACTTAGTGTTAAAATGAGAAGTATGTAGTTCTTCATTAACACATTATATCTGATGATAGCCGCTATGTTGCAAACTTAACTACATACTTGACTTTGTTGGATAATTTTCCAGACTTTACAAATGTAACCCACTTGTGTTACTGTCTTGTAATTGACTGTTCCAAAACATTAGCATCCCACTCTTTGTTGGAGTTATACCCCAGCAACTCCAGCCAAGCTTATTATCTGATATTGTATAATAATTGCCAAATGCACTGATTAGACCTTTTCCCAAAAATCTGTTTCTCTTTTTCCTTCTGAAAGTAACATGTGTTTTGCTCATGTTCACAAAAAAGCATAGATCACAACACCCACTTTGTCTATTTATGAAAGCTAATCATTCAAACAGAATAAAATACACGTCTGCAGCTCAAAAGGATTATTTAATTATTATTATTATTATTATTATTATTATTATTATTATTATTATTAATAAATAATAATTATTATTTAATCCCCTAGGATTATTATCCTAGGGGAACTACGGTGATGTGGTGGTTAGCACTGTTGTCCTCACAGCAAGAAAGTCCTGGTTTCTTCTTGCATGTTCTCCCTGTGTCTTCATGGGTTCTTGCTGAGTACTCCAGCTTCCTGCCACAGTCAGCTGGGTTAGATTAAGTGGCGATTCTAAAGGGGTGTCCAAATTCATAGGCTGCATCCTCCTGAGGACCCGGCCTTCGCGGTCTATGTGGACAAAGGCCAGATAGACCAGAAGTGAGCGGCCGTGAAATTGGACAGTCTAGCCTTCAGTTTTTATTCAGTTTTCCGTTTGACGTTTATTCAGCTGTAATCTCAGCCAAACTGATTTACTCACAATCAGAGATGGGCAGTAACGCGTTACTTGTAACGCGTTACTTGTAACGCGTTACTGTAATCCGATTACTTTTTTCAAGTAACGAGTAATGTAAGGGATTACTATTGCAAAAACGGTAATTAGATTACCGTTACTTTCCCGTAGGAACGCTGCGTTACTGCATTACTAAAACCGTGAGTTTTTTGCGAGAATGTCTCATGACAGTGACGTAAGCAAGTGCGACGTTCGTGACAACAGCTGTGTGCAGATCAACAATGGATAATATATCGAGTGCGGGAGAGAGTATGAGCGTGCAGCATTTAAAGCGTGGAAGTACTGACCTTATTTTGAGTTTGATTCCATAAGAAGTGACAAAAACATTAGCGTCAGTAGTGCGTGGGAAGAAAACTTCTTTTTACAGCGAAAAAAACCCCTAAACTTCCGAGCAAGCACCGAGTGTGCTACGACGTAATGGGAAACTCACAGAGAAACTCGTGGATTCTTCCACTGACCGCTGCGGCACACCTGCACCAGGGTAAACCTCCGCCTACCCTATTCCTGCTTTACAGGTGAAAATAGAGCAAAAGGACCGCTAGTCTTTGATTTTTATTTATTTTCTGCTGTGTTTTACTTCCATCTATTTGAAAGACTGAGTGTAAACACACAAAAAAAAATTATGTGCTGGAATGTGCAGAAAATAGGTTTAAATGTTAAACTAATTTATTCAAGTCAGAGAATGTTGCATATAATTAAATTTTTGCTTGATGCATAAAGTTAAAAGATTAAAACTAATAAAACAAGTTTTAAAAGGGGACCTTTCCATTTGATTACATTTTGTATGATGGATTATGTAGAAAAAGTAGAATTGGGCTGAAAGATCTATCGCTTTATCACCTATTCAGGTTGTAAATCGTGTTTTTAAAAAGTAACTAAGTAATTAATTACTTTTGAAAATAAGTAATCAGTAAAGTAATGGGATTACTTTTGGGGGAAGTAATCAGTAATTAGTTACTGATTACTTTTTTCAAGTAACTTGACCAACACTGCTCACAAACAAATAAAATACTGAAAAAAGCCAAACAATATAATTTTCAAATCATCTAAGTGACTTATATATCATGTGTAACCTGGGTAGGAAAAGGCCGCGGGGGGTTTGAAAATGATATGCCGTTGGGAGTTCGTTGTTCTCGCCCCAGATAGCTATCGAGCTGGTGGGCAACAGACGTCTCTGAAAACATCGGAGCACTTTTGCAAATATGCGATGTCTTGATAAACTGAGCAGATATTTGAAGTTTACACAGCTACATTCTCACCTCAAAATATCTTAAAAGTTTATTTTGTGACCCAGAAAGAGTAATAAGAGTAATATTAAAACTGCATTTGGAGGAGTCTACGAATTTGGACAGTCTTTGTCGCGTTGCTGTGATATAATCAGCCCACAAATGCCGCCTTTGGACACCCCCTAAATTGCCCATAGGTGTGATCATGAATTGTTGCCTGTCTAACTGTGTTAGCCCAGGGACTGATTGGTGACCTGAAGAAGATGTAGCTCACTCCCTACGGCAACTGGGATAACCCGCCTGGTTCCAAATTGGATACATGGAAGAAAAAGGATAGATGGATAGAAGACTAATTCCATTTATTTGATTGTTTATCAACTGCACTTTTCACATCAAAGCTAGCAAAGAGACAAATTTGTTATTATAAAAGTTGCTGATTTTATTTTTAAAAAAAAACAGTTTCTAAATTCATGAAAAAAGTGGATTAACACTTCAATCATCTCCCTCAACAATTCATCTTGAATTTCCCCTCAGCAAAGCCACTAAACCCAGAGATCCTCCAGAGAAGCAGAGACATGGAGCAATAATTAGGTACACTGTGCTCTGAGAATTTCCTGCACAAGAGAGAATCCGTTAATGTCCCAGAGATGGTGTATTCATTAAGATCTTTACTACTGTAATCACATGCAACCCCGGTGGCCGAGGATCAAATGCGTCCACAGTCCTCCCCTTGGTGCCTCTCCAATTCTTCATTGCTCCCAAATGCTCCCCGACACAAAACAAGTATAAAACAATGGGTTGTTGTGATGAGGAATCCAGCGATTCGTTTTGTTGGAGTGTCCATATGTGTGTACCTGCATGTGAACATTCCAATAATCCAAAAACACGACTGCATTGTGCACATTGAATGCACAGGCCTGGCTTCACTTTGGTCATTGTGCTCAATTTAAATGCCTCCAAGAAGCAACCTTATCACTCTGTTTTTTTTTCTGTCACACCGACACTGGCTGCTGAAAGAGGAAATCACCCTGATGCTGAAAGGAAATTGCATTGTTACAGCTGCACTAGCTCGCATACCAAAATTATCCCCACCACGGCATACCTGTAAATAACAACCATTCCCTGCCTGTCAGTTGCTTTACGCATCACAATTAGAAAGTGGTTCAAAATTAAAAGCTCCCCAGTTATCTTAAAACAGAAGGTGGGGAGGCGACATAAGCACAACGCTCCTGTACTAATTGATTCAAGACACGCACCAAGAAAAAAGAAAGCGGCACGTGTTTGGGACAACAATTGCTGAAAAGACAGCAGCATATGTGGTCTTTAGGTTTATGTCTGGCTAAGGAAGGATTTACAAAACAACAACAGGGCACTCTGCCTTTTCTGGTAATTGCTTATGGCCAATGATGTCATGAAGGGGATGCTGGGGGAAGTGCTGTTGTCCTTTCATATGTAAAATAAAAAAGACATGAGGACAGTTTGCATGCTTCAGCCCTTTGTCTGTGTGCCCTTTGTATACAATGACATACTACTTCTTGTAAGCTTGTGCTGCAGATGACTCAATTTTGTAGGTAACTGTTAAATGGGCCAAAAAAAGGAAACTTAGAGGTACAGTTTGTAAAATCTCACTACTGATGGTAAGTAAATTGTACAGTGTAGGCAGCTGAGCTCTGTTTTCTTTCTCCTCCCAATTCAAGTAAATTCAAGTTCTAGCTACTGTGGGCACTTTTGCAGTGAGTGTAAGCTGTCACATCGCCGTTTACCTCAGCTGTCAGTGTGTGTGTTTTACTCTGGAGAAGGCTGCAAAACTCTGGGAAAGAAGTCCAGTACAAATCGATTAGACAGTGAAGCTAATTTCTGGTCGATGACAGGACACTGAGGTGAGTTGTCGAGGATATCCTAAACTTTTCTATTACTAAGCGCTAATGTTTTTGCCACTGTTAGACTTTGTTAGCTGCTGTTAGCCTCTGTTAGTGAAACTTTCTTTGACGTGGATCTAACATTGTTGGACTTGGACACTTGAATAAACTCTCATATGGTCTGTTAATGTAATCAAGCTGTTTATCAGCGAGAAAGTGTGATTTTAGGACACTCAAGTCTAACTTTAGCTGGCATAACATTAGCTTATAACCGGCTGTTGCTGTTGTTTAGCCTCCTTGTTGTTAGCTGTCTGGAAGGGTTGCAAGCTAATGTCCTGACAATTAGTAATTTCAGCATTATCAATATGCCTCTAGCAATGTATAAAAACATGATTAGGCTGATGTCAATCTCGGCCACTGCATTCAAGATGGGTGGACCTTTTCCGCTGCTTCCACAAACAGGCACGCACTCCTGTGGGCTTTTAATTGATTCATTCTAAATTTCTGAGAATGCATCAATCCATTGGAAGACATGATTACACACTAAACAATGTATACTGAGTACAATATGCTTTTTTCTATTAAAAACAACAAAAAAAGACTGACTGAACCTTTAAATAAGCACAGTAATTTTATCTAATATCTCACCTCCTGACTATTTTCTCATGCCCCCTTCGAATACCTTTCCCCATGAATAGCAGAAGGGCATCCTGACTGTTATATTCACTTTGTTTCCTTGACTTTGGCCAACCCTACAGCATCCTTGGCTGCCCAGGAAGCAGGGAGCCTTGTAAATTAAATTAAGATACTGTGTGAAACACTAGTTCATTCCATAATGCTGTATCAACATTGGCAGCTGCCAATAAAATTCCTGACATCTACATCATCATCCAGAGTGGAATGAACAGCCCTGTCAGCTCGCACAGTGGGTGGGGTGGAGACAGCCACAAAGTAGAAGAAGAAAAAAAATAAGTCGTGGATACAGGCACACGTAGGTGATTCACATACATATTCAGTCAGCACACAATTAAAGCACCGTACATAGGTGTGGAATTACTAGCGGCATTTCTTCCATATACTGGGAAATGGGAAGGGAGGCAGTGATGTGATACGTATTCGGAGGTAATGCTGCTTGCAGATGTGTCACCCTGAGAGAGAAGGCGAGTTCATGCCTGACCTCTCTCCTCTAACCCCGGGCCCTGGATCTGAGAATAGTTTTACATATCTAGTCGACCTGTCCATCTGACATGACCTCGGGGCAAGGCTGGGAGACACGGGCAGGCTTAACCGAATCTCACGCAGCCCGGCTGAAAAATGACTCCCCAGGTAATGTGGGCTTTTTTGCGCCCGCTCCCATCCCAGGTGAATTCCATGGATCTTAAAAGGACGCTTTGAATTCAGCAGAGGCTGCGCTGAGAACAATCAAGGAACATGGCTGGCTGATTATGTATGGTCAGTCTGGGGGACATTCTCATTCATGTATGCATCTCAGCGTGTGCAGTTCTTTATATTCATCTTATGAATCTGCAGCTCTGTTCAAGACACACTTCTGAGGAAAGTCACAGAGCTACCCAACGCTAGCACATATCCATTGGTTCGTGTAGCTATGCTGACTGCCATTTCATTCCCATTTCATGTGTTTCTCATGCATACATGTGTATGTGCAGGTCCAGAGGCTGCATTTCTACACATAAATGGCATCTTCATAAGCAGATTGAAACTGTGATCAAAAGGATGTATAACCTATTTTGTTTGTGCTTTTCAAGAGTCTATTACCCATAAATCCTGTAACTCTGAGAAAATTCATACATGCACAATAAAACCTTCAATCCTGTGTCATAAATCAATATCCCTTTGTTTTCATGAAGCACTTTTATAAACAGTAACATGAAATAGTCATGTAATATACTGTATGTAAGGAAATAGAGGGTCATGAGCCATGACTAGACTCACATACACATACTATATTAGGCAGCACAGTGACAGCCTTGCTTTTATAGATTGTGTATTTTTGTTTTGTACAAGGGTTTGTGTAAATCCAAATAAATAGGTCAATAAATTATAGTTGGAAATATAGTATAGCTGAAAGTGGCAACAATGGGCATGTGAATGTCGGAACTGGACCATGTAGCAATGGGAGAACGTGGTCTAGTTCGATGAATCGCATTTTCTTTAAAATCACGTGGACGACTGGGTGCATCACTTAACTGGGGAACACCTGAGGAACACAAGTGTACTAGCACTTTATTTGACAAGCTGGAAAAATCAGGTCTGAAGATTCATAATTTATCTTATTAGGTCTTTGTAGTAAACTGGGAGAGCACTCCAGTGTTGCACATTACCAAGAACACATGCACCACAAACTCAGAGTTTAACCCGGTTCAGTTTTACACCAACAGGGCCATGCAGGCACAGGTCTGTCTATCAGCAGACACAATCCAAGAAAGAGTTACAATTAACAGTGTCAGCTTTGATTATACGGTCGCTAAGACTACAGGAGGAATTGTTGTTTTTACCAAATCTTGATTTTTATTAAATATTATTCCAAAAATACTTGAAAAACTGATCAACATATTTACAGTGCTACACTCCCAGCATCTATTGTAGGCCACAAAACCCATCACAACTGTGCTGGACAAACATGTCCAACAAACAAGTGAGTAACTCATTCCCTACTTTATGACCGTTTCATGGGTGCAAGCCACGTTCTTCAGCCTCACCTTTGATAAATCAGACATACACGATCATCATGTGTCCAAATCCGTCACCAAAATTGCTCATAAGCACCCACGACCACATTAATCATATTCTTGAGAAGCTTCTGTGACTTCCATGCTTCTCCTCCCACCAACCTCCACTCTTTGGATGCCAAGATCATCTAACCATTCTGACTAAAGACAAGACCACACAGCATATTCTACAGCTCCCCTCCCTCTAGAGCTCCTACACAAACATTTCACACACACTTTCATATCTTAGTCAGGACATCTATTTGACATAATGCTTTCCCTAGCCGCTAACCCTAATCCTCAAAAATGAAAAAAATGAATGCCTAACCCTAAACCCTGAGCCTAAACCTAACCATAACCAAACTGTAACCCTGGCATTAAAACCACATTTGGAGCTTCAAAATGTTGGTCCCCACGAGTATAGTAAACTGTGTATAGTAAACTATACACACACACTCTGAAGTCACCTTTTGATGACAGCTCCAGCGTGTACTTGTTGTCTTATTACTTTGAGACTGTCGGGATTTAAAAACCCTTAATAGTGTTTGATCTAACTATCCATCAATCCCATCCAGTTCCACTTTTTACATCTGGAGCCGTGCCTGTTTCAGACTTCCTGTGCTTTTTCACTGTGAAAAGTCAAGCTGAATGATTTTTGGTATCAAAACATTTTGAATCCAGGTATGAAAAACATGAGGTGACTCTGACTGAGAAACAGGGCACATACGGTAGGCCCTCACTGAAGCACATCCTGCTGTAATAATAATAATGGATTGGATTTATATAGCGCTTCTCAAGGCACCCAAAGCGCTTTACAATGCCACTATTCATTCACTCTCACATTCATACACTGGTGGAGGCAGCTACAGTTGTAGCCACAGCTGCCCTGGGGCAGACTGACAGAAGCTAGGCTGCCATATCGCGCCATCGGCCCCTCTGGCCAACACCAGTAGGCAAGTAGGGTAAAGTGTCTTGCCCAGGGACACAACAACCAGAACAGAGAGCCCAGGGATCGAACCGGCGACCTTCCGGTTACAGATGCAATTCCCAACCCCCTGAGCCACGGTCACCCAGCCTCCTTTTGACTCTATTGTGGCACTTAATTTACAACATGTACAAAATAGGACTCGAAAGTCACAACTGAGACCATGAACTCAAGGAAAATGTTTACTGAGTTTACTAAGTGCCATAGATTTCTGTATTAACTGTCTAATCTACTCCACAGTGACTTCAATATTCAGATGCTATGTCTATCTTTAATATACAGTCTTTGAGAAGTAGCCAATCTGGGGGAATAAAGCAAGTGTTAAGTCAGACTCACACATGCTGTCTTTGGACTTTTCATGGGACTCTTTTGAAACAAAATGTGTAGACACTTCATAATGAAACTAAAACCAGACATTAACCCAGTGTGAATGCTCACACAGCCTCCAAGGTGATCACAGAAATGCCCTAAAAACAAAAGTATCCATCCCTTTTTTCTCTGCATTTAGAGTATAATAGCATTAGGTTATGTTAATTTGTTAACTTCTTGTCAAACCCTAATGTTACATCTTTATGCCAATCCACAAAACAGTTGAATCCCCATAATGTGTCGACACACATGTAAACGCAACATGAGTAAAACAAAGCAGACGTGCGGCAAACAGGCAGCTGTTAGAGAGGAATAAATCTACTGACAGTAAGAGAACATCACGTCACATTTTACATAGGTAGAAACCCCAGATCACGGCAAACACGGCATAAACAACAATAAAGGGTAAAATTATTCCAACACGCGAACTGAAAATAGAGTCTCATAGGACGAGGCTGCACTCAGCTCATAAACGAGTCCAGCACTTTGCCTTCCTCTGGCTGCACTCGTGCAGTACAGTCTGAACTACAGAGGTCAGAAGTTAATGAAATTCCTGTGTTCAGTTAAATAGTCATTTAGGTAATATACTATGCTCCATACTAACCAGCCATAAATCATCCTAATTTAATAAATGTAGGAATAATGATGAGATGTGCAGCGAAGACGTTTACTCACAGACCCCATCCTGCTTTAATAGTCACAGTGTAAAGCAGAACGACGTCAGATAGCATTTCAGTGGAAATGCATCAAAAACAATTGGGTCATATCCTACCTGAGGATTGTGCTCTGGATCACATCTCCGTCCTCTTTCCTCTCATTAGAGCCAATTTTTTTTCTCCACAAAAAACCAAAACATGATTATTCAGGCAACAGAACTGCAACGAGAACTGTTTCTTTCTTTCTTCTCTTTTTTTGCCCTGAATATTCAACTCATTTTGCCCCATAAATCTGCCAAGTATCAGTTTGGACACATTAGCACATAGCATGCATTAGCCAAGATATATATTTTACAAGCAACACTGTGCTTTCAGTAGGAGGCATAATGAAGTGTGAAGGAGAAAATCTGGTGTTGTACAAATCCCGGGTGGATATGATTTTTGTTTTGGGACTGAGTGGACACTGTTGTTCAGGAGAATTTATAACCTTTTCAAAATGGCTTTACACCTAACCAGCAGGGGTCTTTTTTCTTATTTCAGTTGTATATTTTCACAGGGAGGAGGGGGGACAGAGATGAAATGTTTCTGAATAACAGACTCCAGCCGACTGAGTTTCAAGGAGGAATAAGTGAAGGTCAGTGGAAGCGATAGAAAATTCTCCTTTATGTTTAGTTTCTGCATCTTTACAACAGCTTCTCTCTCTTTGTTATGTGTTAAGCATATATCTACGGGCATCTCTTCTTCTACCTGAAGTGTTTCATTACAATCTAGTGCCCCCTAATGGATGCGAAGCCCCGGTGCCTCTCGGATGCTCTGGCGAGGTGCTGTGAATTTCATCGCAGCTTTGGAACCAACAAATTAGCCATTTTGGAGGCGTTCACTCATACTTTCGTGGCCGTGCTCCGTTCACCAGGGCTCCTCTCAAAACTGAAAGCGGCTCCCCATTTCTGCTCCCATGAAACATGCTGCCCACCCTCCCGCCCACTCGCCCATTCACCTCCTTTACAAAAAGCCCATTTTGGCAGAAGCAACAACAAGAATCACTATAGCAAGCGAGAGCGACCGGGGGAACATCCAGCATGAAGACAAATCAATGAAATCCATTTGACTTTCAAGCCTCAAAATGCCAAAATGCCAGAGAGTACAAAAAAAGCAACATTTCTCAGTGCCCTATCAAACCCCCCTAATTCTTTGTGACATTTCCTGGCAATTTCCTGCACTATGTAAATGTCTTCCAGCAATCTGATTTAAACAAATGTCATGAGTTAAACAACCGGACAGACAATTTTTGGGGGGTTGTTTTTTGTTTTCTTTATCTTGTCTCACGGAAAGACCATCTAATGGTCAAATAAGCCCTGGGGACAGGGGTGTGATTCCTCCTCCCCTCCTTCTCTCACTCCTGTTTTCTCACTTCGTTTTTTTTTTAAAGCAAAAAGGAGCTGGATGTTGCTGGTGTTCATGTTGGATATTGAACCCAGTGCACGTAAATATTACATTCTGCCTGCATGATGTTGCACCAAACTCTAATAAAAATCCAGCACACTGTACACCTTTTGTAAGCAAGCTCTTTCCTCTCCAGAGGAGACACTGTAAAAGTTCAAAGCCCAGGCTCCGAGCAGCATGTGGCCTGCTCAGCTCCGGTGCAACCTGTCTGCTTGTATGGCTGCTGGGGCACATCATTTTAGCTGGGCCAAGATCTGAGGCTGAGGGGAAGGGGGCTGGGGCAGGCACTGAAAGGATTTGGTCTCCTGCACAGGAACGTGGCGCCCGTTGTCCAGCGACGTGCCAAACTGGACTGTGTGGAAGCCTTGATGGAGCCTTCTGTGAATAACTGCACTGTCCTGGCACTGAAATCACCCTTGAGGGCTAATTAATTGTCCAATCTGACAAACTGACACTGTGCACTAGTAACCTTTCCAAATTGTGTAATATAGGAAGTGAGAGATACAAAGCAGCATGCTGTTCACAAAACCATCCCACGTGACCTAATTGTTTACTGCAGTCATATTATTGCATCAAAATGTTCTTCATAGTAACTGAAACGCTAATGTAATGAAAGACTCGTGACTTGCAGACTGTGGAGATGCTGTATCTGACGGTGTTACCCAAACCCAGCACCGCACTGTGCTCTGCTGCTTGTGCTAATGCTGAGCTTTATTTGTCCAACAGTGCCACCTAGTGAAGAGCTTCTGAAGTGTCGCAATATTGCAAAAGTTATTGAGTTTATTGCACATTTTAGAACAGTGGCTCTCAAAGTGGAGTGCTGGGATCCCCGGGGATCTGTGACTTACATTCAAGTGCACAATTGTTTTGCTATTTATTATGCATTTATGTAGCCATATTAAAACGTCTACAGAATAGCTGCTTTTATACCAACAAAATTAACATATGGTGTCCATTACTCTCGCACATGTTATCACGGGACCAAAGGAACGCCTAAAAGTGTTGTGATGATTTCATGAGGATCTGAAAGGTTTGGGCTGAACCATTAAGGATTAAAGAGCATTTTCTCCTTTTTAAAGGATTCACTTCTCCCACAAAGTTTGAGAACATATGTTATAAGAAATAGAAAACTTAATTACAATCATACATCAAAAGTGACTGCTTTAAATAACTGAAAACAGATAGGTTTTCAGTTAGAGCTGTGTTATTTGTGCCCCTATTTACATGTATAAGCTGTAAATAGCTTTTGGGGAAGTCCCCTTACACAGGTAACTATTTTATATACTCTGTTGGAATTTGTATTTTAATTTTCAGTAGAAGTAAGGCCTAAGGACTGTTGCCTGACATCTGAAGCTTTAATGTATTGTTTAAAGAGGTTTATTATTTCTGTCTGATAAATGAGCTTCACCCTCACCAAACTGAGACACACTTAAACCTTTCACCAGTCTGTTAGCAATGATTTCCCCGGCTTGGTCAGCCAGAGTGAGGACCTCCTGTGCGTGAAGATTTATAATGTACTGTACCGCTCTAGGTTTGCAAACTTGCGCTGTTCTGGCCTGCTTCATGAAAGCTATTTACACGATTCTCCTCCTTCCAAGTGGCTCTTGTAAGCCTGCTATAACCGGGGCTGATAATGTTTATGGATGTTTCATTGCTTTTGTTGGACAGTTAAACTGCTCTTTGTGGTTTATGGGGTCAGGCTGTTTACAAGTGTAGGCTGGGCTTTACGGAGCGCAGAGCGCGCCTTCAGCCACAGGCTTAAATCTCGGCTTATTAACCACACAAATACGAGTAACCGTCGCTTGAATCTTTCTGTTTCTCGGCTGCACTGATCTTTTACTTGCTAATTAATTTTACTCCCATCTTCAAATGGTTTTATTTGTACATTTATACACCCGGTGTTTAAGATGTCAGACGGATACAGCATTAGGGCTGAACGATATATCGCATTTGCGATAATATCGCGACATGATCAAGTGCAATTTTCTAACCGCAAAGGCTGCGATTATACTCTGGACATGTCCAAATTCATGGGCTGCATCCTCCTGAGGCCGCATTTGTAGACCGATTACGTCACAGCGACGCGCCGAAGGCTGTCCAAATTACTACCATATCCCAGAATTCATAGCGCGGCCCAGCCAAACTCCAGTTTCCAGCAATGGCGGCCGCTACTAAGTTTTAAAATTACTCATACTAATCTTTCTGGGTCACAAAATAAACTTTTAACATATTTTCAGGCGAGAAAGTAGTTGTGTAAACATCAAATATCTGCTCGGTTTATCAAGATATCCCATATTTGCAAAAGTGCTTCGACGTTTTCAGAGGCGTCTGCTACCCACCAGCTCGACAGCTAGCCGGGAGCTCGAGGGTTACTGATGCGGACGAGAACGGCACAACTCCCGGCACATCATTTTCAGATCACCGCGGAGTTTCGCTGCTCGGGTTAAACGTAATATATAAGTCACTTAGACAACCTAAAAATGTTATTGTTGGGCTTTTTTCAGTGTTTTGTTTGTTCGTGAGTAAATCGGTTTGGCTGAGATTAAAGTTATTAGATTAGATAAAATAAAACTTTATTAATCCCCCGGGTGGGTTCCTCCTTGGTTTTCACACAGCTGACTAAACGTCAAACAGAAAACTTATTAAACAGAAGTATGAGACAGTCGAGAATTTACACCAGTGTCTGGTTATATTTTAGATAGCAAGAAGCAGACGGCCGAGTTTATTAAACTCCACCGAGACAGCGGTGACGCTAATCAGAACTAGACCGTCCATTTTCACGCCTTTAAATTTTAAAGGCGTGTTTGTGTGTGTGTTTATACAATTGCTATTATGTTTGCACTTTATGTGTAATGTTACTGACTGCAGAGATCAGTAAGATGTGTGTATTTTTTATTTATTAGTTTTATTTATTTAATATTATTTTTTAATTGAATGACTGTCTAGTAGTTCACAGATGTCGAAAAACTGAGTGTGGTAAAGCCACTGATTTTTTTTATGTATATTTCTGCAATCTGCACATTGTATTGACTTTCATTTTAATGTTTACACCAGGGTTCCTTGTCAGCACTTTATGCTCAGATGTTTGTAAGCTAAAAATAAACTATTGTGTATGTTCAAATATACTGTTGTGATTGAAGAAGTTAAATAAAAATGTCAGTCATCAATTCATGCATCACCTCATGTCATCATAACAGAGGTCTGTCTTCCAGGAAAGAACAGTTTAAAATTAATGTAATATAGTATTGGCCATACTATATGATGTATTGCTTGTCTTTGTTTAATAATACAGAAGACAAAGACCTTAAAAAATAATCGCATATCGCATCGCAATCGCAATATTGGGGCAAAAAATCGCAATTAGATTATTTTCCATAATCGTTCAGCCCTATACAGCATGATCTCTAATTAGCAGAGATTAAAAACATCATACCTATAAGCTACGAAATGTTATTTTCCAATTGTATACAGACTGAAATCTCAGTGACGATTTGGACCAGATGTAAAATAAATAAATAAATAAATAAATAAATAAAATAAGAAGACAGATGGATTCACTTTTGTATAGGATCATTTGAAGAATCGCTTTTATCACCACTACCCGACCTCCACCCAGACAGTTCCAAAGGTGGTGACCAGTACAGAAATTTAAGCCTAATGAAGCTCTGGTGGTGCCATTTCAGATGAGAGCCCCCCCATTCCTTGCTCCTTCCTTTACCCATTTCTTGTCCTTTTTTTTTCTCACATCAGTCACATCTTAACGATCCTCTGTCATGTCTGAGAGATGTCCTCAAATTTGAGCCTGTGACCCCAAGAAATTCAGGATCCACTGGATAGATGTTCCTCTACCTTCTGATGGAGAAGTGAATACCATGCACTCCAGAATATAACTATTGTGTATCCTCTACGCCTTTTCCCCATCAAATAAATTCATCCAAATCGATGTAAATGAAAACACAACTTCTGGCTGTAGGAAGGTTGCAGAGATGCCTTGAGGGAATGCCAGCTGGCAGTCAAACTCAACTCACCACTGAGTGTCAGGGTGAGCCACTTTCCCTGCTGCTGCTGTTCAGCCTCACCTCTCTTGTCTGACAAGCTGGATTAGCAGCTGTGATATTACAGGACTGGCACTCTTTGCTTCGAGTCTGACAGTTGCTACAAGTAAGTGGGGAAACATTACTAATCATGCTTATGGGATGAGAATGACCTCAGACAGCTTAAAATCAATGCTCAATCAATTTTAATATCAATCTGAAACCAAGTAAATATAAGGCGAATATTGGTAATACCAGTACTGACACCAACACTATTAACTTACAAAAGCAGCTTATGTAGGGGAGAGAAGTGTGTCATGACATACTGTATGAGTTAGAAACAGCTCATGCACCAATTGGCAGTAAAAAAAAGCAGCTAAGGTGGAGAAGTTCTGCGTGTCGTCTTCTTTACCACGTGACCGTTTCTGCTACGTTCACAGCTTCCTTGCACTGTGAAGCAATAGTGAGGTCCATTCATGTTTAGCAGTTTATAGGAGGTGTAGAGGCTAGGTCCATGTGACATCTGGCTAGACAGGTCAGCGGCAGCAACAGTGAGAACATGACGAAGAAGAAGGGGACAAACTGAACCAAACCGAAGGCAGGGGAACAACAGGAGGGGTGAGGAGGCTTGTTCAGACAGCTGTGCCGGGGGAGCTAACACTAATGATCTCTAGGTATCTCTGTTAGCGGGGCCTGTCTCAGCAGGTGGAGGGAAACATGTCAGCCAGTAGCGAAGCAGCAATCAGGGAGTACCTAACAGCTACACACACTGCTGCCGTCTGGCAGTCACTTGCACTTCTTGCACACAGACACGCAAACCAATCCAAAAGCAAGAAAAGACTGTTCTTTATCGAATGCTAACAACACACTGCTATGTTTATTCATGTAATTAACCCCAACCCCGCTGACTCCCAGATCTGCACGGCTCTTCCTGCTCCTCAGGATGTAACTGCATGACTTTCCATTAGACCCTTCGGCATCTCTAGTCAGGAGCGACAACCTCCAAGAACCTCATTAGTGGCAGAGAGAGGCAGACACGGATAAAACAGCACAGCAGCAAATTGCCGGGGAATTCATTTAAAATGCACGTGTGGTGTGGTGACAGTGGGGGTTAAGGTGGAATAGGTTAGCATTAGTGGTAGCGGCATGGGGTTGCAGGTTGGAGGCCAGGTCGCATGCTGCCACCGAGTATCACAGCAGCTCTGCGAGTGTGCACTTTTGTGGATTATGTGTGTGACAAGCTGTCAGAGTCGCCAGTCAGGCAGACTGGGCCTGCCTCAGCATGTCACTAAACACAACACTGACTGCTGAGGGGTAATTAGTGAGATGTGGACCGGGATGGAGTCAGGGCGATAGTGAGGGACAGAGATGGACACGAGGAGTAGAGGGTGTCAAAGCCAGTGGGGAAGAAAAGGACTTTTAAAGATGCTTCATGTTACATTTTGCAAACCAAAGCAAGATTTTTCTGCAAGAATGTAACAGAGAGAAGTTGTGCTCGAGAATGAAGAGTTCTGCCAGCTTGCCCAAGCTGCATGCAGGCATGTGGTTGAATAATTTAAAATAATTACAACGTTTCCCAATTAGGGTGCTAAAGCATAAATCCCTGTGGAGGATTTAATTACTTTTCACAATGTAAAAAGCTGTGCAAAGACCTGCAGCACCTGCCTTTTTTTTATGGTTGTTCCACAGATGCGTTGAAAATCAACTTGCTAACAATGTTGTTCCTGCTTGAAGTGGAGCGAGACTCTGAGCCAAATCTGTATGATGAGTGAAAAGGCTAATTAGATGCTGTGCCTTATTACCCTACTGCTCCGCTGACACATGACATATACAAGAATGATAAGACATTCTTTAACAGATAAGTTCATGAATATCAGGCAAATAATATCACTCAGTGCTGCTTCACCCGTTCAGTTAAATGGCATTTGGTGTCCTTGTGCTGATATATATATATATATATATGTCCATAGGTCCCGCATCCTATTCATGTAGCCCCTTCCGCCGGGGTTACTTGCGTAGTAGCATTCCAACAACGCCCTGTTTTCGTCTCTTGCCCACCGATGCCTTCTTGTTCCAGTAGCCCACTTTTCGTCAGGGTGCCCTGGTTCCTCAACACCTGACGCGGACCGAATGACAGCAATATCAGGAAGAAGGAACACGAGAAGCTAGAGAAATACCAAGGGCTCAGAGAAGAGCTCGAGAGGATGTGGAGGGTGAAGGTAACGGTGGTCCCCGTGGTAATCGGAGCACTAGGTGCGGTGACTCCCAAGCTAGGCGAGTGGCTCCAGCAGATCCCGGGAATAACATCGGAGATCTCTGTCCAGAAGAGCGCAGTCCTGGGAACAGCTAAGATACTGCGCAGGACCCTCAAGCTCCCAGGCCTCTGGTAGAGGACCCGAGCTTGAAGGATAAACCGCCCGCAGGGGCGTGTTGGGTGTTTTTTTTTATGTATATATATATATATATATATATATATATATATATATATATATATATATATATATATATATATATATACATACATACATGTAAGTCATGTATATATAACACCATTCAATGTTTCTCATTGAACAAATTGTAATATTAGTCAGAGATGACCTGAGTAAATACAGACAGCAGTTTGTAAATGAGGATTTCATTTATTAAAGGAACAAAGTTCCAACCTGCTGAATCAAGAATTCACTTAACCAGATCCTGTCTGACAAAGTTAGTAGGATTAAACAGCGGTCTGCAATATTTTTTGTGCCATGGACCGGTTTATGTCCAACAATATTTTCACGGGCCTGCCTTTAAGGTGTCGTGGATAAATACGACAAAATAAAACCAGTACTGATACGATAAAAAACGATTAAAAAAGATAACAATAAAAACCCCGAAAACCATAAATTTCACACCCGAGCCTCAACTCTCGCAGCCCAGTAATGGGCTCACAGACTCACAGACCAGTACCGGTCCATGGCTCGGGGTTGGAGACCGCTGGGCTAAAAGATCTGAAATAGAGTCACGCCATTATCTAAAAAAACACCTGAGAAACACGGCCATTGACTTCTATCAGTCTGAAAAGGGATACAAAGCCATTTTTAAGGCTTTAGGACTCCATCGAACTGCCACAAGTGCCATAATTCAGAAAGTGGTGAACTCCCAGGAGTGACCGGCCTACTAAAAGTACACGGGCGATCGTGGCTCAAGAGTTGGCAGTTCGTCTTGTAATCGGAAGGTTGCCGGTTCGAGCCCCGGCTCCGACAGTCTCAATCGTTGTGTCCTTGGGGAAGATACTTCTCCCGTTGCCTACTGGTGGTGGTCAGAGGGCCCAGTGGCGCCAGTGTCCGGCAGCCTCGCCTTTGTCAGTGCGCCCCAGGGTGGCTGTGGCTACAATGTAGCTTGCCATCACCTGTGTGTGAATGGGTGGATGACTGGATGTGTAAAGTGCTTTGGGGTCCTTAGGGACTAGTAAAGCGCTATATAAATACAGGGCATTTACCATTTACACCAAAAGCTCATCAGCGACGCATCCAGGAGGTCACAAAAGAACCCAGAACAACATCTAAAGAACTGCAGGCCAGATCAGTGATCATTCAAAAATGGCATCCAAGGGAGCGTTCCAAGAAGAACACAAATAATACATGGATGGATGGATGTTATAAAAAGACACAGAGGATTTTGTGTTCTCTGCAGTTTTCTTTTGCAGTAGATTGTGGGCCACAAACCAGTAAATCACATTTTTGTGTCCATCCATTTGCTTCCGCTTAACCTTTTTAGGATAAACTGGAGCCTGTCCCAGCTGTCTTAGGGTGCGAAGCAGAGTACACCCTGGACAGATCACCAGTCTGTTAGAGGGCTAATACATAGACACCGACAACCATTCGCACTTATGGGCAGTTTAGATTTTCCAATTAACCTAACCCATAAGTATGTCTTTTGACTTTCTGGAGTGAACCCACACAGACACAGGGAGAACATGCAAACTCTTACAGAAAGACCAAGGCCTGATGGTGGACTGGAACTCGTGACCTTCTTGCTGTGAGGTAACAGTGCCAACCACCATGCCAAGGTGTCGTTGCAGGTCTCAAACTGAAACAGCCCTCTTTCACCTAAAGAGGTGAGCAATTTCAGAAATGGAAGCACCACCAGTCCATGCAGGAGCCCTTCTGCAATATAATGGGAAAGGAAACACAGACCCACAAAAACACAAGAACTAGGCCTGCCACTTTCCTTACCACATGAGAAAGTGCAGGAAGAACCATCCCAAACACATTGTTTTGTTATTATTTTTAAAAAAGAAAGAAAAAAACTACTTTTTGATGTGACAATTTACATCCACATGTTTGTGGAAGCAAAAAAATACTTGTGTAAATGCTTAAAAGTAGTCATTCCACAGTTGAAGAGGTTAGGTTTTAACTGTGTGTGTCCACAACTGGACTCCTAGTCACAACATAATACAAATAATGTCTTTAAAAAGCTGCTTAGAAAACCCTTAAATCATTCAGTTACATGTGTCCATTGCCAAAATGTGGGAAAACAACTCATTAGAGTGTGATAGCAGGCAGCATCAACCCTTAATCTTCTCTGAGTGACGCATACTTCATTCACCAGACCTAATTGGATTGAATACAAGAAATCACAGTGATGTGACTGATAATAGGTTTATGCTGTTTATGCTGACATGTTGACATGATAAATGGATTAGTGCAAATTACATAAGAGTCCAAGATATTTAAGTAAAACATGCCAAAATGTTATGACTGCGGACAGAAATATAAGGCAAAGGCTTCAACGAGCCAAGGACTGTAACATCTGATCACGCCAAGAAGCTTTTCCAAGTTCTGTGCAGAGGGGAAAAATTGAAGAGAACATTGAGAACAGAATACTTGTTTTTTATTAAAAAACCAAAAAGAGTAATCTGGTTTTTGTTGTGCAGGAAACTCTGTCAATATGTTTTCATTATCCAAACTACCACAATTCATCGCGTTATACTTGGCAGTGTTAGTACAGTCGCCGCTTTGGTCAAACTATTGGATTTGTTTTGCAAACATAGTCATCAGAGGGCCAAAGATTTATACCACTGTTCAATTTATTTTTGCAGTTCAAAAGATAAAAGGTAATATTTTATTAAATGTATTTTTTTTGTTCATTGTAACTCTGGAAATCCAATCATTCTGTCATTAAATAAGCCAGACAGATGATGTTGATGATGTCTCTCCCTGAGGATGGGATTGAGCCAGAGACAGCACCCCCGCCCCCGCCCCAGCTAAAAACAGGCTTCTGGCAACAAGTTGTGATGGATGACCTGTGTAAAATGCACAAAAGATGCACTTTTAGCTTCTAGAGGGACATAAATTCAAAATCAGTTGGCACATTTGCAACTGCGTGCTTGCGAGTGGATGCTTGGACAGTCTAAAGGCACACTGCGGGACTTCTTTAACCTTTCTTCTTCTCAATGCTGAATTTGTCAGACAAATCATCTGCTGATTATACTTTACATTTTTTGTTGATATACAGCAAATCTTGCGAGCATCAGTGTTAACTTTCCTGATGAAATTTTATCATCATCAGTCATTTAAGTCTTTTTTTTATAACCCTTATGAGAAAATTTGACATTTTCTTAAATATCTTAAGACAAATCAGTTGTAATGAAAATTATCAGCATTGAACTTGCTGCATCAGATGTTTACTGCTGCCTCCAGTACTAAGCACTCCATCCATGGTAGCTCTAGCCACCCTATTCTATAGTGTGTCATATTGTAAAGATAGCTTTAGTTTTGGCAGATACAGGCCAATTTCAATTAGAGGAATTATCAAAAAGACAAAATTGCAGCATAGTGTGCATAAACCTAAACTGACCCATTTTAGTTTTGTTTTTAGCATGTGGCGAAAACAGAGGTAAACCCTCCAGGGTCCCTGCTGCCTTCAGTGTTAACCTCTCTATCCTCAGCAAGCTTCAAAACATCCACTACATGTGACTGACACACGTCTCAGTCAGTGGAGAGCCAGGAAAGTGTGTTTCTGTGTGTAGCAGCACACACACACCCACACCGATCCATCTCAGCCCCTCACTGTTGAGCGTTGAGAGCCAGACACTCTGCTATCTCTATTAAGCTGGTATCCCTGAAGAGCCCTTTGCCAAACCTGGAGCGCAGCTGATCCCCGAAGACCATCAATCTGAGCAGAACTGCTGCTGGAGCTCAGGCCGGGTAGTGCTACAAGTCTCCTCATATTTCCCCACCTTTTCCTCAGAAGTGAGGTGCAGACAGTAATAACACAGTGTATGAACAGTTGCATGTAATTTGCCCGTTTACCCATATTCAGTTTGTGCACTTGGATGCAAACATTTTTTGTGGCTAGCAGGTAGACGTGCAGTTGTTAAAAATCTGTTTGAAAGATGATGTATGCATATTATTTGCATAGCTCAAATAATATGCATACATATTCTCATGAGAATATACAGTGAACAAAAGAGCATTTGCTTTCAAATATGGTAAATCAGGCTAAAATGATGCCTTCATACAGCCACTAGGTGATAGCAAAGCCCCATAGCTTGGGTTACTATGAAGAGTTTCCAGTGCACCACCTCCAATATCAATAAAAGTCAATTATATTGAGAAAAATATCCTGAAATGCCACATTATTATCTTACTAACAGCAGTGATTAGAGAATGTAGTCAAGCTTATTTATAACATCTGGACAAAAATAGCGTAGGCCGCATAGAAACATGTAGGCAATGTGAGTTTAGGTTTACCATGCACTGCATTCCTCACTAAGAGGAGCAAATAAGGACAAAAATACAGTTGGTCAAAGCCTACTGGGGGAAATTACTCTTCTAAATTCCCTCAAAATGTGAATCACTACCTTTTCTTGCCAAAAACTACACATCCCCTCAGCCTGCTCCTTTCTCTCAAACCATCTGTGGAAAATTGAGTTACTTGCCATTTGGAGGAGTGACACGCAAGGCCAGCGTATCACATGTTGCATGGACAGTGCCTTTTTATGACAGATGAGAGGAGAAAATCTGGACACTGGGGCAGCTGTCACTGGTGTGATTGAACATGTTATGGTCTGGACTGATCCTAGATAAGCACTGGGTGTGCACCACTTAGGGACTAGGCCACATGTATATGGGAAATAAGCTACTTTGGAATTGACAGTGAAGCTTTAACGTGGAGCAGTGCCTTTGGGGTTATTTTGATCTTGTTTATGCATACAACTTAAGCCCATCTATGTTTAGCTGTTGTCAGCACAGGAGTTATCGTGGGATTCATTGTGAATTAAGTTTTTAAGATCCCTTGTCCTATAGCCTTATGTCATATGTATGGTGCACTTTATACATAAGAAAAAAAACTTAGCCGAGAGTTAAATAAGATGTAGTCTATTCATATTTGGTCCATCCATCCATTTTCCTCCGCTTATTCAGGGCTGGATCAGGGGTGCAGCAGCCTAAGGAGAGAAGCCCAGACCTCCCTCTCCTTGGCCACCTCCTCGAGCTTGTCTGAGGGAACACCAAGCATGGTGGAGGGGTCTGTGTGTCCCAGGGATCCCAGGAGTTATGTTTGATGACATTTAATCAAAACCACAATCTTTCCCTTGCATTAACCAGTGTGCTTTTGTTGCGTACAGCTAACCACAGACTTGAATCAGGAATGTGGCATTTCATTCCTGCTCTTCATACACCCACAAACCACCCTGACCATCAGGATGTGACTCTGGAGTGCCACATAAATGTCATGCTTCATTATCCGTTGGTTTCAGGAGTAATTCAAGAAGCTAACTCACAAAACAAAAGTAATATATATAACTAATCTTTCCAGGAGGAGGGCTGTAACAGAAGAGGGAACACACTCAACGCTTCTGGCAAATCTTAAAAATAAAAAAGTTGTAGGGAATTTTCTCCTGTTTTGTCCAAGCGTATTAGTGAGGTTGGCCGAGGATGCTGAGGGAAATGTCAGTGTTCTAGTTTATCCCATTTATCTCTGAAGATGCTCCCTCTCCCAAATAGGAAAAACAGTCATACCTAATCTGTTAGAGGAACACATTAGTATACACTGTAAGGTTAATAAACTCGTTAAACAACCGAGTATATTCTGGATGATGGCCCTGAAGGTGACGCTCTAAAGACGCACGGCAGCGATCCATAAAATGTGTTTTTTACATCCCATTTTTTATATCATCCAAAGCAATTCTCCAAACTCTAACATGGACAGGCAGCCAGTGTAGTGAGGATAAAATGGGAGTAATATGCTCCGTTCTCCATTTACCAATTAAAGCTGTTTTTGCACCAGCTGAAGACGTGATACCAAGTTACTAGCAAGCCAAATGAGTTACTGTAATCCAGCCGAGTTGTAACAAAAGCATGGATTACTGTTCTGAAATCATCTTTTGACAAGATAGGCTTTCACTACTGATTTCACTACTGCCCTCACTTCACTGTCAAATCTAAAATCACTATCCATTTTAAAGACCAAAGTGGTGACAGTGGGATTTCCATACTGTGTTAGATGGCCCATGTCCACGGGAAAAGACCCATCAGCGACACCCAAAAGATAGAACCTATGTCTTATTTTCATTAAAGTTAAAAAAAATTAAGAGCCAAGCAAGCTTTCACTTCCTCAAGACATTTGTTTAGTGCTTGAATGGAGAAGTAATTTTTCTTTTTTAGGGGCATATAAACCTGCGTATCATCTGCAATTTTGTGTCTTCTAAAAATAGAGCCAAGGGGCAGGAGATATAGAGAGAAAAGCAGAGGTCCAAGTATTGATCCCTGTGGTATCCCACATGGGACTGGAGCTGAGGAGGATCTTGAAATCAGAAAGACTGACACAAAACGTTATTTTAGCCAGATAAGACCTAAACCACTGCAGACCAGTACCACGAATGCCTACACAGTGTTCTAAGCGAGATAGTAAAAGATTGTGATCCACGATGTCAAAGGCAGCTGTTAAGTCTAGGAGAACCAAGATCACATGATCTCCTACATCTGCAACCAGGAGGATGTCATTAACAACCCTAGACAACGCAGATTCTGTGCTATGCAGAGATTTAAAACCAGACTGAAAATTCCAGAGGATATTATTTTCATCTAAAAGGGTTTTCAGCTGACTATAAGCAACCCTTTCCTGAATCCCGACCAAAGAGGTGCAGAGTGCAAAGTTAGCATTATCCAAAGAGCCACAAAAATGGTACATACTTGGGAGATATAAAAGTCTGAAGAGCAGAATTGTCATTCAAATCTAAAATAACGAAATCATGAAGACTGTTACTGGTCATGACTTAAAGAACCAAATCCAGAATTCTACTTCTACTGTGTTTGCACATTTTAAGCAAATTTTAAGAAAATGTAGGAGTATGTGATAAAAAGCATTCAGCCACTTCGGGTGGCTAAACCTGAGGAGGTGGAGCAGAAGATTGGTGATTCAACACCTGGTTGATCCAGTCTGCATGCTGAAGTATACTTGGACTAGATCGTGAACCGAAAGTTGCTCTGTGACGCAATCATTACAGTGTGAATGTTAGATAGAAAGCACTTGGGTGTGACTGGGTGACTGAGTGTTCAAGTAGAGAAGAGCACTAAGCACTAAATAAGAACCAGTCCATTTACCGTTTGCCAGATAACACACCTGGCGCAGTGTAGTCGACCCCAATTACACTACATAATAGTGCACAAGCTTTGGGTGAATAGCAGGAGGATGCACCAACTGGTCGTCCCAGAAGATTATGGATGAAAGTAGACATTAACACGTAGCAGTACCGATATTAAAGATTAGCAATATGATTACATAAACAAAGACAGAGCTGGTGAACTCCAAAAACCCATCCATCACTTTCACTTTGAGTCCTCGTGCAATCAATCACAGGCCACCGTAATAGAGCACAGGCTGTGGATATGGGATGATGCTATCCATCACTATGAGGGTAATGTGACACCCATAATGTCTGCACATGGGCTGAGGGGAATTGAATCAAATGAAGTGCTCTGCTCTTTGAAGTAACACCTTCGACAGGATAATGATGATGAAGATGAGGTGTTATTCAGGCTTGCTGTCTGATGTCCTAAACTTTGAAGAGAAAAGAATAACTTAGCCTTACATTAAGTCTTGCACAGAAGGATATGCTGCTGGAACAATCCCTGCAGCCTAATGTGTGTTCTGAGCTGAGTAAACACGGTGAAATGCTCCATAGTTTCCCGTAATGCCAAACAGAAGGGATGGATGGTAACCTTGCCCTGTTTTAAACCCAAGGCTACTTTCCCTCGGCCCACAGAACACTCTTGACAGGCCTAGGTGGTATTTTATTATTTCAGTTCATTCTGTTTATTCTCACTCTATAATTACTCCCTACATGTCATTTAACTTTGCCTTTTTTTCTTTCTTTTTTTTTCAAATTACATGTCTGACCCTCTCTCAGGGATAGGATTTCCCTTGCCATGTATTTTAATGTACTCTATTTTAAACCCTCTCTGTTATTATTTTTCAGTTTGGGTTGTTCCTTTAATCATTGTCCTATGATCTAGCTTTTGGTATTTTGTCTGGAACTGAAAGCTAAAATGCTGAAAATATTTCATAAAGTTAAAGCAAGGGCTGCAGTTGGGCTGTCCTGAATCTGCTCAAGACAGCCGAGGGCCATATTTGTGTGTGTGTGTGTGTGTGTGTGTGTTTTTTTTAATTGTATTTAGGTTGAAAAAGCTGTATGGCATAATGCAGATGGTCAGCTGCCATCCCATGACAGCATCAGATGCGATTACTGCTCTGTGATTTGCCTCACACTTTTAGAAATGGTCCTAAAACCAAACCAGCAAAAAACAAAACAAAACAAGGGAAAAGGGAAAAAAAGAAAAAGAAACGACTTCCAACATTGTGAGTACACACAATCTAATTGTGGGGCTAGCAGAGATGTCATTTCCAAGAGAGTTCCTCCTCTAATTTTAAACCAAAACATCATATTATTGGACTGATGCCTGTCTAAAAGAGAGGGGAGAGAAAGGACAGGAGCAGCGGGCCTTTCAGGACTTTTGTTTACGTGAGCGTTACAGGCACATTTCCCACAAATGTGGACAGGAGTTCTTTGTAAACAGGACTCAAGCGAAGCTGCTGTTTGTCTGCCAATCTAAATACAACAAGGGGCCCGCAGTAAGCTTCACCGCCATCTCTAATTCTGGCTTTGGCTTTGGCAAAGAGCGGGTCCGTGGTTCGAGGCCACACTGTTGCACGCAGCCAGTGAGCCAGGAGCTGTTCCTTAACTGGTGAAAGCTATGAACCGCATGCACACTTTACACCACACACAGACACATAGATGAACGCGTGCAGACTTTGATAATCATGCAATTTTTAGCAATATGGCGTCCACACCACGCACCATCGGGAAAGTTTGAATTTGGTTGTTGTAGGCAGTGTGAGCTGCTGTTTTTTTTTTTGTCTCATCTGGCGTAAGTTTAAAATACACTTAAAACGGAGAAGTGGTCTTGACACACGCCTCACCGGGTTTGTGTCCATCCTAGCTGACCTATTAAAGTGTTATTCTCTGGCTTCTCGTTTAGCTTTAGCGTGCCAGGAAGGAAATCAGCTCTTCATGACATCAGACTGGATCGCTGCTGATTATAATTGTCTGCATGGTAGTTGAACATGGACACGCTGCTTTGTCGACTGTTTAATAATTCAAATCTGCACATGTGCTGCTCTGTGCTCTCCAGCAATTAAATAATCTCATGGTGATGATTACTGGAACAGCAGATTTTGCCAGTATTGACCTCACGATGGCGGTTGTCATAATAAACACTAGGGGGAGCCAAGCCATAGCAAGAAATCACAGCAAGCCCCATTTAGAAATCTCTAAATGCAAGTTGCATTCCCAAGTGAAGTAAACCCACCAAAGGGACAGTTTTTGTTCTTGTTTCTTGTTAGAGACGCCACTGATGTGTGACTTGTCCTTGTTCGTCTGTACTTGCTCTTAACACAGTCTTGTTGTTAGAGTTGAAGGTAAACTTGTGTAATGGAGGCACTATTCATTAAACCCATGGAGCGAACTAGGGACAGGCTAATGAGAAAGGCGCCTCTGACAGACCGAGGCCGGCTGTGTAATAATTGGCCGAGGCAAAAAAGGGTCACAGAAGAACAAGGAGTTAAAATGGACAGAAGCTCTTAGGCTTCCAGCTTTTACCCACTTAGCCGTATTTCACTGTGTTTTCCACAGATTTTTTGGTTGAGTGGCCACAAATAAATTGATACAAATCCATAATCCAGATTCAGACTTAAACTTGTCTCTCCCTTCCTGCTTTTCCTCACAGGAGTGTGTTGAGTACTGAGCCGAGCCTGAATAACTGAGGAGCTTAAGCTAAGCAAGCATGTGAGGGAAATGGTACTGAATAGTACATACCAAAATTGGGGCTCTAATTTGAAGTGTACAGAGCTGCAGTCTAAGTTAACAATAAATTGGGTCTCTTTAGGTTAGAAGGAGTAGTTCTGAATGGCATCTTCAAACAGACAAGTTTGTCAGTTTCCAGTTCAGAAAGTTCCAACTCTGCGTGCCTGTTATTATGAAACATTTAAAAGAGAATTTAATGCAATGCACAGGACGCCTCACTTTCCCAGGCTCCCGCCCTCTGCTGCTCCTGAAGGGACTTATTAAAATCCATATTTTTCCATCGGACCATGTAAAAGATTCAAGAAACAGAGTGCACCTGTGGCTGCTGGGTCACATTTGGCTAGCTGCAAAGAGAAAAAACATCAGATTTCACATCATGACTCCATCTGAACCCGGTCTTTTTTAAAGCGTTGACAAAACATCCTTCTGTACATGCAACTTTCATGGCTTTCTCATTTGGCTTCTGACATTTATTACAGCTGCCAAGAGCTACCAAAACCTCACACGGATTCTTGAGATGAGTAACATCTGCGAATGCTGACAAACGATATTGCATGTAGCAACTGGTGCATTATAGAGGCAAAAAGACTGCATGTAAATGCAATGCTGGAATTTACACTGGATCATAAGAATATACATGCGGATGCTGGGGTGGTGGAAGGGTTGAAACAGCAGGCAGCAACAGAGGACAGCAGCACTAACATGTCACAGGGAGAAATGGGAGTTGGGAGTTTAAATAGATCACCAGACTGCCAGGGTGTATCTGATGTTTGTCACAGCTTGCTTTTGAAGTAACTAGCTGGCTACCATGTGTAACATATGCCACTAAGGGTGCAGTTACTATCACTCAATCTTTGGAATAAATAAAATACTGTATACTGGCACTATACGTAAATGTTAGCAACTAAAACGAGCTCGTTTTTTCCAAGCTCAGTTCTGTTTGTTTTGAACTTCATTATTTCAGCTCATGTTTTATCTAGAGAAGCCTTGATTTTAACACTGGGGCCACTGGCATCTTGGTTTTGTAGAGATAGAAGTAAAACAAATATCTTAACACGAGGCTACTGTGCTATGTTAGCAACTAAGACAAGCTAGCTTGGTTGGACGGTCTCACAGATACGTGCTAATCAGTTTGAGATAAGATTCAAGTAAAATACACACCAAAAACATTAAAAATGTTTCATGCAGGCACCCAGCTGTTTATCAAAAAACCTGTACTGTTGTATAAGGGGTTTTAATTTTAGCTAGTTTTAATCTTAGCTAAGGGTAAATTAGCTACAAGCTTTTTTTGGTCTTTTGTTTTCTGCACTATTCAGTGAACATAGCAGCCTGAATTGGTGATTTTTTTGCAGGTCCACTTTTGGTACTTTGGTGTCCTGCAGGTTTTAGATTTGTCCTAGATTCAACACAGCTGATTTAAATGGCTGAATTTGCTCCTCAACATGTCTTGAGTTCTCCAGAGGCCTGGCAATTAACGAATCATTTGATTCAGGAGTGTTGACCCAGGGTAATATCGAAAACCTGCAGGACACCGGCCCTTGAGGCCTGGAGTTGGACACCCCTGCGCTAGAACCTTCTGCTTGGCCCAACTGTTGGAAAAACAGGTAAAAAAATTTTTTTTTAAAAACAGATGAGTTATAGTAGGGCAATACAAGTAGAAATTAGAAGTGTGCAGTTGTTTCAACTAAGATACTTACGTTTAAAACTGCATGCTAATATCATACATCAAACCGGCCAAATTTGGTCAGTTTCTCAATAAAACTGACAAAACGAATGCTGTCATTTAAATAACAGGCCTGACAGCTTTGGCACTGCTTTGTTATCATGATCCTGCTCTTCTGGCTTTTTGGTTTTTAAAAAAAATGTTTTACATCACTTGTGTCAAACATACAGGACACTCATTCCATGAACAATACCTTAAGTCTGCCTCTCCATTGTCTCTCACTCTTTTCTCTCCCCCCACATGTCACTGTGGAGAAAACAGGCGCGGGACAGGCCCGGCAGCTCATGATGAAATATGACCCTGGTGATTAGTGGATTGTCTGCTGTTAAAGATGTTAGAGATATACAGTCCTCTGTAGTTGGAAGCCACAATAAGCGGGCGGTATTCCTTCTTCACCCCCGCACTGGATAACTTCCCTTCTGTGATACACAGAAGCTTAGGTTACTGTCAAGGGGAGGTGAGCGTTTCATTTTTACAGTGGTGGAGCAATGTAGATTGTAACCCCATGTTGTCATATTTTAGGCAACAGTCTGCAGCTGCAGTCCAGCTTCACTGAATTTTTTTGAACTTGTTGTTTGGGTTGCATTAGCTAACATGTTAGCCACAGTGAACTTACAAGGTTGTGATCTTGTACTGAACAGAAATCAAGAACAAACATGTTGCCAAAATTATAAAAAGTATACTATAAGAGGCAGATCCCAAGGTGCTTAAAAATGCAGCTTTCTTGTCATATGTGCCAATTGTATCATTTTAAATTACATATTCAGATATTCAGGCATCATCTTTACCTCAGTATTTTATATTCAACCTCTTGCCTGCTGCCAAAACATTTAGCATACAAGCATACTGTAATTTCATTATAATTATGAGCTAAAGGCTAGTGGAAAATCATGAGCTTTTCAAACAGAAAGTGACCGATACTGCTGGCAAACTTAAATTCCTCACTGATTACCTGTTCCAAGTTCATGTTTTAATTTGTAAGGAGACGGAAAATAATGTCTGTTATCCACGTAGATCTTTGGTCATTTGTTATTCATTCATTTAGCCCTGACACTGGAGTCGCTGAGGTGGAACGAGCGAAACAAGGAAAGGCTTGTGCGTGCGTTTCAAACCAGACTTGACCTGAGCTGAGATGGCAGAGAATTGGCAGATGAATTTCTCCGCTTCGCTCCATTTGCTGCATTTTTACTCTATTCTCTGACTCTGTGTCATTCCAGGTGATGTAAACTGGCATGTTTCCTGCCGCTTTACAAATACTGGGCAGCGTGTTGTTGGATATCAGAAGACAGTGACTTCATACGTTTCAGGGAAACTGTGTTATGATGTCACTCTTTCCAGTACTACATCTTCTTTCGATATATATATATATATATATATATATATATATATATATATATATATTTTTTTTTTTTTTTTTTTTGCAGTTAAATTAAGGGCATGATTGTCATGGCTACTGAACGGACCCACGCGCAGACAGTTCTTTCAAGGAAACAAAAGGGGATTTATTTACAATAGGGATCACCTTAGTGCAAAATATATGTACAGTGAGTTGGGAGGGGGTCCAGGGCTCCAGGGAGAGAAGGGGGGGGGAATCCACACACACGCTTCCTCTTCCACTCAGTCACCGCCACCGCTCCTCCGCACACACGCACTCCTCTTCAGCCGCACTCGCTCCAACACTCCACACACTGCCCCACTTGGACAGGTCCGGTGATTCGGTCCAGAATCTACAGACAGAAGGTCAAAGGTTAGTTCCACAACATAAAACACGTGTAAGCGATTCTTCTTTGAATATGCCGCGAGCACGAACTCAGGTGGTTCGACGTTCCAGCGGTGAGCTGCTCTGTGCCACTGCCTTAAATAGCAGCTGGGGAAATCAGCCAGATCAGCCGCAGGTGGACACCATCCACAGGGGTGCGTGGGCCAAGAGTGAGAGCCCGTAATGAGCTCCACCCAGGCAGAGAGGAGGAGGAGAGACAAAAAACTAAAACTAACAACAACAAAACCTGTAGCCAGCGTGGGCCAACCAGAGAGACACGGGGACCGTGACAGTACCCCCCCCTTAACGGGAGCCTCCCGGCGACCCACCAGGCTTATCCGGATGAAGGCGATGAAAGTCGGCAACCATCCCGGGATCCAACACAGCGGAGCGGGGAACCCAGCAACGTTCCTCAAGGCCATAACCCTCCCAGTCCACCAGATAGTGAAGACCCCTCCCGCGACGGCGAGAGTCCATGATGCGGGAGATCGTGTAGGCAGGGAGGCCACCAATGACCCGAGCGGGCGGAGGGGGCCTGGAAGGAGGGCACAATGGACTGGAGAGACACGGCTTAATCTGAGACACATGGAAGACATTGTGTATCTTCATGTTGCGCGGCAACTTAAGGCGAACAGAAACAGGGTTTATCAAAGCAGCAATTTCAAAAGGCCCGATGAAGGTTGAGGTGAGCTTCTTCGATTCGGCATGAACAGGAACGAAGCGTGTGGACAACCAAACCTTTTGACCGATGGTGTACTCAGGAGCGTGAGTGCGGCGCCGGTCAGCCAGACGTTTGTAGCGTTCTTTCGTGCGCAGCAAGGCCGCACGGGTGGCCCTCCAAACCCGGCGACACCTACGAAGGTGAAACTGGACCGAAGGGACAAAGTGCTCACCTTCCAGAGCAGGGAACAGAGGAGGCTGATACCCCAGGGAGGCCTCAAACGGAGATTGCCCTGTAGCTGAAGACGTCAGGCTGTTGTGGGCATATTCCACCCAGGGCAGTTGGTCGCTCCAGATGGTTTGGTTGGAAGCAACTATGCAGCGCAGAGCGGTCTCCAGCTCCTGGTTAGTGCGCTCAGTTTGTCCGTTGCTCTGTGGGTGGTAACCAGAGGAGAGACTGACCTTGGCTCCTAGCGCCGAGCAGAACTCCTTCCACACACGAGAGGTGAATTGCGGCCCACGATCCGAGACCACGTCCTCTGGGATGCCATGGAGGCGGAACACATGATGCGTGAGATGCCGAGCCGTCTCCAGGGCCGTCGGGAGCTTGGGGAGTGCAACAAAATGCGCAGCCTTTGAAAAGCGGTCAACAATAGTCATTATAGTGGTGTTACCTGCTGACTGTGGGAGGCCGGTAACAAAATCCACCGCGATATGGGACCACGGCCGAGACAGTGTGGGTAAAGGTAGCAGCAAGCCGGCCGGAGGTTGATGTCCCAGCTTGTTGCAGGCGCAGGTTGAACAGGCAGAGACGTACTCCCGAACGTCTCGTGATAATGTGGGCCACCAGAAGTAGCGCTGAAGGAAGGTGATCATTCTGTGTACTCCTGGGTAACATGTGAAGCGGGCAGTGTGAGCCCAATGCAGTACCTGAGACCGAGTGGCCGATGGAACAAAGAGCCGCCCCGCTGGTCCTCCTCCTGGATCTGGTTCAGCCCGCTGAGCCTCACGAATGGCCGACTCGATTTCCCATGTTATTGTACCAACGGCACAAGTCGCTGGCAGGATGGGCTCAGGGTCCTGCCTCTCCTCAGGCACCGAGAACTGCCGTGATAGGGCATCCGGCTTCACATTCCGAGCCCGGTCTGTAAGAGATTGAAAAGTTGAAACGGGTGAAAAAAAGAGCCCACCTGGCCTGTCGAGCGTTGAGACGTTTTGCTGTTTGCAGGTAAGCCAGGTTTTTGTGGTCCGTCCATACAATGAATGGCTGAGCCATGCCCTCCAACCAGTGCCTCCATTCCTCCAAGGCCAGTTTTATAGCCAAGAGCTCCCGGTCTCCCACGTCATAGTTGCGTTCGGCTGGGGAGAGGCGGCGAGAGAAGAAGGCACAGGGCCGTAGCTTACCCTCTCGCTGTTGTGAGAGCACCGCGCCGACCCCCGAGTCGGAGGCATCCACCTCCACAATGAATTGGAGTCGCAAGTCAGGCTGAGCCAGGATGGGTGCGGTGGTGAATCGGTCCTTGAGCTGTGTGAAGGCCTTTTGGGCCGCCTGATCCCACTGAAAAGAGAACTTAGGAGAGGTTAAGCGGGTCAAAGGCAGAGCGATTTTACTGAAGTCCCTAATGAACCGGCGATAAAAGTTGGCAAAGCCGAGGAACTGCTGAAGCTGACGGCGATCAGTTGGTTCCGGCCATTCCACAACAGCTTTGATCTTGGCCGGATCCGGTTTGAGGTTACCCTGGTCAATTATGTAACCCAGGAACGCCACTGTTTGAACGTGGAATTCACATTTCTCCCCCTTTACAAAGAGTCTGTTCTCCAGCAGCCGCTGCAGGACCTGTTTTACATGGGTTACATGTTCGGTTTCAGTCTTAGAGAAAATCAGGATGTCGTCCAGATAGACGAAAACGAACCGATCTAGGAAATCACGGAGCACGTCGTTAACCAACGCTTGGAAGATGGCTGGGGCGTTGGTTAGCCCGAAAGGCATCACCAGGTACTCGAAATGACCGAGGTGTGTGTTAAAAGCGGTTTTCCACTCATCGCCGTCTCGGAGTCTGACCAGGTGATATGCATTTCGGAGGTCCAGTTTGCTGAACATGGTGGCCCCGTGAAGGAGTTCGAATGCAGATGAGAGAAGCGGGAGAGGATATTTATTCCTGACTGTAATTTTGTTCAGCCCCCGGTAATCAATGCAAGGACGTAGCGATTTGTCCTTCTTCTCAACAAAGAAAAAACCAGCCCCTACCGGGGACGAGGAAGGGCGTATTATGCCAGCAGCCAAGGATTCTGAGATGTAAGTCTCCATTGCTTCCCGCTCAGGCCGCGAGATGCTGTACAAGATGCTGTAGGTAACGGAGCCCCAGGAAGCAATTCAATGGCGCAGTCGTACGGCCGGTGGGGGGGTAACGACCTCGCCCTGTCTTTGCAAAACACCTCGGCCAAGTCGTGATAAACTGGCGGCACAGAGGAGAGGTCCGGTGGTTCCAAAGCCGGGGGCGGTTCGACAGTAGAGGCGAGGGGAGGGGCTGATCTAAGACAGTTCATATGACACTCCTCCCCCCACCCAGACACGCACCCCCTCTTCCAATTTATGCGCGGATTGTGTTGCTGCAACCAGGGGTGGCCCAAAACCAGGGGGGCGTGCGGAGCCTGAAACACAAAAAGGCTGATTGTCTCAGAATGATTGCCAGATAACGTGAGGGTAACCGGCTCCGTAACATGAGTGATGTCTGGTAGGCGCTGCCCCGACAAAGCAGAAACACGAAGGGGGTGTGGCAACGGGTCGGAGACCAAGTTTAAGCGTTTGGCGAGGTGTGAGTCAATGAAGTTTTGTTCGGCGCCAGAGTCTATTAAAGCGGAGAGAGAGTGTGTCATGGTTTGCTTAGTTATCTTGGCTGGCAGCAGAAGACGTGGAGGAGAATCTTGAGAGAGCCCGCCCACCAGTATTCCTGCCTTTACTGGCGGGCGCGCCCTTTTGATCGCAACGGGCAGGTTGCCACGAAATGGCCTGTCTTGCCACAAAACAAGCACTCACCCGAAACCAAACGGCGATGGCGCTCAGTGGCGCTAACCCGGGAGTGCCCCAACTGCATGGGTTCCTCCTGGTCCAACTCCTCCCTTCGCTCACGGAGCTCTGCCTGGGCTCCTCCGGGCACCGTCTTGGGCCGCCCCGAAGGCTCATGAAAGGGGTGGAGCCGGGAACTCCATCGTGCACGCAGGCGGCCGTCTACTTTCACACACAAACTCATTAAAGCATCTAGCGAGGAGGGCAATTCCCGCATGGCTAATTCATCTTTTAACTCCTCACAAAGGTTATTTAGCAGGGTACAACATAATGCATCCTCACCCCAGCCGGTCTCCTCAGCCAGAATCTGGAAGTCAATGGAGTAGTCTGCCATACTCCGCTTCCCCTGCTTCAGGTTCAGCAACCGATGAGCTGCTGCTTCGGCGCCGGATCCCTTCTCAAAAACATTTTTAAATTTCGAGAGAAAAACAGCATAGGTTATGTCTGGATTGGCTTTAAGCGCTGCCTGTGCCCACAGCAGCGCGCGGTCACGTAACAGCTGTACAAAGAATGCGATTCTTGCTCCATCATCTTCAAACAAACGTCTCTGTTGGCGGAAAACCAAAGAGCACTGCGTCAAAAATCCTGCACACTTTGACAGCTCACCAGAGAAGGGCTCAGGGGCAGGTAGACGGAGTCCTGCGGTGCCTGGCTCCAGAGCAGAGGGGGCTGTTACTTCAGCTGCTGCCGGCTCCACAGCTTGGGCTTCGCCGCCTTGCGGGGCGGGGTGAGCCGCCGAGGGCGTTCCTTCCAGCGGTGTAAGCCGAGCCACTGCCTGGGTGAGGGACGCAATCTGGCCAAGCAGGTGTGAGAACATCGCCTCGTGGCGGACCAGCACCGTCTCCTGTGACGCAAGGGCTCGCTGGACTGGGTCAAGGTCTGCTGGGTCCATATTCTGGCTGGAACGTTCTGTCATGGCTACTGAACGGACCCACGCGCAGACAGTTCTTTCAAGGAAACAAAAGGGGATTTATTTACAATAGGGATCACCTTAGTGCAAAATATATGTACAGTGAGTTGGGAGGGGGTCCAGGGCTCCAGGGAGAGAAGGGGGGGGGGAATCCACACGCTTCCTCTTCCACTCAGTCACCGCCACCGCTCCTCCGCACACACGCACTCCTCTTCAGCCGCACTCGCTCCAACACTCCACACACTGCCCCACTTGGACAGGTCCGGTGATTCGGTCCAGAATCTACAGACAGAAGGTCAAAGGTTAGTTCCACAACATAAAACACGTGTAAGCGATTCTTCTTTGAATATGCCGCGAGCACGAACTCAGGTGGTTCGACGTTCCAGCGGTGAGCTGCTCTGTGCCACTGCCTTAAATAGCAGCTGGGGAAATCAGCCAGATCAGCCGCAGGTGGACACCATCCACAGGGGTGCGTGGGCCAAGAGTGAGAGCCCGTAATGAGCTCCACCCAGGCAGAGAGGAGGAGGAGAGACAAAAAACTAAAACTAACAACAACAAAACCTGTAGCCAGCGTGGGCCAACCAGAGAGACACGGGGACCGTGACAATGATAAAACACGTAAATCTTGTAGAAAGCAAAAATATTTGCTCGGAACCTACTGAAGATCAAGTGAATCAGCTCCGTGATAATTACAGTATGCTTCATAAATTGCACCAATTAAAGTGTGCCTGTTAATTTTTATTTTTTATGAATGAATCAATCAAACCACTAAACATCCAAGTTACTACAAAGTACTGGTCAGTAAACCTCTCTTGAACACTACTGTATCTATGTTCAGTACATTCCAAAAAGTCTACGCTGAAGCCTTTGAAGTTATCGTTAAGCTGCCCTGAATTTGTTTTGTCTGCTTCTATTTGAGAATTTCTGCATTTCCTACAAAGTTTTTTGACAACCAGTGTTTGCCAGCGAGTCATAGAAAACCTCATGGCACCACTACATTCTGTTCAATATTTTTTTTGTACCAAGCTAGCATCTTGGCTCAAAGGATGAAAGCACAATTAGTATGCTAGTCAAACAACAAAATTGATCAGGCTGAAGAAACTGGGTGCAAAAAAGCTGTATTGCCTAAAGGAGAAATGCTAATGATGTTGGTGGTTATTATTTTTACTCTAACGCCACATGCAAGTCAGATTCTCCGTTTTGCTAAAGAAGTGTTTCCACCTCTATGGTTGGAATTATCAGCAGTATTCATACTGCAGTTGTGTTGCAAATACATTTTGATACAAACACAACGGAAAGTGTTGTTTAGATACACCTGCTGACACGGCTTCTTAATCCACATATCTAATCAGCTATCCAATCAATGCATCTAGGCATGTAGACTTGGTCAAGTTGACCTGCTGAAGTTATGTAAAGCAAGATAACATCCCAAAGCTCAAATCATCTTAAAGTGGTTTCTTAAACATGTTACTTTACTCAAAGGTCCTCCACAGTGACCAGGTCTTAATTCAACAGAGCACCTTTGGGATGCTATTGATATCAACCGCATGATGCTATCATGTCAATATGGACCACAACCTCTGAGCACGTTTCAAGCACCTTGTTGAATTCATGCTACTAAGGTTTTTACCAGGGCAGCTTTGAAGGTAAAAATGGGTCCAGACTATCTGAATAAGAAAGAAGGGCATGTGCAAAAAGGGTGTAGCTATTGCAGTATACAGTGTGTTAGGTGGATGAGTTGTACAGGGAGATGGCCACAGGCAGGAATGATTCCCTGCAGGGTATGCCTAATAAAGTGGTCAGTGTATGTATGCCACCAATGTACTTTATTCTTATTAAATATTCAGTTGTAGCCATTACTAAGCATATGTTGTACACAGGAGCCTACTAACCGCTTCAGATAAAGCAAAATACAAGCTATGACGTGTCATATAAAGAGTACAGTAATGCACCAAACACGCACTGCCAGTTGATGATCTGTTTAAGCTATAAATTTCCCATCTCTCCCTCTGACACGTCTGTGCTGCTGTTCTCTTTTGCTGTGTGCTGTTTCAACCCCTCCACCACCCCAGCATCCACACATAGGCTCCTGGGGATGACTATTTATCATTCTCTAATGTGTATATGTAACATAATTGCCTGGAGCTTGGAGCCTAGATGCCTGAATAACCACATTCTGCTCCTGTAATTTCAAACATAACTTGTCTGACAAAATTATGGTTAAGTTTAGGCACTTGCTGAAGCACCCAGTAATTGTTTGCAATTTTGTCTGCACAACCTCCAAGGCAGATTTTAGGTAAGCAGAGATGAAGAGCAGCCAATCAGACAACTCGAGATTGTGACAACGCTTGGAACAGACACGCTTTGCTGCTACAAAACGTGAAAGCACGCAGACGCTAACATGAAAATAATCACAGGAAGTGTTTACACAGACATTATTAACACATTTAAATGTATATACATATTAGCCACCTAGCTTAATTGATTCTGTTGATTAAAGACCCTTAAAATGTTCTTTGCTCACTACCGACTCCGTGGCTTTAAAATATTAGGGTTGTCCAAATTCATGGGCTGCATCCTCCTGAGGCCGCACTTGTAGACCGATTACAAGGAAGGCTGTACAAACTCGTAGACTCCTCCAAATGCAGCCGACAAATACATTCTCCTTTTTCCCAGATCTAAAGGATGGGTCGGGTGTATCTTTCATGGCCCACCATATCCCAGAATTCATAGCGCGGCCCAGGCAGGTCCAGTTTCTAACAATGGCGGCTGCTACTTAGTTTTAATATTACTGTTATTACTCTTTCTGGGTCACAAAATAAAGTTTTAAGATATTTTCATGTGAGAATGTAGCTGTGTGAACTTCAAATATCTGCTTGGTTTTTCAAGACATCGCATATTTGCAAAAGTGCTCTGATGTTTTCGGAGACATCTGTGACCCACCAGCTCGATAGCTATCCGGAGCGAGAACAGCTAACTCCGCTTCGCTACTCAGGTTAAACATGATATATAGGTCACTTAGATCACTTAAAAATGTTATTGTTTGGCTTATAAATAACCGATTTATAAAGTAAATCGGTTTGGCTGAGATTAAAGTTATAGTTTTCACACAGCTGAATAAACGTCAAACGGAAAACTGATTAAACAGCTGGTGACAGAAAACTGAAGACTAGATCATCCTATTTCACAGCCACTCACTTCTGGCCTATCGACCTTTGGAGGACCCAGCTCACATAGACCACGAAGGCCGGGTCCTCAGGAAGATGCAGCCTCTGAATTTGGACAGTAATGCAACTTCTGCATGCGTGTGCATTAGCTTTGCCTCTCCGACACTTAAAATTGACCAGCGTGTCTGTGTTTTGTCACGATACTTGGTTGAATCAAAAGAAAGTAGAGAAAAAGTAACTAAAGGAGTTTGTTTCAGACAGGATGAAGCGAAATAAGCTACTCTGTAGATTAGATACAGAGCTGATAAATACGTCCACTTTAAATATACTTAACCACAACTTAATCTCCGGATGTTCCATTTTCCATTGCAACTCTTCAAGTGGTTTAAACGTGCATAAAAATGTAATGATTAGGCTGGTGCAGGCTACAGAAAGTTGTGTAATAGGCTTAGTCTTGTGAGAAGGTCTTTGTTTAACTTGCTATGCACTCAAAAGGTCCTAAGGGTGCATTTTTTCCCCTCTAAGGTATCGAGTTGCATCCTCTGTTCCCCGGATCCATGCTGCAGCTGTCTGTCTGAAAAACATCCTTAATTGTCTTCTCCTTCTCACATACAATGTCGTCTAGACTGCAGGTTAGTTTTGGATAATGACAGGGTCTTACCTGGAACTTGCGCCCTCATCATACACCGTATAGTTTTCTTAACTTGTGATAAATCAGCCTTGCTCTACTTGAAGCAGAGGGGAATTATAGAGAAGCATGAATACTTAATTCAATCCTTCCTCAGCAGAGGTAGCAAAGTAATGAGGCAACTTCCATGTACTTGCACTAATAATGCCTGTGTTTCTTATCGGTGTGAGTGCTGTTTATGTCAGCAAGCTGTGAGGCACAGACCAGCGCTGGTTTGTACAACGCTGGCACAGCGGAGGAACCCTGGGATTTGTTTTCTTCGGCAACTGCAATAGTTAGAGTGGGGAGAATGCTGATTTAAATTCGCACAGCAAATGAGTGTCAGGTCTCACCATGGAGTCTAAAACAAGTGGAAAAACTGATCACAGGCAAGTTACTGCACACTAGATAATTGCATCTGCATTCCCCGTTCAATTACCAGCTTGTGTATCTGCAGACCATACCGTCCCCAAGTGTGAGTCAACAATATGGAAATTGTGCGATCACCTTAATCATACGAAACAGTGTCTGCAATTATTCCTTAAGAAAATACGCAGGAAATGGACCGTGGCCTCCCGCCACTCCTGCACGACCAAGACGTCAGCTCCACTGGAGGAAGCCGGGACTTTAATTGCAGGCAGGTCTGTGTTTACTTAGCAGTGACAGCGGCAGCCACTGAACCTGTGTTTATTTTCGACTTTGGATGACTTTAGCGGAGAATAAATCATCCCCCGTGCCGCCGCATCATAAAAAACCTTTCGCGGGGAGATGTCGAGTTGAAAGGGACCTGCGTCCAGTGGGAAAGTAAACTCTTTTTGCACCTTTTTGAAGAGTGATGCATTAGGCCCTTTTTGCTGCCGCATTAGCACATAATTGTCCCCCAGTCTTTTCAAAATGCAGAATATCCACCTTCGTGCATTAATTGTGGACACTCTGCAATCTCAAAACGATCGGCGCCGTGCTATCTTCCACTTAGCGCCTCATTATACGCTGGAAATCCCAGTGATGGCCCATTACGGAGAGTCAAAGAGAGTGCTGGCCAGAGAGAGACTGCAGTTACCATGAGGACCACTGTATCGCTGGCCCTCTGTGTCCTACAGAAGGGGTACTCGTGGGACTCACTCGCAATGTGAAGTGTTCCCAGGGGTTACACGGGATAGCCGAAAGGGGAAATGTAATAACTCGGTGACGAGGACAGGCTGCCAATTACAGTCAGCTCAGCATAGAGGAGCAGGATCAGATACATTGAAAATGGTGGCATTTCTAGACTCCCCTGGGAAAGCCCTCCATCAGTGAGCTGCCAGCCCACTAGAAATATGAGCAGCAATGTGGGAATCCAAACAATGTTATAATTGCGAGTGATAACAGCGAGTAAAAGAATACATACAAGCACGATTATCAGTTGTGCTGTTGTTTCAAGATTAAATATACGGTCATGCTGGGGAGCTCCTCTTATTCTTGGCATTTTAATTGCACTTACGGTTTGGGTTGTCCCTGTGACTATTTCTTCCAGTAACATAAACGGAATGAGTGACCCATACAGGCTCGACATTCCTCACGCTACAGATAAGCAGCTTAACATGAGACAAACCAAACAAGCTTAGCGCAGCTTATAAATACTTTTGTTCATATTACCTGGTTCTTGAATTTTTTTCAGGAAAAAGTAACACTTTGTTTTTCATCACACAATATGTAACATATGTAACCCAGGTGCTACAGCCACGAAGAAATGACACCCTCTGTCAGCTCTTAGGTTTTACATATCAGCACAAAAGGAGAAAATGTCATGGTCCTGGGTCCCCTGACCCAGCGTTTTTAGTTCCTTGTGATGTTTGTAATATTGTACTTGTGTGAGTTATCTTATGGTTTCTAGTTTCGATCCCTTGCCCTTCATGTTTCGCTGTGTCCCCTCTGTTCTGTGTAAGTCTGTCTGCATGTTTGATTTCCCCTCTGTGTCTTTCGGTTCTTAGAGTCCTCTGCCTTATGGTTTGTCTCTGTGTTTCTTAGTTGCTGTCTCCACTGTGTCAAGTTCGCGTCTCTGTGTGATCCTTCCTGTTTTACTTTGAAGTTCCGTGTCTTATGTGAATGTGTCCTGCTTTGCTTGTCTCGTCAGTCCTGATTTCTCCCAGCTGTGCCCTCCTTCTGTGTCTCATTCCCTCATTATCCCTCTGTGTATTTAAGCTCTGTGTTTCTCTTTGTCAGTGTCGTAGTCTCCCTCATGGCTGTGTTTCCCTGTGTGTTAGTCATCCATGTTCCAGTTTAGTTTTCCATGCCATTCTGCAATAAAGCAGCTTTTTGAGTTTAATTTCATTGTCGTGAGTTTTGCGTTTGGGTCCTTCTCCTGCCTGTACACAGCCGAAACATGACAGAAAAACATACACATTGAATCATTTTCTACAATTTTTCTATATTATATATCAAATATTTTACATATAACAGGACATTTTGAAAAAAAAAAATAATTTCAATGTCTTAAAATTAGGTAAACACAACCTTAGATGAACAGCACATGTCATTATCCTGCCATTAATTATTAATGAACGGTTAAGCCACAATACTGGCAGTGTATGAAAAGGTAAGTGTTTCCCAAGGTTTGGTAGCTTGAAGTAATCACTTCCTGTATGCCTTAACAGAATTTTGGCCACCCTTCTTAACAACGTTGCTTTAGTTCATTGAGGTTTGCATTTTTCTCTCTAACATGATACACAGGTGCTCACACATGATTATGATCAATTAATCAAATGTAAACAATCACCAGCAACTGGCTATTGTTTACCCTCTTAATTCCTATGGGAACAGCTTTTTCCACACAGTGCTTCTACATTGTGGCTTAATAGTTATTAAATACGCCATATGATGCAATATGTCATGTTTTGTTATTAATCCAAGATTGTGGTTACTTAATTTTAAGGCCAGATTTTTTTTGTTGTGTGTTGTGTAGTTTCACCATGACTGTATTCTTTCCAGATCTAAGCACTGATAATATTTCTATATTTGAAATGTTGCTCATTGCATTCAGTTTGTCAGACATTAGGTAGTTTAAATATAAGGCAACCTACGTACTACCTGAGGGGCGAACAAAAAAGAGCATTAGTTATATGTTAAAATGTGAAATTATTAATTAGGTTGCATCAGTTGTTTTATTTACAAATTGAGCATCTAAAGACGCTGTGAGTCACAGAAACGCAAGCTAAATGCTTCACTGTAACAAAGTACTGTAAATGGAACCAATCAGAAGGCCCTACGATGGCATGCAGCTCAGTAATAACCTAATGTGTGTTCACAGGGGACAATGTAAAGTGTTACTTGTTTTTCAGATGACATTGTAAATTACAAATAAACTGTTTCTCTTTTGGCCATCTGCTGCAACCCCAACCAGTCGCAGCAGATGGCCCCGCCCCTTCTTGAGCCTGGTTCTGCAGGAGGTTTCTTCCTGTTAAAAGGGAGTTTTTCCTTCCCACTGTCGCCAAAGTGCTTGATCATAGGGGGTCATATGATTGTTGGGTTTTTCTCTGTATGTGTTATTGTAGGCTCTACCTTACAATAAAAAGTGTCTTTAGGTGACTGTTGTTGTGATTTGATGCTATATAAATAAAATTGAATTGAATTGTTAGACATATGCATCTTGAATTTTAGACATAAACATGTTAGATATGTAGCAATGTGAAATTTCAATCATCTCTTTGAGAACAGATATTTTTGGTACAAAGAATACAATGGCATCAAACTAGATCATCAAAGAGTTGCCAAAAATTATTCATACTACTTTACTACAAGCTACTTTCTAAATTGCTTATCCAGCTGTAAATTATTCTGCTAAAGAGGTGGGTTATATACCGGACAAGCTGCCAGTCTATCACAGGTTAAATGTTTTAAAAAGAGCTTGAGTTTTCCAGCTCCACCTAAAGTTCTCCTGTGCGGTTATGAGTATATTTTTGTCCAATGGCAACGTGCTCACTGACAAAGTGAGTCAGTGCCAGGATATCCTGATGACCGTCTGCAGCAGCAGATTCTTTGGGAGGCCCACTCTGAGGATTAGGAGGCACTGCGGTCTGAACCTGAGACCTCTGCTGTTTGTTTATCTCTTCCTGATTTGGGTCACTGTGACTTAGTACTGTACTGTTGTGACAACATCCCATTTTTCCATTTGAATCTGTTCACACAACTATTATATGTGTGTGTGTGTGTGTGTGTGTGTGTGTGTGTGTGTGTGTGTGTGTGTGTGTGTGTGTGTGGAGAGGTAAGAGAGACAGGCAGATAGAGTGCACAAAAATGTTAGTCGTGTGCATTTTGTCCTATGTATGCGTGCAGAAAAGGAGCTAATCTTGAATCCTATTCATCAAATTTTCTCTTACTTTTTATTGTGGGTTTTTTTTTTGTTTTGGTTTTTTCAAACAAACTAGGAGACATTCCTTTTTTTGCCACAGCCTAAATTGTTGGCTGTTCATTACTGCGACACTACCGTGGACAAAGCAGTGCCCGTTATAGTCAGCTCAAACAATATTTCAGAAACGGTTGCTCGTTCACAACTAATTAACTCCTCGGGGCAGTGCAGAGGAGTGCAGAGCAGAACAGTTCTAACTGCCACGGTTTGGAGTAAACAAGACCCCGGCGGGAAAAAGGGTCTTGTCTTGGCCGGCCAGCTGGCCCATTTTAATAAATCGATGCGCTAATCATTGAGTGCCCTGGCCGCGCTTCCAGTCCCTCTCCCTTTGAGGTTAATTTAATTAGGTTCCAATGCTGACAAGTCCCTGACTCGCACAGAGAAGTGCAAGGTGTAATTGATTTTTTTTCTCCCCGATATTTTCTTGCTTTTAGTTGGAGACGACGAACAGGGTGAAGGGAATTTAATGACAAAAACAGTCAACAAAGAGCTCATTTCTGTGGCTTAGGGAAAGTTTTAGTTTATGATACAGCCGAGGTCTAATGAAGGAAGATTAATCCTTTGCAAATGGCGTGAGTGTATTTACAAGGCCCTGCTCTGTATAGATTTTTGTGTGTTTGCCCTGATTTAGAAGTGCATTGTTAAAAAGTTAAAAGACATAAAACTCTGTCTGTATGATAAAATGTATACAGCAGTTTCACATGATGTTTGTCCCCATCAGGCTGCTATAACAAGTAATGATTGTGCGTAGCCAGGCATTTATAATTTTTATGATGATAATGATGCTTTCTGATTGTTAAACCACCACAAATCTATGAATAACTGGCGAGTTATATGCGCAAATTTCAAATGCACTGTCAAATTTCTCTGCTACAGTTTAGAAACTGTTTCTTGTATAACACTAATAGTAAAACAAAATTACTACAGTTTTCTACATAGATAAGCCAGTTGGTGTAAAGCAGTGGTCCTCAAAGTGTGTGGCGCGCTCCATTGGTGGGGCGCAAGTTACCTGGCAGTCATGCAAAACTAATGTTTAACATCGGAATCACTTTTACGACGGAACAAAGAAATTTGCGTCAGTCAAGTTAATAATATTTGCATCCACTGAAAAGCTGCAGCTGCGTGTTTAAGGCGACAGCCGCAATAAAGAAGTGTACTGAAAAGTCCAAACATTTGGTCGGGTCTGTCGGGTTTGTCAGACAGTGGTGCCGAAACCCAGGATTGGAGCACGAGAGACCCGATAGCATGTTAGGCTACAGCCTACATACATCAACAACAACAACAGGACCTAGTTCATTCTGTTTTAAGCCGGCTAGGCGTGATTGGTGCGTCCGCCTCCCCTGCAGCCACGCCGCAGACCACGCCCCGCCACAGCTCTGCAGTCAAAAACAAGCTCACTGCAGCCACTAAGAGTGAACAGTATTAAACTCACTAATATTTTTCATCTCTGTTCACAAGTTTCTGGATTTCTTTTTTTTTTTATAAGAAGAAGCGGTGCAGACTAATGAAGCAGTCTACTGACAAAAGTGACAAATAGTTGTTTGAAATAAACGCTTGATCAAATAAGAATTACTGAAGGAGACATTTTGAAGAAAACAGATGTCAACAGTTAGCAAAAACAAAACAGGTAACAGCTGATGGAAAGCTGCACACACAGGTGCCATCTTGGAACTTGACCGTTGTGAAGGATTCAGTGTGAATGAGTTTATTATCTAAATAAAGTTGCTGCTAGGCTTTTCTCTCATTGTTTTGTTTAGATGGGGCGTGAAAATATTTCTTCCTGCCATGTGGGGAATGATGTAACAAGTTTGAGAACCACTTGTTCGGCTTAGTTCGTGCAGCTTTGCCTCTAGTCTTGTTAGCACACTTTTGCTTGTACTAAAAGCATGAGTCCTTTAGCACATACTTAGCCATTACAAGAATGTTAAATGGCTAACCCTGCTTCAGGGTCTACTACTGTAAGTTAAAAAAAAAGCTCATATTTTTTAGTAGTTTATTGGCTACAAACATTTTTAAAAATCTGTGCATGAAAACTGGTCGTCTTTAAGAAATGAGAACTGCCCTCTTGCACTTATCAATCGTTGCTTCAAAAGTAAAAAGAATTAGATTTTAAACCCACAGCTTTAAAGATCTACTACAACGTTCATGTTCTGTGGGTTCAGAGTGAGAAAAAGTCTATATTTCAAACAAATCAGAAACTGACTTTTACTTTCAGTATTGGTGATCTCTTGACAATGCAGATGATAATGTGTGAGGTAAGCATGAGGGCTTTATCCAGATCAGTTCCATTTAAACTTTTCATTAAGCCAGTAAACAGCAATTTTATTTTGGGGTGAAAACTACCATCATCTAGATTAAAAACATCAAGAGACTCACAAAACAAGAAAAAATAATGGAAATGAAATTACCTACAAATGTAAGTTGTGCCGCTGCTTCTTCCAACTTGTTAAAGTGCAGCTATGCGCTGCAGCTGCTGTTTGCAATATCCCACAGTTGTGAAGAAGAAATTATGCGCCTGGTTTAAAAGGTTTGTATTGTTACATTTGACTGGATCACCAACGTCTAAAAAGGGAAACATGAGGCTGAGAATATTCTACATATTTGTTCCATTTAAAAGAGATGTTGCAGAGTTCCTGTAAATCCTGTTTTGCTGGTGTGGTTGTACCTCAAACTGTGAAGTTGATGTTCATAGTTTATAAATATTACATTGACAGCAGTAATAAATACTCTAATGACAGGCATAGCAACAGGAGCTGGTAAATGTTCATTTATGAACTGTTGAGCAGATACATATATTGTTGTGTTTGGAGTTCTGTACACCTGGACGATCAGACTGCAAGCAGGGATCGACTAAAGCTGTAGCAAGATGAACCTCCACTAATATCTTTAGTGGCCCCTTGAGTTTAATAGTGCAATCAGCTTTCACCTACTTAAATCTGTCAAGCAGAATCAGAGCTCTCCTCTTTCTTCAGCTTTACTCTGACTGCACACCCCTCAAAATTTTGTTCTGAGCTGAAAAAAAGTACAGAGTCTACAGTCCCTCCTGGACATGTTTGCCTGTATGTGCACACTCACACACAGGCAAACTGAAGTGTGGAAGGCTCCAGCATATCCTCAGGCCTGTGGAGCACTGATCTGGACAAATCCCTGGAAGCCACAGCCTGAGCTCATGGAAAGTCTTCCTAATGCCAACTCTTGAATTCATGCTGCATTATCTCATTCTATTATCAGGACTATTTTCAGGTAGCCAGGAAATCCGTGAGCTCACAATACAATGAAGAATTCTACATATTTCACTTGAAATCTTGTATTCACATGCCGACAATTCCTGAACGCTTAAGTTTTTTCTTCTTCCCTGTCCCAGATGTGTACAGCTGGGTGGAATGCGCCTCTGTGCCACGCCAAAATCACTGTTTGTCCTCTAAAATAACTCCACGCTTGGACTGCAAGGTGTGCGGTGCAGCCGCAGCGCCGAGGGAACATGTGTCCAGCCTGTCAGCGTAAACAGTTGTTCAGTTATGCGAGCAGCAACACACTCTCCAACCTTTCCTCCCCCCAACCCGACAACAAACAGAAGAATGAATGTCAAGAAGTGGTTCTGGCTCTTTTTCACTTTATCTCCTGCTTCAAGCCAGAATGAATAACTCCTGACCCAGCCAGGTTTGTATACAGTATAATGTGCTAGTCCCAAAGCATTTCTGGAGTGTTAAAGGGCACAAGCTACATGTACTTGTAAGATTTGTATCTGCTGATGCTGATCAGGTTGTGTTGAAATCCTTGGGTCAAGGCTGCACTCATTGTACATTGGTTATTTCATGTCAGAGAGCCTCTCCAAACCTTTAAACTCATCATTTATTTAAGAGTTTCTTGTTTGCCTTGTCAAGCTGCGGCCTTGCTTGTGGTGCCAGCGTGTGCCCCAGTCTACATTTTTGCATCTCACAAGGCTAACCTGTATTAATATTTCAAATCAGGGAAGCAAACAGGCCCCAGTCCATCTCTTGATTGGCAGTTGAGGTGATGCAGCATTGAGAGATTATTGATGCATTGTTATGGGGTTAGGTTTGGGCTGCTGGAAAATAAAAAATGAAATCAAAGCAGCAAACAGTTGCCCATCTATTTTACAGAGTTTAATTGAATAATTCTTACTTGGGCTGCGAAGCTTCAGGCTGATTCCAAGTGGCACAGATGTCCCATGAATAAAACATTTACTCTGTGGGCAAATATTAGCACTTGCAGTTATGATTATTTTCTTGTTAGCGTTTGGCAGTGTCAAACGTTCGTCTTTGGTGTTGCAGTGCGATTGTGATTATAATTGGTCACGTCGAAAACAAACAAGCTGCGACACATGACTTAAACAGGCGAGATAGAGTCAATCCATTAAGATTTGCATGTTATTTTTAAAAAGATTATCTTTGTCTATTCCTCATCTGGATCACACTCACAGCCAGTGATGTTGTCTAATCACTTCCACATCAGTCCGTGGTAATTCTACCCACTTGAGCTGCGTCTGTGCAGGCAGGAGCAGAAACGAGACGCCAGAACGAGTGTGTGAGCGTCTGAGATTTTGGATAGGTTGCAACAACTTTAGTCCATTCACTTAATCCTAGCTACCAACGCAATCTATAATTTCTGTCAGGTTGAGTAGTCTCGCATATCAAGTTGAGCTGGCAGAGATGTGGCTTGGCATCGTAATGCTGTCAAAACCTAACCGTCCTGTCACAGCCTGCACGTTAGACAGAATAGAGTTATCAGAGCTTTCTGTCATAACAATGTTAAAGAAAGAGGAGATCCTGCACTTCCTGTTACTGTCCTGGCTGTAATAACCTCCTAGCTATGATGATGATATTACAGCGCTGCAGAAGAAATGTGCAAGATTCAGTAACGATTGGACAATATGTTTGAAAACAGCGTTAAGAATAATTTACACCAATAAAAAAACGATGACACCAGCAGCTTATCATGCAAACATACAGCTGAATTGTATGTAACCCTGGCTAAGTCCTGATAACCAGCTCAGTATATTTAATTCTGTAGACTGAGTTTAACAGAAAGGGGAACTCCAACAGTTAAAACAGCTACACGTTAAAATCGACATGTTTATGTTCTTTTTTTTTAAGTATAATTCATTTATGCTTCTTTCTCTTCCTAACTATGCACCAATCTTGTCGGCATCTCTAGAAATTCTTATCATGCGGATGTTTGTTTTTCTCTCAGTGGAGCAGTTGATGAACAATGACTGTTGTCTCCCTCTCTAACTAGGTGGTCCCGCCTTATGACAAAGTTTGTATATTGTGCTTTCCAAGAGGCCATGAGAAATGACATCCCTGCAGAGGATGCCTCCTGTGACAGCATGTCACAGGAGGCATCCGCTGTGATGAGTGACACTGTTAACATGTTCGATGATGACCTAAAAGAAAACCACACAGGTTTTAAGGGTATTTAACCTTTGTAGAAATCAAAATGATTTTTAAGCTTTATTCTACCTGGTTATTTCACATTGAAGCAATGGTTGATAAGGCGTGTTTTCAACATATAAGTGAAAATATTTAATGACAAGGGATTCCTTCAGTGTTTTGCTTTGACAGTTGTACCTTGGTGGCTCTAGCCACTATAGTATACATCATTTCACATGCTTGCACTATGCACTACCCGACTCACTGGACCCTCTACAGTTTGCATACCGCCACAACAGGTCCACTGATGATGCCATAGCCCTGACACTACACACTGCCCTGTCACACCTGGAGAAGAGAGACACGTATGTGAGGATGCTGTTTGTAGATTACAGCTCAGCATTCAATACCATCGTTCCCTCGAAGCTGGACAGGAAACTGCAGGATCTAGGACTGAGCAGCTCCCTCTGCAGCTGGATCCTTAGCTTCCTGTCTGACAGACGCCAGGTGGTCAGACTGGGCAGCATCACCTCATCCCCCATCACACTGAACACTGGTGCTCCACAGGGGTGTGTACTGAGCCCTCTCCTGTACTCACTCTACACCTACGACTGCACAGCCACTAACAGCTCCAACATCATTGTGAAGTTTGCGGACGACACTACAGTGGTGGGTCTTATCACCAACGGTGATGAGACGGCTTACAGGGAGGAGGTCAGCGCCCTGACCCACTGGTGTCAAGACAACCATCTCACCCTCAACGTCGCAAAGACAAAGGAGTTGATAGTGGACTTCCGGGGGTGCAGAGAAGTACACACCCCCATCACCATCAACGGCGCTGCTGTGGAGAGAGTGAGCAGCTTCCGGTTCCTTGGAGTACATCTGGCTGAGGATCTTACGTGGTCAGTACACACAAACAAAACAGTGAAGAAGGCGCAGCAGCGCCTCTTCTTTCTCAGGAGACTGAAAAGATTCGGCATGAGCCCCCGCATCCTCAGGACCTTCTATCACTGTGCCATTGAGAGCATCCTCACTGGATGCATCACCACCTGGTATGGCAACAGCACCGCCTACAACTGCAAACCTCTCCAGTGAGTAGTGCGGTGCTCTGAACGGATAATTGGAGGTGAGCTTCCCTCCCTCCAAGACATCTACAGGAAGCGCTGCCTGAGGAAAGCGGGGAGGATCATCAAGGACTCCAGTCACCCCAGCCATAAACTGTTCAGACTGCTTCCATCAGGAAGGAGGTTCTGCAGCATCCGGTCCCGTACCAGCAGACTGAGAGACAGCTTTTTCCATCAGGCCATCAGACTGCTGAACACGTCATAGACACCTCAGCTTCACTACTGGAACTTCAACATTATGCACTCCATACTGTATATAAATGCCACTTGTTTTGCACATATTCAACTCTGTATATTTTATATATTTTATTATTATTATTATTTTATTTTATTTTATTTTTTTTACTATTTAATTTGTAAAAATGTGTATACACACACACACACACACACACACACACGTAGGAAAATATTTAGTATACACATCCAGAAATGCATACACTATTATATATTGTACATATATTTATTAGTTTCAGGTTGGCCATTCTTGTATTTTGCTCGTTTGTGTTGTTGTGTTTGCACATCTATGTTGCTTGTGGGGCTCGCACACAAGAATTTCACTCGCATGTGCTGTGCCAGTGTGCCTGCACATGTGATGTGACAATAAAAAGTGATTTGATTTGATTTGATTTGTTACAATATAGAAAATAGCTGATGATTTGAATGAAGTTTTTTTTTTTTTTTTAATTTCTAATGAGTAAACCTGTTACATAAGAGATGACAGTGTTGCTCAGTTTGTCCTGTTTCTCCCTAGTTGGTGTCTGACCTTCTTTTCTGTGCATCTTTGCTGATTTGATGAAAGCCCACATGTTTTTAGAGCTTTCTTTACTTATATGTTCCTTTTCTTTCCCTTCTGGCTTAGAGGGAACACCTTCTGCCTGGTGTTGCAGGGTCCTGATTACTGCAGGTCTGTATTCCAGAGGGTGATGGGATAAACACAACTGAGTATCATACAAAAATTACAACACTCCTCAGTGACAACAATACCTATGAAGCCTTAAAATGAGACCCCACAAGCAACTACAAAAAGAAAGTCACCAGTTGCCTACAACAAGTTGAAACGCCACTGACTGCCCTACAAACCACCATACCACCTTGTATATACAGGGAGTGCAGAATTATTAGGCAAGTTGTATTTTTGAGGAATAATTTTATTATTGAACAACAACCATGTTCTCAATGAACCCAAAAAACTCATTAATATCAAAGCTGAATGTTTGTGGAAGTAGTTTTTAGTTTGTTTTTAGTTTTAGCTATTTTAGGGGGATATCTGTGTGTGCAGGTGACTATTACTGTGCATAATTATTAGGCAACTTAACAAAAGACAAATATATACCCATTTCAATTATTTATTTTTACCAGTGAAACCAATATAACATCTCCACATTCACAAATATACATTTCTGACATTCAAAAACAAAACAAAAACAAATCAGCGACCAATATAGCCACCTTTCTTTGCAAGGACACTCAAAAGCCTGCCATCCATGGATTCTGTCAGTGTTTTGATCTGTTCACCATCAACATTGCGTGCAGCAGCAACCACAGCCTCCCAGACACTGTTCAGAGAGGTGTACTGTTTTCCCTCCTTGTAAATCTCACATTTGATGATGAACCACAGGTTCTCAATGGGGTTCAGATCAGGTGAACAAGGAGGCCATGTCATTAGTTTTTCTTCTTTTATACCCTTTCTTGCCAGCCACGCTGTGGAGTACTTGGACGCGTGTGATGGAGCATTGTCCTGCATGAAAATCATGTTTTTCTTGAAGGATGCAGACTTCTTCCTGTACCACTGCTTGAAGAAGGTGTCTTCCAGAAACTGGCAGTAGGACTGGGAGTTGAGCTTGACTCCATCCTCAACCCGAAAAGGCCCCACAAGCTCATCTTTGATGATACCAGCCCAAACCAGTACTCCACCTCCACCTTGCTGGTGTCTGAGTCGGACTGGAGCTCTCTGCCCTTTACCAATCCAGCCACGGGCCCATCCATCTGGCCCATCAAGACTCACTCTCATTTCATCAGTCCATAAAACCTTAGAAAAATCAGTCTTGAGATATTTCTTGGCCCAGTCTTGACGTTTCAGCTTGTATGTCTTGTTCAGTGGTGGTCGTCTTTCAGCCTTTCTTACTTTGGCCATGTCTCTGAGTATTGCACACCTTGTGCTTTTGGGCACTCCAGTGATGTTGCAGCTCTGAAATATGGCCAAACTGGTGGCAAGTGGCATCTTGGCAGCTGCACGCTTGACTTTTCTCAGTTCATGGGCAGTTATTTTGCGCCTTGGTTTTTCCACACGCTTCTTGCGACCCTGTTGACTATTTTGAATGAAACGCCTGATTGTTTGATCATCACGCTTCAGAAGCTTTGCAATTTTGAGACTGCTGCATCCCTCTGCAAGATATCTCACTATTTTTGACTTTTCTGAGCATGTCAAGTCCTTCTTTTGACCCATTTTGCCAAAGGAAAGGAAGTTGCCTAATAATTATGCACACCTGATATAGGGTGTTGATGTCATTAGACCACACCCCTTCTCATTACAGAGATGCACATCACCAAATATGCTTAATTGGTAGTAGGCTTTCGAGCCTATACAGCTTGGAGTAAGACAACATGCATGAAGAGGATGATGTGGACAAAATACTCATTTGCCTAATAATTCTGCACTCCCTGTATGGACTTCTAAAGATCCACAAAGAAGGAGTCCCACGCTAGAGTTGGATGTCTCAACACCGGTCTTGGTCTTGAGACCACTTTTACGTGGTCTTGGTCTTGTCTTTGTCTCGCTGTCTCGGTCTTGCTGTCTCAGATCGACATAGTGGTCGGGAGATTTGGAGTCAACAATATCCATGACACACAACGTAACGTTCGATAATGTGTCATGCGCAAAAGCATCAGCTCTAAGAGCCGTGCTTAGAGAGTGCTTTGTAGTGAATCAGAAGAGTCGACTCCCATTGAGCGAGAGCCGGCTCCTCACTTAATTTCCTTTCACTGCTCAGCTCTCACACAGTGGCTCAGCTATGCTCCAATCCCTCCATATTGTGGCCAATCACATGCAAGGATACAGGATAATATCATTATGTGAAAAACAGAGAGGGTGAGAGACGCAACAGTCAAGTGGAGTGTGCGTCTGTCCTCTCAGTAAGTGAGTGAGACAGCAGACCGAAAGACTTTTTTGTCTCAGTCTTGGTCTCGTCTCGACTTTGTCTTGGTCTTGACTCGGTCTGTCTTGGTCTTGGTTTAGGCGGTCTTGACTACAAGTCTATCAAGTTAGCAGTATCAACTCAGCCACCTACAACCAGAGATGGGCAGTAACGCGTTACTGTAATCCGATTACTTTTTTCAAGTAATGAGTAAAGTAAGGGATTACTATTGCAAAAACAGTAATTAGATTACCGTTACTTTCCTGTAGGAACGCTGTGTTACTGCGTTACTAAAACCGTGAGTTTTTTGCGAGAATGTCTCACGACAGTGACGTAAGCAAGTGCGACGTTCGTGACAACAGCTGTGTGCAGATCAACAATGGATAATATATCAAGTGCGGGAGAGAGTATGAGCGTGCAGCGTTTAAAGCGTGGAAGTACTGACCTTACTTTAAGTTTGATTCCATAAAAAGTGACAAAAACATTAGTGTCCGTTGTGCATGGGAAGAAAACTTCTTTTCACAGCGAAAAAAACCTCCTAAAATTCCAAGCAAGCACCGAGTGCGCTACGACGTAATGGGAAATTCACAGAGAAACTCGCGGATTCTTCCACTGACCGCTGCGGCACACCTGCAACAGGGTAAACCTCCGCCTACCCTGCTCCTGCTTTACAGGTGAAAATAGAGCAAAAGGACCGCTAGACCAAAGGACTTTATTTATTTTCTGCTGTGTTTTACTTGCATCTATTTGAAAGAGTGAGTGTAAACACACACAAAAAATATTTTATTTTATGTGCTGGAATGTGCAGAAAATAGGTTTAAATATTAAACAAATTTCTTCCAGTCAGAGAATGTTGCATAATTAAATTTTTGCTTGATGCATAAAGTTAAAAGAGTAAAACTAATAAAACAAGTTTTAAAAAGGGACTTTTACATTTGATTACATTTTGTATGATGGATTATGCAGAAAAAGTAGAATTGGGCTGAAAGATCTATCACTTTATTACCTATTCAGGTTGTAAATCGTGTTTTTAAAAAGTAACTAAGTAACTAAGTAATTAATTACTTTTGAAAATAAGTAATCAGTAAAGTAATGGGATTACTTTTTTGGGGAAGTAATCAGTAATTAGTTACTGATTACTTTTTTCCAGTAACTTGACCAACACTGCCTACAACATTTTCAAGCACCTACCATCAAAGTAAAGAAACTTTTGCCAGATTCAGATTAAAGCATAGTGTCCTTTGATGTGGTCGTACCCTTCACTTGCATACTAAGGCAGTAGAGTCTGTCAGAAAATGACAATAGCAAGACAGCTCCTTAGAAAACAGAACCAGCTTAGCCCTTCATCAGATTTACACACTGTTAGACCTCTGTATTACCACCACACATTTCAAATACAATGAGAGTTTCTACAGACAAAAACATGGATATGCCTTGGGCTCCCCAGTGTCACCTATTGTAGCCAACTTTTACATGGAAGAAATGGAAGTAAAGCTCTTGGCTCTTTCAAAGGGACAACGCTTAACCACAGGTACAGATACATGGATGCCACCAGGATCAAAACCCAGGATGTAGAAGCATTCACTGTTTACATCAACCCAGTAGAAACATCAAGTTTACCAGGGAAGACACAAAGCATAATAGTTTGCCATTTCTGGATTGTGCCGTGCACATTGATGAGAATGGAAACCTCAGCATTGAAGTTTACCAGAAGCCCACACACACAAACCAGCATCTACTCTTTCACTCCCATAACCCTCTGGAACACAAACTTGGAGTCATCAGAACCCATCCTCCATGGGGATGTCAAGAAAAGGAACACACAAACGTAAAGAAAGCTCTAAAAACATGTGGTTATCCCAGTTGTATCCTAGTCATCAAATCAGCAAAGGTGCATGGGAAAAAAAGGTCAGACACCAGCTAGTGAGAAACACAAGAACAAATGGAACAACACTGTCATCCCTTATGTAGCGGGTTCATCAGAGTAACTCAAGAGAGTCTTCTCCAAGCGCAACATCCCAGTGTACTTCAGACCCAACCACACACCCAGACAAAAAATGGTTCATCCCAAGGACAAAACTCCCAAACACAAACTTAACAATGTAGTACATGCTGTGCAGTGCAGGGAGGAGTGCTTAGACCTCTAGATTGAAGAAACCAAAAAGCCACTTCATAAACGCATGGCACAACATAAAAGAGCCACTTAGACAAGACAAGACTCAGCTCTGCATCTACATCTAAAGGGTGCACATAGATGGTCATCTATGTCCACTGTGAATAACCATCTTTGGAGCGGTGGCTTATGACACCAACTGTCTGCCATCTTCCAATCCAGTTTGGAGATCCCTTCCCAGACACTTTAACGCCCACTCACATCTTGTGTCAGTTGATCTCAGTAAGTCACATGATAAAGTGAAGCAAGGTTTCACAATGCTTTCACTCGAAACCTCTCCTGATAATGACCCACACTCTTTTTCACACCTTGGCTCATGTAATGAGACACATGATCTCCAACTAGGGGTTAAAAACGTGGGACTCGCCACTGTTTGGTGTTAAGCCTCAAGAAGCTTCTTGAATGAGAGCTGGAACGTTTCCAAGAAAGATAAAGAAGTCCAGTCACTTTTCTTTCCAAACTCCTTCAATTTCCATGACCTGGATGACTGAGAACCTAAAATTCTCGAATCCAACGTCTGTCATGGATGCGTTTACAGCTCCTGAGCCTGTTTGGAGTGTTTCACTCGCTGGGCCCACGCCCTCATTTGAGGTTTGACAGCATTTTAGTAGATAAAGGTGAATGGCTTGAACATGAATTGAGCTCGGTTTGGGGAAGGCCTTGAAGGGGACTGGCAGGGCCTGGAAGATCGGGGCAGGGATAGCTCAGTAGGTAAAGTGGTCGCCCCATGATCGGAAGGTCGGCGGTTCGAATCCACTTAACGGCTACCCTGAGGTACCCCTGAGCAAGGTACCGTCCCTACACACTGCTCCCCGGGCGCCTGCTTAGTGGGCTGCCCACTGCTTCACTGAGTGAATGGGTCAAATGCAGAGAAAAACAAGTAATTTCCCCATGGGGATCAATAAAGTATCCATTATTATTATTATTATCCCCATGTACTAAATAGAAGTTAAGAAGTTAAAGAATTGAACAGGGGAGGGAGGGTGGGGCACATAAAGGAGAACGAACAGCTTGTAGAACTGGGGAAAACATATATAGATGAGAACCGGAAGGGGCGTGTTTGGAGGCGCGGTCCTGCTCCTGAAATTCAGATGCTTTATCTCCAATTAATGTTTGTTAAGTTGTTCTTTTTTAAGCCCTTTTGCTTCCTTTAGTAGTTCTTCGTTATTTTTTAAAATCACGCCTGAAGGTTTGTGATTTTGAGTGTCCCTGCTTGTTTATTATCTTAAAAATTCTCTCTTTTCATGGGGAAGTGCAAGTGTGGATAATTTTGTGTACTAACAACAATGATATATGGTATGCAATGTAATGCAATCCTTTTTCATTTGAAATATTGACTTAAAATAGGCTTGGTATGTTATATAAAAGTAGACTATTCAGGGGGTTTTTCTTAGTATTAAATGAAAGTGGTATAGTCAGTTTTCCCCCCATTTTTAAATGCATAACTTGTCTTACTGCTAGTTTAGAACTACATCCCCAGTTTATTTGTGTACATTTCACTGGCTGTAGTTAGGAGCCAAGGTCACTCTCTACTAGGATGGGTATTGTTTAGGTTTTATCCGATACCGGTGCCAAACCGGTACTTTTGAAATGGTGCCGGAACTTAAATGGTGCTCTAACCGGTGCTTAAACAATGGAAAACACAAACTTTGTATTAAAACTTCTCATGCTTAGCTGGGGTTTTTTTTTTGTAAAAAGATAACAATGTTAGCCTTTTCTTCAGCTATAGGGCATTTATGGTATCACTCTATCAAACACAAAGACAGCCGCATGTAACTACGACGGTGTTTGCTAGTTCACCTTACATGCATTAATGTAATAACGTGGTTAGCCTACTCAACGTAAATTACACACGAACAACATTAAGCTACTCACGCAGAGAAGAACGGCTGCTGCTGCCATCATCATCCGTCATCATTTCTGCTACACTGGCAGGGCTAGGGGCCAGGACTCGTGTTTTTGGGGGATGTTTCTAACTCCGGGTCCGATAACAGGCACCACACCCGCAGTAGACGTGCTCGGTGTGAGGTCTTGCAGCAAGCTATCAAATACGGCGCATTTCTCGGCTTTTAAAAAAACGCTATGCGTCACCAGGTGTTTCATCAGATTCGAGGTGTTACCTCCTTTGCACTGTATCAGCTTAAAGCACTTGTTGCAGGCTGCTGAGTTTGCATCTTTTGCTGTGAAGTACAGCCAGACTTTTGACCGCTTTGCCTTGGGCATTTGTAGCTCTGCTCTAAAAGAACGTACGTACCTGGGCGCGTCTACTATCCTTGGAAAGGTAAAATGATTGGCTAGTGTATGACATCTCAGGGAAAAAAAGCAACGAAATGTGCGCTGCTTTTCGGTTTGATTACTACAGTTTATGTCAGAACGGTACCCATCCCCACTCCCTACAAGAAAAGAGTGAATTGCTTTATGCTCATTTACTCACGGAACTGGCGTTATATCCAGTAACTTCCATTCTTTCTCTTTTTGCTGGATCATTTCTCTTTTAATGAGTAACTGTAAGTACTATTGCTATTTTGTTTTTAATTATGGTTTACATAAAAAACCTTATATATATATATATATATATATATATATATATATATATATATATATATATATATATATATATATATATATATAAACAGTATGTATGTATAAAATATGTATAAATAGTACTTTTGTTAATGGCAGGCATGTGTGCATAAACAATAGTGACCAAAGAAGGGACTAGTTAGTCGATAGTAATTTGTTGTGCATGAGAAATAAAAATTAAAGGCATAGTAAAACTTCAACAACTAAAATTTAACTGGACAGTCTTGTTGATTTCTCATCACCTGCAGCCTTCCTGTTGCCAGAGATGGATGGATTAACATGACCTTAGGTCAAGCGACTGCCTCGTGCACAGATGCTGTGTGTGTGTGGGCCTGACTAATGAGGGTCAACACGGACCACAGGTCACTGGGTGGAGTTCCTCTGTCTGCCTTGCAGGCTGAAGTTACCCTCTGATTATGGAAATTTATAACTGTCACTCATTCCGAAAGTCAGCCTAACAAAGATAGCTATAGCCTTCTCATTCTTGTAACAAAGCAACAGAAAATAAACAAATGAGAAAATGAATTTATTAATGAGAAACAGAATTTTCCATGTAATATTTATATGTGGAAGCTGAGAGCTAATTGAAGGCATCTTTATCTTTCTCCCTCAAGTAATTGTGTTTTTGAACCAAGACAAATTCAATCAGCTCCCCGCTGACTCAGACAAAGTCTAAAGTTTTCTCACTTTTTTTATTAAGTGGATAGCACCCCCCCCAAGGTGTCCTTCACCTTCCTTGCAGTGTAAATGTCCTCCTTTATGTTCTCAACAGGAAGTCTTCCTCTCCTTCCCTGTCTGCTGCTGTCTATTTTGACACAACTCATCCCTGGGCTTGTTTTCACGACTCCCATGATGAGGATGATAAGAGCATTGTGGCAGACGTTTGAAAAAAATGGATTAAATTACCCTATGCGCAGAGGCTATGTTTCCCCATGCTGTGCTGCCTTTATCACAGCGATGTTTACATTCATTAGCACTTGTCTGAAATGTGACACAATCTCCCCCCTCCCTGTTCTCCAGCGCCGACTGCTCCTGATATCCGCCCGACTCCAGAATCCAAACAGATGCTATCAAGCAAAGAAAATGTTTTGTCTGCTTTCCATTAAGCGAAGCCCAGGGCCCAGTCAAGACTTTACTTGCCAGAGTGCACAGAAGCTTCAAGAGGGAGAACTAAAGGCATGTGCATTAGTCTCTCTTGGTTTAAAAGGGTCAATTCACCCAAATACAAAGCAGCATATTGTGCTTATCACTGTGGTATCTAAACATGTAGAAACTTTGGCATTCATTTTCCAGTCAATGGAGATACATTGGTAGTCATATAGGGGCATATTGTGATGGTAATTAATGCTTTCTTTTAGCTATCAAAGATGAAATTATTGCACAGCGTACATCTTTAAAACTAGATGCACAAGTTTTTAATTATTTTGAATTTTCTCTCATTCATATAGGTAATGCTAAAACGTATGTAAAAAACATAATGTTAGCCTGCCTTACCCATTCCAAAACCAGTTTTGATGTGCGTTTGGGATCATTGTCCTGTTGGAACACCCAATTATATCCAACTGTCTAGCTGCTGATTTGAAATGAAGTTGAAGAATGTGGAAGTCATCCGCCTCCTTCATTTTTCTAATCATCTAATTGTGCATCGTACCAGTACCACTGACAGCAAAACAGTTCCAGAGCGTGATGCTACCACCCTCATGCCAATTAGTACAGTGTTCTTAGGTTTGAAAGCCTCACCTTTGCTCCTCCAAACATACCTCTTGTCACTGTGGCCACACAGCTTTGTCATTTGTCATTTGGCTTGTCCATGTGAGCAGCTGCAACTTTCAGTCAAGCCTGAAGGTGCCTATTTTGGAGATGAGGCTGCTTTCTTAGTTGGGATACTCTCAGTTCAAGGTGATGAACATCCTAACCAGTTTCTTGTCATCTGATGGTGACAGTTTGAGTCTGGTAAAGGTGTAACTTTGGGGAACATTAAACCAAACATTTACTTTTGACTCTGTGTGGATTAGAAACTAAACTAATTTCAAACCTGAGCACCCAGTTCTTATTTTTATTAAAGATGTATTCTGTATAATTATTCCACTCTGGAAAATGAACAGTTCAAAAATCATTAAAAGACACAAAGACACCTGACATTCATTCCCATAAAGAGTGAATGTAAACTTTTGACCTCAAATGTAACTAGTGTACATAAATGAATACTCTTTCAAAACTCAACAACTGTAACAATGTTACTGCTATATTATATCATGAAGGGCAGTGTAGTAAAATGTATTACAAAATATAATAATAAATTAATGGTTTATGTTAACCAAAAAGTGTATCTAAGACTGTATCTATATGGACCTGAACCTTACAACCACAAGTCTGTGCTACTTGATTAAAAAATAATTTTATTTATTTATTTTTTAGTTTACAGTGGGGCAAAAAAGTATTTAGTCAGCCAACGATTGTGCAAGTTCCCCCACTTAAAATGATGACAGAGGTCAGTAATTTGCACCAGAGGTACACTTCAACTGTGAGAGACAGAATGTGAAAAAAAAATCCATGAATTCACATGGTAGGATTTGTAAAGAATTTATTCGTAAATTAGGGTGGAAAATAAGTATTTGGTCACCTCAAACAAGGAAAATCTCTGGCTCTCACAGACCTGTAACGTCTTCTGTAAGAAGCTTTTCTGTCCCCCACTCGTTACCTGTATGAATGGCACCTGTTTGAACTCATCATCTGTATAAAAGACACCTGTCCACAGCCTCAAACAGTCAGACTCCAAACTCCGCCATGGCCAAGACCAAAGAGCTTTCGAAGGACACCAGGAAAAGTATTGTAGACCTGCACCAGACTGGGAAGAGTGAATCTACAATAGGCAAGCAGCTTGGTGTGAAAAAAATCAACTGTGGGAGCAATCATCAGAAAATGGAAGACATACAAGACCACTGATAATCTCCCTCGATCTGGGGCTCCACGCAAGATCTCATCCCGTGGGGTCAAAATGATCATGAGAACGGTGAGCAAAGATCCCAGAACCACACGGGGGGACCTGGTGAATGACCTGCAGAGAGCTGGGACCAAAGTAACAAAGGTCACCATCAGTAACACACTACAACGGCAGGGAATCAAATCCCGCAGTGCCAGACGTGTTCCGCTGCTGAAGCCAGTGCATGTCCAGGCCCGTCTGAAGTTTGCCAGAGAGCACATGGATGATACAGCAGAGGATTGGGAGAATGTCATGTGGTCAGATGAAACCAAAGTAGAACTTTTTGGTATAAACTCAACTCGTCGTGTTTGGAGGAAGAAGAATACTGAGTTGCATCCCAAGAACACCATACCTACTGTGAAGCATGGGGGTGGAAACATCATGCTATGGGGCTGTTTTTCTGCCAAGGGGACAGGACGACTGATCCGTGTTAAGGACAGAATGAATGGGGCCATGTATCGTGAGATTTTGAGCCAAAACCTCCTTCCATCAGTGAGAACTTTGAAGATGAAACGAGGCTGGGTCTTCCAACATGACAATGATCCAAAACACACCGCCCGGGCAACAAAGGAGTGGCTCCGTAAGAAGCATTTGAAAGTCCTGGAGTGGCCTAGCCAGTCTCCAGACCTCAACCCCATAGAAAATCTGTGGCGGGAGTTGAAAGTCCGTGTTGCTCGGCGACAGCCCCAAAACATCACTGCTCTCGAGAAGATCTGCATGGAGGAATGGGCCAAAATACCAGCTACTGTGTGTGCAAACCTGGTAAAGACCTATAGTAAACATTTGACCTCTGTTATTGCCAACAAAGGTTATGTTACAAAGTATTGAGTTGTATTTTTGTTATTGACCAAATACTTATTTTCCACCCTGATTTACGAATAAATTCTTTACAAATCCTACCATGTGGATTCATGGATTTTTTTTCCACATTCTGTCTCTCACAGTTGAAGTGTACCTCTGGTGCAAATTACTGACCTCTGTCATCATTTTAAGTGGGGGAACTTGCACAATCGGTGGCTGACTAAATACTTTTTTGCCCCACTGTATGTGTTGCCACTTCTAACAATTTCAGGTGCAATCCACCCTATAGACTCTTCTGGCTCCTCCTTTAACATAAGATTAGCATGAAGACTAAAAACACCACAGAAATCTAAGAGATCATATAACACATAATATGATTAATAATTTCCATACTTTAGTATTTTTTCTTGATTTAAGGAGGTGTTAACAGTTTTGTCTTTATACCCAGCTAAGTTAACAATTGGCTGTAATAGTAAAGTTTGAGTACAAACACTGCAGTGTCGATATCAGGTAATTGTTGTTAGCTTCTATCATTCCAAATGAATTGTTGCATTTCTCTTGGCTGCTTCAGTGTTGTGCTGACAGTGATCTGATATTAGGTATTATTTCCATTTATATTAAAGCTCATAAAGATTTTTTGAGGAATTTTAATTTTGAGAAAAAAATAAAATGGTTTCTCTAAAGAAAATTAAAACTCTCACCCCAGCTGCTACACACACACACACTTTGCTCCTCTCTGCCAAAACCCAATCTCATTCCAAGCATACCGCTGCTTTCCCCTGTATTTGATTGGACACATTGAGTCATTAAGCCCATCTGACACGAGCAATGGCCTTCCACGATCACAGTCAAATTTGGGGCCAATGCGGAGAGACGTATGGGTCTCCTTGATGAAGGGGCCGCCTGATGGTTCAAGCAGGGTGGTGGAGGTTTGCGAGGAGGGGAGGTGGCGTTGGAGGCTGTCAGCAGGCATGGACCAGGGTCACTCCACGCCTTGCCTTGTTAGATCCCCATCAGCGAAATGCTGACTGTCAGGGCACACATTGAAATAGAGGAGGGTTCCTAGTGCGCCGTCTGCTGCTCACCACCAACTTTCTGGCTCGATGGTCATGATCAAACCCGTCTGGCCAGCCCCGCAGCGATGCCTTGTGTCACTCCATTAAACAGAATGTATTACTACTTTCATGCCACGTTAAGAAGGTGACAGTGAAAGTCAACTTGACCTTGAATGCACCAGTGGCTGTAATTCCTTCTCAGATGTTTTGATCAACAAACTAATCAAATGGCTCAACAGTTTGCTTTTTAGAGGAATAAAATGACACACAGTTAATGAGGGTTTGCTGACTGACCAGTCAAGAGTCACTTTTAATGATGATTAAAAACTACTTGTGGAGAAACTGACTCATATGTTTCAATTTTTGTGTATTCCAACTTCCTATAATATAATTTATGTCTGAATAAATGCAGAGGCTTAATTGGATGCAATTATATCTGAGGTTGCATCTAAGTGACCCTCCTCCAGCTGCTGTGTCAACTGAAAGCTTTTCCATCTGCATGTCTCAGCAACTGTGTTTATCTGTTTATTGCCAAATCAAAGAGGATAGATGCTTCTAAATATTCCATCAGCTCATAAAACCATTATCTTAGCCAAGGTAACCTGGAGTCAGAACACAAATGCCACATATCATCAGTTTCATGGCAGCACACAGTGACTTAATCGAGTTTTTGTGAACTTTTGTCTGTAAGTGCAGTAAAGAAGTTTTTTAAGCATCGTGTTTTGTCCTCCTTACGTGTGGTGGGATGACATTCGTACGCTGCAAGGGGGAACAAAAATGTGGAACCAAGTGGACAGACTCCATCAAAATAATGAAGCTCAATTTAAAAGGAAAATAATCAAGTGCCTGGCAGATCTCAAAGAGCAATATTTGGTTAGCGCTTTGTGTATTTGAACTGCAGAGCTGAGTATCAGCTGCAGAACAGCGTGCGGGGAACAGATAGAGCTCTCAGTGCTCTTTCACTCCTCTGAGAAACACTTCTTTCATCAACATCTTGTAACAGTCATAAGATAGTCACAGGAGGCTGTGCCTGTCTTGGCTGATTTTGCATAAAGCACTGGACAGGTCCCCAGTCCATCCCAGGGCAACACAGGGATACAGGCAGAATAAGAACGTTGGTTTTTTGGTTATTTGAAGTTATATTTGTTGTCAAAGTTGATGGAATTATGACCTCAAAAAGTGCCATCAGATGTTGATCTACCACTTAATACCACTGGGAAAACTGGTATTATGCCAGCTGGTGGCAATGGGTTCCTTTTTCAGCATGACAAGTATCCCATCCACACTCCCAGGAACACACAATAGGACACTATCAGTCATAGACTGGCCTCCCCAAAGCCTGTTCCTATCTATAATTATCCCACATACTGGCTTTCAAACTGATGATGTCATCAAGCCGCGCCACTTTTTGGTCGAAAGCATCGCAGCGGCTACAACCATTATCATCTGCAACTTGTGCCTAGAGTCATAGCAAAGAGATGAAGCACTTTTGAAATATGGGGAAAGCCAAAAACTGCGCTTCCTCCACTTCCGTAACATTGATTCATTAATGTTGAATTCTCTCGCAGCTGCTCTATGTTGCAGTATATTAATAACTAACCTCGTATTGTGGATGAATGATCTCAGTTGTTCTCCTGACTGAAGTTTGGCCCGTTTATAGCATCCTGCTATGCGATTGCATTTGTCTCTGACCACCAGAATCCCTCACGTTAACTTGTATCGAGTGGAAAAAAGTTGGCATTCATCCTCCAGCTTCACTGTGCTAATGTTATGCTAACATAGCTGTGTCGCTAGCAATCACGTAGCACAACATTATATACCAGGTAGTCCAACTTCAGTAACCCTACAAACGCCACTGCTGTTTAGTTTTCTGTCTTCATTATTTTGGAAGTGGTAGCAGAGCTGTACGTTTTAATTAGTTTCAAAAATCTCTCAGTCAGAACATGATATGTCATGTTTAGGTGGAAACTAGCGAGCTAACTTCCTGTTAACTTGTAACTCCGTTAAATTTAATAACTTCTGTTTTCATGGATGCCTGGATGTTAAACTTAATTGTTACACCTGGTAAAGCAGCAACGCTGATGATTTTATTAAAGATTAAAGAATTTAGACCGTTTTTAACTCTTAGTGTTCGTTTGACTTTGGGACCTGAAGGGACGGAGTTTTGGACCCAGATTACTCCGCGAAGCTCCTCACCACGGCAGCCGTAATGCTCTGACAATCCATCAAGCAATGCGGCTTACCAAAGTTGTAATAAAACATTTTTTAACAGATTTCTGCACGCCCAAATCGGTTTGAGGTCAGTAAGCACAACCAGAATTCATACATAAGGCACATGCTCGATTTTTGAGAAAATTAAAGGATTTTAAGTGTGCTTTATAGTGTGGAAAATAAGTTATACAGAAGAAAAGAATATATCGCGATATATATCGTTACCGCACATGCTTCAAATTATATCGCGATATGAATTTTAGGCCATATCACCCAGCCCTACTTCACATACATATAAATTGTGAAAGTATGATTAAAATATCAGTTTAGAATGCTTAACTAACCTCCCCCCATGCATGTCTTTGGACGTAGCCATAGAGAACATGCAAACTACACAGACTTCACACCCACAACCTTCTTGCTGCAAGACGCTAACCACTGCACCACTGTGACACCAAATGATTTCATTTTTAAAAACCTGTTCTTTTCCTAGTTTTAAGAAAGCCAAAAAAAACCCCAAACAAAACAAAACCTTACCATATGCAATGAAATTTTGCCTGCTTCATCATGTTAGTTCACGCTGTCTCACTGGTTAAGATGCAACCACTGTGCCTTAATGACAGTGAAAGTTTTGAAACCGACTGGAGCTTGTTAAACTGTATGGATTTACCGAATTCACTGCTGAGTGAGGTATCCCTGACTGATGGGTCGTGTGATCTCAGCAGTAGGACAACAAAAGCCAAGAAGCCAAGATCCAGTAATACTTTGTGGTTGGTAGGCAGCTGAATCATGGTTATGTTAGAGCCAGTAAAACCACAAGCCTAAAGACAACCTGACTGCTTTTCCACCACTGCATTTACATGCAGGATCTAATGACCGACTCACTTTGCAAATTCCCCCGATGACAGCCAGCTCCTGATAAGTTAAAGACCCCACTGCTTCTGTGTGTGTGCCAAGGCAACGAAACCAGAGAGCGCTCAGCCTCTGTGCACAGGTGGCAGATCAGGCCATGGCCCTCTTGCCACAGATTTGGCAACATACTGAATCAAAGTGTCTCCTGGACAGAATTAGTCAGCACCTAAGCACCTAGATGAATGATTCATGTGTGGTTGCTTTGTCACCTGCCATTTATCTGCAGATACTACTGGAAAAACATTGTGTACTTTATGTTTTACAACACAGGATTGAGTGAGTCATTCTGCCCTGTAAGGGACAGATGTGTAAGTCTTCATCCTGCTAGTGTGACGTGTTATACAGCAAATAACATCATCTGTTGTGATGCTGTATATGCTTGCACTATTCTGGGCCAGTCAAGCTAATTAAAACATGGAAATATAAGTGAACGTTCTCCTTTTTAAAAATGTGTCTGTTGAAATGTCTTTTGTTTAACAGTTTCTGATTAAATAAAGATTTACTCAGTTGCATTTATTATAATCAGCGTGCCAATATATGCGTTTTCAGACATTTTTAGAACGATTTTATCCCTTAGGAAATTCAGCATGGTACTGAGCAGTATCAGCCTTCAGTCTGAACACTGGAGTTATGCCACTGGTAAGAAAGAAAAGAAGAAAAAATCAGGATTAAAGTGAATGGCAAATCCTCTCAAAAAATCTGATTATTATCTTGCAGTTGTATGCCTCCGTCAAGCCGCAGTTCACGCCGATGTCTGTGTAGCTGCATAGCACATGCAGTGAAAAGTGAAGACATTTGATAGGGAAGCATTTATTAAAGTATTTTTGAAGATAATTATGATCTTGCTGTTAAACTTTGCAGTTCTGGATATAAAATATTATATATAACAATAAGAACTATATAACAAATTGAAACTCAAAGAGTCAAAGTTGAATAAAGTTTCAAGACAAAAAAAACAAAGGTGAGATGGGATGGATAGCTTAACATAACACCCCCTGCTGTAGTTGTTACCAGCCTGGAGGCATAAAAAGAGGATCCATCGACAAAAACTGTTACGTTGTTCATTGTTCCTCTGATTTTTGTGTTTGTGTGTCTTGATGTTGAAAATGCATCATGCTAATGTAAAGGATGAGTCGATGAACATTCATGATGTAAAAATTCTCTGAAAACGTTTAAATTCTCAAGTTTTACATATTAAGCTGCTTCCATGCTGAAAGTGATTTGCTTCTCGTGCATCACTTTGATGCTGACTGCCAGTCGATTCCAGACTTTTGTTGCCTAGGTAACCTTCTAATGTATTTACCAATAGGTCATGTGCCAGTGACAGGTATTCTTCACTCTCATTGGTTGGCCTCTCATTTAATTTGCCCGGAAGTTGAGGAAAGTTTCTTTAAGGTCCCGCCCACTTCCAGGAGGTTATTTTGCTTCTAGTTACGTGAAATCAGGGAATGCCCTTCACTTTCTGTGCTTTCTGGTTGCCACATCGCTGTGAATCACTTCCAGTGTATATGCAGCTTTGCTCATTCCTATGAAAAAAACATGTGGTTGTGTTTTATTTAAGTGGAGAGAAATAATTGAGGAATTCTACCTAAAAATGTTTTTTACTGTACAAATGCCAATAAATTAGAAATAATTGACAATGCAGCTTTTATGTGGGGTGACCTTTGAAAGCTTAACCTGCATGTTATTGATAACACACACTACTTAATTTTATTGCGTCAAGAGAAGAAGAATGCAGTTAGTTTGCATATTGGTGAAATTAAACCTGATCCAGACAGGAAGCCAACCACTTTGACAAGTAGAAGGCATGATTATCCATACTCACTATATATGTTCTGATAAAAAGCCTGTAGTTGTACCTTCTGCAGACTGCCACTAGATGTGTATACTGACAAACAAGAAAAACACTGCAAAGCTGCGTGCTCTACTACCATCACAAAGCGCTGAACACAGAAAATCTCTTTTTTTAGTACCATGATGAAAGACGTGATTAATACGATCTGCGGCTGACTTGGACTGGGCTCCTGTAACCATACCTTGAACACATGTTTTTGCTGAGGAGTTGAAAGACGGCACTCTCAGGGCCAGAACTGACTGCCTCCAACCTTGAGGAGACATTACTCTGATTTACTTCTTCTCTCAAATCTGTCGCAACTGTTTTATGCATAAAGGCTAGGGGAGAGAGGGTTAACATGGAGAGTTCACAGGGGAAACACACAGAGACACAGAGAGGAGCCCCAGCATTGTTTATTTTCACAGAAACATTCCAGAAGTTGACAGCTATTCCCTTGTCTGGGAAGCTGAATTGCAGTGCAATTTTCCAGACTCCAGACACAGTGTGTGAACTCCCGCTAAAGCTCGTCTGAGACAGCAGAGAATGACTCTCTTATTCACATGTACACTCTGGTGATAGTGACTGAATACCAACCAGAAATAGTTAAAGAGCTTAAGTCATTGGAAGGTTGGAGATTAGAGAAGAAGATTAGAGATATGCAAAAGAAAAAGCTTTTTTTCTCATCCCAGCGTGCTTTCCTGAAGAGGCAAAACAAGACACATTAACATATTTCCATGCCTGCCAGAGAGAGTTGACTTGAGATCTATATTTGAATTCTAGGGTAGCTTTCCAGCGTTTGCTCTCCACATGGCTGCTGCACCAGGCTCTCTAGAAATGTCAAGGTAACCCGATCGTCACACACTCGATTCCAGTAACGCTTCCATTAACGACTGGGAAGAGGATCCTCAAGCTGACCCCAACAAAAAGAGCCCCAAATTAGCATACGTATTTAGAGCATGGTCTTTGGTTGCACGAAGACGTTTCACAAGATTCACGCCCAAGTTCTCGCACCATGTTCACTGATCTGATGCAAACTAGAGTAAGGCATGAATCTTTGCACCAATGTGCATTTAAAATGGGGAAATGGTGTGAAAAAAGTTTTTTTCTTGCTTCAAGTTAGGTAAGATGACTCAACCCTCAAACCATGTTGTCATTCTCCAAGTATTCATATCTTATTGCAGTTGTTGCCTGTTGTACTTTTGTTTCCACTGTCCCTCTCTTGCTTTGGAGTCAAGCTGAGGGAAATGAATTTCAGCAGCTCCAGGAGTAGGTACCATTTCATCTAGAGACAAGTAAAAACTAGTACCCACGATTGGTCTCAGCTACAAAAAGAAACAAACAAACAAGCAAAAAAAGGTATCAGTCACCACCATTTAACTTTTATGGGAATCTATCAACACTCTTGATTTCTCAACAATCCATGCATGAAGTGAGTCATTGGAAAGTGTAATGATTTGAACGAGTTTGACAAGGGCCATACTGTGATATCCAGACAACCAGGTCAGAGCATCTCCAAAACTGCAGCTCTTGTGGGGTATTCCCGGTCTGCAGTGGTCAGTATCCATCAAAAGTGGTCCCAGAAAGGAATTGGGGTGAACTAGTGACAGGATCATTGGTGGCCAAGGCTCACTGATGCACGTGGAGAGCAAAGCCTGATCCAACAGACGAGCTACTGTAGTTCAAATTGTCAAAAAAAAAAAAAAAAAGGATTCTGGTTCTGAAAGAAAGCTGTCGGAATACACAGAGCATTAAAGTTTGTTGTGGATGAAGTTGCATAGCTGCAGACCATTAATGGGTATATGAGCATCTGTCAATCCGGGAAAATCAAGCTGGTTGCGTTTTTGCTAGTGCAGTTATCCGGGTCGACCATCCATTTTAGCAAGAGATGACTTGCTAGTTAGCCATCTATGCTAACGTTAAATGTGCAGTTTGACTTGGCTTCAATGGTTCACTGGGGCTAGCTTTGGCTAGCACTGTTAGCTTTTTGAAACAAGCTGTCATGGCGCCTGCAAAATAAATTTAGAAGTGAAACAAAAGCAGAACATTTTAAACGATTTACCGCCAATGTGCAACTATGCCGCCACGTAGGTATTTGCCTATTTGGTTTAATCGGATAGCAAGTAAGCTGATGGCTTAAGCGTCTTGATGGCGGCTTTGTCTATTTGCTGGAATCCGGTGTAATGGCTGATTGTAGTGATGACAGAGATGCGGTTGTACACTGTATGAAAATGCTTGACCGCCTGTCCATGGATGTGATCCATGAGATTCCCTCATCGTGGCTTCCGCTTCAGGAAATAGCCAGGGCCTTTTTCTTGCATGACATTATAGAGAAGTCCGCTTGGCAAAATAGGTAGCCTACGCTCGCCGGCGGAACACTTTAACGTAACGCTAATGTTTAACGTACAGACGGAGCGCTCGTTAAAACCGCTTGCGTTAACGTTAAGACAGCTTCAGTCGTCCTGCAGTTACACTGCAACGAACGAGCACATTACTGTCACAGTGTAGGGCAATAGACAATATGGTTTAGCTTTGTACAAAGGGTGGTATGGATTAAATTCCAGCAATTATTCGCACTCCCAGTTGCATTGCTCTGTATGTCAGCTGCTTCCATTTCCGCGGCTTTTCTAGCCGGTAATGCGGTCGTTACGCGGCACAGCCAGCCGTCCGCTCATTGGACATTCGCTGCATGTATAGTGTTATGCCTGATCAGTGTGTAGTAGTCATAATGTTCAGAACCTTGAGGTACAAAGCAAAAAATGTGTTGCTGTTGTTTTAGCTTTAGTTCTTTTTTATTTTTTTTATTTTGGAAAGGTAATGTTTTATATTTGGAAGGCTAATGTAATGCTAATGATATAGCTAAAGAGACAAATATCACTTATCTTATTTTCATCCAGAAAAATTAAGCAGCATCATAACAAGCAGCAACATTGTTTTTGTATGGATTAAACAGACACCAGATGTGCTGGTTTACGTCTGTATGTACCCAAGGAAAGCTAAAGAATTACCACAAAACAGCTTGATTTTGCTTTAAATGCACTAAACAGATTTGGAACTGACTGATCTTTAATCTCCAATCCACCTCTTTGACCTTTCATGAACATGTTTTCCAGATATTAAACTGCTGCTTTGAAAATCTTTAGTTTGTCCTGTGCTCTATTAAAAAAAAGACCAATCCTATTTTTTCTAAATAATGGAACATTTTCGAGTTTATTTGCAGCAATCCAGCGAATGCATTCGTCAGGTTGCACAGTGTCTCTCAGAATACCCCCGAGGAGGAATATTCAGAGAAAAAAATCTCTCATTTCCTGAAAATTTAAATATATCTTCCAATTTGAAGTTACTTTTGAGGCACTTTAAGGTGAGAAGGGATATGCAGTTGCTGGCTAAGTAATGATGCAAGCATGATGCAAGAGAGAAAATAGTGCAGGCTCACACATAAAGATAGCTGCCGGTATGCTACGTTGCTGAGGTTGAGGGGGTCAAACAATTAATCCACATTTCCCTGTGGGCTCAGTGTTTTCGCAGGATGGAGCCATACCCCCTGTGCATCATCCAAATGTTCACTACTGTCTTGAACGTCAATGACGTATAATCACGAGGGACATAAACATTCTGACCTCTGGACTCTCGTGTCTCCTGGTCAATCACAGTTTGTCTAAATATATGCTTCAGTATATATCCATTATGGCCACCATCTGGAAAACTCAAGTAGCGTGCTGCTGATTTATGCTTGCTATCAACAGACTCCCCCAGCTTTGCTCCTCATGCAGAAGTGGTTGTGGACTTAGCAACGGAAAAGGAACATTATCAGCAGACTATTAAATAGCGTTCAGCCAACAGGAGGTGGTAAGAAAGAAACAAAGGCTTGTCTTAAGGCAAGCTGGTAGGAAATGTTTTCTTTTTCAAAGTGTGTTATACCCCCTGGTGACAAAAAAAGAGAGACCAGAAAGAAAGAGGGTAAGTTTTTTAAAAGGACGAAAAAAGTTTACTCAGCCCCAGGTGCAGGGTGTCCCCTGCTGATGTCTTTTCACAAACACTTTGTTCATTTGTCTGGTTGATGGGGTGGCTGGACAGCTTACTGGACTGCTGCCTGGTCACTGGGCCAGTTCCCGAATAAAACATCAAACTCAGCTAACATGAACTGCTTCCCCATCCTTTCTACCCCCCTTCATCTCTTCCTGGCCACATATTGCATTGCCATGTAGTGTGGCAAATCATGGTGGGGACTTTGCATGAAGTTACTGTAACATAATTTATGTTTTTGCTGTTATCTGCCATTGCTATTGTAGGCCACACAACTATTTTGGCTCAGTAGAGGATGTACACCAGGTGCCAATGTGCTTCCCAAATATCTGTTAACCAGTAAGTGTACGCCACCTCTGGACACCGCGTCTGTCTGGCCAAAGCCCCAAGGGCTCAGCAGGCATTGCGTCTCGATGCTGGCACAGACACGCCATTCTCTGTTTGAATCTCCAGTTTCAAAGAGAACTTGCTCGCCGTAAGCCGTCTCCACTCATTGTTTGCCGATGTTGCAGCTGGATAGGGGGTTTGGAAAAGTGTGTTACCAGCCCTTCCCAATCATCCTCCCACAGTTCCAACTGACAGCAGCTCCAGCAGAGAGTGGTTGCTGCCATCTTCACTTACAGTTCTTGTGAATGTTCCATAGTTAACGGCCCTCTATTGAAGGTTCTGTTCAGCTCAGATCAGCAGGGGTCAATTAATGAGCGGCCCCTGACCATCAGATCCCAATTATGGCTTTCAGAGCACTGCGCCGTGTGCCCCTCAAATACCCAGCTCCATTTGCCTGATAATTGTGTAATTAGAGTCTGTATCAATAATTGAAGCACCAAGAAAGACATGCATTATTCTTCTGTTTGCCTTATTTGCTAAATTGCGGCAACATTTTTACTAATGATGAACTGAGGCTCGCAGCTATCTGCATTATTTATCATAAATTACCAAAGCCTCTCATATCACTAACTTTAATGTTTTACCACCCACAGGAGAGGTCTCATTTGTTACCAAACACTGTGTTCTGCACTTTTTACATAGCTGCAGCATTCAGTCTGCACAGATAGTATTTAATAACATAATCATTAGAATGAAAGATTATATCTACGTAACATATACATTACACATTATACATATATTAACATATACACTGGATGTATTATAAGCAAAAAGAGTCATCACATGCAGAACCAGTGACCATGACAACACACGTATATGTATTTTTTCTCTTTTTTCAAATTATAGGAATTTGGCATATGAGTGAGGCTCTTGCATGTCCTGGGAAGAGCTATGGGTTATAGCCTTCACACGTGAAACCCAGCCTGTTGCTCTTTTCAAAAGACCTTGAGACATTTCACTAGTAAGCGCTCCCTCCGAACACAATGCCTGATTTTACTTTGGTCGTCTCTCCAACCTGTGTCCTATGACAGTCTTCCCCAATCATGATGTCAATAAACGCACGCCTCTGCCCTTGTTTTCTTTCTGTATCATAAATGTTTGACAAGACAGGCTTATTAAGGGAGAGGAATGTTATTTTTCCACTTTTCAGACTTCCTCAGGTACATTGTCTGTCACCATCCTTTCAATAAATAATGGATTGTAGCACCATTTCCCACACAGCCTCATGACATAAATATGAACACACCTTTGACTTGACATGGGGTAATGAGACATTTGACAGCTGTGACAGTCGTATAGCTGATGGTGCTGCAGTCACACTATAGTTTGGTACAGTATGCTATGCAATCAAAATCTTGAATAGACATGCCACAAAAGTGAATTCCACAAATCAGCACAGGAAATTTCACCACAACTGTCCATAACAAATTGCATATGGCGTGCTAAGCTTATCTTTGGGATATGTGGAAGTCAAACCACAGTCTGGAGAGAGAGAGTAATTAATTCTAATTGGGATATTTTTGCAGGACTGGAGAATGACTAAGTAAATGCTACTCTGGAGCAATGTTTTTGATGGAGCCTGAGCCGCATATGCTGTACTCAGGAGCACATCTGTGCCCAGTGCCCACAGAGAAATCCCCTGGCAGAAAACACTTCAATACTGCAAGGAAGCGGGAGGTGAGACACCGTGAGCATTATTATGCCAGCAGGCAACAAATATCCATCCTAATTGCTCCACAATTGTATTAAACTAGCTATTATGTAGCAATTAAATTTGTTTAAGCCCCAGCTCCAGTTACAGGTTTCAGCGTGGCTAATTAAAAACAAGGGAGCAGGAAAACCCCAGGCAGAAGCTTTCCCTAAGCTGGAGCTCCAGCTCCCCTGTCACGACTGCATTTAGAGTGTCAATCACAGCAGAGTCAGAGACAAGTCATTCAGGCAGCCTTTTTGATTCAACCTTTTCACTCCCATAAACCCTTTATCTAGACCTCCTCTGCATAGTTCCAATTATCCCAAAGTGGTGTGTGTTTGCGTTCAGCTGAAAGAGAAGAGGCCAGGCTTTCCAATATCCTGCCCTGCTCTTATGTTGTACATTGCCCAAGTTAAAGCACGTGAATCACGTGTCCCGTACATATACATTATGATTAGACTCAATTTAGTCCTGGTGAAAAAGTGCCAACAGCAAAACATTCGAAACAGAGCAATCTGTGGTATGCTTACCATTGCACCATCTGCAGTAGTGTTCTGTAATGAAGGTCCGTTTTAGTGTGTTTTGGACCCAGTCCAGCTACGCTGAGCCTCCTTCTGCCTTCCCACTCAGGTCGTTACAGGTGAGATGCAAACTGATGAACACACAGAGTGCAATAATGAGCCATGAAATGAAAGGGAAATTAATTGGAACCCAATAAAGAAAAGATTAACAGAGATGGATTATCCAGTCTGCTTGACTGCTTTAGGCAGATTTTTAAATGGTTGCTCTGAACTGAAATTAGTATAATTTATCGCATCAGCTTCTAAGACTCCATGCTACATAAACAACTCTGCAATACTTTTCAAAAAGTAGCATAGAGTTGCACAAGTCACTTAAATCAGTTGTGTTCTTGAGTAAAAACTAATTTTACTTATTTACCAGTCAAATTACCTGGAACGTGACTTTTGTTACTTGGCTAACAGAACTGTTAAATAGTTTATGGAGCAACATTCGTACTGACAGACATTTTAGTTTATCTTTTAGTTCTGTCTATACTCACATCATTAAATTCAATTTAATTCAGTTTTATTTATACAGCGCCAAATCACAACGACAGTCATCTCAAGTCGCTTTATATTGTAAGGTAGACGCTACAATAATACATACAGAGAAAAACCCAACAATCATATGACCCCCTATGAACAAGCACTTTGGTAACAGTGGGAAGGAAAAACTCCCTTTTAACAGGAAGAAACCTCTGGTAGAACCAGACTCAGGGAGGGGCGGCCATCTGCTGTGACCCCATTCAGATATTCAAATATTTTGCTCTTTAGCTTGTACCGGTTTCATTTTAGCTAGTAGCTAGTAACTTTAGCTAGTAACTGTTTATTCTCCTATTTAGTGCTGGTTTTGAGCATAATATTAGCATTATTAGTTGCTCTTACATAATTTCTACACACCTCGCAGCATTTAAATTGAGCATTTACATATTTGATACATTACATTAGGTGTTACTAAGGCAACATTGCCTTAGCCCCACACACCCTGTCCTCACAGTGAAGGCTGTACACATGATTCTTCTCTAATGCTAACAATGGATGTTGACATGTTAGCCCTGAGTTAGCCAGAGTTGCAGGGGGTTAACTGTATTCACTTATCCACTTACCATCTCCAGCACAAAATATCGCTAGCTTGTAACTCCAGTGAATAAACCTTATTTAAACTAATATACCATGCACCTGAGTTATAACTGTTTCTCTACAGTACTGTGGACTGACTCACAATGGGCCGATGTACATAAAAAAGTTCCCCTTCCAGCTGCAGGTCATCAGGATTACTGTAGTCTATGAATCTCACATTGACCAGAATGCTGGTGGAGCGGGACTAGAGCTTTACAATTGATGTATTTAGTGCAGTTGCAATGGCAGGAAAACACAACAGCCTTCTTAAACTCTAACACCCTTAAGCACAATGACAAAATACAAAGAGTTAAGTGAAATTGCTTGGCCTGCTAAAGTAGTTCACTAGTAGCATAATTAGGTAATTAAACCTCAAGACATTTAATGGCCATTCATGAAAGTGCAAAGCATCTCAAATCTACCTTAGACAGCAGTTCCAGCTATCATGCAATCAGCACAGTTTGCCTTTTGCATGGAGGCAATATTGAGCTCATATTTACAGTCTCATAAAATCTTCATTGCTTCGAAGCACTGGACAAGTATTGTGCAGTGTGTTTCGTACACTGTATGGATTTTAATCTGCTTGCCAGAAGTAAAAACATGAGTGATTATGTCTCACTATGCTAACTATACTTTCTTCTCACTATCGTTGCATGATTTGGCTCCAAACTTCCAAGTTTGTTTTCAGGGGGAGATATGCAAGAAATGTCCCTCAATCTTTACGAAACCACAGTTTCTCTGTAGCCTTGACTGAAAGTGACAGTGTGGAAGTGCCAGAATGGAAAGGAATTTGTTGAGGAGAGGGAGATGCCAATCACAGAAAATAAACACAGCGATCCCATGCTGCATGGAAAAATACATTTCAAATGGAGTTTGTTATATGCTCTATTCGGTGGCTAGTTTGAGGGGAAAAAACATCATGTTTAAAACATCTTTTTAATCACCAAGATGGTAATTAAGCTGCATAATTTGTGTTCTAATTTAACATTTTAGTTAATTCAGTGCAGTCAAGAAGTACAGTTTAGTGTTGGCCTATCACAGTGCATTCATCTTCATACTGCAGAAAATGCAAATGCATATTAGAATTAAAATTAAACTAGTATTGGCAAGAACACGAACCTCTCCGATTGATACTGGTCTGCAGCTCCGGAAGGGAGCATTGTGCCGTGCAGAAGTTTCATGTCAACATGGGAAATTCACTCTCGGATTAGACGTTAATACTTGCATCTGCTGCTGCTGCTGACGGACATGATGTTTAGATGCCTTCTTCCCCTCCCCTCCTTTGTCATTACTGTTTTTGGTATTGATTGCCTGCTGCCTCTTAAATTATGCATTCTGCAGCTTGGTTCGGAGGTGCTCCCAGGTGGGTTTGTCAAAGGAAGGAGACACATGTAGTCGGGCACTGTGGCTGGGACGTCAGAAATCCATACAGGTCACAATCATGTCACCCCATCAGTTTTAATCAGCCGAGCCTGAATGCAAGCTGGTGACAGGGCTTAGAGGTATAAGAGATGTGCCTCTGCTGCTCCCCCGGCACGCAAGCTCTGGTTCAATACTGCTGGATGCCACTGACAGAGATTCATTATCATCAGTATGTGGCTCGCAGCTGAGCTGGATGATGAGACATATACTGGTCTGGGCCTGTTTGACAGTGTGTTCCCACGCCACAGTGCAATTTTGGCCTGATGGGTTTATCGGCGTCTTCATCGCTGTCTCCCGGTTTTTACATTGGGTGTAATGATGCATTGTGTTACTGTACTGCGGTTTTCTCGCATGGTCAAGATTGTTTTATAAGTTGACAGTTATTTCCCAAAGTCTTAAACTGCAAACTTTGAGGTGTGCCTACAGTGATGATTGCAGCTCCGTTAACTTTGAGCTAAATGTTGACGTTAGCATGCTAACCTGCCCAGGAAAATGGACGGTTACTCGCTGTTAGTAGGTTAAAAGCTAGCTGTAAGTTGAGGCAACACAGAAAGCCTTAAAAATGCATTTTTAATCATGCTACATCGTTCTGATTTAACAGTAGCCTTCCACGTTTATCAGTTATGCTAGTGTAGCAGCTAGTGTCACATGTGTAGCTAACACCCAGAACATATTTTTAGGCACCAGGTTTCTTTTTCGCAGTTTTGCATCTGTAACTTCAGTCATTGTGTATTGTGTATATAGCAGAAGTTTTGTGTATGTGTATATAGTACGGTGACCAGCAGTCCTCTTTTCCCCAGACATGTCCACTTTTCACGTTCTGTCCAGGGCTTCCGGGGGAATTTTCAAGATTGATGAAAATGTCCGGGTTTTCCTACAGAGGACTCATATGTGTGACGTCATCCCCGAGCTGCTGCTTTGTGAGTTGTTGTTCTACGCTCACACAGGAGAGACAGCGAAATTTCCCTCATACCGCCCCGGTACTGGTAAATTTTCTTATACAGGTGAGGCCTTATTTCTGTACCATTATTAAATTCCAGAGGTATTTAAGTTATTTTTTTGCCCTTGTTGACTTATAAAAGCCTATGTGACATTTTTTGTTTCACCTTTCATTAACCGCACAGAGAAGGCATCGTTTAAATATGTTAAAATTTTCTTTAAGCCAACAGTATTATTAAAGTTCTTCGTGACGGGGCCAAGTGTCCTCTTTTTTGGAAATCAAAATATGGTCACCCTAGTATATAGTATACCAAATCTGATTACTTCTTATATATGTGGAGAAACACTCACTGCTTCTGTTATGCTATTAAAAGAAGCTGCTCATGCTTTTACCTGTAGACAAAGGGCTACATGTGAGGGACTGTCCTCAACCACAAATAATGTGTGAGGGCAGTCCCCAATTCACTCGCTGGGCCCATGTCCTCATTTTAGGTTTGACAGCGTTTTAGTAGATAAAGGTGAATGGCTTGGACATGAATTGAGATGCAGTTTGGGGAAGGCCTCGAAGGGGAGTGGTGGCAGCTCCTGGGCCCGGCAGATCTCCATGTACTGAATAGAAGGGAGGAAGTTAAAGGATTGGAAAGGGGAGGGATGGTGGGGCACGTAAACGAGAACGAACAGCTTGTACAACTGGGGGAAACATATATAGATAAGAACCGGAACGAGCACGTTTGGAGGCGTGGTCCAAATACTTTATCTCCAAACAGCGCTCATAGGTGTGGTTAGTGTTACGTATGAAGTTCAGCTTTTTCAGCTTCATTCTTTTTAACAGTAAAACCCATTTTGTGCTTGAGCAACTTGTTAGTAAATCTGGCCCAAGGAGTTAGTTGTGTCGGTAGTCAGATTTCAGATGCCAAATCACTGGAGAAAATCAAACTTTGAGCCGATCACAGGGCTGAGATACAAAATGTGTTAAGAAATCTAAAGGTAAGTTTCATCCACATGGAACTTGATCCTCCTATAAACTCCAAAGGCAGAATGAATCATCTGTGGGACCTTGAATGTCAGTAGAAAATTTCATGGCAATCCAACTTGTAGATGCTGAGATGCCTGGTCCTGAGTAAATGAATGACTACTACTTCATGGTGTGGAGAACCAAAAGAATTTCCAACAATAATTTATCTTCTGGCTGTTTTTTTTTTTCTTCTCTGGCTCATTGCATGAACAAGACAATTACCCTGCAATACAAACTCCATGATCCTTGTAAACAAATGGAGGGTCATGACACCGCAATCAATGGATGCGTGGTGGATCATGTTGCGGCTGCATCTCACTGTGAATCTTCCCATGGAAGGGCGAGTCTCCAAATGAGGCCAGCGATCCTTTGATGAAAACAGTCACAGAACTCAGAGTGGTGCAAACTTAAAGGAGTGAAACACAACAGGGTCAAAAGAGCAAATCCGGCCTTCTGTTCACGTTGCCTTTATTGTGAAGTTTGTGCAAGGCACGGTGTGATTTTCTTAACACTGCCAATGAAAAGAAGCTTGATTTTCACAGGCCAGTTGACCTGCTAAGAGCAGGTGTGTCGGAGATACAGTTTCAGCCTTTTTTTTCTCCACTCCCTTTCCTGTACACTTCCCAGCTGACGATACTGCTGCCCGATCCAAATGCTTATCAGGACTTAAAGAAAAAAGAAATTCTGCCACTTTTTTTCTTCTACTTTTCATCTTTTTCAATGATTCTTCCGTTCTTTGAATACTGTGACTGAAACAGTTATGAGAACATCACCTGAAAAGTGACATCAATCACTCAGATGGGTCAGCTTTGTTGTCTTTGCTCTCGCTTAAATGTTTCCGTTGCGTGTGTAACGATATATGACAGACGATCAGGTAAAAACTTTCTCATATTTCCACCTTGAGCCCTGAAAGGGAAATACCTGATCTCTTCTTGTAAAGGGATATCAAGTGAGGAAATCACCAGTCTTTTGTAAAGCTCGGCGAGGGTCCTTTTTAGACCTTCAGGATAATTATATGTCTATGTGAGTTCTTTAAAAGCATGAGAAGAGAAATTCAAGTCAATTTTAATTGTTACTTATCTAAAAGTAGCTTTTTTATCTTAAAGCAACATTTTGCATGGCACATATTTAAAAGAAAGATTCTGTCTCTATTTGATCTCTAAAAGGTGGCTAACATCATGTGTTTAACTCTGCATAACGTAAACATCAAAGCAGGTACACATTAAGACTGTTTTGCTGGAATGACGCTTTATGTGGGGTAAGCAGAAAGAAACCTGGGAAGGCGCCAGAGACACAACATCCTGCGACACCAGCTGACTCTCTGACCTTACATACAGTATGCTCAAAATAAACCTTTACACGAGCGAAGAAAAGCTGAAATGTTTGTTCAGAACCTTATCTCAGGCTGTATGTTTCCTCTGGGGTCACGCAACTTGAGCTGGGTGGTTTATGTGCGGGCCCGTAGGATGTATTATAAAACCTTCAGGATGACACTCATCTAACTTCCCATTGCAGATTCCCAAGATGCTTATCTTGGTAGAGTATAAGCAAAAGCCTGTTACTTCACCGTGATGTATTGTGTCTAAATAAAGTGCTTGAAAATCAATCATTGTGGCATGAAAAGATATATGGTATTTGAGGCAATGCAAAAGGTTAAAATGCATCTAACAGAATCTAGATAGATTTGAAAACAGCAAACTTATTGTCAGATGGGGACTTAATATCTCTTATCATTTCCATAAATCAGAAAATAATCCTCCAATAAAAGTGAAAAAGTGTCTTTTATTTGATTGATTTCTTATGCAAACCAACCATATTTAAGTGTTTTATAATGCCAATATATCTTAAGACTCTTTTTATATCGTCATATCATATTACAGTTCTTGACAGTGTGAAATGTTTTGTGCAAAAATCAGGGTCAGTATTAAACAGTATTCATAGTTCATGTTTAAATTGTTGCCAACAACACGGGAACATTTCCAATAGAAAGTCAGTGTTGGTCAAGTTACTTGAAAAAGGTAATTAGTTACTAATTACTGATTACTTCTCCAAAAAAGTAAACCCATTACTTTATTGATTACTTATTTTCAAAAGTAATTAGTTACTTAGTTACTTTTTAAAAGCATGATACACAACCTGAATAGGTAATAAAGCAAAAGACCTTTCAGCCCAATTCTATTTTTATGCATAATCCATCACATAAAATTATATCAAATGGAAAGCCTCTTTTTAAAAATTGTTTTATGAGTTTTAATCTTTTAATTTTATGCACATAAAATCAAACAAAAATTTAATTATATGCAACAGTCTTTGATTTTAAGAAATTCTTTCACATTTTTCTTTTCTGCATATTCCAGGGTATAAAATAAATGTTTAAAATAATGTTTTTTGTTTACACTCACTCTTTCAAATAAATGTTAGAAAAACAGCAAAAAAATAAAATCAAAGTCTCAGCAGCACTGAGTCCTGTTGCTCAGATTTGAAGTTTAGTTTTTCGCTGTAGAAAGAAGTTTTCTTCCCACGCAGAGTCTACAGCAAACGCTAATATTTTGTCACTTTTTACTAACTAAAACTTAAAGTAATGCAAGTACCTCCACGCTTTAAATACTGCATGGTAGTTCTCTCTCCCACACTCCATATTATCCATTGTTGATCTGCACACGTCTGTTGCTGCTATGGACATCGCACGCTCGTACGTCATTGTCATGAGACATTCTCACAAACAAAATCACGGTTTAATAACACAGTAATGCAGTGTGCTTACGGGAAAGTAACAGTAATCTAATTAGTTTCTACTTTGAAAGGTACTGCAATCCGATTACTTTTTTCCCATCTCTGGTTGTGTCCCATGGTTGATTGTTATTATTTAGAGTTTAGATTTTATCACTTTATTGTTTAATTTTTAAAACTGTTTTTAAATGACCTTTATTGTCTGCCTCCTCTGAAACCCAACTGGATACATTTGTTTTTCTCTAGTCCCCACTGATCAATTCCATTGTTTGGTGAAGGTGGTAAAAAAGTTCAAAATTTCACATTAGTATATTATATATACATATTATATGTATGTTATATGTTATACATATTTACAAAGAGACACGTCGATTAGACAATAACCTATGGGTCTGCTGTGTCTGCGTTCCCACTTTAACCAATCTCAAAAGACTGCCATGATCTCATTCCACCTGAGCCCAGCTCCCAGCTGTCTCCCAAAAAGCCTCCAGGCCAGAGGCGGGTTGTGCCAACCGTAATCTTCTACACCTTCTACACCGTTGCCTGAGCTCACTGGAGTCACGTCACCTCTTTCACAGCCAAACACGCTGAGCTGAGGTCTGTTACATTAAAAGCCATGTTAGTGTTTCTTAAAACCTGCATGAAAGAGCAGACTTACACAGATTTAGTTTCACAGACCTCAGTCACCCTGAACAAGAGGGGCTTTGTATGAAAATGTGCCAGTCACAGCAGCTGCTTTAGATAGAAGTTCAAAGGTTATCCAATTAAAAGTGTTTATGAGTTGGAGACAGAGATCGTCATAGTTGTAACATACAACTAACTTATAAAGTGCCATCTGCTTCCTCGTGTAGGCTTGGGTAGGATATTAGGACATACATTAGTCTGATACATGTAACCTGGGACTATCTGTAAATTTCACAGTCTAAAACTCTATTTTAGAAGTGATATAATGTGCTAATTATATTTGAAGCAGCATGGCAGACCAAGGAAACAGCTGCGTACAAAAACAGCCAAGCAATGACATAATCAAGAGCAACAGGACTTTCCAATATTTCCAGTGTTTGTTATTTTGACTTCACTGTCTGCAGTATTTCTTAAAACCATGCTTGAAAAATGTAGTTGATTGAGCAGTTTCGAATGCATGAACTACACGTAAACAGGGAACTATTTCACTGTAAATCCTCGTCCCTCCTTAGTGATGAGGATTGTGAGTAGTTAAAGGTTTCTTTTCAGGTTTTTTTTTCAAAAGTTCAAGGATTTAGGAATGTTCTCTAAGGGGTTGGTGTAATCTATTTGCAATCATTTGCAACAATTTAAAGTCAAGCACGGTTTGATGTCTTCGAGGGGAAAATTCAAAGAAAATAAACAAAGGCAGGCATATTAAATCTGTTTTTGCATGTTAATCAAAAGTTTTGAAATTGTACGAAACACTATAAAAGGAAAAGAAAATTAAGATTTTGGACTTTGGTGTGGGTTTTGCATCCTATGTCACACATGAGAGTCGATGATGAAATGTCCAGTTTTATCAGTCAAACACAAATGCTAAAATTTCATTTAATAATGCAATCCAATTTACAAAGTAAGTTATTTCACAGCTAAAGTTTGTCAGATGCCTGTGCATGACGTTACTAATACAACCAAATCTAGCATGGTAAGAATTTGGGGGTGGCTGTAGCTCAGGAGATAGAGCAGGTCATGTACTGACTGGAAGGTTAGTGGTTCCACCTGGCTCCCCCTAGTCTGCACGCCAAGTATCCTTAGGCAAGATACTAACCCCAAGTTGCTCTCCGATGCATCCATCATAGTGTGAATGTTAGCTAGGAAGCACTGAAAAGCATAGAAGAAATTAAATGTGGTCAGAAGCAGTCCATTTGCCATTTAATAAGAATACTAAGAAGTGTTGTCTGATATTGTTGTTTCTCATGTTGTTTTCTAAATCAAGGAGACGAGCCCAAACAATCCCATCAGTAACCACTCTTGAAGGTAATAAAATAGAGTTGATTCACACCTATAAATATCTGGGAATCTTAATTGATGACTCGCTTACCTTCAAACCACATGTAGAGAATCTTGTGAAAAACCTGAAGTTAAAACTGAGATTTTACTTTCAAAATAAGTTGTGTTTCTCTTTTAATACAAAGAAGCGGCTTGTTGCTGCTACATTCTTGCCTGTGCTGGATTATGGTGATATTCTATATATGAATGCTTCTGCTCAATGTCTTCGAATGGCTGATTCTGTGTATCGTGCTTCTCTGAGGTTCATCACTAACCGTAAATTTCAGACTCACCACTGTGAGTTATACTCTCAGGTAAGATGGCCTGCTTTGGTAAGTCGGAGGAACTGTCATTTATACAGTTTTATATATAAGGCGATACTTGGGTTGCTGCCTTCTTATATATGTTCCCTGCTTGTAATGAAACATGCTGGTCGGTATTCTCTTCGTCCGCATGGTTACTTGTTGCTTTCTGTTCCATTTGCCCGAACTGAACTTGGTAAAAGAGCTTTTGTCCATTTAGCACCCTCGGCTTGGAACAAACTGCAGAAGGAAAATGACTGAATTCATTTCATTAAGTGATTTTAAATCTAAACTACGAATCCTTGAGGCCAAGTCCATAACATGCAACTGTTTCAATTAGATTGATTGTCATTTTAACTGACTTTTTTATTTTTTATTTTTTATTTTATTGAATTTTATTTTTTATTTTATTTGTATTCTTTCACTTATTGTTGCATGTGTGTTGTTGCTGCCTGTGTTTGAGTAATTTCTGTAACTGTGAGACATCTGCTGCCTATCTTGGCCAGGTCTCCCTTGAAAAAGAGGTTTTTAATCTCAATGGGATCTTCCTGGTTAAATAAAGGTTAATAAATAAATAAATAAATATGGAGAAGCTACCTTGAAACATGAATTTCACAACAGCATTAACACAGTCTGGGAATAACATCTTGCCAAAATTGTCGGGATAACCAAACATTGCCTCACCCTAATTACTCTTTATTGAATAGTAAAACTTTTAAATGGGTGTAAAGGTTGAGAAAGGCCTGTTAGATGAACTTGAGCATTCCCAGTTATTGTTTTCTAAGGTAAACATTTCCAGTTAACGACAGCAGTTACATCAGTGTTAGCTTTGAGTGGAAATCAGCCGTGATTTACACAAAGAATTGTCAAATTAGAGGATTCGTAAACATTTACAGTCCTGGCAGAGTTGAAAAAAAGACTTGGATCAAGGCCATTTTCCTGTCCAAATCATGTTTCGTGTAGTGAGTAATAATCTCGTCTCACCTCTTCTCGGCCTGGTGTTACCGCTTTAGTGAAATCACCCTGTCTTGGCAAGTGTACCTGCTGTTGAACAAGCCTCTCTCCTATTACAGAAGGCTGGGCTTAATAAGCGTCCAGGCTATATCAGCGCTGTATTCAATTTCCTCAGATCTTGAAAACACAGCTGTAAAAGAAGCTGAAATTTACAGCTTTGCCCCCTCAGGTTTTGTTTAAAAGGGATATTCCCTTGTGTTGGTTCTTTTACTCCAGCCAGGAATATTGCTTTGCACTCTTCATTGGGCCTGTGGGAGAAATATGGAAATTTTACAGTTGAAAGTTTAGAAGCAGTGTAATTGGAGTTGGGCCAGGGTGAAACCCCCACCTTCTTCGTGTCCTGCAGCATTAAAGCCCCCCGAGCCACGTCTGAATCTGAGCACCTCACACACAGGCTTTCTTAATTGGATCAGGCTTTAGTTCATATATGTGAACATGCATGCACCACTGCACCAGTTATAGGCTATTCTGACTGTAGACCACTGTTTCAGGTATTTACAACCATATCCTAGAATTAGCTTTATTTATAAATACGTCTCAGTTCAAGATCAAGTTAACAGCTGTTTAGACGCTTTCAATCACATAGTCGATTTGTAGCTATTATATAAACACGATTTTATTGGACTAACTATTATAACTAGTACTGTTTCTGTAGGGTCAATAGGAAGGGATTTTCAGCACGCAGGACAACTATTTCTGCTTCATTTACATATTTAGTTAATGCAGTACAACTGCATTATTAATACAGTGCTGTCTTTGGAACAGGCCAGACTCTGATCAATAGTTGAATTAACAGGAGAGCATCCTACAGTACCACCGTTAGCCTCTTTCACTCAGATCACTGAGGGATTTAGCTTGTGCTAATTAGTGAGCATAAGTGGTAAGAGGGTTAAACTGTATTAAAACTTAACAGTTGCACTTGTTTACTTTTGCTTTTGTAAACAGTAAAAGTAAACTTTGTAAAAGTGTAAAAACCACAGCTGAGGTGGTGGTGATGAGGGGTTGGTGGAAACCCTGACAATGACGATTCGTAAAAAGGACATGCTAGCTAACCTGCTAGTTTACAGAAAAGCTGTGACTTTAGAGAATAGATTTACAGTTGTAAACTTAACTTGGTTCTTTCTGCACTGAGCCTATTTAAGATGCTTTGTTTTTTACATGTGCACCTTAACAAGAGCTATTTATTGACCTCTAGTGTTATTTATTGTTATTTCTATTTATTTATTCAGGCCTTCTCATGATAAAGAAAACCGCAACGTTAGGAATACAGGAGCTAAGTGCCCCTCTGGCTGTCTATCATGAATCTGACTGGCTTTCATGAATCATGCTATCACTGATCATGATGCAATGCCCTGCAAAGTGAACTACTGCAGCACATCATTACAGTGGTAGAGTACAGTAAAAGTACAATCTCAATGAGTCATGGCCTGGAGGAGTCTGTCCATGTGAGTTTAGATCGATAGAACATGATGACTTCTCTTTTTCGCTGCCTCGTTCTCCAGTTTGACATTGAACCACTGCAGGTGTACTCTGCAGCTTTCAGTCAGCAGTAACTAAATGGCAGAACCTGCCAAACCAATTAGCCACACTGAAAGTTGAATCAGTGTCGAAGGTTGTCAGTGGGTTATGAGTCAAGCATGTCAAGATAACATCAAGAGTGACTTTACAGTATGTTGACTGACATTAGTGCTGAAAGAAGTTTTGGCCACGGGAACGGGAGCATTAGATGAATGTGATCACAGCATGCCAGACAGGTAGAGGCACAGGTGAAGACGCTGATAAGTGGAATATCTTGTGGGTGTGTACTGGGGCAAAAGACAAGTTGGGATGGTTTCTGAATAATGCCATGTTAGAGGAAAGAGTTATCGCTGGTTTCCCATCAGATTGGAGTAGGCGCATATCCGCACTGGAAGACTGGAACTATGGAATGGGGAAATGCTTAACGACTGTTGATAAGTTCACCTGCAGGTCACAGTGTGCTCCCATAGTATCGGATAATTCCTCCCCTTTCTAAAAATATCATCTCATTTAGGCAAAACTATCTGCCTGACACATCACAGGTAACCTGCTTAAGTTCAAACTCAGCATTAGAATGTGGAAGAAAGGTGATTTCAGTGACGTTAAACGTGGCATAGTTGTTGGTGCCGGACGGGCTGGTCTGAGTTCAGATAATTATTGGTCTACCCAGAATTTTGAGGACAGCCACAACTATGCAGAAGAGCATCTGTGAATGCATAGGGCATCAAACCACCAAAAGATGTGTTGCAGCAGCAGAAGTCATTCCTGTCAGCTACAAGCAGGAAACCAAAATTGGACAATAGAAAATTGGAAAAACATTACCTGCTCTGAGCACTTACCATTTCTGCTCTGATATTTAGATGGTTGGGTATGGTATCAGCATTGTTGCTGACTATTTCCATCCCGTAACCACAGTGTACCCATCTTCTGATGGCTACTTCTAGCAGGATAATGTGCAATTTCAGAACATTCGAATCATTTCAAGCTAGTTTCTTGAACGTGATAATAAATTTGCTCATAAACCCTCCACAGTCTCCAGATCTCAATCCAATACAGCACCTTTAGTTTGTGGTTGAATGGAAGATTTGCTTCGTTGATGTGAAGACTCGAGAAGAAGTTTATTGTAATTTCGTATGGCGTTACCCATCCTAAAATGAAATACTGTTTCTCACCAGCCTCTACAGTCCAATAAGCAATAAGGTTTAAAAAGAATAAATACAGTTTAAAAGAATGAGTTTTAAAAAAGAGCAGCAAAAAAGGAATAAATAGCACAAAATCTAAGTTCTAAAACAAACCCCAGTCACATTCGTTCAGGTAGATAGCAGCAGTCCTTTCACAGAAGGGGATGGAAAAATTAGGTAGTGTGTGTATCTGGGGAGTGTATTGTGTGTGTGTGTGTGTGTGTGTGTGTGTGTGTGTGTGTGTGTGTGTGTGTGTGTGTGTGTGTGTGTGTGTGTGTGTGTGTGTGTGTGTGTGTGTGTGTGTGTGGACAAGGGCAACACAGTCTGCTTGTTGATCTTGAAGCCGACGAATCTGCAGGAATGTATCTATACCAGGAAGAATTAAAGTAGTCAGTAGCCAGATATGAAGTGTAAGCCTATACCTAATAGCCTTAAATAGCTAATAACCTATTAACCAAGCTATTGAACAAAAACATCCACTAATGGAAATATCTCCACTTTCCGACATGTTCTATCCAGGAAAAGGTTTGTAAGACTAAATGTTGGGGATTAAAAGAGCCTGGCACAAACACTAAGGAAATAGAATTAGCTATAGAGTCCTGAGGATATGAGTCAGGTAGTGAGGTCACTTATTCTGATAATCTGTCTGTTACCTCAAGCAAGTGAGGTCACATCTGTAACCGTGCACACAGTTTAGATTTCCAGCTCATTCTCACTCTGTGGTAATAAAACAAGGAATAATTTTGAATTTCTACCAAGGGGACTAAAAGTAAAAAGCATCATTAGTTTTGTTAACTGCCTCTGTAAAGCATTCAAACCACAGGATTGAATCTGAATGGCTGCGAAAAGATTTTCTAGCTTCTTTTTTAAAATCAGCTGAACTGTTGCTTGTGGTGGGAAATGCGAAGCCGGGGCCAAACGAGGGCCACCCTCCCTCACAGGCCCATCGTTAAAGAAGCCCCTCGATAATACACACATGCAGTGCACTCGAGCGAGATGTCGGTTTTCTTTCTTCCTCACAGCACGGGCAAACAACTGACCTGTGTCTTTTTCACAGTCTGCACGACAGCCTCACATCCAGGGAGCTGTTACTCTAGCGAGTGACTTTTCTTTCCGGTCGTTTGTGGAAATAATGGTGCACAGAGGCCAATACTCCACAGTGACCGGGGCCTGTTATTCCTAGCAACCCTCTGAAAGGTTCAGGACATTAGTCAGAGTTTTGGAAGCTTGTGAAATGTTGAACCCCCGAGTGCATTTGTGGGGGAATTTTTCACTTTTTACTTTAATGAATTAGATGCATATTAAAGTGATTTATTCACTCGATACCGCTTGATTTGTAATGAGCATCATCTCAAGGCCATGATTTAAACAAACTTTGTCCTATTGATTTTCTGTTGAGGTGTCTCTTCTCTACCATTGTGCAGAAGTGCTTTTTTTGTTGCAGTCAATCTATTCTTATGTATAATGCACACATAAAGCAATCATGTGTTATTAGAAGTAGCATTACAATTACACCTAAAAATTTTGATTTCTTTCAGCACACCTTCTACTTTGGCTCGCCAGTGAATTTCCAAATACAATCATTTGCAGGCTGCTATGCAGAACCACCATTAGCCTTTCAACAGCACTTCAAGTCTGCCAACAAGCAGCATGCCAAACGTCTAACATTATCATTTATTAACATGTTACTGACAGGCCGTATCAGGCTTTTAAAACTTTAACAAAGTCTTTCTCTTGTGTGGCCTTGTATGAGCTTTGATGGTATTTCACAAAACATGTCTGCTGAATTTACCTGAGTAATACATCAGAATCAATGCTATTCTGACAGTCATCCTTTTAGGACTGCTAAATCAAAACTGAGAGTACACCTGTCAGCTCCTGTTTTTTTCTAGTATGAAGTCCAAAAACTTGTTGTATTTGGTCTAAGTAAGTAGATTTCTTGGTGTAATTTATGCCAGAGGAGCATTTTCTGATGTCAGATGCCGAAATTAATATCTGTGTGTGTGTATTCAAGCGCTAAATTGGGATAGCAACGAGAAGCCCTTGGATTTGCTTCTGAGTTTTAGTATCCCTTTGCTATTGCCTGCAGGCATTTCAGCTTATTCATTTATAGATGTGCATAAATTATTTCAAAGACTATTTTGGGGGGGGGGCAAAATTGTTTTATTGGATTATTATACTGGAAGTGAGTCGCTTTTCGCGCACCACTTTGAAGCTGACAGCTAGTCACTAGTGGACATTCCATGCACCGGTTGCCTAGGTAACCCTCTGACGTATTTACTACAAGTTCATGTGCCAATCAGTGATGTTCTGGCCTCTCACTGGTAGCTGCTTCAATTTTACTGGACTCACCTGAAGATCCAAACCCTCTCTGGTAGCTCATATTTAGCTGCAAAGTTCGCTGGTCCTCACCTGCAAGCCAAGAAGCAATCTTACTCAACTGTACTCACCCGATTGCCCATCCCTGGGATGTTTATCCCAACATAAAGTCAAGTAAGAAGGCTTCCTGGCCATATATGGATAATCAATTACACTAACCTGCAGCTCAATACTAACCCATCTCCTTGTAGGCACTCCCGGGTGAATTCCAATCCTGCACCTGAATAGCAATAGTGTGTTATTTCAGGTACATGGATCTCTCATTGGGGCCCTAACTGTTTGTTATTATGATGATTTCTAGTGTAAGAAAGTTAATTAAGGCACTACTATGGCCTTACAAATTAGTGAAAATGCAATAAAATTCTAATATTCCACTGAATATTTATGAGGTCTCTAAACATGACAGTTTGAAAAGTTTTGAATGAATTCTGATAAAACTTTGTATGGGTGTAAATATGACTTATATCCTCTTATATTATATGTCTTCAAAGTCAAGTTAATGATTTATTGATCATAAATTGACAAAAAGTCTTAGAATTTGGAAAAGTGTATAGAATGAGATAATAATCCTATATAAAGTCATTTAAAACAAGCTATTTCTTACTTTCTTACTATCATTGTTTGTATTGGCATATATTTTCATATAGGGAATGAGATATGTGGATCACATATAGTTTCATGTCACATTTGACCTCTGACCTTACTCTTTCATTGTTATATCTTTAAAGAAAGGATTGTCAAGAGAAAAGGACTGTGCTGCTGAGGTAGTAAGAAATATACAGTTCTATAAAATTATATAATAAACTTAAATTATTCATGTCCATTCTTTTTACAAATCAATACTCATTATCCATTATCTACTCCTACACAATGTAAAAAACAGTAAACATGCTGCCTTATCTGATTTTAGCTACATACAAATTTATATATTAAATACAAAACACAATACTGTTCCCTTCAAAGTAAATACCGCCGAGAAAATGAACTGGCTTGGCGCAGGTTTGCACTCTCTGATTGCTTCTTGGTTGTTTTATGAAAATATTGCAATTTACCATCATTTTTGTGCGGATTTGATAGCTAAAGTTACACGTTATCTTTTGCATTTGATGAAATGAAATAAGATCAAATGAATGGAATCCAGACATTTGTGCATGTGATGAGATACAAAACCCCCCTGTCTAGTTTGACCTTAGTGTTACAGATGAGTTCACTGAAAACAATCCAATTTTGAAGAGCGCACATTGGCTACATTGTTACTTTGCTGCAGTTTATATTCACTTTAGCTTTGTTTTAACAAAGTTATTGAACATTTGTAGTGTTGATGTCAGTCTCATAATAAAGAGTTATGGATCTGGCAATGTGTAAGTTTGGATGACTGAACATTTGTCTTTGTCTGAGTTCAGGGAGTTTACAGAGTTCCAAGCCATGAACTCAATCCATCACACTTGTCTTCAGTACTGATAAGCAGTTTGGAGCACCCTCGGCGACATTTATCATCACTGTCTCTGTAATATTTGTGCTTTTGGATTCTCCTGCTGATTTCAGTCTCAGGGTATCCTGATGCCACGAGCTGTGGCTGCTTGTGTGGAGCGGAGCAGAGGATGTCAGTGGAAGAGCCTGTCCTCTGGAGTAAGCTCTGGAGAGAAGGCTTTACAATTGATTTACAGTCTGTTTGACCCCATTAGGCCCATGACACCTTTGTATCCATAGCTCTGGGGAAAGTGTGTGTCAACGTATGTGTGTGTTTATGTGTTGCAGGAAGACAGAAGGAATGAAAGAGACTGGGGAAGGGGGCTGGGAGGTGTGGTGGGATGATACAGGAGGCTTCCAAGGCCACTGCAGTGCAGGGTTCTGAGCATTGCATCAGGCCCATGTTTATTTCATAAACATTCTCCCCAGCTGTCAGTCTGGGAGAGATAGTACACGCTCTCCATCTCCCCCCTTAGCTACCCACCGGGGTAAATAAGCAGCTACACACCTGCGAAACCGGAGTCCTCACATGAAATGAAAAAGTCTGCCTGATAATAAACAGCTACTTCAGGTCGAAGTCAAATTGTGATATCAAATACAGATTACACAGATCCCTTTTCTCTTGAATTTAAATCACTTTTTTTTCTCTGGCTTTCAAAATCATAATTTCCTCTCTGTGAAAAGCAGCCAGAGATGAATAATTAGAGTCAGAGAGGTCAACAAAGAGGCACATTAGTCCTAATATAACAGCTAAACATCAGTCAACGGGACTGCTCTCCTTGGCATCAAGTGATGAGAGATGTATGACGGGGGCGGATATAGAGGTCTAAAGGCCCCGAGTCCCCGGGGTCCCATCACCTTCTGCACTCACGTGGAAAAACTCGCCAAAAACAAATGCTTGGATCTTCGCCCCGAGGCCAAAAAACCTATTGACTGTGCATCTCCTGTATTTATTTGGAGTGAGGCGTTCATTCATACCCACACCAAGTGTTATCATGACATATCAGCCTTTTTTGCTGTGTGTGTGTGTGTGTGTGTGTGTGTGTGTGTGTGTGTGTGTCTGTAACTTAGACTGGGCTGCTTTTCTACACTGCCTGCTGGTCTTATGTAAATAGAGCTGTCAGCCACTTGTTATGGTCGGGCTGGGAGTCATCAGGAGGCCCTGGCAGCCTCTGGGTTCTTGGCCTCCATGTGATTCATAGCTGGCTGGGGACGGGCGGTTGGGGGAGGGAGGGGAGTTCAAGTCTGCCCAAATCCAAACAGTGAAACAGTGAAGAAGGAAATGAAGGGGTACGGGTGGCTGGGTGGGGGGTGGGGGGGTATATAAGAGAGGAGAGAGGACAGAAAGGAAAAATACGGTGGTGGTGAGTGTGTGTGAGGGAACGTAGGACAGAGTGCTGAAGGATGATGGAGCTCCAAGACACTTTGGGTGGATTGGCAGTTTGTAAGGAGACAAGTGCTGCAGAGGAGTTTGGGTACGTTGAGCTGAGGATGAACTCCGAGTTTTGGGTTTCCCTGACACTCTCCCCCTCCTCTCCCTCTCAGTCACTGTCACTCCAATGATCATGGCGGTTTATCCTTCCTGCACTCTTGCCCTCATTATTTTCTCGTCCTGCATCTCTCCCTTATTTTGCCTCTCCCTCCCCTTGCTCGCCGCATTGATTGGCATGAACCAATTTCTAAAACTTTAATTTCCACTAAACCCCAAGGAACACATTGCCTCCAACTATTCTCAAGCTCGACTCAAAGTTGCCGTGCAGTGAGGACTCATAATGATACCGAGGAAAGGAATCCGTGGCAGTATTTGAATATTATAAACATTAGCTAGAGGTGAATTTGGGCTCCGTTGCTGAACATCCCCCTAATTACTACATAGCTGAATTTTTACTTGCTGGGACCTAAATTATGAACTGCCAGACCTAGTGAATTAATAAATAATGAACTTCTGGATTAAAATAATTGAGTATCAAGAATTCTGCGCAGGCAGTATCCGGGGGCAGCTGTGGTATTGTTGTTAACTTCCATCACGTTCATGATTAAATCATGGCTCCCACTAAATGTAACTGTGAATGACCAGTCATGGTTTCCCCTGAACTGCAGAGCTGTGGATTGTTAACGATACTCTGGGTGCACACCTGTCATACATCTTTTCAGTGCTGGTTGTTGCTGCTGAATGTCACTGCACTTGACTCCCGCAAAATATGTTGACATGCTACTAAATTCCCTGACAAAATAGGAGGATTCAGAGGATGCAGCTTATTGCATAGGTTGAGTTCACCAGGTTTATAGTCCACGGCAGTCATATTTGAATTTGAATTGCATTTGAATTGGTTTTGATTGATTCAGGTTAAAACATCGTCATAACCAAAGTATAAAGAAGAGCATCTTTGAATGCACAACACATCAAACCTTGAAGCAGATGTGCTACAGCAGCAGGAGACAACACCTGGGATTATTACAGCAACTTGCTAAAACTGTGCACTGATGAATTAACAGGGACTACAACCGCTAACTAGCCACATACCTTAGCCCAGCGGTCCCCAACCCCCGGGCCTCGGACCGGTACCGGTCCGTGAGTCGTTTGGTACCAGTGAAATGTGTGGTTTTCAGGGGGTTTTATCGGTTTTCAGCGTTATTTTGTTACCGTTTTGATCGTTAACTCGGTTTTCCTGGGTCTTTTCACGTGTGTTATGAATAAATCTTCTTTTTTTCGGTACCAGTACTAGTTTTATTTTGTTGTATTTATCCATGACACATTAAAGGCCGGTCCGTGAAAATATTGTCGTGCATAAACCGGTCCGTGGCACAAAAAAGGTTGGAGACCGCTGCCTTAGCCTGTTAGCTAAAGAGCTAAGAAGCTAATATTACCAGATGACTGTTGTGTTTGTGTGTGTTTTATTGTCAAATGGCAGAAAATAATACACTGGCGCTTTGCATTTTTTATTAATTACATTTTTTAAAAGCAGAATGTGATGGCCAAACCCGTGGCCACACTCTAAAGTCGGTAACTTTTGTATTTTCATTCTTCATTTGAACATAGTAATACATTTTAGTTGCCAATAACTTTATTGATTGGTTTGGATACATTTGTTCTATTTGTAAGCGCGCACATTTAGTTTACTTATGTATTCATACTACTTCATTTCTTTGCTTTCTGACTAACCTTTGTTTTTTTATTTCTTACCTGCCATCATCCCTGGGAGTTGCTGGACAAAAGATGGTAGCCAGGGTTTGAAACCATTAAATATGAAGAAAGATAATTGGACCACACCACCACTTCCTGCTGAAGGGGGGAATGTGTGTTTTCTTTACTTTAAAAACAAAGTATTTGTATTTAATTAAATATTTGAGTTTAGGGTTTAATGGGGTTTTGATTTTCTTCTTTAGTGTTTAGTTTATTAACAAACTAGATTGTACTGCATCGTTTGTGATTTATGATTGTGTTTTGTTTGTTACCCCTGATGTGTCACAATGGTCTGATCAGCCATTATATATACCCTTGTATGTCATTTCATGTTTAGGTCAATTATGTATGTTTGGGCAGTCATTTGGTTTGTTAAGGTTGCAGTCTTTGCCTGAGTTCAGTTTTGTTTCTTTGACCTCTTTTATGAGCTCAACATTTATTAGTCTTGTAAATATAATTTTTGGGGGTTAAATAAATGGAAACTATATTTTTCTAATAATTCCTGGGCTCCTCCTGTTTTTCAACTCGGTCCATCACACAGAATAACAGTTCCTATCTACTTGTTTTTATTTTCTGACTGCTAATCAGAATTTGCATGATTGCTGCAAAATTGTTTTGCGTGTGACCTTCCGTTGGTGCTTCGAGCAAGACTAAAAACATATGTTCCTGCCTTGACCTTGGCTCATTATCGTTTTCATACAACAGCTCTGATGGCGATCAGCATTTCAGTTATATCTTTGTGAATATTTAATTTTGCATGATGGTCAAAACAACCCACTTTATCTCCCTTTAGAAAGAGTTAAGTTTCAAAATCAGCTCAGAGAAACTCGGTTGTTTCTCATTATTCCCCATGATGATAAAACTTTATGCTACTCTGTGTCTGTGTGTGTGTGTGTGTGTGTGGGTGGGTGGGTGGGCGGAGATACCAGATACTGCTTAAATTGATTCTTCTGCCAATTGATGCTGAAATGAAGATGGGGATAATCTCTGTCTCACAACTGAGCTTTTTCTCTCTCTTTTTTTTTGATGGTGTGTGACTGTCACTCATTGATTGGAATACAGAGTACTATTATGTGTGAACTGATGCTACATGTGAGTTCAAAGAGTGATGAATTTGCAGAAGCAGGGGGTTTATCTGGCATGCGTTGAAGTATTGTTGGGCCGATAACGGCATCAGAAACCCCCGCTGTCATCCCACCTCTGAGGGATCTCGAATCCTGCAGCTGAAAATCAGCGCGACGATGTCAGATGTAGCCTTAAAGAAGTTTTGCTGATGTTATAAAAAAAAAAACAAGGCCTTGGGGGGAAAATTCACAACAATAATCACATTAGAATATGAGTGTTATATGTCAGCAAAGTATCTGGAGATTGCTGCTGTTTTTCTCTGCACGTATTTATTTGTTTTCTTCTTTCTCTCACCGAAAATCATCACCTTGACTATTTCCACTGTCTTCTTCAGATCAGCCTTTATACAGTCACAGAATAAATTTGGATTAATTGCTGCCCCGGTGCCAGCCAGCTACTCCTTTTCTGCTCAGCGACTGCTGGGATGGGAGCGGAGAAATCATCTGCCACCTCTTCCCTTGCACCATATATCCCTTGTCATTGCACCGCAGAAGTCTTGCCCGCTAAAACAGAGGTAATTAAATCTCCCCGCTCTCATTAAAAATACAGCTGTCTACCAGCGAGCACCACGGCTCCACTAAGCGAATGTAAATTTTCATTTCATGGTGCTGAGAGAGGAAGGCAACCACTGTGCCCCTGCCAGCGCTGTGCGGAATAACTACTCTCTTCAAATAACTGTCCTTTTGTTTCCTACAGAATTACATAGGGAAATGGCCCGTGTGTTATATAATTTGTGGATTAGGTGCAGTCATGGGTCTCTCGGTGAACAGTGAGGCTATTCAGGTATCTTTTTTCACACACAAAAAAAAGAAAAGAAAAAGGGAAAAAGGTATATGTTAGGATTCAGAGATGTTAACTGATTTTTAATTGGCTTTTCCTATTAAAAAAGCTCAGATGCTCTTCCAAGATTAACACTGGGAAACTTCTGTGAGGTTAAACACTAGTTGACATGCCGTGCACATTTCCTCTCCATTAAGTAGAAGAATGGTTTTGCTGATTTTTAAAGATTTGGCTAAATTAAATACTGTACGCCCTGCGGAAGTATGATGCGCTTAGTGAGGGAGGAAGTCACGCACTTGGATTGACTGAACTTTAATGATGAACACTCTTTACAAGGCTCTGCACAGCTGTTGTAGCTAGAATACTAAGCACATGGATCTTAGAGGCACGGACTCGAAGCCACAGACTCAAAGTATATTTGCTATAGTGCACACTGTGATGACCCTTCTTTTGTCACTTCTCATTTTTGCCCTTGTCTTGTTAGTTCTTTTCTCTTCCCTCGAATTACATGGACTGAATTTTATATCTCAGAACATACAGTACATCAACAGTAAGGATTTCAATGGAAAGCAGAGCTGGCACAGAGGGTAGGGGTAAGAGACAAGTCCACCTGGGGATTACACAGTCCCGAATGAATGCTGAGTCCCAGTTTTTAATTTATGCTTTAGGTACATTATCACTGTAAATATTAAAAGTTATGATAATAAATACAAATACTGATAATATTTTTAAAATTAGAAGGTAATGTGGTCAGACTGTGGTTCCCATGTGAGTCAAAAACAAGTCCAAAATATGCTTTACAAATAAAAATACAGAAAGTGCAACTGTGAAATTATTACTGATACAACATTTAAAAAGACCTGATAATATCTCATGAGCTTTTTGGTGGAAATAAAAGAAGACAACAGTGACTAAAGTGGAAAGCAGGAAAAAGAATCTGAATTTAGTGAAAGGGAAAAAGTGAAGATGGTGTCATTTCACTGAAGAATATGCGGATCCAGATGAAGAGTGAATAAAGTGTTCTCGCATTTTGCCAGACAACTTTTCCAAGTTCAGCTGTTTCTTGACTCCACCGGATAACCATCCCCATGCCAACATGGATGATACAAAGCACTCAAATATCCGCAGCATGTTGCCATAGAGTCAAAAGAGAGGAGGGCGGCTACAAATGCAGCAGCCCACGTTTGAGTCCACCCCAAGGCCCATTGCAGTGTGTCTTCCCCCAATCTCTCTCCTTGCTTTCCGGTCTAATTTTCACTTTGTGTCATTTCATAACGTTGAAAAATCTCAAAAATCAATTTGAAAAATAAGAGGGGAAAAACAGGTCACTCAACCGGAGCCAGGGCAGCACTGAGGAGCAGAGACCCAGACATCTTTCAGGAAACAACTTAAAGTCAAGGTGCAAATATGTGCTGTGACTGTGGCTGAGATGGAAGAAGTGTCCCTAGAGACAGTGCCAAGCCAGTGTGGCAGCACAGCATGTTCCTCAACAACAGCAAAGCTTCTCCACACATCACTGTGAGATGCCAGAGGTGAGGATTGAGAGGGAGAGAGAGCCAGCCAATGCAGCACTCTAGTAAGCCTGAGAAAAACAATAAGTTACAGGGTAGCATGTAGCTGAATTCCTATACATAAGGGTTTGCCACAGATAACACAACCCAGTGGCAAAATGGACTGAGCAGAAAAACAGGAGCAAGGGAAATGCACCACTTCTATACTTGACATTATTAAATACAGTACTGTGTATAAGTCTTGAGTCATTCATTATTTCTTTGTATTTTGCTAGAAAAAATAGGAAGTAGGTGCAGTGATTTATTAAAACATGGAAACATATATAGAAATACAATAAAAACAGTTTGTTCTAAAGAGCTTGAAAGTCAATATTTGGTGTGGCCGCTGTTATCCTTCAACACAGGCTAAACGCTCTTGGGCAGCTTTTTATCTTTTTCTTTAAGGAGTCTTCAGGAATAGTTTATCAGGCCTCTTGAAGCATATTCAAAGCTTTTTTTTGGATGCTGGTTGCTTTTTTGGCGTTCTCTGATCCCACACTGCTTCAAAAATGTTGTGGTGCAGTCTGTGGGGAGCCCAATCCATGACTGGTTGTGTTCTGTCGTGCATTTTTCTACACAACTTTACTCACTTCCTATGTAATCATGTTCTCGACAGCCACCTCTCCAATGACAGCATCTCTGATGAGGCTTGATAGATTAACTGAAGGTCCAGATGTATCTGTATCTTGTATCAGGTCTTTGCTGCATTTTTATTTCTTAGGGACAAGATGTTCAGCTGCTGCAGACATCTTTTTCAGGTCTTCCACTTCTTCCAGATTCTTCCAAAAGAGCACACTGCCCACTATGCTGAGCTTATTCACTTCAATTCAATTTCATTTTCACAGCTATATAGGTAACAAAAACAGTTACCTCAAGGCACCTTGTATTGTAAGGTAAAGACCCTAGGAAAATAGCGAGAAAACCCCAACAATCTGATGACCCCCTTTTGAGGAAACACTTGGTGACAGTGGGAAGGAAAAACTCCCTTTAAGAGGACGTAACCTCCAACAGCTTCTGTCTTACTGAGGGGCAGCAATGAGCTGGAGGTGGTTGGATATGAATAGAAGTGGAAGAAAGATATTGCAACAGGACATGTTCTTGCAACATGCTGCTAGTAACAATGTATCTAAAGCTAAAGATGCTTCTTTGTTGTTATCATGTGTAGACCCAACACTGGTTCATCTTTGAGTTAGGCTCCTTTTATGCTTGAATGATTCATAGAAGATGGTCAATTACAAGGACTGGACTGAAACTAACTGAAAATGTAGACAGTGTCCAAAAAACGTAAGAAGAACCTCCAGAAAGCCTGGAAGAGTATTGCAATAACATTTTTTTTTAATTACAAAAAAAATGGTTCTTTGGAAGCAAAATATAAAGAAATGAGAAGTGAATCAAGACTTTTGAACAGTACTGTACAAGACTGTCCTATCCTATTTGCTTTGATAATATTACACGTACAAGCTGAATCTAACTGCATAACAGCTATTTATATACACTGATTCATTGCAACCGGAGGCTATTCATATTACATGAAACAGATTTTTTTTTATTTGGGTGTGAATCTTTCTGCATCTACATCTGTCAGATTTGACTCGTGCTAAGAGTTAGAATAAATTCATAAATATTATAGCAAAAATTGCTTGACTTTATGTACAATCCATTCAACTGCCAGGAACTAGCTAGGCCAACAAATGACTACTGAAAACAAACTGATTCAGCCCAATGGCTCAGACTACCATGTTCCTATTTGCAAACGCACAGTGTGGTGATTTTGTTGGTCATTACAATGCAACAGGTGACTGGAAACCTCACACAAAAAGGCTAGTCATGCATCATGCACTGAGAAACAGACCACAGTTTGTTGTGATCTGATTCACATCATGCATAGGATCTGATTCTCAAAGCTGAAGAAAGAAACCTTAGTTTTCCTCAAATAAAACTTCTGTATACTAAAATCTATTCAAAATAGCCTCACATTGATTATCATGCATCTAGTGAGGAATAAATAAATTGGTCCCTTCTAAAAACAAGCTTTTTAGCGTTTTCCTGACAGCGATCTTTTGTCGTTCTCTGGCTAATATCTTTTGTCTCCCATGCAATGGTGGAGAAAGTTATCAGCTACTGCAAACCCTTCCAATGTGTTTTCAGGCGGAATGCAAAGAGAATGTGAGGCAGTGCGATTCTATACAAAGTCAATGGAAAGACATGATTAGACATGAATTTGCTTGAGGCAAATCCCACAGCGTTAGCTATCTACTTAATAAATTTACAGAGATTAGAGGGGAAAGGAGCCAGAATGAAGAGAAATAGCAGCAAACAGCTGTTTCTGGATAGTTCTAAGTCACACACACACACCTATACCCACAACACAAATGATACATGTCTTGCTAGCTTGGTTATGAATAAGCTGTGTGAATGATGCAACCTGAATGTTCATTTTAGGTACGTGTCACTGCAATGTGGACAACTGTGAAAGGTCCGTTTGACTGTAAACAAAATTTAATTGTAGATTGTTTGTTATCCTAATGCTAATGCAATAGCTAATATTTTTATGAGTCTCTTGTTCACAATGTATTACCTCATTCATTTATTCACTTATCTGTTTAGTGGGGTGCTATTTTTTACAAGAGTTTATTTTGTTGACTTTTGTCCTGTTTTCTTCCCTTCGCAGTCACGGTAGACGGTTGCCCCTGCCTGAAACTGGTTCTGTCAGAGGTGTCGTCCCATTAAAAGGGAGATTTTCCTTCCCATTGTTGCCAAGTGCTTGCTCTTGTGGGGTTGTTTAATGGTTGGAGTTTTCTTTGTATTATTTTAGGGTCTTTACGTTATAATATAAAAAGCCTCAAGAAGACTGCTGTTGTGATTTGGAGCTATATCATTAAAATTGAATTGTTTTACTTTACTTTTTGACTTTCTATTTGCACTCTGTTTAGTTTGGTCTGGGCAACTAAATTACTTGATCAAGTACAGTGTAGAGTTTTTTTGATAGGGTTCTCAATCGTCCCTATTTTTCACACATATTTAACACCCCTAAAAATAACTATAGAAATTGCAGTAACAATAATGCTTTTTAGTATTGGTTTATGACATTGCCTTATAATGTTTTATTCTGCTAACTCGTCCTTTCAAGACACTATGAAACAAGTTTCAATGTCTCTGTGAAAGTTCTCAGTCATCTAGGTCATGGTAATCTAAGGAGCTTGGAAAGAAGAGCGACTGGACTTCTTTAAGTTTCTTTAAGACATTTCACCTCTCATCTGAGAAGCATCTTCAGCTCTAAAACCAAATCGTGGTGAGTCCCAGGTATTTAAGCCCTAGGACTTTAACTTACTTTAACTTACTTTTAAAGGTTCTGGTCAGCGTGACTGAGCCTTTGCCTTGGATTTGATAACTAAAGGATCTACCCTGAAACTGGTGTATTAAACCCAGTTTCAGGGTAGATCCTGTGTATCCAGAAGAAGACTGTATACATGACATGAATGGGGGGTAAGTTCCCCTAAACGTTTTAAAGAAGATATCACCCCTGATTCTGTAGAGGAAAACAGCACCATTTGGGTTGAAACACTAGCTCACCACATGTTCACACATTTTTCTAGCTGGAGCTTCTTCTCCACTTTCCACCTCACCAAGGATGTTTCTTGCAACACTGAAGAAACCAACAGAGAACACTTGGCTTCAGTCTTATCCAGTCACTTTCCCACACCGGGGTACTTCTGATATAGTCTATGTAGTCTATGTCTATGCTACACACTGAAAATATGACACCAAAGGTTCAACTAGAAAACATCAATATGATGACAAAGGATGAGACAAGCTGGAAGTAGAAGAGAACCCTAACTATGGCAAACTATGGCCTTGTAGCATTTTATTCGTCTTTAGCATTTGTTATTCTAGACAGCCCATTTTTAATTAGATACTGTCATTGTGTCTGAGAAGGATTTGATAAGAAAATGCATTTTCATTGTAAATAAATACTGAAATGTAACTTGAAAGGGGATGTATTTACTCAAGATATGGGAAAAAATTTAGACTGCATGAAAAATTGTGAGTGCGGCACTTAAAGACATACACAACATGCAGTGAATGACAGTTATGCATGTTATGCAAGAGCACAGCCAGGACCTTTTCCCACGAGTGTGGCGGTTTATAAGGAAAAACAATTATTATTGCATCTCTCTATGGTCAAATAAGGAGATTTCATTGCCTATCGCAGGCATTGAGTCAGAAACTGAGATGCTGAGAGTTGCTGAGCTCTTGCGGTAAATTTTGAAATTTCATTTCACTTTCATGGCAGGGGAATGGGGTCTGAAGATGTACCTACCCCTTCTGTCAATCATCCAAGCAAAAACACCAGAGCAGATCTATAATTCAACTACAGGAAGGCTCATAAAATTCATAGGGGCAGATGTTTTCTTCTTTTTTTCTTCTCCCCCCCCCCTTTATTTATTTATTTATTTTGGTATCTTACCTCCTCAGTGTTGGACCATGTTGCATTTACTCTTTAATTTCACAGCCAAGGACTGCCTTGACACCCCATCTCTACACTTTCTTGAACCAAAGAGCGGCATAGATTGTAGCAATAATACATTTTAATTATCTTACTGGTTAATCAAGGAGGTGTGTGTGTTTTGTGGATGGGTGGGTGGGGGGTTAAGGACACATGGTGGAAAACTGCTCATTTGTTCATTCAGCTGTCCTCAATTTGTCCTGTCCTCGCTCTGTTTCCACTCATTTGAAAGGTTGAGAAGGCGTTCCAAAAACATCAAGTCCCTCAACAGATTTCCCCATTTAAACCTGTCAGCAGACTCAGTGTTGATGGTGGTGCCCTAGTGTTGAACACAAAGACTCTTCATCTTTAAAGAACACTGTAAGCAAAGTCAAATGTAAAGAAGGAGGATCAGTATAAGACAATATGTAAATTTGCAAAAGCAGATGCTTTCTCAGGTGATTCACACCACAGAGCGTCAGCATTTCTGAGGTGCAAAGCACAACAGGAAATGAGCCGGAACATTATGTAAGCATTTCTAGGTGTCAGCATTTGGATGACTCTCAACGAAAGTGGGGAACATTAACTTGAGGCTAACCTTTCTCATTTCTTTTTCCTAAAACTGTTTTTTTGTTGCCTTCAAAGTAGAGAGCATGAAGAGGTTTTTTTTTTCCCTGTTGAGTCTTCTTGTATGGCTTTCATCAGGGTAATGCTGGTTAGGTGAGACAACACCATGGCCACACACTTCGTTTTCCAAACAGTGGGTATCTTTTTCTCCCTCTTCTCTCTCCCTCTCTCTGTCCCGCTGAGCATAGAACATGGAAAGCTCCCAGCTAAATTACAGGAAAATGCCTCCAACTACCTACCACAGACGGGCTATTTTTAAGGTTTAAAAACCAATATTCTAATGTCATTGCATTCAACCATAACAGGAAAAACAGCCACCAGAGCAAGGCCTGTGGAAAAGGTTGGAAACCTTCAGGCTGTTAAAGGAAGATGACTAAAATTGAACACACATTCACTATGTCAGTATTAGTTTAAAACCGACTCTTTCTTAGCCCACTTACTCCACATGGGATCTGTGATATGGTGGTTGTGTATGACTATTCTGCTGTGCATAGGACGTGTAACTCTCAAATATCCAGTAGTATAAGCTATTTAATGCTGAAAAGGGTCATTCTGAATAATGAGAACTTTTATTTTAGCTACTTTAAATAGCTAATGCAAAGCGCTGTACTATTATCCAGGTTGGATTATTATGTTTACTTAAAGTTAAAGTGTGTAAAATTTCACAGATATAAGTTGATGAAGCAGTGAATCTCACCTCTGATGACGGCGATAATGAGGCGAGTTGTGGAGGATGTCCTGAGTATTTCTGTTGGTTAGCGTTGGTGTTAGCCAGCGCTAACTGCTGTTAGCAAAAATTTATTTGAAGCGGATCTAACACAGTTGGTCTCTGACACTTAGCAAATAATTCTCATACGATGTGAGAAAGTAATCAAACTGTTTATCAGAGGATGAATGTGGTTTTGATGACACTCATGCCTAACATTAGCTGGAACAGGGTTAGCAAAAAGCTGTTGCTGTTGTTGCTCGTTCACTGCTGTCTGTAGGGTCGTATGTTAAATCTGCTGGGAGTAAGTTATTGGGATGACAATGGAAATAACGCGCAGGTACAACTTAAAATTTGCCTTCACAGCATGCAAATGACTTTGATGTACTATGTATGTGGACAGTCTCTAGCTACATACATAAAACAAGATTAGGAGGAAGGGCAATGTACTTCAAAGTTTATGAGAACACATCAACATTGTTGGATGTTACACTAATGATGTATATTGTAATATTTATCAGTACAATATTCTTAATTCTATTAAATTAATTCAAACAGCTGACTGTACCTTTAAGTGAAGCGCTTATATTTCGTCTTCTTTTGCCACTTTTATGCCTTCTCTTATGCACCGCAGGGATGTGCAGTTTTCTACACTGTATTTATTTCTGAGCCTATATTTAGATTTCCTTTGCCCCCCCTGTCTGGTTCTTGGTCGCCCCTCATGCCACCTCATCGAAAACAGCTAGAAGCTAGCCATGTCAACCCAGCTGAGATGCTGCCTTTTCTAACCAAAATTCTTCAGTAATCAAAGTGAGTTCTGTGCTGAACAAGCGAAGAGTCCCATGCAGGTACATACAAGCTTAATCATTAAGCATTTGATCACATCGCACAGCAGCTTTGTCAGATGTGGGTCTCTTTTGAACTCTTATTTTTTGGGTTGGTGGGTGAGTGGCTGGCTGTAGCACATAGAGATCTGAAACTTTGGCTTAATGTTTTGCATAGTTTGTGGTGATCTTGCATAGTTTGTGGTTGATCTATACATGGCATGCACAATTGCCTTTCAATTACCATTGCGAGGGCATGATGATATCTAGACCGGAGACACCCCGCTGAGGCGCCTGCGACTCGTCCGGGCATCAAAGTTTGATGACAGAGCATTTTGATTAATCAGCAGAGACACGTGGGGATACTCCCCAACAGTAAAGAGTAACCAGGGAGGCATCTTGAAAGGCAAGTGGTTTCACTTCAATGCCTCCAACTTCTGTCTAAAGAGAAGGGACAATCAGCACTTTATCTCATATTTAAACCCAGCTTCCGCTTGTAGAGGAAAGAAAGCAGGTGCCAGGTGTTCAGAAAGCCCGAGCGATACAGACATGACGCTGCAGAGTTGACCCTGCTGAACTCTGTCTTTATGAAAAGCCAAGGAAAGCTTCCTTTATGATCACCGCACACGGGGGAGAGGCGACGGGGGTGAGTGCTTTGAAGGCCCTCTCAGTCTGCTGCTGTCGGAAGCTTGCAGGTATGTTTTAATAATAATTTCCTAATTCAAACAACAGACCATATTGCGAGGTTGTCGCAACAATTTGTTTAGCTGAGGTATGCACTAAACTTTCTTTGTTTGCTCAGCTCCATAAGGCTGTTCCAGAAACACCACGCAGCTTCAGAAAGTTGCGTTTACTTTCAGGGGGATATATTTTAACTCCACCACGACTCCAGGCAGCATATCACTCTTCAAGGTGGACCTTTTCAACATGTGGGGGCTTAGTTTGGTTTTCTCCCCCCTCTTTTTTTTCATCCCTGTGCAGTTTCAAAGAAAAACAGCCCCAGCATTTGAACAAGCAAAAACAAGTGGCTATACTTTGGAAAACCACGTAATCTCAGAACGTATTTTTCCAAACAAAGCCCAGTCCAATACCAGCCCGCTGCGGCTTCTCAATGGTTTCTGCATCATCCACCTCAATCCCTACAATAACACTGGGAGCCTTGGGGCTATTTTCAGATTTCCCAGATTTCCTTGCAGGGATACAACACTTAGTGGTTGAGTCCTTCTCACTCAGCTGTGTTTGTTTGTGCAGGTAACATCTGCACCAGTGCTGCTGTGTGATAGCCGAAATTAGACATGGAGCACAGAGTAAATTTGTAGTTTTTACCCACTGCAAGATTGTGGTTTATAGGGGGAAGATAAACCAAAAGACTGTTCTGTCTTGTGCAAGAAGAAGCTTTTCTTTTATTCTTTTCTTATAATGAGCTGTGTTGTCTGCTGCTTGAGATTCATGTTATATTTACATTTGTACAATTGTAGCTGTTCTGCATTTGTAGACTCAGTATTACAAGCATTTGAATTATAGGTTAACCAAAGTGCTTAAGCTTCCATGAACGAAAGGGCATTGATCAAACCTTATTAAAATAAACTTATTGATCAAGTATGTGCAGTGTTCAGTTTCATCATGTCTTAAGTTTTTTGTGCAGAACCCAACCGAGTGGCTCCACCAATCAAGCCACAGTGTAATTCAGACTCTGGCTGGTTACACACTGGATGTTACTTAGACATCTGGTGATTTTTCCTAATTGAAATCTACAGGAATTATAATCATAATTTAACAGCACACGATAATTTAGACAAGTCCGAATAGAGCTGCAGTTAAAGGGAAATTCAACCAGTTTAAACGTCAAAGTCAATTTACCAGTCTCAGAGTGCACGGCTCCCTGTATAATCTGTGGTGTGTCATCTTCTGTGGCTTTAATTAAACCAAACAATTTCATGGACGCCACCAGGGACTAACTACGGGGAACTCCATCATGAATGACATACATTCAAGCGACTTTCATCTGTTTGCATTTACAAGTTGGTCACAAATACGATACAAGGTAGAGGATCTTGTTGAAAATACATGGATTTAGCAAGAAAAAAAATTAAGCCCACAGGCTACATCTGGCCTGAGGGGAAGTTGGTTAGCAATTTATTATATAGTGCTATGTGCTATAACACTGATACACTATTACACACGTGTATGTATCACAGGGAGAACAGCAGGATTACCTCTGTCACATACACATACACATCCATACACATCCTGGTGCAGCCACAACAACCTGGTGCTGAATGCCCAGAAGACAGTGGAGATCATTGTGGACTTCAGGAAGAACACAGCCCCACTCCCCCCCATCATCCTGACTGACACCCCCATCACCTCTGTGGACTCATTCCGCTTCCTGGGTACCACCATCACCCAGGACCTGAAGTGGGAGCCCACCATCACCTCCGTCATCAAGAAAGCCCAGCAGAGGATGTACTTCCTGAGGCAGCTGAAGAAATTCAACCTGCCAACACGGACGATGATGCAGTTCTACACTGCAATCATCGAGTCCATCCTCACCTCCTCCATCACAGTGTGGTATGCTGGAGCCACTATCAGGGACAAACAGAGACTGCAGCGTGTTGTGCGCTCTGCTGAGAAGGTGATTGGCTGCAGACTCCCATCTCTGCAGGACCTGCACACCTCCAGGACATTGCGGCGTGCAGCTCGGATCTCAGCTGACCCTTCTCACCCTGGACACAGTCTGTTTGACCTGCTCCCCTCAGGCAGGAGGCTCCGGTCCATTCGCACCAGAACCTCTCGCCATAAGAACAGTTTCTTCCCCTCTGCTGTTGGACACATGAACAATAACCATATGACTGTTCCCGCCACTAACACATGACCCTACGCTGTGTCACTGCATCATTCCGTGTTTAGCACTGATCACCACCTGCACTCATGTATATATCTTTCTACGCAGCACTCTTAATTCTTATTCTCATGTATATATCTCATGTATATATCTCATGTATATATCTCATGTATATCTCATGCACATATCTTTCTACGTAGCACTTTTAATTCTTATTCTTACTTTTATTTTTTAATTTTATTTTTTCATGTCTATTTAAGCGCAATTTATGACACTATGTTTGCACTGAAGCACCGCAGCAATTTCCTAATGTTGTAAACCTGCTCAACATTTGGCAATAAACCCCCTTTCTGATTCTGATTCTGATTAATTCATTTTGCCCAGACACAGGTAGAAAGTGGTCGGCATATTGGTAGATAGATATTTTTTTCCCTCTGTTTCACAACTTTTCACTTTATGCATTTTAAGCATTTATATTGTAATGTATTTGTAAAGTTAAAGAACCAAATAATGCAGAACAGTCACATGTGATACAATATTACACTTGTTAGTAGTGTTGACAGGCTTAATTATAGCCAGCCTGCATCATTATAAGGCTCAGTACGTTTGGTGACAGATTTCTGACTCTTTCCCCTTTGCTGAGTGTAAAGTAACTGACAAGCTATTTAATTTCCTCACTCATATAAACTATTTCAAAAACATACTGTAACGCATTAATTTGCATATGTTTGTGTCTTTAAAAATATTCAAATCTCTGTGAGATATTAGTTCCTTACCCAAAGATCTTTAGCGTGATTGCTTTTATGATCAATCTGCCACTGATCTAAGGACAGAAGCAGCAATCTGTGGAAACTGTGGATTCGTCCTCAGTTGAGAATGAAAGCTCTTACACTGTCAGAAACATTTAGTATACATCGCTACAGAAACCACTGTTTAACTGCTCTGTATGAAGATTTAGACACATAACAGACTGATTAATAATCAGTCATAAATCAGTCAGAGGATGATTCCAGATGTAGATGAAACCACTTTAAGATTGTAAAACTGAACCGAATTTAGACTGAGAACGAGTTTCTAAGCTGCTGATAGATGTAACCTGTTTTTCAGCATTTCGTGTCACAATATTTACATATGTAAAAATTTCATATGACTAAAATCACCATTACTGGATCAGACTATGATTGTATAATCAGCAGTCCATAAATCAACTTTATCTTATCTAAAAGGCCCAATTTTTCATTGACCTTTTGTCCTAATAAGGTAAATATTTGTATTTATTTTATGTAATATTCACAGGATTGCAGCTTTATCACCCATCTGGACAAATTCAAGTCAGGTAAATGATGCTTAAACCCCTTTGAGCGTGAACATGGCAACAGTGGGAATAAAAAGCTCCATTTTAACAGGAAGAAACTTCTGACAAAACCAGTTTCAGAGAGGCTGTGGTTAGGGGTGACAAGACAGGACAAAAATATATAATGGAATAAAATTTACTAGTGTTAATTTGTTGAGATGTTCTGCACTTTTCAACATCAGTGTCAAGGATTCATATTTCTGACTCCGCTAGAGTAATATGGAGGCTGTTAGCTTTGTTTACCTTTTTCCCGGGTTCATACTGGTTTGTTTGATTGTTACTGACTGTTTGTGCAGACTCTTGCACATGAATTATACTTTTGCGCCAGATCTACTTTGTAACTTACGCCATATCCAGAACCCTATTTTAACCCTACGCCACAACCTGCTACATAACCTGACGTGCACCTTTGGAGAAACGTAACTAAACGTCGGAGTTGAGTTGAGTTTCCTGGTATTTTGACATTAATTGTTTTTGTTAAGTTCATTTAGTTATTAGCTTTTAGGTTGCTCAGTTTTAGGTCTTTGTTTATTAGATCCCTTTGTGTCAACACCCACTGTGTTTAACCTCCTAAGACCCGAACTCTTCCACAGCATGCATTTTTAATTTCTCTTAGATATTTGGGCATACTGGGGCCCAATGAATGTAAAAACAAAGAATTACCAGATTTTTTTTTTTTTACCTGATTTGTCTTTTTATGAAAAATCAGCGCCACATATGAGGATATTCATTTAAAATTTTTATAGAACAGTAGCAGTATGATGTCCTCGTAAATGGATATCAGGCCCTGGTAGATCACAATTGAGTATTTTGGTCTAAATAACCCAAAATGTGATGTCCACATATGTGGACGGCAGGTCCTAGGAGGTTAAGTCTCTTTTATTGGCTCACGTGTCTAACCTGTCTTGTTTCATGTTTGTGTGTTTCACGTTAAGCTCATGTCATGCTTCCAGTTTTATTTTGAAAGTCTTGTTTCTATGTTCGATGTGTTTCCACTTCCCCTGATCACCTCCTGTGTGTATTTAGTCTGTGTGTGTCATTCAGTCTTTGTCAGATTGTCTGTGTATTTACCCTCCACGTCACGCCAGGATTAAACTTTTTAAGATTCTGCTCAGGTTATGTTCGTGTTCATATTTTCGGTCCACGTTGACGATTCACAGTTTCTTGCATACTCCTGTGCAGAATCGTTTTCATGTCACAGTTACATAGACTGTCATAGATTCTTCCAGTTTAGGCTTTTGTTTAGTTTTTCCCCGTTCACTTTACCTTGCTTTGGTTACCCCTGTAACCAGCCACGAATAAAGGCTCGCTTTCTGTTAACCCAATTTGCCTTCCACGTCCATTGTTGTCTGCTTTTGAGTCCATCATTGACGCAACAAACAGTCAGCTCCCGCTGGCTGTGACAAAAAGACGTTTTTGGTTACTACATAAGTTAGGATATAAATTTCTTGCAGAAGTCTAATTCAAGGTTTACCTCAGGGTGAATAGACAATACTCAAACTTAAACTCAATCTGCCGATCAGCTGTTCAAAAGCTAAAAACACAGAGATTTCCAACTCAGAGTCCATAAACTTAGTGTGAAAGTTTCACGTCTGAATTTCTACCTTGAGCCTATTTTCTGAAACAAACCACAGCTGCCATCCTGTACTTCAAGCCCCCACTGGCAGCAACTTCAGCCAAAGCCATAAAGGATGTGTTGTGGTTTTATTATGCCAGCATCAAGTCAGGGAGAACAGTAGAACATAGTCAAGAGCAGTAAACATATTTATTCCACGTCTGTGTCTTTGCCATCATTTCTATATTCTTGAGGTGGGTCAGATAGAATAACGGCCTTCTGCCTTCCTCCTCTCCCCGTGCTGCAGGGGGGAGGGAGGTGCTTTATTGCACTATTGCAACTCGGGACAAAACTTGAAATGGAATCTTGTAGCTCTGTCAAGGCTCCATCACCCAGGTGTGCCAACAAAAGCTCCAGCAGATCCAACCAGTGACCCTTGGGAAAGGTCATGTAAGACTCCAATCTAAATTCCTGTCTGACAAAACCCTTAAAAAGCTGCCTGAATAGGCTGTCCATCCACAATACAGCACCCTCAAAAGACTATTCACCGGGCTTCAGTTGAGACATTTTGAATGTCTCATTCTTTGGAAAAGGTGGAGCTAATGTTGGTTAAAGTTTCAAAATTAACTGCGGCCCCAAACTACCATAGGTAACTAACTGGCTTTGCTAACTGGCTTTGCATGGCACTACCGTCAAGGCCTGCCAGAGAAAGCCCAGAGGAAGGGTATTATTCCGGGCTACGCTCTGGCTCAGAGGTGCCCACAGCCTGTCCCTCACAATTATTCAAAGTGTGACAGCGTGGTAGGGTTTGGTATCAGTGAAATGCAGACTCCCTTCTCGTTGGCCTTGTCCCTCTCGCATCCTCCGAGCCTCTCTCTCCCACCCTCTCTGTTGCCTTTAGCAGTTTCACCACATGCAGAATGGAAGAGCTAGCCAGAAGGTGTTTCAAGGGCTTGAGCCCTTTCAGCCTTTGACAACCATGGCTGTGCAAATGCAGAGCTGTGACCTTGGCAACAGCTCTTATCCCGCTCCATTTCAAGTCACAGGAGGAGGGGATGCTGTTCCTGATCTGTGTTGGCGCTTACACTCCGTGTGTCTCGCTGGCACTTTTAATTCCTCAAATGAAAGCTTAAAATGATGAGATAAGAAGATAACAGCATCCCATAAGACATCATTATTGTTTGAGTGAAATGAGAGAAAAAGAGGGGTGAGAATGATTGAGGGCTAAGTGAGTTCTGACAGTAGAATGCAGTGTGTCATGCATTTCTGCAGGTCAGGACTCTCAGATCCTCTGCAGAGGTATATTACTCTTAAAATGGACTTGTACCACTGATCAATAGAGTATGTGCTCATAGATCTTTGGAATGAATGGTGGTGTGCATGTTGAGTAACATGGAGCTGCTTTCTTAGCAGCTAGGTCTGAATAAAAGGGAGCAAAACAGAGCTGACAGTGTCTCTCTTTTACCGCAGAATTGAGTTGCACTGGCATAAGCAGACAAGGCTCTCCCTCTCACCCTCCCTTACTCTATTGACTCTATGGATAATCTTGACTCCCCAGAAAAATCCTTAAGCAGCTGGCCACAAACCTTGCGCTTGAGTGCACATGCATACAATATCTCCCTCAAGCCCTGGGGCTGTTTTTCCCCCTCTCTCTTTCTGCCTTCCTCTTTTCCTTCTTCCCCAGTTTTCCATTGAGATCTTGAGCCAACATGCCTGGAAAAAAAGGCAGGGTTTGTTGGTTGGTTCTGGGAGTGAGTGCCAAGATCAACATCGCTCTTATCCTCAGGGAAACCTGCAGCAAATTGGACTGGAGCTGGGTTTCACTTTCTTGGGCCTGTATGAGGCTGCGGGCTTCCACTGCCGAGCCCAGCAGTGAAACCAGAGATGCTCGTGTCCATTTTTGTTTGAAAAAATACCAGCAAGCCACAAGTAAAGCAGTGTAGCGGATTGTACATAGTTCAAATAGATTGATTTCCTGTGTAAACAGGTAGGCCATCAGAGAGTTAGTTTTGATTTGTGGCCATGCTCGGGCTCTATTAGTGGTTTCCTTCAATTTGGCCCGCAGGTATGGCAGCCAAATAGCAACCAAGTCTACATCTGTGAACACTAAAATTGCAGTCTTAAGTATGGACTCCTAACTATGGCACTGGCAAGCAATGGATTCATCTGGATGAGAAAGACACACAAATTATGAATCATGAATGAAAAGACAGAGCAGGGTGGTGTACACTGTCAGTTTCTATTTGATTTGCTACCAGATATTGTGAAAAATCAGAGGAGGTGGCGGGCAATCTTAGCTTCAGCACATCCTTTGTATTATTACACCTCCTCACATCAAACCCAACTGGACAGCTGCAGGTGACACCTTGTTTGAAGAGTTTGACGTTTGATCGAGGATGTGTTTGATGCAGGAGGAATAAAAAGTAACACCTTCGCTTTTCAAACTTGGGTGCTGCTGTTTGAAGTGTGAGGGCAGCACAGGGAAGTCCAGGTATGTTCTGATCAATTGCTATTGACTTTTCGGGAGGGGAAACGTGCGATTCAACAGCATGTTGAGGCTAAACCGGAAAGTAAAACTTTACCTGGAAACAGCCTAAAAAAACAGCCTAAAAAAACAATGGGACTAAAAAAGTATTTTCACGAATCAAAACGAGGTGTATTGATATAAATTGATGCCACATACTTTTGGTAATATTTGCTTGCTGTTTTGTGAAATTATAACATAAACATATACTCCAAAAGTAAAAAGGTTTTGAACATTTTAACATTTAAATATCCACATTATCGTTTAATGATGTGGACTTTTTCCAACTACATTTCACTGTCTGTTAAATACGTCAAATGAAAAGCTACGCTACTATTTTTGCATATTATACACCTTTTTACCACTTTGTCACAGAAAAACGACTTTAAATAAAAACTATTTGGTTCATTTCTCCAGAGAGCATAGACAGAAGCAGTCTTTTTTGCCACCAGCTGTTATTTTCTTACTAAAATGCCACACTTATTGTTACTTTAGTAAACCGGCTGCTTTTTTTGCCATCTTATTTAAGAAATTTTAATGTTTGGATACATTTTAAAACACTGAAAGATTAAGTTATAAATGTATTTTACTCTACTTGCTGTTATGCTACATTTTTAACAAGTCACTTATTGAGATTTTGCAGTCACATGACATGTCAGCTTCTCTGCCATTTGCTGGGGAAAAACTCTTTGTGATTGTGCTGGTTTGTAGCAGGTTGCCGTGGTCTCGCAACTGGTGGCTGTATCATGTCCAATAAGGTGGACGGTTACCCATCATTTGTGCATGATGTCACAGTTGAATAGTTTTATAGCCTAGTTAATAGTCATGAGAACATATTCATAAACTGAGAGGTAAAGATTACCCTCAGACTTTGCCTCAGCCATGGTCTACTAAAGAGGGCAAACAGAGTCTGACCATGTGAAAGCTAAAAATTCATTTTTACTACACTCAAGTATCATTTGGGATATAAAGAAAAGCTAAAAATAAATACAACTTTGGAATGGCCATCTGTTTTAGCACTGAGGGCATGATTGGAATTTTGTTTGACATAAAGATTACCAGTTACTTTTTGTCATATTCAAAGAGCGTGAAGAATGCTAAATTTTAAAAAAGCATTTTTTCAATTAAACGCATTTTACTTTAAGGAACACGTGTTGGAAAAGACAAAGATCATCTTAAAATCATCATCATCACATATTAATTCCTCAAGAGTGTCAGCAGTGCTTCCATTGTCTAGACTGATCACAGACTGTGTGTTTGCCCTCTTATTGATAGAAAAACAACTATCAGAGTCTAAATAAGTAAATAATTTATTCATATATATATCGATAGATAGATAGATAGATAGATAGATAGATAGATAGATAGATAGATAGATAGATAGATAGATAGATAGATAGATAGATAGATAGATATTACGTGCTTTTCAAAGACAAACAGTCTGTACACAGAAAGAGTAAACAAAATAGGAACATTATGTGCCATAAAAGTCACTTAAAAAAATCAATGCAATAAAATAAACAGGTAGTTTTAGAATAAACAATTAAATAAAATTTAGCCTATTTAAATAAAAACGTTTTGCCTGCTAGTTGTAATGATAAACTGATCCACAGCCTCGGTGCCTCTTTCCCCCTTGAATCTGGGCCATTTAGTGTTCTGTACAAGAATTTCAAAAAGAATCCTAAAATCTATTGGGAGCCAATGCCAAGAGTATAAAATAGGAGTCATGTGATTTAGTAATCTAGGAGTAGTACTTTCACGTCAGTCAGATTACTTATGTAAGTTTTGCAGTAGCTCACAGGTGATTTGGTGGCAGAAAGTTGTACAAATGAAACAAATGTATTTTAAAAAGACTTTATCGCTATTGTTATCATGGGAATGCTAGTTTCCCCTGGTGAAATGTGACCTGGATGAAGGAGGACTTTTGGTCGGTTTCCACTTAGAGTAGATGAACCTAGAGATGTTTTCTACCTGATTTATTTCTGTTTATATTGTTTTCACTCTTTCCCTACAGTGCTGCGTTTAGGATATCGAGTTCTTTGCATACATTTAAATGTAACAGACATCATCTATAGATTACTGTCGCTGCTCTTCTATGGAAGATGCAGTATTCAGAAGCAAATGTTCCCACATCCTGAATCTGCTCTCGCTTCTTCTCTCCCAGTGCTTCAAAGAGCAGGTATCCACAACCCCCCGGGGCCCAGTGATTGAGTGCTCTGAAGGAAGGACTGAGCGCCAAAGTCTTATAAAGAATGCAACAAAAGTATACATATTATTAAGGATAACATGCTAATGCTACCGGTGTGTCGACACAAATATGATCCAAAAGTAAGTTCTTATTTAAAAATTGCACAGATAATTACGCGCAAATTGAGGTGCGGGGTGGGCAGTCCTGTGCTCAACTCATTAACTCATGGGCAGATTAAAATCTGAGAATTTGATTTGACAAAAGCCTGGATTTTTCTCTTTGACCAAGAGATGTCATGTCACGAGTGTTATGGCAGGAGAGAGAAATCAGCCCTCCTCCGTTTTAATGGTTTTCATCTCTGTGGATTAGGTGTGACCACTTCAAAAATTCTGGAAATCTTAGCGTAGAAAACTTGTGCAATTTGCCCTCCACTGGGAGGCTTCCAGAAGTCAGAGCACCAAGCGATTAGCATGGCCTCAACATTAAGAGGAGGGGAAAACTCGGATACAAACATATTCATAAACCTCTCTCCCTGCAGGCCTCGGGCCACCCTGCTGCTGCTGCTGCGCAATCCGCTCTTTGCATGGCTGTAAAAATCGGTTTCCTCTGCCTCTGTGCCATCTCAGCAACTGTCTCTCTACATAATCAACTCCTATCAAAATGCTTCTCCAGCTAGACGGGCCCCCACAGCGCCACAGGCCAAACTCTCAACTGGAGGCTTGGTGTCACGCCACAAACAAAACAACCACCATTTCAGGCAAAGTAAAAGACTTTTTTTTTTAAATACTTACCTTTTACCAAAAGGAAAAAGACTCCTTGAAATAATAATTTCAAAAAGTTTGTTTGCTGAGGTATCATTAACCCCTTATTTTTGTAGTGGAGTAGGGGTGCAGCTGCACAAAATGAATTTGTCATCAGCTTTAAAGCTTTTTTGGCAGGCTATCCCAGAGCCAGCCAAGGTCCTTGAAGTAGGAAAGGCTTTCCCGCTGCTTGGCTCCTCAGCATCCCAGCAGGTCTGAGGATTAAATTTACGCCTGCTGTCAAAGTGTCTGACAGGCCTTAAAGGGAGAGCACTGCTTCTTCAGCTCCCCGAGATATTATTCCCATAGGACAGGGAGATGAGGCCTTTTTACTGGCAACGGTGGAGCAAGTGGTGTCCCGGGGAGCTGGTATAATGTGACTCCAGGCTTAGAAGAATGCACGCCACTCTTCACTGTGTCTCTTTCTATCTGCCTTTTCTTTCACCCCCGAGTCATATCGCACAAGCATCGCCACCCTCACGCGTCTTCGCTTTGGTTTTATGTATTTAAATCAGGCTGTATGCATTACCTGCAAGTCAGTCTTCTTCTACTACTTTTTTTTTCGGTGAAAGTCATTTAAAACAGTCCACAACTTCTCTCACTTACACTCTGGTTTAAATTCAAGCTTCACCTCGGATGTGCAGTTTTAATCTCAGGTTTCTTATTCACAGCACAATGTTTTGACTCAGCACATCGTACAACTGCTTCATAAGGAGAAAAAAGGAGTCATGTGATTTACATCATCATCTTTAAGGACATACAAGAAAATCAAAGTTGCCTGCACTTCAAGTCTTTGACGTCAACGAGGAGAGTGTCTGAAGCTGACGATAGAAATAGCAGTTTTGTGAGGAAGTGTAAACTATAAATCGTAAAACATCTGTTCTTCTTCTTTTTTTCAGTTTTTCAAGAAAGGTAAGAAAAATCCATCATGAAGTTGTTGTTTTTTTTTTGCCTTTTACGGTAGGCTCGTTGTGTTTTAAAAATTTAATTTAAAAATGTATCAATTTTATAGAAAGCAGGAAAGCTATCATGGGTGTGGTAGTGATACCCACACACGTGATATTTCATCAACCAAGTCATGTCATGTGAAAGGTCTGGAGGAGAGGTTGAAATATTTGCAGTTCTAGATAAACAAGTTTAGCATAAAGCACCTGCTTTGGCTCATGCTAGGTTTTAATCAAAGCTCTGTTAGCTTGCTTTGTTGTTGCTAGGAAGATTGCACCAACAAAGATACAAGCATGCAGATACAGGCACCAGAATTCACTGCAAAGCCTTAAAGGAAAGCATATATGTGAACTAATACAGTGTTTTTAATAGAAAGAAAGAGTGTACTTTATTGGTCCCCGTGGGGAAAATCCCTCTCTGCATTTAACCCATTCACTCAGTGAAGCAGTGGGCAGCCATTGGGCACCCGGGGAGCAGTGTGTAGGGACGGTACCTTGCTCAGGGGTACCTCAGGGTAGCTGTTCAGGGGAATCGAACCCCCGACCTTCCGATCATGGGGCCACCACTCTACCTACTGAGCTATCCCTGCCCATAATAATGTTAGTCTCCAAGACTTTGTACTATTTCTGTCACCAGTAGGCTGCTGATAGTGTAAAACAGAACCAGTATATCCTACTTAAACACAACGTGATAATTCATCTTTAAATATGTGCTGTTTTTCCAGCAAAAGATTATTTTTAATTTTATTTACATAACTAAAGATCCAAATCCATGTTCTCCTTTCTTAGGTCAGTCTCTCACCTTAGGGTCCTTTGCAGTTTTTCTAAAATCTACTTTCTTAAGAGCAGCCTCCTGTTGCTTTGCAGAGCCACTCCAATTATGTATAAATTCAAGGATTATCATGAAGTGCTTCGAGATCACTGCCTACCGCTCCTTCGACTGGCCCTGCAAACAAATCTTGGGAGAGTGTTTGTGGGAGGGTTAATGAATTTAGATCAGTGTTTGCTGCAAACACAGCCTCACCATCCGTTGCGGTGGCCTTGAAGTCGTCAGACTCGAGGTCAGATCTGGGTCGTCTCCGAGACAATGCAGCTGATTGGGATGGCAAACACCACAGACTGTGAGTCTCAAAGTCAGACGCTGGCTAAAAGCTAAACTACAATCCACGATATTAAAGCTGCGAGGCACTGGTGAAACCTAGAAATACACATGTAGACGTGACGGTGTGTTGAAACTTTATTACAACTAAAGGGAGAATTGATTCCTGCTAAAGTATGAAAAGAGACAACGTTGGGCTTTTAAAATTCAACAGAATTAGATGTGGTGATGTAAATTTTAACATCATCATCTTCACCCTGGGTAGTCATTTAGTTAATTATTGTCAGCTTACAGGATACATCACTATATAAAAACAGCCTGCAGTGATCTGTGCTGACATAAAAGCTACATGACGATGGTTGTGACAAATTTAAATCCCATTGTTATTCCCAAGCCTCATACGAGATTTCATGGTTCCATTTTAATTTATTCAGTCCCTGGAGGAAAAGCCCATCTGACTCTCAAAAATGTGAGTTTGTAGTATTCACGGTATGCATTAATAAATCATACAAAGTTGAGCTGTTGCTAAGAAGCAAAGAGACTTTCTGGCGGACACCCAGGTGACTGAAAGACCAATCTAACGTAATGTAACAGTTTGGTTTTTTTCTTTCTTTTCTTTTTTCTTTTCTGGAGTGACATAAAAATGAAAAACATCTACTCTATATGGCCTATTCTGGAGGTTTGTATTAATATGATAAACATTTTATTTTGCAAAGTCAGTGTCATTGGATTTGAATAATTCCTTTACTAGTTACCAGTCAAAATTTCATATTGGAAGTTATACCTGGCTTAGAGAGCAGTCTGCTACACTGCAAAAACTCAAAATCTTACCAAGTATATTTGTCTAATTTCTAGTCAGAAATATCTCATCACACTTAAAATAAGACACAATCAGCTACAGAGTAACATTTCAGTGAGATATATGAACTTGTTTTTAGACAGTGCATCTTGGATCTTGATCATTTTCACTTGTTCCATTGGCAGATTTTTCACTTGATACAACATGTTTTTGCTTGAAATAGTCAAAGGGAAAGTTCTCCAGAGATTGCAGCAGTTTGCAAGTGTTAGCTTCAGACAAGTTAGCTTCATCCATGCAAATACACCCAACTCCTCACTAAGTGGTTGTGAATCTGTATAGATTGTGATGCAACCAATGCAATCACAAGGTGCAGCAATTTCATCTAAGGACTAGGGATGGGCAGAGGTGGGACCAAGTCATTGTTTTGCAAGTCTCAAGTAAGTCTCAAGTCTTTATCCTCAAGAGTCAAGTCAAGTCTCAAGTAATGTCAGGCAAGTCAGAGTCGAGTCTCAAGTCACTGGTGTAAAAGTCCAAGTAAAGTCACAAGTCTGAAATTTTGAATTTCAAGTCCTTTCGAGTCTTTAAAAAAAAACAACGAAAAAAAGCATGTTGCAGTTATGCTAAATGTAAATATTAGACCATGTAATTTTTAAATCTGTGTTTTTCTCAACACATGACAAAATAGTGAACTTAGAAAATATACACAAATTGTGAAATTGCACCTCTTTAAAATGCAGCTCAATTAAACCTAGCTCCAAGAATAATTTTCACCGACAGTTCTGAGATAAGCTGCATGTTATTCTTGGATGCGGTTGTAGGACTGGCTTTAAAATCGCATGACAAAAATATCATACATAAATAAATGATTTTTTTTTTAAAATATCATTTAAAAAAAAAAACTGCATCACCAACGTAGCCTGGACAACATTTGCTAGTTAGATGAAGTCAGCTATCTCATCGTAGCATATTTATATGCATATTTATAATTATAGCTTCTTGGAGTGAGTGCACACACTCGTGAAGTTTAGTAACTTCAGGTCACTGCAACAAGCCCAGGTACAGTTTACCGACGGATGGGTACAGGACCTTGAAATGCACCGTGTAGAACGAAAGACCATCGTACATATCATAAGTTTACCAGTCTCACAAATCGTCGTCATAAATACACATTCGTTAACCGTTTATTAATAGGACCTTTGAGCTCAATGGTAATTAATTAGCAGTGGAAATAATTTCTGGTAGCATCACAGAAATGTAGCAGTGACAACAATACTGTATGCTGTAATCGTACTGGGCAATTAGTGATACAAAACAACTGTTTTATCCTGTGAATAAAAGTATATGTTTTTGTCAATGTACCATAATAACAGAAGCGAAACGCAATATTGTGTCAGGACAATTCACTATTTATGCACAATAAATAAAGGAGCATAGCGCGACAATTTCTGTTCAGCGCCAGACTTGCTTGTAACCTATATCACCAATTATGTTATGAAAATGACGCATTAACTACTAAAAAACACTGACCTTCGTGTAAATGCTTGGAGCAGACTAACCTGTGAGCTGGAGGGTTCTGGGACGTTATATTTGGTCTTTGAATGGCTGCAATCCAGGCCATCCGTCGCCTCTTTTTACTTCGGAAACATGGCTCGAACAATTTCTCTTCAACGACGTAATCCGATAACAACCGATCTCTTTACCCGTCGGCTTTCCGTGGCTGTCATGCGACCGGCTATTGCAGTTAATAATACAACAGCTTCTTGACATTTTTGTGTTTCTTTTTATCGCTGTATAACTGATTTTAATTGAAAGCCTGCGTGCGCTAGTACCGCTTGCCACGAGTTCCCAGAATCCTTTGCGGTTTTACCTGTGAATGACGTCACATTTTCAATCTCTATATAATATGCATGTTAAATTTTATATTTGGGGTAAAATATCAAGTCTTTTCAAGTAAACCGGTTCAAGTCCAATTCAAGTCCCAGGTCATTGGTGTAAAAGTCCAAGTCAAGTCACAAGTCTTAGAACATTTTTTCAAGTCAAGTCTAAAGTCATAAAATTAATGACTCGAGTCTGACTCGAGTCCAAGTCATGTGACTCGAGTCCACACCTCTGGGGATGGGTACCGGTATCCAGTGTCATAATGGCACCGGTTCTGACATAAACGGTAGTAACCAGACCGAAAAGCAGCGCACATTTCGGTGCTTTATTTCGGTGCTTTTTTTTCCTGAAATGTCATACACTTTGGATTCCAGGCAATCATTTTACCTTTGCAAGCGTAGTAGGCGGGCCCAGGTACGTACGTTCTTTTAGAGCAGAGCTACAGATTAAAAATGCCCAAGGCAAAGCGGTCAAAGTCTGGCTGTACTTCACAGCAAAAGATGCAAACTCAGCAGCCTGCAACAAGTGCTTTAAGGTGATACTGTGCAAAGGAGGTAACACCTCGAATCTGATGAAACACCTGGCGACGAATAGCATTTTGTTAAAAGCCGAGAAATGCACCGTATTTGATAGCTTGCTGCGAGACCTCACATCGAGCACGTCTACTGCGGGTGCCTGTTATCGGACCCGGAGTTAGCAACATCCCCCAAAAACCCGAAGAGCAGAGTCCTGGCCCCTAGCCCTGCCAGTGTAGCAGAAATGATGACGGATGATGATGGCAGCAGCAGCCGTTCTTCTCTGGGTCAGTAGCTTAATGTTGTCCGTGTGTAATTTACGTTGAGTAGGCTAACCACATTATTACATTAATGCACGTAAGGTGAACTAGCAAACATCATCATAGCTACATGCGGCTGTCTTCTTGTTTGATGGCAGATACTCCCTTCCCCCTGGCCAAAAGTTAGTGTTTTTTTCCCCAATTGTTTAAGCACTGCTTCCAGCCAAGAGTGATGCCATAAATCCCCTATAGCTGCAGAAAAGGCTAACATTGTTATCTTTTTACAAAAAAACAGCTGAACATGAGAGGTTTTTGGACCAATTTTGTGTTCTCCATTCTTTAAGCACCGGTTTGAGCACCGTTTAAGCACCGGCACCGTTTCAAAAGTACCAGTTTGGCACCGGTATCGGATAAAACCTAAACGATATCCATCCCTACTAAGGACAGCAAGAAACCTCTCACAAGCACTCACCAACTGGTTGAAGAACAAATATTTTTCCTTAGTGACTGATTGCCAGGTAGTTGCCATCCAATTTCTAGGGTTGTGAGTGGGGCCTTAAGCAACTAATGTAGGTATGTTAGACCTTTATGTAGCGCATACTGTAACATTGGAATAAAAGTTGTTTTTATGGCTGTAGCACTGACTGGGATGAAAGTGAGAATGCATTTTTACACATGCACATCCATTTGAGGGTGTTGATGCAGGATGTAACGATGATAGTGACTGACTTCCTTATACACTGAGCAGAGCCAGCTATTTGCAACACATTGCAGCACATAAATCATCTGAAGGGTTACACCAGGGTCGTCAACCTCTGAACTATTTTTACCCCCAAATAAATCTGTAAAGAGATGCAACACTTAATTTACCTTCATACAGAAAGAGACAAAGAGTCTTTATTTTCTATTAACATTACTATTAGGCCTAAATAATTTAAAAAAAACCACATGACTCCTTGGTAGGGGTGTCAGGGTGATAGACCTATTAATAATTCTTTTTTGCATTTGATGCATAGGCTAAACATTTTTACAGCTGATGAATGTAAAGAGTCGCTGGTAGCGATGATAAAAATAACTTCTATGCATTTATGTATATTCTTTATTCATATTCATCTTGATGTTTTTTGTCATTGCCAAAGGGAGCCACTGGAGATGCCGGTTTATGACCCCTGGGTTAAACTTCTCCCTGTCAGCTTGTGTTTCACAGCTGAGAATCCGGACAATGATGTTAGACACTGTTCTGGCAGAGAGGAAGGACTTTAAAACACGCTGGCCCATAAAGACAACCAAATGCGATAAATCAGAACTACATGCAGTCTGTTTTGGGACCAAAACTTCATTATTTCCTTCCGCTCTTGGATACCTCTGTGTGGCTGTTAGAGACTTACTTGTCATGCACAGGGCTGTCCATGTTCAGAGCAGATTCACTTCACATTTACACATGGATAAATAGCATTTTCTGTGGAAGAAGCCAGCTCTTATTGGGGAAGCAGGGATGGCAATTTGTGCCCATCATGCAACACTAATTTATAATGACACCCCTGGAAATGCTGCTTCTAGTTTCATTTGCAATGCTAACTTGCCTCCAGACCATGCTAACATGGCTCAACAGTCCAATTCGGAGGGGGCTAATTGCACTGAGGTGGCCGGTAGCAACATGAGAGCCTATAATTGGAGGACACGCTCAGTGTGTGTGAAGAACCATTTGCATATCACTTCCACTGTCTCTGTGAGGTGATGGAACATTATTAGCTGGAACACTTGCAGTGTCCTCAGTCAACACTTTCTGCATGTATTTATCTCTGCCTTACATTTCCTGTGCCTGTTTGCTTGGCTAGATCGCGCTGTTAAACCTGATGATTCTGCCTCTAAACTCAAGATCGTATTCATTTTTTAAAAATTATTAACTTTAGATTAACAAAAGCAAAGAAACAGAAAAGGTGGTGAAAATCCAAAAATGCAATAAAATAAAAGGCATGACAGAAGAAGGTGTAAAAAAAACAACCCTCAAGACTAAGAAATATGGAATATGCAAAGTAAAGTATCAATAAAGTATATTTTATTGTTAAAATAAGAGAGGTTCTTGTTTTTCAGCCTTATAACACTATAATAGCGTAATATCTGAAACTGCATTGCTACTGAGTGCTGTGTGTAAAGTGCAGCGATGTGCTGTCTATGTGTGAGTACGTGTGTCAGAGGCAGGCAACACACCATTTGGGTTTATTGTTTGTAAGCCTAATTGCCTGGTGCAAAAAAGCTGTTCCAGAGCCTCCAGGTCCCAGCTTTGAGGCTGCGATGCCGATTGCCAGACGGCAGCATCTGACACATTCCACAGTTGCGGTGTCTAGGGTCTCCTTGGTAATCTTACCGACACACCGTCCAGTGTGTTGCGCTCATACAGTAGTGTTAATCTGTGGTTTCTGGGTTTTGTGGGCACAATGTCCTCTTCACAGTGTCCACATGAATCCTGTCACTGCTTCCGTGCATTCATCAATGTCACGATTTCACGGATATTGGAACATCTCCCAGCCTAGGACGGCCCTGTAACACAACCTCAAATTGATCCTTCCAGCAGTGGAAGAAGAAAGTGGAGAAACAGCCTCCTTTAGAGTTGAGAAACTCTAAATTATCAGGGAAAATTGCACTCTTGGCACTGAGAGAAACAGATTTAGAGTATTATTATAATAATACTTAATTCATGCAAAATAATTCATGCAAAATAATTCATGCAAAACTCCCCTGCATCTTTATTCTATATAGAATAAAGATGCAGGGGAGTTTTGCATGAAATTTTGCACCATGACCTATAATGAAGGAATTCTTCCTCATAGTTGTCAGAAAAACAACTCTTAAGTTGAGCAACTACTCTCTAAAATTTTCCCAGAACCATTCTTCTTTATAATGTCTGTTGTGTCTCATACACAGAGGGGGCAGAATTTTCTTTTCTGAAAAACAGCCAAATTCATGCAAATATTAATAGTGGAAAGCAATTTTGTGGATAACAAAATTAGCAGTTGGAAAAGCACACGTCTGTGTCTGAGTGCATGCATGTTGCACTTAAGGGAGCAAAAGGAGCAGCCTCATTACTTGGCTTTTAAAAAGTAGGAGACTAACTTTCCCCACTCCGTTTGAGCAGTCGCCTTTTTAGACCTTATGAGGCTTGTTAGTGGAGACAATGCACCTAGGAGCAGCAGAGCTGTCCAAGCCTCCTCCCCACAGAACAATGAGCCTGTTGTGCTTTCCTCAGGAGTGAGGAGAAGTCCTGGGAGACTGCAGAGGCAGCTGTGGTGGGATCCTGGGACAAGGGCGAGGACTCGAGAAGGAGGAGCGCAGCTCAGGGTTTGTTTTTTTTGTGTTTTTTTTTTCTGGGGAGGGTTGGGAGGTTATGGAGTGTAGAGGGCCTGTGTGTTGTGGGAACCCCAGATCTCCCTCGTTCAATCCCACCTCCCCCCTCCAATCTTTTCTGACTCCAGAAAAGGCCAAAGCAACAGAACTGCCATTTGCAATGCAGATCATGTCCATGAGGAAGGAAAAAAGAAGTCGGGAATCAATGGTCCTGTATCAATCTGCTGACTGCTAATGTCCTCCACATTCTGATTCTTGACCCCTTCCCTGCCGTTCCCCAGGCAAACCGCCATTGTCCCTCTCGGGCCCCACCTTTTCTCACTCCTCTCCACACTGGTGCTCAGGCAAAGATGCCACATTAGGCGAGGAAAATCCACAACTCAAGGTTTCTTTGATGCGATACGCCGTTAAGTGTCATTTAGAAATGCGTTTAGCAGGTTCGGGGCCCCAACATAATGGGGCGAAAGAAGAAAAGAGTGGAGGAGGGGGTCGGGGAAAGGGTGGAAAAGTGGGTGAACCAGTCAGTATTTGTTGAACACAACATTTAACCCTTGCGGTCATTGTGACAATATCCCAATTTGTGTCACAAATCTGGTTGAAGTGATATGGTAAATCAGCAAAAGAAAAGGAGAGTGTCAGGTGACAGCGCTCAGCGACAAAGAGGAGGACGTCTGATCCACGCCCGTGCACTCATCACACCTGAGCGGTGCTTGATGGGAAAACTGCCTCGTTATTTTTACATGAAGCTGAACCAACAGCTTCATCAGTGGTGTAAATAAAAATTTAAAAAACACCAATTAACAAATCTCAACAACCTCTATCTCTCATCAACACTCATCAAAGCACTGCAGTCCTCTTATGCTTAGCATGGTATTTCACTTGATTACAGGAGATTCAGATTTTAAATTGCAACCGTTTCTTTTTTGACTGCAATAAATTATATGCAACTAAATTTTATTTATATAGCACCAAGGTGCTGATATTGTAAAGGTTAACCCCCTCCAAAGATAAGGAGAAAACCCCCAAGATCAGACGACCCTCTATGAGCAAGCACTTGGTGACTGTGTGAAGGAAAACTCCCTTTTAAAAGGAAGAAACCTTCAGCAGAACCAGGCTCAGGGAGGAATGGCCATCTCTCGCCTCCGACTGAGGGTGAGGGGACGGAGACAGGACAAACGATTAAATGCGATGATTAAATGCAATTCCATCTTGGTAGATGTGACAAAATGACGCTTTGACTCATGCAGAAAAAATATGAACTTACTATTCAATAAGCCCTGCTTATTCCCTAATGCAATCAGATGCTAACAAGCAAACTCGACACACAGCAGAGCATCACTCTCAGCTGTTCCAGAGAAATGAATAAAATTAGCCGACCTGCAATCTTTATGGTAAACTTCCCAGCTGTTTCTAGCCATTAGTGATTTGGTTTGAAGCAGAAAACAGCTTCCAAGCTCTTGACCTTAAAGTAGGGGGAGAAGGGGTGTGTGTGACTAGTGAGGGAGTAAATTGGCTGAGATATGATTCAGGAGCCAAGAGTTCAGCACGTACAGGGCAGTTGGCCTCAGACTATTCATTATGCCGTGAGATTGAGATGGAGGGTCGTCCTATGGCACCTTGGCTCTCATTTGGAGGAGCACAGCTGAGGAAAAAAAGAAAAGAAAAAAGGAACACATGTGGATGCTCTGACCCTTCAACCCGCTCAGGGACTTAAAATCATAATATCGCCTCAAGGTAATGAGAGAACCTGGACCATTTTGTTGTTGTGCTGTGCTTTTGTGTCAACTGCACATGTGGATGACATTTTATTTACTGGGAAAGGTTGCATGGCACAGTTTGAAGTGCACACGCTCATTTGTATTCCCACTCTGTTCAGTTTGGGGGGGGGGGGGTTAACAGCACAAAGTTGCTTGTGTGTGTGTGTGTGTGTTGTAAGGGCATGCTCTACTCATAAGAAGTACTTTTCCCATCTACTTTTACACACCCTCTCCAGTCCATAGTGCATATGCATGACTTCCAAAACAGGTTACTCCTGCATAAAAATGCTATACAGTGGATTATCTACCACTGAATGGTATGATTTGAAAGCCAATCTGTCAGTTCTCCCTGTCTATGAAAAGCCTGTTCAGTCCTGTTGCCTGCTGTTTATTTATGAGCAGCTCTAGGCCCAGCGCTTTTAATCATTCATGAAACTTCGACGGGCCGCAAAAGAAGTCAACACCACGCTGGATCCTTATCCCAACCGATAGCAGGGGGAAAAAATATCCAATTTTCTCGGAGACTGTAACGTGAAAATAAAATGAAAAATATGGGAGGATTTCGAAGGAAATCTATAAGCAACAGCCATAGATTCATGCTGAGCCATTACTGTTTGTGCCTTGTTTTGTTTGGCTTCATTATTTCACTCATAAAATAATATATATCCTATATATCCAATGTGGGATCATTCGACCTTCAAGTATTACTCAATTCAGCATGACTTGGTGTTTTGGGTTTTTTTTCCCCCTTCGACATAACACAATTCATAACTAACAGAGACGGTGCCATTCACAAACTTTATTCTAATTTTAGTGAAACTAAACTCCAACACGGAGAAGCTCAAATTGAAATGACCAATAAAAAATAAATACCAGAGGACAGAAGCAGTCAGATACTAAGGTGTCAACAAGACCTTAATTCACAGGAAATAATTTGATTTCAATTGTATTAGCTTTTGGCAAATAGAGGCTTGTAGGAGGGAAGAAGGGGCAGTGTTAAGAATTGTGTGTGTGTGTGTGTGTGTGTGTGTGTGTGTGTGTGTGTGTGTGTGTGTGTGTGTGTGTGTGTGTGTGTGTGTGCAGTGGGGTCAGCTAAGCTCTCCTGGGTCAGTTTGATCTGTGTGAAGATCATAAACCGAGTCAATTAGCCTCAATTAAACCACCTAATAAATCAGCTTCTTTAGCATTTGGACTGGAATCGTGTCAACATCTTTCCTTTCTCTCACTTACAACTGAGGTGCTTTTTTCCTGTTTTTTATGGGTTTGTTTCATTTCTGTTCCTTGTGGCTAAAAACAGCTAAACCAAAGTAAAATAAGTCACAATTCTGTTGAGAAAAGTGATCTTATTTAGAGCCAAGAGTCTAAATTTATGCTAAATAATGTACTAAACTGGGAGCTGGAAAGCAAAAGGCTAACATGCTCACAGTTTAAAATGTAAACATACTGAGCTTTTGCTTAGCCTGTTAGCATATTTACACTTGCTAATTGGATAAATGCAAAGGCCAGTAGGAATCTGATTAGTTTTACTGGTTTGGGTACAGAAACTAAAATTAAAACAGATAAATGCTCTTAATTATTTTTATTTTTCTGATATTTTCACACTTCTTTTCTTTTACATCATTATTACGCGTTATTAGAAGTTCCAAATCAACAGCCGTAAAGTGTTGAGCTTCATGACGGTCCATCCATTGAGTGGAGGCTTGACCCGCACACACACAGACAGACATAGCCGCACTTTCAACAACACCACTAATCTTACTAAAATACTGTGTGCACAGCTGGGATGACGGGATCCCAGAGTAGCTTCCTGTAACTAGCTGAAGGTGGCTAAGATGTATCCGTAGTCTTATGGTGGAAGACTCAGTTCTGCAAATTCAGGCACATTCTTTATTGTAACCATCTGCTTATTTGATATTGAGAAACTATTAAGACAGAGTCGGGGCTTTGTAGTGAGAAGCATCTTGGTCTTATTTTCTCTGGAAGGATTATGATAACCAAGGGAAATAAAAGCTTAAAGGAAAATTTAAAGTACTGCCATCACCTGTACAAACAGAAGGAAAGTAATGAATACCCACAAAAAAAAAACCAGTCAAACCGATTAATAGCTTTTTGAGTTTTATAATAATGTGTTTTTCCCTCCTTCATTACATTAATTGTTGTGCATGCCTGTTAGCAAATACGCATTGCCAGAAACACAGGTGTGCTTCTTCGTTCTCGTTTGGTCCCCCCCCCCGTGTTCCCCGCTGCCTTGCTTCACCTCGTGCCTTCTGTGCTTGCTTTGTCCGTCTGTCTGATTCATTATGCAAACCTAGGCCCGGGGCACACCTGTGTACGATGATTATATCACTGAACGGCTGCGGCCACGCTGACATTGTTCCTGCCACGGTGCGGCTACGTTACCATAAAAGTTTTTAATTACTTAATGCCCCTGGCGTGATGACTAATATAACTATCTGTCTTTTTATCTTCTTCACATGGCACAGGAAACATGAGTGACACTCCAAAGTTCTAGGCGAGGCAGCCCACAGTATGTCTGCTAGGAAGTCAACCGGAGCGCTGCAGCAGTCAGTCTCCGGAGCTGCTCTGACCTGCACACCAAAATTTAATTTCATATTATTTATATAGAACCAAACCACATCAACAGTCGGCTCGAGGTGCTTTATACTGTAAGATAAGTAAGTAAGTAGTAAGTATAAATTTATTTATATAGCACATTTCACAGATAAAAATCACAAAGTGCTTTACAGTAAGATCAGACATACAAGTAAAAATTAATTTAATTAATTAAAAGCCCGTTTGTATAAAAATGTCTTCAGCTGCTTTTTAAAGGAGTCAGTAGAGTCTAGACAGCGTAAAGACAACGGCAGAGAGTTCCACAGCCTAGGTGCCAGTGCCTGAAAAGCTCGATCCCCACGTGTTTTAAATCTAGTACGTGGGACCACCAGTAGCCTCTGACCTGAAGACCTAAGTGCTCGGGATGAAGCATGAGGTTTCAACAGGTCAGAGATATACTGGGGAGCTTCACCGTGCAGAGCTCTAAAAGTTACAACTAAAATTTTAAAATGAACCCTAAAATTTACAGGCAACCAATGAAGAGAAGCCAGAACTGGAGTAATGTGTGACCTCTTGTTTGTACCAGTTAAAAGTCTTGCCGCTGCATTCTGTAAAGACTGAAGGCGATCCAGAGCTGATTTGTTAAGACACGTAAAAAGACCGTTACAATAATCCAAACGAGAAGAGATAAAAGCATGAATAATCATCTCAAGTTCTGCCTTTGACACCAGTAATCTGAGTTTAGAAATGTTTCTTAGATGATAAAAACAGTTCCGGACAAGTTGTTTAGAGTGTTTCTCAAGAGACATCGAACTGTCAAATATAACACCTAAGTTTCTGAGACTCGACTGAAATGAAGGGTCTAAAAAACTGATATGCTGCCTAATTTCTGAGAGCATGTGATCAGGTGCAATAATCAAAGTTTCTGTTTTATCTGCATTTAACTGAAGGAAATTGTTATTTAACCATTGTTTGATTTCTGACAGACAATTATTTAAACAAGACAATTTATACAACTCAGAAGCTTTGAAAGAACAGTACAACTGAATGTCATCAGCATAGAGATGATAAGAAATGTTATTGTAACGTCTGATAATGTGGCCTAGAGGGAGGATATACAGCAAAAAAGAATAGGACCTAAAACAGATCCTTGAGGTACCCCAGAAGACAGAACTGATGTTTCCGACAGCACATGATTTATACAGACAGTAAAGGATCTCTCAGATAGATACGACATAAACCATTTTAAAACAACGCCAGTAATCCCAAACAAGTCCTTCAGCCTATTTATCATGATGCTGTGATCAACAGTATCAAAAGCAGAGCTGAGATCCAACATAACCAGAACAGTGTACTCTCCAGAGTCTGCTGCCATCAGAATGTCACTAGACACTTTAAGCAAAGCGGTTTCAGTGGAGTGCAATTTGCGGAAACCAGACTGGAAAATGTCCAGAACATTGTTCTTTTCCAAAAAGTTGTTAAGTTGTTCTGCAACTGTTTTTTCCAAGATCTTTGACACCAATGGTAGTTTTGATATTGGCCTGTAACTGCTTGGAAGAGATGGATCCAAATTTGGTTTCTTTAATATTGGTTCAACAATAGCTTGTTTAAAATAGCTGGGAACTGAGCCAGTATAAAGAGAAGTATTAATTATTTCCAGAATACAGGGGCCAATAGAATCAAACACACTAAAGAAAAATGATGGAGGAAGTACATCAAGGTGGCTTGAAGTCAGTTTCATTCGACCAAGCAGAGCACTGATGTCCTGTAAGGTAACAGGAGTAAAGGAAGACCAGGTATCAGAGGTAAACAACGTGTCAATGTGATACTGAGAGGATGATGGAGAAATATTAGACCTGACAGCAGCGACCTTATTAACAAAATAGTTTAAAAAGTCATTACAATCAGATTTAGTATAGACTGGTACATGAGGAATATCAGGAGAGACAATGTTTTTAATTGTATCAAACAATACTCTGGGATTTTTCTTTTTTGAAGCTATTAGATTAGCAAAATATTCCGTTCTGGCATTTTTTATCATGTCGTTAAGTGAGAAAATTGATTCCTTGAGATGTACCCTATAGACCTCAAGCTTGGAAGCCTTCCATAAACGTTCTAATTTGCGACAATATCTCCTAAAATTTCGAATACTTTCATTTATCCAAGGACAGGAATTTGAAGAATGGACAACATTTCGTTTCAGAGGTGCCACCGTATCTAAAATAGATTTACATTGATTGTTAAAAGACAAAATAAGTGAATCCATATCATTTTGAGTCATGCGAGGGACAAACATGGCAGAAAACCTTCTAGCAGCATCCTGGTTTATAATCCGCCTTTGGATCATCAATTTAGGAGGTGAAGGATCCACGTAAAATGACAAATTAAAGAATATACAACTATGGTCACTCACATGGACATCTTCCACACATACATCATATATATTTAAACCCAGGGAGAAAACAAGATCAAGAGTGTGGCCCTTCGTATGTGTGGGGCCAGAAACATGCTGCTTAAAGTTAAAAGACTCAGTGATAGTGATGAGCTCGGCAGCAGTGTTACAGGAAGCGTCATCAATATGAAGGTTTAAGTCTCCCAATATTACAACCTTCTCCAGTTTAATGATCGATGTCAGAAGGTCGTTAAATTCAGTTAGAAAGACCCCAGCAGGTCCAGGAGGTCGATAGATTAAAATACAATAAAAGGTTTTCAGAGAACCGACCTTCATCATCTGTGACTCAAATGAAGAGAAAAAGTCCGAAATCACCAGTTTGCATATGAGTCTGTCCTGGTAAACAGCAGCAAGTCCTCCACCACGTCCTAAAAGACGCGGAGTTCCAATGACAGAACAGCCAGACGGGCAGATTTCATTCAAGTGGACATAATCCTTATTTTGCTGCCACGTCTCAGTCAGACACATAAAATCTAGAGACTCTTTGATAAAAAGATCATTTAAAATAAATGATTTGTTCGTTATAGAGCGAACGTTAAGCAGGGCGAACCGAATTGATGACGGTTTATCTGCGGAATCTACAGCCGACTGCAGCGGTACTTGAATTAAACACCTGTGCAAACCTGTGGACCTGCCGGGCAGGGCAGCGACTCCAGAGTTGGGAAAAACCTTGATCGATGAGCAGACGTAGCTGTCACCAGCAAAACAGGAAATGGATGACGGACACAGAGTGAGCAAACTGCTTTCGAGCCATGGGGCTCGGGTCCCAGGCGGCGGCGTAACATCCCCAGCAAACGACAGGAGAGGAACTGGTCGCAGACACCGAGAGTCACCCCACAGCAAAGCAGCTAGCCTCCGGTACCTTCTCCGTTTCACCTGGACGCCGGCCCTCGTTCCGACTGGTTAGGGGTGAGGTTCAGGACAAATAACACACTGAGGAAGCGAGCCAAAGACTAATAACAACTAATGATTAAATGCGAAGTGGTGTTTAAACAAAGGGAATGAAAAGGGATGACTGAAAAAGAAACACTCAGTGAATCATAGGAAGGCACCTCGTACTGAGGCACCTGATCCAGAAACTTCTATTTATCTAAAACTAAAGCTTTAAGTCTGATTTTAAGGGTACAGAGGGTGTCTGTCTCCTGAATGCAAACTGAGCCATGGGGTCTACTGTCAAATATCCTAGGAACCACAAATAAGCCTGCAGTTGAAGATTTAAGTGCTCAATGAATGAGTACTGCTTACCCTACCACACAGGTAGGCTAAGCAGTGTGCCTTGTGCTTTCTTGTGTCTTCTCATCCTGTGACCTGAAAATCTCTTCCCCTCCATCAACATGGAGATCTCAGTTTCCATCCACTAGTCATTATATATCAGGTCAATGAATTCTAAATGGTAATCAGTGATAGATGACGATTAGCCAGTGTGTTTTTCTTGCACGCAGTTAAAGCCTGCTCAAATATGATTGGTCAGCAGCACTTGGACTATAAGCTGTCTACAAATTCAAGACTCTGTCATACAGATTACCAGTTCTTAATTGCACCTATGAGAGGAATGAGGAGAGAGGAAGCACAGGTGTATCCTACAACATCTTTTATCAAGTGGCATGACATGTTTATTTGGCTGGCCTGCTTCCTGGTATGCTGTGTATAGGCCCCGCTTTCCTGATCTCACTGTCACAGCATGTGCGGGGATGTGTACAAGCATGTGTGCATGCGCACGCGAGTCCCTGCTTGTGTGCAATGTAATCTTGAGCAAATTTTTCAGCCTCGTTTCCGGCACTTGATGACAAGGTATGACAAATGTTGAGGCACAGCTGCACACAGAAGTGCTGCACCTCTGGTTGGAAATATTTCTGCTGCAACTCTGCCAGCATCCAGGGATTAGACCTAAAGAAAGCTGCATTGCATTGTGGAGATGGAACATCTGTGTTTCTGAAGGGCAATACACAAGACACCCACTGGTCTTGGAGATCAAGTCCAGTACTAGCCATTTCAAAAGGTTAGCCAATTTGCCTTAAACCAAATGGAGCTGATAGCATCATGCTGCAGAGTCACTTTGTATTCACCAAAATCCACCAACTGAAAAGACACAAAAAAGCATTCATGCACTGATGTTATAATTCCTGCAAATGTAAGGTTGCTAAGTAATTTTACTTAATAAAATTGAATGTAGTAAAATGCACTGTTACTAATAGCCTTTGATAATGCAACAGCTGATTGCATTATATGAGAGTTTGTTAAAATTTTCCTAGTAGGTTTTTTGTTTTAAACCTTTTTGTATCTGTGAATTCCATATTACAGTTATGTGGATACCACTCATTTTCTACATTTTGTGCAAACTGTGTGCACCATAAAGCCTAGCCTTGTTTGGAGAAGCTCTGGGGTTTGCAGCAAAAACTTTATTTAAACCACTGGAGACATAACAGCTTCCCAAACCTTCCTCTTCACTCTCCAGACTTTTGTATGGCTTTAGATTTCTATAGACATTTATATGAGTGAAAAAATGTAAGCTACAGACTATTTTTCCACTTATTTTGGCAGCAAAATAATGGATGGTGGTCCTGAGAAGTCAAATGCACTGGAATTTGAGGGGAAAAAACATTCAACAAAAGATGGAAGTGTTTTTGGGGAGGCACTTAAAAGAAGCAGAGGATTCATGGGTGTTGTGAGGGAGAAAAACATGCAGGTAATGTGTGATTTAACTGCAGGATTCATGCAATACGGTAAATGCATGTTTGCTATTAGCCATTTACCACTAACTTATCACTTCTGCTGCTGGTCTGTCACATTATTGTCTCCCCCAAAAACACTCCATTGCATTTTGTGAGTTGTTTAAATTTATGTTGTGTTTTATTTAACTTACATGCTTTTGCAGTGTTTTTCTATATGCTGGTGTTTTCTGAAGTTGCAGTGCGTTTGACCTCTCTGGGCCACCGTACAAATTAGCCCAAATGTACAAATGTTCTTTATCAGGCACACATATAATGAACGATTTGATCAGTTTGCTCACAGGACCAACTTACTACGTGTTAATGTTAATTTAGCACTGAATTAGTGTGAGTGATGTAGTCAGTTAGTTCAGTACATCTTTGCCAATGTAGAGTTTACAATGAATTAAAAAGTGAAGTTTACACTTCCACACATGAAATCAGTATCAAATGTTTTCAGCATTTTGAATCCAATTAAATATTTTGGGTTTTTTTATCACATTATTCCACATTATTGTTTTATAGTTGTCAAGCAGTGACGGAAAAATATGCAACAATGAATCCCTGTACATTAAAAGCTTTGGGAGACGTTGATGCACATGTATGAAGTCAACACAAAAGCTGGATGAAATATAACATTTAGAAAAGTGTACATTTGCATTTCAAGAGGTATCAAAATGAGCGTGTACGACAGCATCCAAACATCAGTGAAAACGCCTTGATCTTCCTGAGACAACAAGCACCCAACAGGAGAAAAGATGGATTGGGGACTCAGAGGGTCACCACTGTTTGTGTGTTTGCTTTTGGTGTTTGCAGAAAAGGCCTCTTTTTCTTTTTTTTGTTTGTTTTTTTTACGATGCCATCTGCACCACAGCAAGAAAGGCCCGCATTGTCTGTACGTGCAAGCCCCTTGTGAATGATCACTGTGTTGAGGCGTTAATGACAATACCATTTGAACTTCCCACACTGCTTTTCTTTCATGGTTTAAAGTTCTAGTCTGTGCGCCAAGGAAAACAAGAACGTAATGGACATTTTCTGGCTGAGCAATTATGTGAAACGAGACTGCCCTCGGATTTTGTTTGTGATGGTTTGTGGCGGAGCAAAACTCTGGCTGGGCTAACGAAAGTGCAAAAGTTCAGCGGACTGAACTGGACCTCAGTACACTGATATTTACATGACGTGTTTTTAGAGAGTCGTTTAATGGCACGACCTCCCATTAGTCACAACTAAAGAATTCACAAGACATTTTTTTTTAGCTCACAGATATCTTATAAGTAAACTAAAAGAGAGCTCTCTATCTAATATTTACGATAGACATCATTTGTCCTTTGAGTTAGCGTCAGGAATCCATATCCTATCTTTCAATATCTTTAGGATTTGGTATAATCCATATAGCACTTTTTGGCAGATGAACAATCAAAGACTGTTCAACCCTGTAATGGATCATTATTCTCACAGAGATTGATTTACAGTAGAGGATGTCAAGCAAATCCCCTGTGCACAAGAACCAACCGGATCCAATGTCATCTATGGACAGCTTTATGTTACGCTGCACTGCAGAAATTAGACACTAAACAACAAGGACAGCAAGAGGGGAAAAAGTCAAGAGAAAAAACTTTCATTCTGAGGTCAAGCACAGCTCATCAGCAGCTGACATCTCAACATATCTATCTCCAAGTCTGCAGCTGCATGCTCTCTGCCTGCCTGCAAACTCCAAATGTGCTTGCTCTGCATCCAGCCTCTCACACAGTAACTGTCATTCCCACTGGTTAATCACATCAATTTGTGTTGCCTTGGCTGTAGAGTAGTAGTTGTTGTTGTTGTTTTTACTGTTTCGGAGCATGCCCAGAGGAGCTGTTCTCTCGAGCAGCTACGTACAGGGGTCCTTTCTTTTCTGCAGGCTTGATTCAGGCAGCTCATTAGCTGCCTCTCTCCTCATCCCTAAACAGCTTGGTTTGCATATTGAAGCAAATGGAAAGTGAAGGTGTTCTAGGCTAGAAATGGATGATGGGATTCCAACATACCTTCTGATTGGCATTTTTCTGCCAGGGCCTCCTGTAAATAGGGAAAATAACCCCACATCACCACCAAGCCCTCTGCCAAGAAATATGTGTCTGTCTACAGTGTTTAAGCCCAGGATACGACTAAAACACACTTGCCATATTCTCTTCTGCTCTTTCTGTTGCAATTGTTGTAACATTTTTTTTACGCTACATTCACACACAGCTTCTGCTTTTTATAACGGGATTTTGGAATAATTGACTGGTTATCAAACGCCTCTTTAAGACATGAAAGGCACAGAATCCATCCATTGCTGGCTTGATGGACTGATCCTTATATATCGCTTTTCTACACTCCCAAAGCACTCTATACAACATGACACATTAACACAAGCACTTTCTTCTAAGCTTTTAGTGCTTCCAAACTAATATTCATACTCTGATGAATACATCGGAGTATCTTGCCAAAGGATACTTGGCATGCCCACTGGAGGAGCCAGGGACCAAATCACTAACCTTCCAATCAGTAGATGACCTCCTCTACCTCCTGAGCTACAGCCACCCTGAGATTAAAACATAAATGTTGTTGGATCTGACTTTGCATACTAACATGTTTAACTATATGTCATCAGATTAAAGGAAAGGCAGGCGTGTCTGAAATCAGGTGAAGTTTTAGAAAACACAGAAGAAAGGAAAATGTTGTGTATTGTGTAAACTGGACCTATGACAAATTAGATTAGCATAGCTAACAGATGAACAGCAGGGTAGATTAAGCTAACACTGATATAAAGGCTCTATGCTCCCTCCTTTAAGACAACAAACCTGATACCAACAGTCTTTTGTCTTCACTCCAGAGAAGTAAAATATTGCACCAAGGATGGGAAGGATTGGCTTAAAATCCACTGCAGACCTTTAATTTTTTCCATAAGTCACAGCAACATTTTTCATCCATCAAATGTTCCTCTACTGAAACCACAAATTGACTTTTTTCAAATAAAGTTTGTTTTAATATTCTCTCTACATGAGTTTCTAACTGATATATTAAAGTATTTTCAACACTGCTATAAAATGAGATCGACATAATCTTTGCCATTAATCTATTCAAACAAGTATATTGCACAAGAGAGGTTATCATGCAACAGCACTAGATGTATTCATGATGCCATCATTCTAATGTGCCACCGTGTCAAACAGTCTTCATGAATCTTAGACTGAATAATGCTATTAACATAGAATCAGCGTAAATGAATGAATGCAGTGACAAATAAGCACAACATTGTGACATGTTAATGTTTTAATGAGCAGCAAGTTTGAGAACTTGATATGAAACAGTCTATAAATAATACTGTACTGCCCAGAACAAGAAAGCACCATGAAACTCTTTTCCATAGTCCAAGCACTGAAGATGAAGCCATGAGGAAAATTTATTTAATTCTGTTTTATTTGGTTTTGTTTATACATCCCTAAGTCACAACAGCTGCCATCCCTTTATATTGTAAGGTAAAGACCCAACAAATATATAGAGAAAACCGCAACAATCAGATGACCCACTACGAGCAGGCACTGGGAAGGAAAAACTCCCTTTTAACAGGAAGAAACTTCCAGCAGAGCCAGGCTCAGGAAGGAGCAGTTCGCAGTGAGGGGAGGAAGACAGGACAAAAGATCCACTATCGAGGAGAACGAGAGATTAATGCTAACTAAAGATTAAATGCAGAGGAGGTGTACAAACACAAAGAGAGTGAAAAGGGGTGAATGAAAAAGAAAGACATAACTAGCATAAATAAGGGAGGATTCGGGGTCACATGATCCAGCTGTAACTATCAACTTTATCAAAAATAGTAAAAGTAAAGAGGGTGTCCATGTCCTGATAACAGGATACTGTTCATTAATCTGTTGCAATGTCTGAACGACACAAAGCAAAATAAATTATTGACTTTAAATATGTCAAAAAATCTTCCTATAACGAAATTTCAAAAGCGCTTCAATTTCTATGTCAAGATACGATTTGCCTTCAGTCAACGGACTCACCAGTTTTCTTCGGAACATGTGCTATTTGACCTTCAAAAATATGCTTTTTTTTCTTTTGCAAATTTCTAGGACTCAAGCTCGTCTCCAGGACCAGAGAAGCTCAGTGCTGTTGGAGAGGGAGTTGTTGAGTAGCAGTAAATTCGCATGAGGCTCCATCAGAGTCAGAGAGCAAGCTTGGTATGGCTTTCCGACAGACGTAATGAGCTCGGAGGATCTCCTGGGCTGCGACCGGCCTTTGGTTGGCAAAAGTAGAGGCAATGGAATTCCGGGTCTGGAAAAAAAGTCATACCTCCACATTACATGGGAATGTATGGATCCTTTACAGTTCTGAGAGACTTTCCAAAAGTAAACAAGGCCACTGTGGCTGCTTTGTCCAATTTTCCGAGCAGCTTTCGAAGGCCTGTATAAATTAAACTGCATTTTAAAGGGTTTTTTCTTTCAACCTACCCAGGTAACATGAGAACCCTCTACTTGTGTCAGCATGAGTAATTATCTGGCTCGAGATGACACGGATGCAGTTTTGTTACCACGTCCTCCTCTTTTTAACACATCTACAACTAATATTGAATTTAGCTGAACACATATTCCTATGTAATCTTTACTAAATGGACATAAAGAAATCAGGCACTAAGTGAAGGAAACAAACATTTTTTTAAAGATAATCTTGCAAGAAGGACGTCAAAGATGTGTCGCCACAAGACCCCAGGCGACACCAGAAACGTCTTTTAATCTGCGCTGGGGACATGTAAACAGTCATTAAGACGGTGGGAACCCTATTCATGCCTTTCAGCTGCTTGATAGATGTGGGACGCCTTGCCAATGTCTACACAAGCGGCGCACCAATGTAAAGCCGTCAACACTTTCAAGGAAGAAAAAAAAAACGAATTAAAAAAACCAAACTGGGAGCTCATGTGAATAACTTTGTGCGCACCTTTGCGACTGAGATGCATACACACAACAACACACACATCTATTCAGGTTGTGTGCAAAGCGAAGGGATCCACTCACGCTCGCGATAATGCAGTTTTTCTTCTCTGGAGTTTCTATGGCAGATGTGCTAGCGCTGTAAAAGCGGAAGGGATGCATTGGGGGCTTGTTAATTAGCAGAGTGTTTTGAAAGGCCTCGCGTCCCGCCTTGGCTGGCAGGTTGGCAGCACCTGATTAGTGGGGAATAGCGAAGAGCTGAGACGACGCTCTAGTTCCCCAAAATAAAGAGGAAAAAATTCTCTTCCCCTCGCTCCCTTCGTCTCTCTCTATCTCACAGACACACACACACACTCACTCGGGGGGGCCCATATGCTGGCCTCATTTTTTCCTCATCTTCACCTGACAAATTGCATTCACGATGTAAAAAAGAAGCACCGACCCTGGAGAGGGAATACATGTGTCTAAAGCTTCTCTTTGAACTGGAGATGGCGAGGAGATCATTAGACATACAACATTGTTTTCTGACATGAAACATGTTCCATTTAAAGGGCTGCAAATGACTTCATGCAACGACGACAGAAGCAGATATGAAGTTTGCAGAGTTTCAGAAGTTGTCGGTCTGCCTGAATTGACGTGTCATTTGGTCTTTGCGACCTTTACTCCTGCACTTCTTACGCACGCGTTAGTCCTGAGCGGCTGCCTTTTTATGCCTCTGAAACAGACGCGTGCGTATCAGCAGACAGACGAATTGAAGGTTCTGTGCTCGTGATGCTCATAGAAGTGGGTGAACCCTACAATCGCCCAATGACAGCATTTCAGCGAAAGGCAGAAATTACAGCTTTGGGAAGATTCACGTCTCTGTGGACCCATTCAGCGAGAGAGAGATGTTATGGGTAACTGTAGGTTGCAGAAGCTATGCACACACACACACACACACACACCCCTTCCAAAAATCACAAAAACATATCATACAGTCCTGTGTGGCAAAACATGCTGAATCCCAAATTTCCATCTGGAGGTGATTTTGAGGGGAAAAAAGGCAAATTATATTCAAGTTATGTATAAGTCTAAACTAAGCTATAAAAGCAGACACACCTACTGTCAGGTTCAACATGGTGGGATCAACTACTAGTACTATTCTAAATTATACTCCTTTTGATAGATATTTGTTTCTATTGTGTCACAATCAGAATACTTTTTAATCCCAGAAGAAATTATGTGGCTACAGTTGCTCCAAGACCGTAAGAACAGTAACTAACTAAACTAAATTAAATAATACAATGTATTACAAAGTTACAAAATATAACAAAGTAGCTCTAATAAATACAAATAGCTCTAAATATTAATATCCCAGTGTATCCTGTCTTTAAGTCTGACATCATTAGCCGTTTCCAGGTCCAAACTCCGCTTCAGGTCCCAAAGTCAAAAGAACTTTGTGGCATCACTGAGAGTTACAAACTGTCTAAATTCTTTCATCTGTAATAAAATGATCAGTGTTGCTGCTCTACCAGGTGTAACAATTAAGTCTAACATCCAGGCATCCATGAAAACCGAATTGATGAAATTTAACAGACTTAGAAGTTAGAAGTTGCCTCTTCTGGTTCATTCATGATTCCATCTTTTCTGGAAAAGCACGACTGCAGAAGCTTTTTTGGAGTACGTGCTGTGGCTGGTCTCAGTATTTGTTAGCTTGATGTGGAAAACTAACAAATATGGCCAAGTTGGAACGATTCCTGTATAGCGGAGGCTCTTCTAAGAAACCGCTGAAACTTTACAATCATTTTATTTTATCATATAGTGTGTGGATGTGGCAGTGGACCCAAAATGCAGACCAGGGCAGGCGGGTGGAAATGAAAACTCAAAATCTACTTATAATGAAAATCCCAGGTACAGTCCAAAAGTAACAAAGTCCAACAGGTGACAAAATCAAAGTATGGGGAAACTGTATGAGCAGAAACATAAACCAAGAAGAAACATGTCAGGAAGAGTTACCTACTGCACTGACAGAAACAGGAAGGAGGTCATAACAGCTGCAGGAAACACAGGTGCAGACAACTTGGGGAACAGGACTGGAGAAAAAAAGTGAATACTAAACACATGAGACAAAAGATTAATAAAATAAAACAGGAAGTAACATAACGGGAACACCTACTATCCCTCAAGATTAACAGGTGAGTAAAACCAAGGAAACTATAGACAATAAGACAACATGCCAAAGTTCAAGACACCGTGCAAAGGAAATACAACTCAATAAGGTCCAAGACACAGGACCACCACATTTGGAGGGATTCAACAGAATGCAGAACAGTTACCTATTAGGAGGTTACCCATACAGACGAATAGCACTGCAGTCTCGTGGTGACTGGTGCCTGGAATTCACAGGGTCCTGGGACAGTTATGTGTGGACTTTGCATGTTGTCCCTGCAGTCCAATGACATGCATGCGGTTAGGTTAATTGGCCAGTCTAAATTGGCCGTGTGAACGAGAATGGTCATATGTCTGTCTGTGTTAGTTCTGCAATAGACTGGCGACCTTCCAGGGCATACCTCTTCTTTCTCTCAATGACAGCTGGTAATGGGCTCCAGCCCCCACGTGACCCTGTAGTGGATAAGCAGAAGAAAATAGATGGATGCATGGACCTATACAGGCAGCAACACAACAAAAAGAAGAGATTTGGTGTTTCTTGGTTGGGCTTAACATCCTGGACATGAAGCTTAATCTGTAAGAAGGGCCACCATGCATCCAGCCAGATGGGGACACCAGATCCAGGGTGGTACAGGTTACCAGGACCTCCCTTTCGCTGGTCCCGGGTTCAGCTAATGGACATCTGTCACAGTCCCATGACACTAGAGCCAGCCACTGTCAGAGCCATAATGAAATATGTATGAAACAAGAATGTTTAGCAGTGGGCCTGCCGCTGCTAATCAATGATTCGATCCACCGGCGCCCAATGTGGAATACATTTATTATACATTATCTTTTCATGCAGTCAATTTTATGCATTCCGATTCCACCTCCAGCCGCACTGCATTGAAATGAGGCAAAGATGAAATTGTGTTTAAAATTTAAAGTGGTTCCTTTGCCCCAAGCTACATGCCCTCCTCACTGTCGTGCACACAAGACTGTTGAAAAAGTGAGACATTTTCTTCCTCCTCTCGCCGAGCATCTGCCCTAACAATTGCACAGCCAGTGCGTTCCTCAAACGGCAGCAAACATTTCTTTGTGACACAAAGTGGTGTCAATTAAACTCCTCTTTCTAATTATGCTACAAAACAGGGAAAAAAATACGTGTCCTGTGTGGCAGGCCAGAGCTAAGTGACCTGAACAGGAGTTAGCAGTGGCAGCCAAGGGCAAAGCTGGCTAATGTAAACCAAATCCTGTACCTGGGGAGCACAGCCTATTCAGGCTAATCCACTAGCCTGGAGGCTGCTGCTTTAATAGGGGCACTGTGGACCTAGTCATTGTCCTCTCTGCTCAAGGAGTCCAATGCAACATGTTAGCCCCACGAGCTGCACAGCCCCTCCACCCACTGCTGCCTGAATGTTTATCTGAGGCACATAGGAGGAGGAAGCTGGAGGAGAAACAAAGTGAGACTGTGTATTTGCCCATATATGTGTGTGTGTGTCTGTGTGTTACTTTGGTGTTGCACAGCTGATGATATGCTATTTTTAAAGGCAACAACTCTCAGCCCACAAAAAGAAACAAAGTGCATTTCCCATGTAAGCTTGTAAAACAGCCTGAGATGCTTTGACTCGAGGTTAGCGTAGACAACAACGCATAAAAGAGGGGTGGGGGAAGAAATATAAATAGACCGAAGGGAACGAGGATCTGCTGGATTGTAGTGGATGTGTTATCAGATGCGCCCTTCTCCGTAGGCCTGTCATTTGGCACCAGCCACCGAGGGAGCAATAGCAGCTGTCAGCAGCAGCCCTTTACATATCTATCCTCCCAATACATCTCATTGGATTTGATTCATTTTACCTGAGGCATTTTTGTCAATCCTCCTCTCAGATTCTTCCTGTGTGTGTGTGTGTGTGTGTGTGTGTGTGTGTGTGTGTGTGTGTGTGTGTGTGTGTGTGTGTGTGTGTGTGTGTGTGTGAGTGTGAGAGAGAGCCACGTGCACATAGCTGCATTCTGTTTGTAAGTTTTTCTCCGCTAACGTGTGCACGCGTGTGCGAGACTGTGCAGAGCAAAGGAGTATTTACACACATGTTTACCTCTGCTGCCATGGGAGCCCGGAGTACGCCAGGGGCTGCCGGGGTTACACAGCAGGGGAGGAAGCCTGTGAAGGGCTGCCTCGGTAAACCCACTGATTATCTGTACCATTAATTCACAACTCCTTGACCTTGCTGCTTAATCTATATTCCAGTACCAGTCTCAAGTGGCACAGTGGAGGCGGCCAGGCTCATACATCCTGATCCGGAGCTCTCTCAGGACACAGAACCAATGCATGTGTGTGTGTGTTTTCTTTTTTCTATTCTTTTTTTTTTTAAAGCAAACAGCAATCTTCAAAGCTGAAAAAGAAAGCAAACAAGTCAAGCACAAAAACTGCAGTTCCTCCAATGGTCATTTGAGGCCAGCGCCACAAGTTATATATTTCCCATAGACTTCCATCCATTCCTTCCATTAACATTTTAACAGCCTGCAAAGAGTGTTCTTGTTTATAGAGCTAATTAGCATCATTGTGGCACTAAGGCACATCGCTTAGCCCGTGTCGCATGGCAGCACAGGTCAAAAATGATGTCACATCCACTGGCACACTTTTTGTAGCCAGGTGAGTTGCACCGCTGCTGCCACAGTACAGAAGCTCAAAGTCACACATTATACATGGGGATGATGCTGCAACAGTTTGAAAAAACATGAGAGTTTGTGGGGGAGAAAAAACACTCTGCAATGTCTTTGTTATATGAATGATGTGGCGCTGTGGCCTGACTGGTGACACCTATTGTTCAGGACAATACTGCAGCGGCTGTCTGTGCATAAAAAGAAATGTCTTCGTGATGATGTAAATACTGGCGCATTAAACAGTTTGGATTTTGTTAAAGTGTAAAAGCAGCTGTCTGCGGAGGCTTCACTAATTTGCTAATTTGCATCAACGACTTGGACTTCGCTACCATTTTCTTAATTTAAAGAATATTTATAGGAATTATCTGATGAAAAATACAGCTTACTGTGTGATATTGCTGGTCAAAGAAGCATGTATTCCAGCTTTGGTGAAGGAAAAATTAATATTTCATGGTCCTGTTAGCAGGTAGGTGTATCTGTGCTTGAGTGATGAGTATCCCATAAGCCCATATGGAGAGTTGCCAACTCCTCAGTAAGGAAAATCGCTATTGGCTGTCCTAAAAGTCGCTTAGAATTCACTAAATGCCGTCATCGCCTAATTTGCATAATTGGTCATGCTTATGTAATTATGTAATTGTAAAGAGCAATACGTGCTTTCACGTCAAAAAGTCATCATAAGTCTCCAATAACACCAGAAAAAGTTGCCAGATTTGTCGCTAGTCGCGTTTTAGAATAAAGTCGCTAAGGGGGTCTGAAAACTCGCTAACACTGCCCATAAGTCTACCTTCTCATCTAAATGTCTTAACCTCAGTTTTTCCCCAATCATGAGTCCAGAACTCTAACCCCAATGGGTGACATCACCAGCGGCTATCTCCATCTTTTATTTACAGTCTGTCATTTAGCAGCTGGAACGGTTGTCTTTGGACACCAGAAGCAGTAGCTGACACAGAAGAACATCCAGTGGCATTTATGCACCAGATGTGGCATTTGAATTTTGCACTGTTTAATTTGGAAATAACATTTCTTGTAGAAGCGAGTGAAAAAGAGTATTTTTACCCCTTAATGCTTTGGGGTTGTCGTGGGGGGTTTTAATCACTCTAAATGTAAATTAAGATTTGCTAAAATGTAAGCAACTTTTTTTCCAGCGCCTTTGTAAGATTAAAAAAAAAACTCCCCAGGATCTGCACACCCGTCTGCAGCCATGGCTGGAATGTGGAGGTCAGTTTCATAATTAACCCCTTACACAATGTAAGGGAAGGCATGGGTTGAGGGGGGACATCAGCTGCTAATGTACATTACTTCAGGAGCGATATTTTCCTTACAACTTTACTCCTGACTCTGGGGGAAACGATTAAAACTGCATCTGAATTCCACGCCCTATACTTTACTTTGTCATGGCACAGCGACGCTGTACTTCAAACTAAGTTGTGTGTGTATTCAACTACAAGCGACTCATGTCCCAACATTTTGAAGCTGTTCTTGCCGCTCATCATCATCAGAGCGACATCACTCTTTGATAGCTCCATTAACCTCGGGGGGAAAAGGTTAACTGCTAGTATTGTGCTTTATTACTTCCCATCTACTTTGATCCATCGCCACCTTTTCACCTTTCGGCTGACAGGAAAACCCTTTTTTGGCTGTAAGTCATAATTTGAGCGAGGTTGTAGCAACGTCATTGTCAGTCCAGCATCTCTCCCCCCCCTCCCCCTCCCTACCCTACTTCTCGCAGCGTCGTGCCCTGCCGAGGTGGACGACAAGCTCTTGGTGGGTGATGAAAATGCATTCTCCTGGTTTAATTGAAAGTAGAGCTGTCATGTTCCACGCAGACAGCCACATGTAATTATTCCAGTCTGCCAGGATTCAGTTTGCCTGTCAGCTACCTGCCTGGGCTGCCTGCTGCTGCTGCTAGAGGGTGTATGGAGACAGAAAGCGAGGGAGGGGTGGTAGATAGAGGAGGAGAGAAATGAAGAAGTGTATGTGTGTGTGTGTGCGCATGCATTCGGCCTGGCTGGGGAGTTTCACTGGAGGGGTGCATAAAAAGCAGTGATCTTCCAATTTGTCTCTGCTGCTCGTCCTTTCTCCCCCCCTCCTCCGCCCCAGCCCCCATCTTTAACTCTCTCTTTCTACCTACTTTTCTCTTGTGCCGGCACCCTCCAGTCAATCTCTCCGTTTCTGTCTCCATATTTCCTTCTTCACAAAAAAGAAAAAAGAAACGGGAGTAAAGAGAGAGGAAGAGTGAGCGACAGTAAATGTAGGCCCTCCACAGATAGCCCAGGCCGCTAAACATAGCCCGCTTGGTTCGACATCGACTTCAATTTCGAGAACCTCAGAGTATTTTGTTCCTCCATGTGGCAATTAGGATGTCAAATCAAACTTGGGAAGGCAAACAGCAGAGCAAGCCTCCTCGCTGCTATTTCCAGACACCACATCTCTGTCTCAAGCACACGCACACACACACAGATACAAGCTGCTTTTCCTCACACAGCTACCCATATCTCTTAAGGATTACACAAACTCTGTAGCTGCTCAGAGAGCGCTTCCTTGTCCCTGACATGGACACTGAAACACACACACACACACACACACACTGACAGTGTTATGGAAATGATCACATCCCCTAACAATGTTCCTGACCCGGCGGTCAGAGAAGCCATAAATCGGGGTGTTTTAGCGGAGGCCTGACCTTTGACCCCTCCAACACCGGGCCTGTCCTTACTGTCAGTCAGGCCTTTATCCTCCTCTGACCTTTAGACATTACCCAGACAACAACGGGGCCAAGCCAGAGCCCTCACCCAAAATCGTACAGCTTTTTTCCCCTGCGTCTCACACCATGACATCAGTGCGTGCTCCCTACTCCAGGACAAGTCACGTCCAGCTTTAGTAATGCTTCGGATGTTTTAGTCTGAAGCATTCAAAGCCAACAAATACTTGTAAATGAGGCCTAAATGATTCTGCTTTGTAATCTAATATTTTATTGATCAAACAGAGAATTTTTCATGCCATCATTTTCAGAGTAAGTATAAGTAAAAATATGTAGCGTTGACACTTAAAGTGCTTTTAAGGTTAAATTGTGTTCTCTCTTCCTAGTTCGTCATGGCTTTTTTCCTAAAATGGTGAACAATGTGACTGCAGATCATTCCCCATCTAGCACGGACCTCCCTAAATTCCACAGTGTTCCAGATATTCCATGACCAGTGTATGCAGGATGTAAATATTTCATTCCTGCATGGATTTTGTATTCAACTCAATGCAGACTACGATGAGGCCTCTCTGGTTTACGGGGGTTTTCAAAGGGTCGACCACATGAAGGCACTGCCTGCTTTGCTCCACTGTTTCCTTTCCTCTTCATTTTCTCTTTTAACCATCAAGCACTGTAAATTATAATTGCTCTGATCCCATTCAAATGCATTTAATGACAGACCAATGGGGTAAATGATAGCTTTTGAAAACACTTTGTGAATCACTAGCCTAAAACCTCAGTCTATGTGTTTGTGATTGCAGGAAAGTGTTGCTCTGTGCCAACCTGGGTCAGCATTTCTAAGAAGGCTTTAAATGAAACGCGGACCCCGCTGTTCATCTGCACGGGAGGCTGTCCGAAGGCCCGAGACACTCAGGAATTTGGGGCTTTGTGGGGCAGGGGCTGCTGGGAGGGGGGTACTAGGGACTCGATCTGGGTCACTGCTTTTGAGCCCCCCAAACCTCATTCAACATATAACATGTCATACGCATCAAAAGAAGGCAAACAAACTCCAGTTCAGCAAGTAATTTATTCTAACTCTGACCAGGGCAAATATTGTTTTTAGAAAGTGAAATATCATTAGTCATTTAGCCATTTCTGTGTGAGTTTGCATGTTCTCCACGTGTCTGTGTGGGTTCTCTCTGGGTACTCCTGCTTCCTCCCACAGTCCACAGACACGCAGTTACTGTTAGTTAGCTTAACTGGTGCGTCTAAATTGTTCAAAGGTGTAAATGTGACTGTCTCTCTGTGTTAGCCCTGAGAAATCACGGCAACCTGTCTAGGGTGTACCCGCCTCTTGACCTATCAGAGCTGGGATCGCGTATACCTGAATTGAAAGATAACGGACGGACGGAAATATTCTTAGTGTTATTTGTAATTTTTTTATAATAGAATGATCAATCAAACATTTTCTCAGATTTTCTTTAAATGTTGAAATTGAAAGTTTAACTCAGGGTCAGCGTTTTTGTCTCATTAAGTGGAATAGGGAGAGGTGGATGTTTCATCAGTCAGGTGTCCCAACATATCGACAGAACAAACTTCCTCCACATTGATCTCCACATGTCCCCGCTACTTTGCCACTCAAACTTCCTCAGTGGCATGCCTTGAAATCTGGATCAGTGAAGGTTTGAAATATTCTGCTGTGTTTCATGCCACACAAACTATTCACTTTAAATGAAACAACCGGAGTGATAATAAGGGCTGAGTGATAATAGGCATGTATCTTTAATAACCTTCAAAAAATATTCATTGTAGGTTGCTAACACTCAATAAAAAAGGACCAACTGTTTCACAATAAATCTGAAAACAAGTTAAAGCTAAAGGGGATGGTGGGGTCAACCCACATCCTTCCAGCAAACATCCACCCACCCCACAGCAAAGTGACAGGCACTGCTGGGCTCAGCCTTCATTTAAACCAGAATGTACCATCCGCCAACGGGGGTGAAATAAAATAAGTGCTCAAAATCCCCACAGTTGTAAAGAGAACATTTATTCAGGTGAGTGTTTGGAATCGCTGACATCTAAGGTCGAGTGTGAACACACACACATCTCTGGTCTGTGACCTGCTTAAGAACCGTTTTACCTTTTCTTCAAATACTTGAAAGCAGCCACTCCAGACGCGTTACACCAAAGACATCAGTGCTTGGTAAAAAGACAGGAGTTCACCTAAACGTTACAGGTGCATATCCAAGCTTAGCATTTGCTGCGATCAAGCAGTGATTTCTTTATTTAATATTTAGTAATAGTATCTAAAGCCTTTTTTTATTTTTAAATGATTTGATGTGGAAACAAATACTTTAATTCTACTTTCATTTAAGATGTTGGACTTGAAGTTGCAGCTCGGCCTCTTCTCTCTGTGTCTCTGGTGGAGTGGAGTGTTTTCTACTGATTACAGGGCGGTTGCTGTCGGAGGACATTACCCACCTCCCAGCAGCCTCCTCCCAATGTGATGACAAGCTCTGAAGAAATCCTTCACACAGCTGGAAGCTCAGGGGCCCCAGACTTCAGAGGCGTGCGCCCGGCCCCCTTGACACGAACCACACCGATGTGTACAGTATTGTCTCTTTACTTCTCTCCCTCCCATTCCCTCCCTCTTCCCCTCCTTTCTCGCTCTGCCTCTGTTTTTTTCCCCCGCTGCACTTTGACACGCCCTCTCTCGCTCTGTCAGAGTCTTTAGCAGTTCATTTGAAGTCTGGTTTCACAGCGGGCAAACACAGTTAATTAAGGGAGTTGAAAATATGGCAGATATTTTCTTTGTGCACTTCAACGGGAGTTGTTTTTTTTTTTTTCCTTTTAATACATGCATGAGAGATGCAAACATTTATTGGTACCTTTATGCCTCATTACTTCTAGGGCTGATTAAATGGGCGTATTAGCAGTTTTTGGCCATGCTACAAGCTTGTTTTGAGGCACGTCAGTGGCTCGGTCAAGAGCGAAACAGCCCATCTAGGGATGTCCAATGCAAGTGAAGCTTGTGCTATAAGTGCTGTCACTGTGGTAGTGAAATAAAAACATTTTAAAAACACAACAAAATAAAAACCAAAAATGATTTTTTTTTATTTATATTAAATCCCTTCCTTGTAATTTCAGTTTCTCCAGGTAAGTTTTCTGTGTGATTTTGTCCACTCCAGGTTAACATGTGCCATAACTGGTGTAACATTCCAGACAGTTGTAGCTCCACTGCCACCTTATTTTCCATTTTAATGAAATGGGAACATTAGTCAGGCTCTGAATCGTTTATTCTCAGGCCAGCTTGGGGTGCCGAAACTGAGCGCCTACGAATGGAACAAAAGTCACTTCTTTCCTGCGAATAAGTTGCAAATCTGGGCCAGCCACTGCTGAGACCCACCGTGGCCCTTGGGCTCACTTAAGGAAGGGCTGTAAAAACCCTGACTGATTTACATCAGTGCTGCCCGGGCTTCCGCAGAGCAGCGCCGCCTCCCCTGTTCCACTGTTCCACTGTGGGTGCTTCAGAGACCCACAGAGGGCTGGGCTGAGTGCAAGAGGTGTAGAGTGGGGGAGAAGAGAGAGAGAGAACGAGAGGGGCGAGGACCGAATAGGAGAGCAGGAAAAAGAAAGGAGAGAAAAGAGAGCGAAAGAGTGAACGGGTGAGGGGTGGGCGAGGGAGAGGTCACAGGTCACAGGGGCAGAGCAGGGCACTCCCAATCAGCACTGTGTAAACAGGCCTCCTCCTGGAGTGGACAGGTTGGGGGGGGGGGGGGCTGGGGTAAGTCCTCCACGGGCCACTGAGGCTGTCAGCAGAGCAGATAACTGATGGCAGGAATGTGGCATTTGTTCTTAAAAAGAGAGAGAGAGGGAGGAAGAAAAGGAGGGGAGGAGGAGGAGTTCAACTAGTGGCAGAAAGTGGGGGCCGCCAATTAACATCTACTTGATGCATTCATACAGCCGGGCCTCTGGCTCCTTAAGCCCTGCAGCTGCATTTGTGCTGGCAGGCAGCTCCCTGCTTCCCCGGCCTCGAACGCTCACACGGAGATCTCCTTAACGACACAACAGTCTCGGGTCCACCAGGCTTACATTGTCAGACTGTTCAGTCATTACTCCGTAGGCTGCTGGTCAGGGGCTGAAATATGTGAAGAAGTTTATTTGCTTTGGAATCGGTGGGCCAGTTTTCCTCGTAAACAAAGAGCCAATTGGCAGCGTACTCGAGCTCCCAGATAAAACCTCTACCCGCCTAATCTTTTAATCTCTTATTACACTATATCACCACAGATTCTGTCAACTTCCTGAACACCACCTCGTGCCTGTCTCATCTCGATGTCCTCCATTTACATAAAGATTGCGGTTAGGAAGACTGACACCAATTTAGGAGTTAAGCTGCACCGACGGGATTAATGTGATCCTCAAGTCCTGTCTGCAGCCTCTGCGTGTGTCCTGTCTGCCTGCAGACAGGCATTCATCTTCCTCTGATCCCAAAACAGTTATTAGCCTGTCCTCCCATCGGGAGAATACGGAATCGAGGTCGGAGTCTGCTGACCTGGTGACTGTGCTCAAAAGAGAGACACGGTTCTCCCTGCGTGCCTTCGCTCAGCAAATGGAGCCATGATCCCCGTCATTGACCCTCCCTCTACCACCACCCGTCGTGGTGGCCTTTGAGGCCAAGTGAGGTGTAAACAAATCCAATATACACTGCATTGTATGGCACCCCAAGGGTCCCGGTGAAGTTACTCTAGAGGTACAAATCACTTCGGGTCACGGTTTGCTTGCTTTTTCTTGCTCTATTTCCCAGAGGGTTGCAGTTCCCCACACAGGGAACGCTACCCAGCCACCCACCGCTACCATCATACAGGTTTATTTACATTTCCAAGTCCGAGATTGATTGAATGGGCCCCTTTTTGGAAGTGTACCTCCACGGGCCTGCTTAGTGTTCAAGCTGGAGACCACCGTGCAGAGAGGGGAAAGGTCCATACAGTCGGCTTCCTATATCACCATGTCATCCAACTCTACAGACAGTGAGGATTTCTGTCCTTAAGCTACCATATATCAGCGTTATCGGTTTGACTCGCATCTTATTGATGTTTCTCTGGGCCTGCTGACCTTGCTTGAAATTTAAAATGAGAATTCCCCCAAGTTTTATGTAAATGCTGTTTTCGACCTGTGGCAGCAAAACTTTGTTCTTGCACAACAACTCGGTCTGAGAAAAATGCAGCTCATGGAGAGCTGGATGCTTTTCCAGCGTGAGTCATTTATTTAGAAAAAGGACAGGTTGAACTGGGAAGGCACCATTAACAGTGATTGGTGCTATTTACTTAACAAACAAAGAAAATCTGATGAAAAAAGATGTGAAGGCTGTCTTTGGGAATGTCATCTCCATCTTACCCCTAACCAGCTCCTTTCTTGCTAATGATTATTTAATGTTAGCCACATAACTCCTTGTTTTGCATTCCTATCATGTAATTTTTGTAAATTGGCCCAGATTCCTGGCACTTTTTCTTCATTGCTTCACTTCAGTCAAGGACATGCAGCTGAGCACAGTGTTGTGTAAATAGGGGTGTACAAACAGCACTGCGGGTCAGCAGGGCAGAGGACAACTATCCGTTTCCTGGAGAACATCCTCTCCTAAACGTAGCGGACAGTTATCAGGTCACTGTGGGTTCAGCCTCAGGGCAGGGGCTGCTGCCGGTCTGCATACTACTTCTACATTATTAGAGAAGTGCAAAGGAATGTGCGACAATCCGGTGCGTGGGAAAAGCACACTATTACTGACCAGTAAGCACAGAGCTTTCTGGTGGTATCTGGTTACTGACACAGGTTTTTGCATGTTATCGAGCCTCTAATGTTTTGTGCAGAGGTAGGCGGACTGATTGAAATATCAAAGTATCAATACCAACGCTGGTATTGGAACCATACTAGAACAATATGATCAATGCTTTGATCCTATTTACTTCTATGCTCTCCCAAAAAAACATTTCAAAATACATGACAAGATGAAAAGTGGGTTTTATTTTGTTAATTCATTATTGTAGAAAATAAAATAATTTTAATGATCTTGTTCAGACTTTATTCATTTCCTTTGGAAGTTGAAAGTAGTGGTATCGGTAATACTGGTCCTGTATTTACATGGTACCAAAACAAGATTTGCAGCATAAGATTTTGCATAAGCCTACAAATTAAACATATAAATTGTAGGCTCAAGCAACCAACATTAATCATGGTGAGGCTTACACCTATAAAAGGAATGACAGAGGCAGTTTCAGCATCCCTGGATGCCAACAAAAGCTCCTTTGTGCCCACTTATGTCACTGCGAGGTGCTGCGAGGGCGTTTTGGAGGAGTCCTCACTTGCATTAAGGACCTGTCGGAGGTTGCACAGTTCAGTGGAGCAGCAGCGAGTCTATTTGTCTGCGTGAGAGCTACGAGCACCTGCCTGCGTCTGAACACATGAATAAGAGATTGCGTTACGGGCCAGTGAATCAATTCACATAATATGATGTAGTGCAGTCAAAAGATGGCAGTTGCTCCAGATGCATATCACTTAAGTTCACTTTTTGGCTAATTGGATGCGACATGCCTGCGAGGCTGTGCAACCAAACTAATGTGAGCAGCAATGCAGCCTGACTTGTCAATTGGGGCTGACGCTGTCGAGTCAAGTCACAGCCAGCAAATATTCTCCTTCAACTACAAGTTGCATCTTTTGTTTTACTTTGTTTTACCCAGCTGAACACATGCACGTGGATGTTAACAGACTTTTTAACTAGGTGTTATTTATATTTTTAAAATGTCACTGAAGCTTCTGCATTAGGTTTCTAGTAAAGCTGTGCATTTGTACTACCCTTTGCTGTGTAAGTTGCATGTTTTAGGCTAACAATTTCATCTATCATCAGGTCATTTTTAGCTGTTAAATTATGTATTGTAAACATTTAACATTTAGTGATTAAAGTATTCTTTAAAATCAATGCACTGTTACTGTTGCAGGCTCTGTCCAATGAGTGATTTGTTTGTTTTTTACTCTTCTCTACATTCTTCAATGCAAGGTCTCTTTTCCTAGCTTCCACACATGTTTAATTTGTCCCAGTATTCACCATTATAGTTTTCTGGGGAAAGCTCTTGATAGCTATCAGCTAAAAAAAAAAAAAAAAAGTAATATTCTCTTCTTGTTTTGGTGCTATAGGCTAGACACAGCTTCCAGACCTGAAAATTAAAGCCAACATTTTAATTACCACCAGGGGGCAGTACCTGTGGTTGCAAATAGACTTGACAGACAGCAGTTTAGAAGTTTATGAGAAAATAATGTTGTTAGATCTGACCAATGTAAATAGTTTCCTGAAAGTTTATGGGCTCAGGGTGTCATTTCAGCAAGGTTGGATATTCCGGGATATGCTTACTAGCTAACAACTTGAGACTGACAAGTCGTTAGCCAATTAATGCGTTCCAGATCAAGTTGGAAATCGGATTTTCTGAATTCCCAGTCAGAATTTTTTTTATTTTAAACTAAGAAAATCGGAGCAGCCACACAAACCCCGAGTTAACAATCAAAGATGGCAGCAGCAGTTGACCTTTTAATCTACTCTGCCACTGTTGTGTATTTGAGACTCACTAAATTAGCCAATGCAGAGAACTGAACAGGCTCTATCCACGAATGTGCTGCAGCTGTGTTTCTGAGTGCAAAAAAACTAGTATGGTGCTGTGTTGTTAGTACTGCATGAATTGTTTTACGTTACCAACAAGCCAAACAAATCCTGTTTTTCAAGCTTTTCCAACTTTACTAATGAAACGCTCTAACTGTAACGTCACTCCCGAATTACCGTCATCCGACTTCCAAGGTAAATGGATTGCACCACATGCACACATCTGGCTTCAAAGCACAAATATAGCAACAACATTTATACTCTCAGGCTTCAGAACAGGACTCCATAAAACAGTGGGTAATGCCACAGGTAGGGTTGCCAACTCCCTGAAAAATAAATAAGGGACACCTCATGGCCAGGGCCGGGCAACCCAGTTGTCTTCACCCTTCCCAGTGTGGTAGCTCTTTTTTGTGTGTGTGAAATTATTTTTTAACCATTTGACTTGAATTTGATTTAAGCAGATGCATATTCTTTTTGATATGACCATATGGGAAACAAATGATCATTTAGTCATTTATTTTTAGCTCAAAATGACAACATTAACACAGTAAAACAGGTCTCTTTCTTAAACAGAAGCCTGTCATGCTTAACTTTTGAGAATATAAGTAAATCTTTCTTTAAAAGAACTCTGTCCTGCTTAACTTATTATATAAATTAATAGAAAGCAATAGAACGAAAAATATTCTTGTAACAGTGCACATATAGTGCATTTAGTACAATTGGCTTCAGCTGAGGTATTATTTCAGCTTTTCTAAAGCTAATCAGCTGCTCCTGTTTGTAAACCCACTTGTTCCCATGATTATGCATCTTAACTCATCATCGTTATTCATCTATGTATTACTTTTATGTATTAGTCATCTATTTGTTGTAATCATCTATCCTTGCAGTTGTTTATTACACAAAATAAATTATATTATCACACTTCTGGCCACATAGCGCTGATATTCACTGCACATGCCCATATTAACCTTAACCAGAGGGTTTAAAAAAAACAAACCAGTGTTTACATACCATATCTGCTTCTGCCGTGGCCTGGTGGATAAAAAATTGGTTAAGGGTTCCCCGAGCTGTCACGCCCCTCATGTTCTTCATGTGCCCACCACTAGAAGCATGCCTATGGAAAAAGTGCGCCGGCACACAGTGCAGTGCACGTTATAGGTGTTATCGTGTATTTACCCAGCCAGGTGTTTTCCTTTTCCCATTCCTCCCTGTACTTTTGCAGCCTTTTTTTTCTTTCTCTGAGGGGAACAAACATTGCTGCTCTAATGCTGGGCTTACACTGTGCGATTTTTGGCCCATTTTGAGCCGATTTTTGAGTCGTGCGACCGATTTGGTGATCGGCCCGTTTTTGGCCTTCATCGTGCATCGTTTAGTATACGTGGGGTAACGAGAAGCGGCTGTGTCACCACACCCGCTCACACTGCTCACGCGCAAACACGTAAACGTCGGTGAAAAAGACGGAGCAGCACGGCTGTGCAGCGTGTGATCTGGACACAAGCGATGGAGGCACAACTTGTAGAACTTTGGAAAGCTCATCCGAGCCTTTTCCATGTGGCATCACAAAATGATCACGACCACAACAACCGTGAAAATAGTTGGATTTACACTGTTGCTCAATCACAGCTGCCTGATCATGTTTTTCATTAGCAATTTAGCAAAGTTGATGGTGTTGGTGTGTGTGTGTGAGTGAAAGACAGAGAGAGCGACAGATTTTCTGTTACAAGCTTCATGTTATGGAGGCACAGTGTGAGCTCTCAGGTCGCATCAGAGCATCGGGCGGTATAGTGTGAGACCTGCATCGTGACCTACCAACTTCTAACCCCTGCTAGTCAATCGTGCAGTTTGAGCAGGAGCTGAATATCGTGACTGAAAAAATCGCACAGTGTCTGCCCAGCTTTAGGTGTACTGTCGTCCGAGACTTGCACCGCAGAGTCGGCGTTTGTTTCCCTGTTGGCCATGCTTCTTGTTATGGTCATCTGTTGTCTTCCGGTATTTTCTCCGCAAGCGACCTTTCCTCGACCAATGAGATGAGCGGTAATCTGAATTGTCATACTCGAATTGTCATAAGTGTGCTGTCAGCTCATTGGTCACAAAGCAGGAGAGGGGCTGGGAATTATGTTTTCAAACAAAGCGTTAATTCCATTAACATTTATAGACTACGTTTGATTCTCACTGTATTACGGGACAAAGTGCGTCCCTTATTAGCTCAATACGGGACGTGTACTTTTGTTTCGAAATACGGGACGATTCCGTTTTTTAAGGGACGGTTGGCAACCCTAGCCACAGGACTATGCATACAGCTTTTATGCTATGTGCTTAAAGGCAACACCAATGGTTAACACCAATAGGTTCATTCTACAGCATTCTGTACTTACTTCGTAAAGCAAAAGACTTGCTCATTCCCTTTTTAAAGAGTTTAATCATTTATCCTCATATATCTTGCACGTTAGCTAGCATTTTTGAACTCCATGTTGTGGCCCATTGCACGTTTGGATATATTTACATTAAATACATTTTTGGCTACCTACCCCAAAAATGCCAACCCTGGCTGGGAATCATTTACATTCAGTGTCTCTCAGTGATAACTTGATACCAAAATATAAACCTTGTCTTTTTTTATCTGAGACTGAATACATTCTTTACTCTCTGGCTCATCATCTTTTTTGGCCTAACCACCGAATATGCGAGGCAGAGGAGGTTTAATTAAGCTAGTCTTGGGAGAATAATAAGCTCTACACAATTAAGCAATGTTCTGTAACTGCTTTTCCCACATCTAGCTGGGCTACTGCAGGATAGGTGGGTCTGAGCAGCACATCCTGAGGCTAGCTAGCTAGTGCAATTACAGTGCTGTCTCACAGTATTAGGTAATTTTAAATATAAAGGGTTTGGCCTGGTTTCTCTTTGCCCCAGTTAAAATTCCCTTTCTGCTCTGCCTAATTAGACAAAAACAGCTCCATCCTGTACTGTAAGTCTTAACAACCTAACATCACCAAGGTTTCGCTGATGTTTTAAACAGATGGACACAGAGCATGTACAATTGGATGAAACCGTTCTGTCTGTTTAACGCAGATAAAGACGACAGTGCAACACCTGCGCCTTTATTACTGATCAAAGTTGCACATTTTAAAGAGTAGCAACCGCATCCAGCATTGCCAAAAGGGACCTGAGCGATTCAACAGATGCGGCTTCGTTCGTTATCTGTGGAGGAATGTCAAGATTCAGATGTGTGAAACGCCATTCACCGAACACCGTCAGACGCTCCTGCACACTCGGCAAACCAATTAAACCAAGCATGCATTTTTAAAAGTGTGCCAGTGCTCATTGGTTTTTTATACCGTTTACAGACCCACTGGGGTGCAAATGAACTTTCCAAATGAAACTTGCTTTCTGGGTTTTTGGTTGTGAATATAGTGTGTTACATATTAAGAATGCCGTTGGATCTCCTTGCTGACAGGGCCTAAAGAGATTATTTTTCCAAGAGCGCAACCTCAGGGTGAGATGTTTATTGAAAATTCAATGAAAAAGGACCCGCGCTTATGGAGTCAAAACAGCCTCCAACACATTATGAATTAAGCAGATACTGATATGAATCTACTGTTGCACTCAGGAGGGGTTTTGCGCACATATATATATATTTTCACTAAAGAACGGTCTGCTTTCCTTACAGGGGGGGAAATAAAAATTGTGAAATGGCTAAAAAGCTCTACTCAGACAAGGCTAGTCAAACAAAGATGTATTACTCCATGACCCTTTGCAAATATTTATGACGTGATAAAAAGAATTCAACAGCAATATTTCAATGCCAGTCAACTTTTTTTTGTTTTTTTTCCAGAGTCCCACAAGACTAATCCCTGTGCATCCACTCACAAAGTAACATCAGCGTCTACCTCACAGATGCTGGATTTCAGCTGCGGTCAGCTGTGTTTTCCACCACGTTTCTGTCTGCAGCAACTAATAAGAGTATTTCAGCCTTCTACCTGCAACTGATGGCTGAGATGCACTCCTCAATAATGCATTAGACAGGCAAGCTAGCACCCCTGGGTCCCTTCTCTCTCTCTCTCTCTCTCTCCCTCCCTCCTCCTGCATGTACAGTACAGCCAAATACAGTGATGATGTTGCCTCTGCAGCCTGACTCAAAGGTGAGTAAGGCCTATTGATCTGTGGACAGAAAACACCACTTCTCATCTTCTCTGAGCCCAGCTGCAAAATGGATTGGGGAGGACTGTAGAGGTGGTGAATGTAATACACACACACACACACACACACACACACACACACACACACAATGTGTGTGCAGAGGGGTGGGGGAGGGTAAGGGGTGCTCGATGAAGACAGAAAGGGAGAAACAAACTGGAAAAGTAAGAAAGGCGCCAGCGCTTTGGTACTTTCTCAGCTTTCGGTGACATCACTGTGCATTTTCCCCTCTAGGAAGGAGCTTGGGTGGTGGGGGGGAGTGGTGTGGCAGCGGGAGAGTTGAGGCCAGGAGAAAAGTGGCAGCTACTTTTAGTGGTCAACTTTAACCTCATGGGCATTTTGAAAAACTGAAAAACTTCACGACAATATGAACTACAGCGCATCCACGAATCTCAGAGCACCACCGTCAACCTACGAGTCTGCAGAGAAAAGTGTTTTTCTGTCCTCCAATAACCCAAGGTGTGCCTGAGAGCTCAGCTCGGTGCACTTTTACACAAATACACGCTTGCAAAGGAAACACCTCGCCCAGTTCTACCCAGCTGGAGATGCAAATCTCACCAATTGCTACCCTTCGGCGGTGAATGCCTTATAATAAAGGCACGCTGTAGATTTTAAACTACAGCCTTTACCGTGTCACAGCTATTGGTAAAACGTCAGAGCTGTAAACTACATTTCCAATTGGTTGATCTGCCTGTCAGCCTGGCCTGAGAAGTAAAATTTACTCTACTTGTGCAAGATTGCCTGATAAACAGTCATTCCGCTGAAGTTAACCAGAGCAGAGCCAAGATAAAGAGCATTGTCTTCCCTATTTGTCTCTGTCCACTGGTGGCTCCCTAAGTGGACTCTCCATTGATAATTACACAATGCTTCCCTTCCCGCACAACAAAAGCTTCCTCAAGCAGATGGCAAATTAGTGCCAATTGTTCAAAAACAATGCAGAGGGCTGATGACAGACGCTCACGGTGCGCGGCGGAGACAGCAGCGGGCCGTTGTTTGGACAGAAGTTTTTTCCATTCAGAGTTCCCCGGTGCTGCGATCCCATACCAAGCAAAAGGGGAGACTGGGAATCATTATTTAGTACTCCGGGGGCCCATCCGTTTAACACACATCCGCCAAGTTCAGTCTGCCCCGGTAGACACATGGACTTGTTATTTCTCTCTCAGCATGTTAGTGGAAAACAGATGAGGTGCTGCTGATGCACTCGCTCAGGCACAGCTTTGACAGCAAGCTCTTCATTTTTTATTTTTCAAACATATAATCTGTCCGCGCTCGGGGTCGTTAAAGTAGCACCAACTTCAGAGCGCCACTTTATTAGGCTGACAGCTGAAGGTATTAGCTAGCTCTTCGCTCTATCGCAGCTTTTCACCAGTTTGAGCGCGTATGCGTGTGAAGCTGTTCTCCAAGTTCGGGCATTTCTTCCCGGCTGTCCTCGCTTCATCTACACAACGTGAAGTATTTACAGCATTTCACAGGAATGAAACAATATGTGTTGTTTCTGGCCAATTGCAGAGGTTTACTCGGTGTTAATGACTTCAGCAACGGAGCTAGTGACACACTCTGCTGACACACTGGACAATTCCAGCATTTGTACGAGCCGAGGACAAGTTGGCATACGCAGATTTCTGTGATAAATTGCAGCACTTGCTCTGTAGCGTCTGGCTTTGAGAAAATAAAAATAAAAAATAAAAAAAATCAGCCAGTTATTAATGTCCCGTAGAAATTTCCAGGGTCGTTTTTTTCCCCCATCTTGTAGATGAAAATATAAAAATGTATGTGTTTTGGTTGGTCACTTATTACAACGGCACACAGAGAGAGATGAGGTAGTGGTGTTCGGGGGGGGGTTCTATTTAAAGGAACGAGAGAAAAAACTGGAGCTCTGCTGAAAACCACGAAATGAAGAGGCCACAGCTTCTGTTCAAACAAGCATAACAAACCGAGACTTATTTTAGCCCCTGCTGGTGAGCGGTCCAGAGGGCACACACTTCTGAGCGGACAACTGCGGTGTTCAGCAAAACCCACAATCAATTACCATTAGATAATAAATCAAAAATACTAGACAATGCCAAGAATAACAGCTATAAAATAGAAAAAACCCACCCCATTAAAACATCACTCACTCTAAGACTATGCAATTATTACTTTTTTATTTTATATGGCATGTTTTTCAGGCACTGGAACCAAAAGGAGGTTGAGGCAATATAGTAGAAACAGCCCATTAGAGAGATGTTCAGTCATGGAGCTTTATAAATTATGGGGTGTGCCCTACCCAGTGTCCTGTTAGCATCTGAGTCACCCTCTTCTATAAGCAGTAATGTAAATGCACTGCTGCTTTTTAGCAGGAGAAAGTAGTCTTGTTTTTGTTTCTTGTCTTATGCGAGGTTACCAAGTCATCAGGACTAGGTCTACATTTATGCTAGCAACTCTGTGAGCACAGACTCACAGCATTCCTGCAGTGAAAGGACTTTAACAATCTCACTCTGAGAGAGTCAGAAGGAGTTTCTACCCACAGGCAATCAAACTGTTGAATAACCAGTCCTAACTGGTTATTATCTGTTGTTCTCCTCCACTGCACTTTATCGCTGCAATGTCTCCTTTTCGGCTATGCTGCAAGTACATTTACAAAGTCTTTATTTTTGTTCGTGTATGTTTTTTTATTTTTAAGATCACTTAAAGTAGAGCTTAAAGTTTCTGTGGGATGATTGCTTGCATTAATAACACAGCTATAGTTTTTTAATTATATCGATTTTATACTGTTGTGCTGTGTGTGTGCGCGTTTGTGGGAAATAATTATTTGATCCTTTGCTCACTTAAAAAACATCTAAATGATTCAGAGAAGGCTTGGGACAAAGTGTGGTCAGATGAAACCAAAATCGAGCTCTTGGGCATCAACTTGACCCACCGTGGTTAGAGCTGTAAACATTATGTTTTGCACGGGACAATTTCACCACATAAAGGGGCCGATGGATGGGGTAGTTTACCGTAAAATCCTGGACAACAGCCTCTTTCCCTCAGCCAGAACACTGAAGATGGGTCGTATATGGGTGTTGCAGTATTGCATTGACTCAAAACACACTGCCAACACATTAAGGTCATGGAGTGACCTCACTAGTCTCATGCAGAAGTTGAGTTTCTGGCAGCCAAGACACCTAAAGCAGCGGTCCCCAACCTTTTTTGTGCCACGGACAGGTTTATGTCCAACAATATATAGGTGTCACGTATAAATACAACAAAATAAAATCAGTACCGGTACTAAAAAAAGAAGATTTATTCATAACACACGGGAAAAGACCCAGGGAAACAGAGTTAACAATACAAACGATTCAAAAAATAACGATAAAAACTGATAAAAAACCCGAAAACCATAAATTTCCCACTTGAGCCTCAACTTTCACGGCCCGGTGCCGGTCCGTGGCCCGAGGGCTGGGGACCGCTGACTTAAATATTTAGATTTAGGCCAGCTTCAATTCAGTTCAATTACAATTCATTTTTATAGCATCAAATGACAACTGCAGTCGTCTCAAGATGCTTTATATTGTAAGGTGATAGGAAAAGAGAAAACCTCAACAATCAGATGACCCCCTGTCAGCAAGCACTTGGAGAAAGGGGGAAGGAAAAACTCCTTGTCAACAGGAAGAAACCTCAGACAAAAGCAGGCTTTCAGAATTCAAACTGGGATCTGTTTCTGTGGAAGAACCTGAAACCTGAAGCCTCTGCCTCCCATTCTACTTTCAAATATCCTAGGAGCCACAAGTAACCCTGCAGTCTGAGAGTGAAGAAATCTGTTGAGCTTCATAGTAGTGAAGAAAAACATTAAGTTGCGTCTGTCAATGACTAAACTCAGTTACTCTGAGCCTTAAAAATGCAACGATGCAAAATTTTCAAAGGCCAAATCAACTCCCTCTTCCCTCCATCTCTTCTTTTTAAAACATTGATTTACAGCCATTGACTTCATATAAAATTTGATGAATAGGCAGGTTGTGGCCACAGAGAGATTGAGTGTTTCCCGTCTCCATCGACGGTGGGAAAAAAAAGCTAACCTCCCGGGGAACAGAAGGAGTGACATGTTCATGCATGTCAACTTAAAAGCAGGTATAAGAAGCCCCTCAGCACATCCTGGCTCTCCAGTTCCTGCTGTTTGTTCCCCTGGAGTAAGAAAGAAACTGAGCTGAAACCACAGGATGCTGGAGGAAAACAGCTCACCTTGTTTTGGAGACTTTTGCAATTGCTGGGGGAACCTATGAAGTTATCTTGTCTTCTTCCCAATCCTCTGTTTCCTGTGTTTCACTGACTTTACCTTTCTCAGAGCTTACTGTATTTCCTCGTGATTACACTTGTTGAGAAAAGGGAGCGTGTCCATGTGAGACTCCCACCCTAACTGCGGCCTCTTCTTCTCTTTCTCTCACTTTGCCGCAGATCATCATTTGGAAAGGTACCCCACAATTAAGTCATTTTTCAGGAATTTGGCTCCCCAGTGGTGAAACACTATACGGAGCCGGTCTGATTGGGCCGCTCAAAGCCATAGCTGGAGTGTATTAACTCTCCTCTTTCTCCAAAAGTGTCATTTGTCATGTTCTTGGCAGAAAAATAGAGCTCTAGAGGAGACAAGTGAAGGTGTCCTCAATACAAAACAGCTATCATCGTCATCGGGGGCAGCAGCGGTGTGAAGAAATCTCACCTGTTCCATTAAACTGCAATAATCCCCCCACTCGAAGCAAGCAGCGGCGATTGGTTTACCAATAGCATCAGCCCGCACTCATCATTCTGCCTGACATTTGTAATGATAGCCGAGTTAATGCTAAAGCCTCCCCGCCTCATATCCCTCGCTCTCTTTACGCACAGATTAATTTCAGCTTCGGGCTTGACAGACAGACACATCATCAAAACCTGCCCTGCAATACGGGGTTACTGAGCCAAAGCTGGCATCAGGAATGTGTATGCACCTGCATGTGTGTTTACATGTATGTGCGCTTCTCACTTCCCGCCTTCTGCACGCTGCCTGCCAAAGCCACTTCCTTAAACATGCCAGACTTAATCCTGACATTGCTGAAGGGGAAACAGTGCAAGCAAGCTGCCGAGTGAGTAGACGGAAAGATGATAAATAGTCCAGGTTATGTGCCCAGGTGTGGCTGTTTACGCCACACACCTGTACCAAAGCTGTATTTAGAAATAAGCTCAATTATCCTCTGCAATCTCTGTGTCTGCAACCATTTTTGGCACACATACAGCAGTATTTTTGAGAACACAAAGCCACAGTAGCAGAGGGTAGTGGCTGTGGGTTTGAGGTGTTCTTAGCTTCTTTTTTTCCTTTTTTTGGCAGCATTTTGCTTTAAGAGAAGAAAAAAGCCCACAAATGTCAACACGTCCTCTTTGGAAACCTACACCCTGCTCTGTTTCCTCAGCCACGTTGGTAACAACTTCAGGGCCAGGCTCGGCCATATATGCATCACAGCTGTTTATGCCATTGCAAAGCACAATGAGTCTTTACAATACTTTGCAATTACGGTGACTAAAACAGGTCATGCATGAACACTAATTGCAACATATTGTGAAGACTCGTGAAGCTTTATGCTTTTTCTCCACTTTCCTGTTTTCTTTGGGGGCACATGACCTAAGAAATCAGAGTAAATGGATTGTCCTAATCTCAAACTATGGTTAGCTACAGTAGATTAACATAACATCTTATGTGAAGTATGACTAGGTCTTTTTAAATTGTGAAAATCTAAACTTCTGTTGTTTTCCAAATAAACAATTGGAAAACACATCAGATCTCAATGGGAAAAAACCCATCCAGGATATCTATACTGATGTTGACAGGATGATGTGTTAGGAACAAAAGAATCCCACCTTGTTTAATGGAAATGAAAATGATAAACCTACAGAAGACTGAATTTAAAGACATCCCGAAAATCAAAGTCACAAAAATACTGCGGTGTGCTAGTCCAGCAACTCAAAATGCTACTCAGCGTTTTGTATGGCCCTTATGTGCTTAAATGCACGCCTGATAATGTTAAAGCATGCTCCTAACCTGATGGATGAACAGAAACATAATGTCCCAAAGGTGTTTAGGTGGGGCGAGTGTGGGGCTAGTCAATGGTATTACCGTATTTTCCTCACTATAAGGTGCACTTAAAATCCTTAAATCTTCACAAAAATCGACAGTGCACCTTATAATCCGGTGCGCCTTATGTATGAGTTCTGGTTGTGCTTACTGACCTTGAACTGATTTTATGTGGTACACGGCGCTCAGCAATCTGTCAGAAAATGTTTTAGTACGACTTTGGTAAGCTATGAAGCCGCACCGCTTGATGGATTGTCAGAGCATTATGGCTACCATAGTCAGGAGCCTCGCGGAGTAATCTGGGTCCAAAACTCCGTCCGCTTCAGGTCCCAAAGTCAAACAAACACTGAGAGTTAAAAACTGCCTAAATTCTTTAATCTTTAATAAAATCATCAGCGTTGCTGCTTTACCAGGTGTAACAATTAAGTTTAACATCCAGGCATCCATGACAACAGAATTTATTAAATATAATGGAGTTAGAAGTTAGCAGGAAGTTAGCTCGCTAGTTTCCACCTAAACATGATATAGCAGAGACCTTCCCAAAATGTGGGGCCCGCCCTTTGCAGGGGGGGGGGGGGGGAAACCCCCCCAAAAAAACAACGCTTGGACACTGCTAGCACGGGGCGCCCACAGAAACGCGAAGCAGGAGATGAAGCATCACTGAATATGTTTCCAAACCAACTTTATTCTAAGCTAAAGACTAGAAAATATGGTGAAGCAAATCTGCTCTTTGGTTTCACCTGCACAAGTGCCAAGGTAGGACTCCCCTGCAGAATTGGGTTTCCCTTCATCAGGAGCAGCGCTGGGCTCTTCAAATCACAGACAAACAGTATCCCACATTCTTAAGTTTTAGTTCACAAACACTTGTTTTAATGACTAACTACTCCTGACATTTTGGAGATGTTAGCTCTTTATACAGTAAAGTTACAGTGGGATACAAATAATATCAGGCTGATCCTGCCATGCTTTATTCCCCCGGTTCAAATCACGGACAAACAGTGTCCCACAGCTGTTTATTATTATTATATTATTACACAGGAAAAAAACAACTACATGTAAAATTATTACACCGTGATGCCTCTGCCTTTCTAAATAGAGGGACAGTAACTGCGTGTGTGTATGTAAGCGTGTAAAACCTGCAGATAGTCAGATTAACAGTATTTCTGCAATTCATCTCATGTAAACAATAACGTGGAGCACAGCGTTACGTGAAAAAAGGCACATCCCTTTGACGTTGCGTGACGAACTCTGTATTTCTCGTCCACACGTAAACGCAAAGAAGGAGTTTTAAAAAATCTCAGTTTTCGGTGATTCGAAACGCCGTTTGCATGTGGACGAAACAGCTGCGTTTTCATAAATACCCGTGTAGGTGCGGACGTAGCGTAAAAGAGTCAGTAGTTTATTTTATTACTACCTGTAATTTATTGCAGATTACTTGCATTTGCTTAATTGTTTACTAAATGTTTGAGGTGTGAAAGAAATCGCAATGGAGCAAAATATGGGTGTGTGTGGTTGGAGGATGTGTTTGTGTGTGTGCGCTGACAGATTTCTGAAAAAATTAAAACGTACAGCTCTGCTACCACTTCCAACATAAATGAGGACAGAAAACTAAACAGCAGTGACGTTTGTAGGGTTACTGAAGGTGGGCTAGCTGGAATATAATGATGTGCTACGTGACCGCTAGCGACACAGCCATGTTAGTATAACATAAACACAGTGAAGCTGGAGGATGAACGCTAACTATTTTCCACTCAATAAAAGTTCACATGAAGGTTCCTGATGGTTAGGGACAAATACAGTCGCATGGCAAGATTCTGTAAACGGACCAAACTTCAGTCAGGAGAACAACTGAGATAATCCATCCACAATACGAGGTTAGTCATTAATATACTGCAACAACATGGGAATAGAGCAGCTGCGAGAGGATTCAACATTAATGAATCGATGGTACGGAAGTGGAGGAAGCAAGAAGAATGAGTTGAGTAAAGTTTGACTTATCTGTTTTGTTTCACTTAGTGTGCCGTATAATCCGGTGCGCCTTATGGTCCAAAAAATACGGTAATACTTTCATCCTCCAGGAACTGGCTGCATGCTCTCGCCACTTGAGGCTGGGTGTGGAACCCAAGGATTTCATCCTGATACTTAATGGCAGTCAGGGTCCTGTTGCCTTTCAGTGTGTCCCTGTATGGACATGCCTCCCCAGACCATCACTGACCCGCCACCAAACCCGTCATGCTGAACGATGTTACAGGCGGCTTAACATCCTCCACAGCTTCTTCAGACCCTTTCACGTCTATCACATGTGCTCAGGGTGAACTTACTGCCATCTGTGAAAATCACAGGGCACCAGTGGTGGAGCTGCTAATTCTGGTGTTCTATCTACGGGCAGACACTCAAGTGTCAATCGAGCTCCACGGTGCCGGGCAGTGAGCACAGGGCCCACTAGAAAACACCCGGTACTCAGGCCACACTCATGAAGCCTGTTTCTGTGTTTGGACTGACACATTCACACCAGTGTCCTGTTGGAGGTCATTTTGTAACTCTGGCAGAGATCATCCTGTTCCATCCTGGGAAAAATATCAGTGGTCTGCACCTGTGAAACCATTCCCGTTTTCCTGAAAGAATCAGTTGGAACTGATTTTTATAAAAAAACCCTCTGACACTGACAGAGTTATAATTGACCTGGTCATCTCTGTATCAGAGTCTGACCTTTCTCTTTCCCTACCTTTAATCCATCTGTCCATGTCACCTGCCCACTGGGACCAATCAGAGAGGATTGATGTGCAATGTGGATTTTAGAAAACTGACAAAACAGACCTGCCACCTCTTGCAAAAAAGTATACATGATGAAGATAGATATAACAAACTGAGCGTACCACAATGACAGTTGTGTTGAACGCATGTTTACAGTTGGCACTGGATTTACTGGTAGCATTTAGCATAGATTAGTGTTTATTCAATGGTAGCACTGGCACCTCCAGCATTATTTTACATGTAACAACAGGCATCTCTGTTTCCTGGCAGCATCAGCATCAGTTCAAAGGTAGCATTACAATTTTATTAGCAGTTGACAGTTTTTGTCCTCAGTTAGCATATCTGTGGTACTCATTTCTCCACCTTTTCCTACATTATAGACTCTTGCTGTTTTAAAACTGTTTTTATGTTGCTACTGTTCATTTTTCATGTGCTTCTGCTTCGTGCATTAAAATAAGTTTGTCCAATATATGAACATTAGCATGAACTTAAGAAGGGTTTATGTCAAAGAACGTTCTCTAAAAACTCTAATGGATATACCCACCATCGTCTCCGGTATCTCCAAAACCGCTATGAGCCTGCAAACCTGTGCCTTGGATAGTTATTGAGCACATGGAACGCGAACATAATCCACTGGTTTTGTCTATCAGTGCCTTGCTTTCAATATGTGCACAGTAAACATATATCACTCTTCCTAGCAGTGGCACAAAGAGCCACTGAGAGAAGAGGGAAGTGGAAGAGGAAGAGATAGAAGATACTGTCCTTAAAATACAGAAGTCAGGCCTCTCCATTCCATCTGTCACCGACTCCAACCTGCCGTCTCCTCAGCCTCAGATTGTCTTGGCAGCCTTTTCCTTCCTCTGTTCATGTGAGTGAGGATTTTTTGTTTTTTTGTTGGTTTTTTTTGGGCTGACATGCATTAGCTGAATTTAAACTAAGGAGCACATAAGGTAATTCAGAGTATACTGGGTCGTTTTTGTAGTGAGAGGCGGTACACAGGAAACTCTGAGGTGCTGTTTTACAAAGAGGGGGAAAATACAAAGCGACGCGAGACATGCAGGTTGAGCTTCTGGCATCAGTTTTACATGTTTACATGCAGGATTGTGCTCATTTACAATGATTACGCCTGAATGTCAACATCAACATGAGCCCATCATAAATCAAGGGTTTTCAAATTGTTAGGTGTGCCTCTCCCGCAGTGAGACGAGAGCGAAGCAAAGATGCTGCTTAAGGAGAAAGGGACAGATGTATGGAGGATCAAAGGTGGGAAATTATATGCCAATAAATAAATAATCCTTTAAATACAACTAATATAGGTAGTAACGTTTGATAAAAGGTAAAAAAGGATATTTATTTTTCACGTTATTTATTTACTACTTTATTACATATATGTCCTAACATTTCTATTTACTTCATAAATTGTAATTTTTGTCGTAATAAAAATAGGGGAATGGAATGAAATACATTGAAAAATAAATATCAGTTAATTAAAAACCATCTAAAAGAAATATAAAACTTACAAAATATGTCATAAATATATAAAATATAAAACAGTATAGTTTTTGTTCTCCTGCTTGACGAAGTGGAGGAAAGCCTTCCGCCTCTTCTTGCCATGCAGCTGTAGTCCAACATTAACAAAACCTAGCATATATCACCCTGCCGTGTAATTCAATCTTTCCCAGAGGTTCAAAAAGCAAACCGTATTCCTCCAACCGAGGCTTGAAGTAGCATCTGTCAATAAAGTAGAAATGAAGGGCTTGATTATACAGGTGGCTGGCCGGGAGCCATCTCCCCCAAGACAGGAGAGGAGGAAGAGTGAAAGAAAAGAGGACGAAATGTAAGAATTTGGTTGTTTTACTTCGGCCCAGGCCCTTCCTCGCCCGTCCCATGCAACAGCTGCAAATGCACCAGTCAAAACAAATCTGGGATGCCAAGGGCTGTTTTGCTTTCTGCACACACGCCTCAGACTCACCTGTACACACAAACACAAACCTGCGCTGCGCTTCTTCGCTGATTTCGTCGCTCCTGTGCGCCGGCTCGGTGAGTTCTCGCTCAATAAGCCTCTCTCTGCGTTCTTTAACGTCAAAAATAAAAATCGCTGTCTTCCCTGTGTATGAAAGTCACTTTGGGCTAACAGCACACTGTACGCCTCCTCAGTCAATAAGTTTTTGAACAAAATGGCAACAAGACATGACGCGTAAAGAAGAGCTCGCTGGGAAAAATGTGTAAAAATTCAGAAATATACACAAAGAGCTTAAGAAGGAGACGAGACAGGTATGGCTTTGTGCTGAAACGCCTCTTTTTGTCTTCTCTTGGGTGCGACTAGAGGACAGGCCAAAAGAGAAGGGCTGTGCATAAGCGCATATATGTGTGTGTGTGTGTGTGTGTGTGTGTGTGTGTGTGTGTGTGTGTGTGTGTGTGTGTGTGTGTGTGTGTGTGTGTGAAATATCCACAGCTCCTCGCCCAGTAGAGCCAACTGTTCAAGCTGCATGAAGAGCTCCAATATTGCACCTAGCCAAATAAACCAGACGATTGAAAAACAACACGCAGGCCCAGCTCCACTCACAGTATACACCTAAACTTTTCCAGTGCTGCTCAACCCTTTTCAACCCGTCCACCGCCTCCCAACCAAAGCCCCTTTCCTCCCTCCTCCTATCCGACTCCTTTCTTCTTTTTTCACATGCTTTTACAGTGAGGTACGCTGAAAGCTCTCTTTGTTGCCACGGTCTGTGGCGTTTGAATGGTACCAAACAAGTGCCCAAGTGCACCGAGCCCCCAAGACGGCCACTGAAAAGAATTCTTCTCCTGACTTCTCTCTGGCCGAGCGACAATGAGTGGGACCACTCCTTTCTAGTCAAGCCCGCACTAATGGCTAAGACAATATTTGCAGGAATGAGGGGGATTTAATTTGCATTCAGGCTGTCTCCATTCCTTTTCAGAGGACTTGGGCCTGCTCAGTTCAACTGTGCCGCGGCCTCTGAAAGTACGCATTCTGCCGATTTCGCTTTGATTTTTTTTTCTTACCTCCCTCCACCACCGCTAAAACCCCCCAACTCTGTCTTTTTTTTTTCAAGGGAAGGGGTAGGGGGGTCTTTCAAACACCATTTGCTGTCTTGTGCTTGGATTCTCTAATTCAGAACTAGGGGGAGAAAAAAGTGGGATAAGGGGAGCTAGGGAAAGAACAGGTGTTGTCAGAAAAGGAGAGAACAGTGAAGTTTCAAGGATGTTTACTGGGATATTGTGGCTAACGTGTTTTTTTTCTTGCATATCATACTCATCCTCGCTTTGTGCTCAATCACGCTAATTGCATTGGTTTTCAGATTATCCTCAGGTGCAATACAAATACATCAGAGCGCTCGCGATCTTGAAGGGTCCACATGAAAGTGCAACTCGAAATGTGTAGATAGAACAGCCTCCAGGATTAGCTATAAAAGCTTTTTATCTTAAACTGATATTCCAAAAGCTATTGTTACAGGTTCAAAATTAGCTCCGGGCTACAAAAATAATTCCTCGGCCGGCACCCGATTAAATAAAGTAATTAGCAGAGTCGTTTTTAAAAAGGAGGGTGCTTTAGATTACAAAAGAAAAATACAACAGGCAAAAAACAGTCCCTAATGCTGACTGACAGCAGAGAGAGTGGTGAGATGTCGTATAACACCAAACTGTGTTTTTTCCTTTAGGCTTTTTTGAAGTCCTTTAAAGCAGGTTCCACACTCATACACACACAAATTAAGCAGCTCACACAGCGCTAATTATCACGGCTATGTGGGGTTTTTTTTTGTTGGCTTTTTTTTCCCCATTTGATGCTGGAAATGAAAATGTTCCTGAGGATTGTTACCATAGAAATCGCCTCGCTAAATGCCTGTCGCATCAATTGCCGCCGTATAACTGACTTTTTTGTTTTTCTTGGCTGACGAGAGGCTCGGTGCAATGCAGTAACAAAAGGAGCGAGGCGTCAATTTGAGTATTAAAATGAGAGAACCTGGAAAGCAGCCATGAGCCGTCCATCTACGGGCAGACACTCAGTTCGTTTGCATACTTATAGATGACAGTGAAATCTATATTTGGGATGTTTTGCTCTGAAGCAGTGATCTGCTGTGTATTTACTCTGCTTACTGAGAGCAGGAGCAACACATGAGCTGGCATCTGAGCCAGGAATATTCTCACACAGTCACCTGAAAAATCATCACTTCCTGTGTAATTTGAGCTTAAATGAATACAATGCAGATTTGAGACATATATTATTATATATTTGCTTTTTCCAGCGATAGATAAGAAGATATACACCACATCTGACAGCCTCAAAAGTGATTACTTAGGCTTCAGTCACACAGGCCTAGAGACCAGTCGATGACCTCCTAACAACCTACAGTCGCTAGCAAGAAATTTGAGTGATTGGCAGCAGTTGCTTCAGGTCACCAGGTGAAATCAGTTGCAAAAACAGGTACTACACGAACTGTCTTTGTGATTCCTTTGGTGTGAAGCAGACATTCTTTTCTATTAATATTTTTAAACTTTTTCAAGATGAAAAAGAACATCGCAAACATTCACCTTCAAAATAAAAGCCGATGGCAACCTGCTAGCTGCTAAAGCAATTGCAAGGAGGTTTTTGATTTAGCACCGTGAAGCTCTCGCTGACCAGTTTCACGTTAGCAGCCAGCTGGTCTCTAGTACCTCATCGGGACCTGACCTTAACATACAAATAAAGCTGATGTGGTTCTTTTGTGTCCAAATATATTTGAAGTTTCAACGTTACATACTAAACTGTATTTTTACTCAATTTGCATTGTTTTGTTTCTTGTTGGTCTTGTTTTTTCTGTCTTTTCCTGCTCTGATTTATGCCTCTAAGGTGTACTTTAGTCAACCTTTGATGTTTTAAAATGTACTTATGAATAAATTGGCTTGACTAGACAATACCTATATCAACAGTAACTTTGGCAGGAAAGCAACTAAGTTTAAAATGTCTACTTTTTCTTGTACTCTGACCTTTTTGGAGCAGCTGAATGTAGAGAGACAGATGTAGCCATTATGACCCACGATCACTCACACAGGACCCGGTGAGTAACGGCCCTTTGCATAAAATCCAGTCAATGCATAATTACTCAGGATGAATTTGAGTCATTTAGTTTTTCAAACCAAGCTTGATGTTTCTGATGTTTCAGCTCAGAATAAACAAATCTGAACAATCAGATTATTGCATATGGCAACAATTGCACTCATAGCTCAAATCAGGCACTTGTCCTGAATATGCAATGACATGAAAATCATAAAATAAATACAGTTTTACCTCAGACACACAGCTGAACACTAATCCGTCTCTGTGAAATGATTTCCTTACCTCCTCACGTGTGGTTCCAACTCTGCTAACAAGAGTTCAAAGTGCCCCATTGACATCCTGAAACATGTACAAGAGCGGCTGTGATACAGCTTCCACTCCTAGATCACACCATGAAATTCTCCCTGCTGCTGCCTTCTCGTGAGAACTGGATGATCTGTGTTTCTTTCTCGTTTGTCCGTATGTATGTAGGTTACACGGCAAGTTGGGATCCGTAAAATTCACAAATTTGTGTTGTTTTTATGCAGGGCGTCCAGTCATAAGTGGCCTACAAAACACTAGAATTTCCCTGTAGCAGAGACATCTTTTACAGGGTTTTAGCATTCAGAGACTTGTATTAAAAATGCAATTAACAGCAGTTCAATAAGGGGAGATCATTAGAAGAACTGAACATGATTTATTGATGTACAGAATTCAATATGAGGTATTTGGCGGTTAGACTCCGATGGCCATTCACAGCAGAACGTAATCCCAGCGGTGACAGGGATTAGGCAGGACCCCCCCGGAGTCTAGACGCTGGTGGTGGAGATGGAGGCGTGAGTGATGATGGGGAGGAGGTAGGTTGCACAAAGGCGTCTGCAAGGAAGAATGAGAGATGATCAGTGAGATTTGAAGGCTGATTGGCCTGAAGAAGGCCAGCAGAAAGATGATTGGGCTTGACCAGTGATGTCACAGTCAGCTTGACATCTTTGGGAAATGGAAGTGATGTAACGCCGATTAGGCACCGGTACCTTGGAAGCAGACAGATGTGTGGCTACACATCTGTATTGTTAGTATCCACTTGCAGAGATCAAACATCAGGAGGTAGACTGGGTCTTCCTCTAATCTGATGTCTGTATGTCAAAGTGGGGGAAATACTAACCCCATGTGTATCATTGTTTTCAGTGATACATGTGGGTAGGATAGGAAAAGCATATATAGTATAAAAAGTCCTAAATAAGTATGTCTTCAAGAGTAATGGGCTATTATTCAATAAGCCTCAAGAACTTAACAAATGCAGTCCATTTACAAAATGTTACAAAATCTTCAGCCATTAAACATTTAAACCCAGCTCTGCAGCTGTTTTCTACAATTTTGTTTTGAAGCACACACAGACACACACGTGCGTGCTTTATCTCACACAGCGCATGCTACGCTGACTGTAATTTGTCCTCTGAGGTTGTAACACTGACATAATACCCATCTTTAAAGCGACAGCACAGCGCTGTTGTTTTAAAGACATCTTTCAGCAGGAAAAATAGATGTAGCCTGTGTCGAGAGGTTTGTGGCTCTGGGAACACAAGATGGTAAACAGACGTTTGACAGAGCTGTTCACGCACACAAACACACACACTGCAATAAAGCGGTCTGTGTTCGCGTATTCTCTTTGAGATGTGTTTGGCGGGGATCAACGTGGGGAGCTTCGGCACCGCTTTGCTTGAAATGTGTGTTTTTAGTCATAAATATTCAGCTGACAAAATGAATAATAATAATAGTGGCAGGCACACAAAACAGGATTCTGGGATTCTGTGTGACTCAGAGGGTGACCCTTTCAAAATAAAGCCTGATGCTTTTTAATAATTGAGGAGCGCTCACCGGTAGTGAAAGGAATAAAATCACTTCTTTTGTTTCGGCCTGTTTAATTCTACGTTTTAGTGTCATTTAGCTTCGCCGATGTCACTTCAGACTCACTTGCTCCGTGTAATTTTTCGTGGAGGAGGGGTGGAGAGGGTCGGAATGGAGGGAACAGAGAGGCACATAACAACCACCAAACTCCAGTCGATAAAAGGAAACTTTCCACCAGAATCCACCTCTTTTCCAACCTTTTCCATACACTGGTCTGCAAGGTCAGCAGAGAAGGGAAACAGAGGGTGCATCTGCTGTCAAATCAAATCTGGTTGTCAAAATGTTGTGCCCCCACACACACACACACACACACACACACGCGCACCTTCACTGCTCAATTTCACAAGAAAAATAAATAAATAAAAAAATTATGTACAACTTGCAACAAAAACAAGGAGATGTTGAGCATGAGCCAGAGAGTGGAGTTGGTGGAGAGGAAGGGAAGAGCTGAACGAAAGTAGCGGGGGCGGTGGAAGGGGGGTGACAGGGGGCTGACTGCAAGCAAGTTTTGAAGCGTGCATTCGGTTTGTGTGAGGGCAAGAGGGGGGAGTGGGGAAGCACACTCATATTGAATGAGCACCCGTGCCAGGTCTCAGATTGAGGGGGACCAGCTCTAACCACCCTTTTTTGCCCGCGGTCATATTGACTCCAGCCAGGCTGTTGGGTGTGATATGACCGCAGGCTATGTGTGGGCCCTGGCTGCCAAGCTGGTTTCTCCGTGTACTGGGGAAGGTGGGAGGGGGTGGGTGAGAGAAACCCTGCGAGTGTGTTTAGTTTTCCACAGGGCAAATACCCGCGCTCCCATCTACCAAATTAACGAGATGAAGTCCCGACGATAACGATTCTGACAGCTTGTCTGTCTGCTGTGTGCCTTTGCCGGAGCGAGGCGGAGGCGCTCCTCTCTATATGGCGTGGAATTCCAATGAGCCCAGTCGGCGGACTGTTTGCATTGGTAATTGCATTCCCAGAAGCAATTTTAATGAATCTAAATAGCTAAAATCTCTATTCCTGTTCCACAAATCATGACAAGCTGAAATACTAGCTGGGCACTGCTCCATTATACTCAAGCATCATAGAAGGAGAAGTTTAAAAAACGTAATAATAACTTTACCCAAAACGCTGAAAAGTAAAAACAGTCGTCAGAATAGATTAGAAAAAGAAAGTCTTCACATTCCTTTTCCTTCCTATATTATTATGGAGAGCTTGTCACAGGTAAAGCCTTGCTCATGAATGACAGGTGTCCACCCTCTATGTTGTAAAATTCTGCAAGATCTCATTGCAACATGATTCATGGTTCTGCTCCAGGAATGTGCTCAACTGCTTTGCTGCTTCCTGTCAGCTAAAATTCGGAGATGAATTATGGTGACAGATCTTTAAAAAGCAAAGGCCCTGCGCCTGCTGTTCTCATCTCACACAACCGTGTTTTGTTTTGGGGGGGGGGGTTCTCTTTTAAAAGAGAACGTGATTTATTTTTAAGGGCTTTTACTGTACGGGAAATACTCACATACACACTTTATCCAGGTTTCAGTGAGCAAATGTTAACTGGATGTTTAGAAATGCAAATGGTGCTTTAGGTATTTCAAAGGAAGTCTGTGATTGCTTGCATCATGTTCCAAAGCGAGCAAGTGGCCAATCAGATAGGGACCAACCGCCCCCCCAGAAAATGAAGGAAGTATTAGTAATATAATTCCCTGGGTACCAGAGGCTGGCCTCATGCCTGCAGACAAACAGCTTTTATCTGTTTTTGTCCCTTCTACTGTACATATGAATCAGTTTAGGAGCCCCCTGTGTCCTCACGATCGATGACGAGTCAACGTGTCACCTCTGCTGGGGCAAAACGGACCACTTAGATATTTTTGACAATAGTTTCTTCAAATTATTTATTCTTTTTTTTCTTTGAATTTGCTTCCACTTGAAATAATATTCAATCGGCTTAGCCTGTAAGTTAATTCTTGGTGACAGTAGTTGCAAAAATAATCTTATCTCAGGGCCTATTTAGTAGCTATTCTGCTTTTGATCTTATCTCCTCCCTCGACAAACAGATTATATCTAGCTGCCATGAAATTTGGAAAATTTCAATTTTTTCGAGCAGATTAAAAGTTCTCATCATGGTTGGATTGATATTAAATGGCGGAACAAATATTTAAAGAGGACCAATTCCATTTTTCTATTCTTGGACTCTACTAAAGTAGCTTTCCGTTATTCACAGTTCAAACGGATCTTGTTTTATTCTAAGTCCTCAGACGAGCTGTTTTAGCGCCCCTCATTTATCGAAGCCAGCAGTTTTCTGATTGGCTGCTCCTTTCAAACAGACAGAGCATTTGCTGACCTCATCATTTTAATTTGGACACATTTAAATGTGCACATCCAGCACTGTAAGCACTTTACATCCACCCTAAATTAAATTATTGCTCATTATATAAAATGTAAGCTCTTTAACCAAAATGTTTTTGATGCTAAAAAATTATTATTGTCATTTTCTATTAGTATTAAAAAAAATAGTGAAACACATCATTATGTTTTGATTAAGATGCCAAATTACAGAACTATTACTTGCACTCCTGAACAGGCTTTGGTTGGATTTTATGCTTGATTAAGTCCACTAAAATTTGGGTATGAAAATGTGAGTTTGTTTTTTCATTTTAGTTTTAAGCAACAAAGTATTTTGACACATTTCCAAAGTATTTGTGTTTCCTTGTTTTTATGACAGGTGATCTAATAAATTTGTCATGAACTGTACATGACAGAAAAATAAGGCAACGCTTAACAGGTTTCCCTTTCAGTATGTGTAACGGTCATAAACAAACACACAAACGGTAAAAATAGCTGTAGATCTGAATGCTGTCTAATTCAACAGCAGTAAGTCATATGTGATGTTTATGTCTTTGGCATGGAACTGTGACAGACAGGACTCGATGTCATTTAGCTGCATTCACTTTAAAGGCTTTTTTTATACTACGGTTGTGTTAGACATACAGTGCAGGAAATGAGACGCTAGGGAGACACTGAAGTGTATTTTTTCTTTTTTCTGTCTTTCTTTCTTTTTGAAAAACAGCCCCAGAGCATAACTGTTACACCTTCTGTGTCTGATTGTGTGGATGTTGTTCTCTGGGTCATACTCAGCGTTTCTTTTCTTCCAAACATACCGGGTCGGGTTGATGCCAAAGAGTTTGATTTTGATTTCCTCTGATCACGGCACTTTCTCCCAAACCTTCTCTGAATCATTTCAGTGTTCACTGGCAAACCTAAGACGGGCCTGTACATGTGCCTCCTTGAGCAGGGGGACCTTGCGGGCGCTGCAGGATTTCAGGCCATTACACTGTAGTGTGTTGTTATTAATGGTGTTCTTGCTGACTGTGGTCCCAACTGGCCTTCAGATCATTAACAAGCTCCACCTGTAGCTCTCTGTAGTTTTGGGCTGAGCCACCACCTTTCTCACAATCATCCTGACTGCATGAGACAAGATCTTGCACATAGCTCCAGAGTGAGAGTGATCGATGGGCATTTTATTGTTCTTCCATTTCTGAATGAACAACACCAGCAGTTGTCACCTTCTCACCAAACGTCTTACTGATGGTCTTGCAGCTCAGTCCAACCTGTGCACATCTACAGTCTTCTCCCTGACGTCCATTGACAGCTCTTTGCTCCCGTCCATGGTGGTGGAGAGGCTGAAATGGAAGAAAGCGATTCTGTGCATAGATGTGCTTTAGACAAATAATGAGCTGAAATCAGGAGGATCTCTAATTGATATATTGATTGTAATCTGTGCGCCACATGGACACACAGCTAACTCTGGCTTAATTGTGAGGGATCGAATCCTTATTTCAGTCAGTGACATGCAAATCATGCTTTTATGTACGGTAATATGTGGGGTTTTCCTGGCTTCTTGGTTGATATTCTGTGTCTCTCCATTAAAATGAAACCACCATAAAAATAATTTCTTTGTAAGTGAGCAAACTTAGAACGTCAACAGGGGATCACTGTAATTATGCTGTATTTTAACAGTTGTGGCTTGTTTGGTTAGTCTTGTTTTTAATGGTGAACACATTAAGGAAGACTAAAGTTTCCAATGATGAGGTCAGAGTAGCAACAAGGTAGTTAGCGACAGCAGTACCCCTGATATACACTAGACATCTCAGGCAAACGGACCCTGTGAGCACATAAGTCCTACTACTAAATTTGTGTATATGAGACACACATATACACAAACGACACACACACCAACAGAGAATCTGAACTTGGAATCATGTAAAGCCACTCTAGTAGATTCACCCAGAGCAACAATAAAATACTAAAAGCAAAGCACACATCATTAAGATTCAGGAAGTGTGTTTATGGTAGTGGTGTTGGTGAAGTTGTTATGGTAATAGGCCAGCCTTTATAATTAACAGAATAGTGACTTTATGTTGTGCGTTTTTTGTGATGTTTTTTGTGCTATTTTAAGCCATGTGATTAACAATATTATAAATCATGTTTTTACATTTTGTAGTCTTGTAATGTGTTGACCGAGAGGTTACCAGTGTGTGAGAGTAAGTGGAGTCTTTGCTCAGGGTGGGCTAAGCCCCGAGATAACGCCTCAATAACCCTGACATTGTTAGCAGTTTTCTAAGAAGGCTTCTTTTGTAAGAATTACCCTCTCACGCAGCCCCTTCCACACCGTCAAACCACCATGAATACATCTCCATTGTTGCACCGTGTAATGCAACAATCTCATTATTACTTGATTGCAGGAGTTTGTCTCACTAACTAAATCTTGGCGAGGAGGCTGCGATGTTCACGCAGGGAGGAGAAAGACATCCAGGGGCGTGAGGATGCAGCGGTGGCCGGAGTCAGCGCAGGTTACCTCTGAAGGCTGTTCTATCAGCCTCCAATTAGATCTAATTGGATTGCCAGTCACCCCTTAAATTAGCTTGCCTAATAAGGTTTCCCGCTGTCGGATAACTGTGTGCAAAATAATGAATAAACGCTGCATTTGAGGTGTGACGCTCTGTTGTTTCACACTCGGAAAAGCTCAACAGAAATACCAATTAAGAGGAAGCCCGGGCATCAGAGTCAACAGGGGAGGAAAAAGAAGAAGGAGGAGGAAAGAAAGGGAGGGAGGGAGGGAGGGAGGAAGCAAGAAGACAAAGTTACGACTAAAGGTAAAGGAATGTTACATTTGTTTTCCGGAGACTGAATATTTAACAGTGTGGTTAAAAAGTAACACAATACCCAGGCACTGGCATTCCTATTAATTTTTAACCAGCTGAGCAGAGAATTTAGAGGTGTGCTCTCTGTAATCCCCTTTGCATGTAGAATCAGGATCCGACATGAAAGAAAGGAATTTAGAAACTAATCATTCATACAAGTAGAAATCAACCAACATGCAACATGCATGTGTGTGTGTGTGTGTGTGTGTGTGTGGGTGGGGGGGGGGGGGGGGGTGTGCGTGCGTGCGTGCGTGCGTGCGTGTGTAACCCCAAGAGGCCAAAGAACGAGATGTTATCCTGCTGACCTCCAGTCCTCTCCAGTTGGACAGTTTGTTTTCACGTTTCGTTACGCGTACGAGTAAAATGTCGCAATAAGCTACAAAGGGACCAGCCTGCCATCGAAAAAGCAACGAAGCTTCACCTTTTTTTTCTCATTTCAAAAATTCAATCTATGTTTAATTTTGTTGGACTTTTTCAGGGCACTTCTGCAGCCATTGTGCGAAAGTTTCTCACAATTCTATGCAGCAATAATTCAGAGAAAGAGGAAAAAATAGTCATGCATTTAACAACTATTGTGCACGGACACAGAGGCTTAATGTACGAGCTGCAGAAGCCCCCCCGGAGCCTGCCAGGACGTGCCATGCAAGCACAGCCTTTTCAATCAAATCAAATCTCCACGCGCCATAGCTGGAAACTTTGGCCTTCACCATGGAGGGAAAATGTCTTATCCTGATAATTACATTGGGATATAGAGATTGCATTGCCACAGGGTATGAAATACTCCCATTGCTAAAGCTTCTTAGCGCTGCTGCACTAGACTGGATGAGCCTAGCAATGCAGCTACGGTCCGACCGTGTTTGATCCTTGTAAAATGGGAGAAAATCAAGCACAGGCATGAAGTGCTGAAGTCCTACAAGATTTCATTGCTAAGGAGCAGGGATGAACGTGTGTACATAGTAGTGCATTAGTGGGAGCAGCTTTGATTTTATTAAAAGAAAAGTGTAAAAACCACTCAAACTAAGGGGGAGGGGGTCCAATTGTTTTTTGCTAGAAAAATTAGAAATATGTTCAGGAATTAATTGGAAAATGTGTAAACATACATTGCAATACAGTATATAAGGTAGAAAGAGCGTTTTAGTTTGAAAATCAACATTTTAGTATGATCACCTTCATTCCTCAACACAACCTGAACTCTCGTACTTTGCCTCTCGTTTTGAGTTCTTCTCGTCAGATACCAGTGCTGATTTAGTCTCGTCTGAGTTGCAAAAACTAATGTTTTAACTATGATAATACTGGAGTAGCTACCAGCACCTTAACAGCAAGCTTTGGCAAGATTTAGCTTTGTAATGGTGTTACTGGCAGGGCGCAAAGTGACCAATGCAGTGGTATAAAGGGCCTTTAAACCTCTTCTTTGGATGTTTGTTGCCCATTGTCCTGTTCTCTGTTAAGACGATCTCACATTACATTGGTAAAGTATTGGTCCAGGCTCCGGGAGGCCAGTCCATTACTGATAGTGTTTCACTGTATTTTTTTCTATCAGGGAATGTTTTTACTGAACAGTGTGTTTACAATGATCATCATGGTGAAAATCAAGCCATTTCCTATCACACACTATCGATGGTATTGCTTGGTGGGTCCCGAACACCACTGCCTGCAATGGAGCTCCAAACCATGACAGCGCTTCCACAGTGTTTTACATTTCTGTCGTACCTCTTCTTTATATATTGAAGGTTTATTTGATCAAAAAGAAATCCACTCAGACCATTTTCAGAACAAGATTTCAGATACTGTTCATCTGCTGTAGATAGGTTTTTTCAGTCCTGTCACTTTGGTTTTCTGTCCTCTGCTTGTCCAGTTTCCTCAGATTTTGTAAGGACACACTGCACACCGTGCCAATATGTAAAGGTTTCAGCTAAATATCCCTTTAGGAGTCACCTTGTTGGTGTAAAAATACTATTTATATGCCAAGCTGTGTTATTTAAAGAAACTTAAATTAAAGCACACAGGATTTTAAATGATTAAATTCTGCATGGGGTCTTTTCTAACATAAAAATATCTGAATAGACTGGTGTAGGAGGGGTTGTGGCTCCCACTGTGAGACAACAACTTTTCACACGTTTTTAAGAATCAAGAATATTTTCCACAGACACCCTTACATGTAGCACACACCAGGATATAAGCTGCATTCACTCTAATGGACATATGGTTTAAGTAAGGGTGCAGTGGAAGCTGCAGGGAGGACCTGCTAGCTGCAAATTCACCGGAACTGGTTTTGTTTTGTTGTATTTATCTGCGACACCTTAGAGGCTGGTCCATGAAAATACTTTCGGACATAAACCAGTCCGTGGTGCAAAAAAGGTTGGGAACCGCTCCATTAAAACAAGCTTTGGATTGTTTTCTGTGGAGGGGCTAAATTCTTCATGTAGCCACTTTGTACTGGGCAGTGACATTAGCAAGTCCTCTTAATCACTTGTTTGCACAAGCATTCAAAGAGGGAGGGGTGACAAGGTGAGGGTGTGACTCTTTCCGTCTTAAATCTTAAAATCAGCTTACTTTGATCTTATTTGTTTTTGTTCTCCTACATTCACTCCCACTAGACAGTGTAATTTCAATTTCACAGTGTATAAATAGCATCTGATTTTAGTATTAAAAACTGGGAACTTAATTCCCACTTTTTTGTTTTTATGTGTTTTTTGTGGTTTTGATCACCTGTACGTCTATCCGTGTAATGTAGCCATACATACTCATTCAGATGAGGCTGTAATATTCAATTTAAAAAAATAAAAACACTTTTCAACATGCTCTAGTTTGCTCCAGACAAAGTGATTAAGGGGTCTCCTTTCCTCATGCTGTCCACTTTCAAGGCCACCAAACCTTTTTCGCTGCCAATTATTGCTTTTGCAGGGGAAAAAAATATTATTCACTGTTTGACACAGCTGGAAAACTTAAAGTGAGACCTCACGACTTGCGGTCTGGTTTTTCATTAGGACACAGTGTAAAGGCAGCGCCTGTCTGCCACCCAGGGAAGTGTTCATGTGGGATGAGGCTGCCTAATGAGGCGTGGAGGCCACAGGTTATGGGAACCGGGGCTGCGATCACACCCTGGAACTACGGACAAACAGGAAGACAAATACAACAGGTGAGATCTGATAGTCGCTGCATGCTTCGTGTGAAAGGCCAGGAGAGAAAAAGCTGCAGAGGCATAGAAACCTGACCAAGTTTGACCCTGATGTCACTTCCTCCCTGCTTAAAAGTTCAAATTACCCTTACTTCCTATGTAAACCTTTAGTAGCCTCTGCTCTAGAATGATCTGACCCAAACCATTACAGCCTACTGTGTATCTTTTGGTTTCCTGAGAGTGGGGCTTACCCTTCCTGCCGTGCCTCGCTTTCCCAAAATAAACACCCAAGAAGGAGGGAAAGAAAATATCGCAGCTTAGAAGGCGGCTAATATCGCCATTCACTTAAGCAAAAACCACATCTTCTGTCAGTTTACTCTCCGTCTGCCGCTCTGCCTGCTCCAGATCCCTGCCTCGGTGTGTCAGATTAGTCGAGAGTTGTTCATGAATATACAGCTGGTTACCCTCATTTCATAACATTAGTCCCCGTTTGGCTTAGAGCCATTACAGTAGGGGTAAATAGAGCAAATACAGACAGGCCTTGCAGATGCTAATGTACTTAGCGTTAGCGGTAAACAAAATGAGATTACCGAGGAAGGGAAGGCAAACTGTGAATTTGATTTACCCAGGCTTAGCGTAAACAGCTTGTCAAACTCCTGCTCTGCTGCTATGAAAAGGCGGCAGAATGTGTATTTGACTAACAAGCACAGTAAGTGTTTCTTGCTATTCATGAAATTACGAAGGCAATTGTCACTGTAATTGGAAGCGAGTGCCAAAGGAGAGCTAGTAGGCGCATTGCCCCCAAAATATTGTTTACTTTTTTTTTTCTTTCTTTAACTGGTTGTGTTTTGAGTGATGGGGGATTACAGCGAAGAGGGACCAAACTGGTTGGTTAATATAAACGTGATTTACTCAACGCTAAGGGAGCAAGAGCGCCACACGGGAATGTACAGCTGCGAGAGATCACCTAACGTTAGCGCGTCCGTGTGCCTCCCCGACATTAACATAATCCACATAATCCAGAGGTGGCGGCGGCACAGGCCCCCTCGATAACGAGGCACCGCTCCTTATGGGAATAAAACTCAGCTAAATGAGATGGAAACACACTTTGCGCTCTTATTATGTGATAAATGGGATTTTCACGTGTTATATCTTTTTCTACAAAAAATATTTTTAATTGTATTTTTTTTTTTTTTTTTAGTTCTGATGATTACAGCAGTCATATAATTTCTCCCCTTTTGCTGGGGGGGAAAGTTTTCAGTCTCTCCTGACAAAAAAAAAGGCAGGCTAATTGCATGTCAATAATTCAATGCTTAATTTTAATGACCAGGATAGTTCATTTATTCTCCGTCTAGCCCGCCTGACGATGTGATTAATAGGGATGAAAGATAAAGCTCGCAGAGGGGGGAGAGAGGAGAAGGAGAAAGGCGAGCAGGGAGATAATGTTGGGGATCTGCTATTCTCTTCCTTCCTCGACCCTTCCCGGATGGCAGGAAGGTCTTGCAGACTCCTGAGTCGACAGTTTGGGGGAACGCTGCTGGGCCACATACTGAAGAGGAAGAGGAGAGCAGTGAGAGCGGTCAAATTGACATATTCTCAATAAAAAAAATTTGAGCCCTTTATGTGGATCCTACGGAGCAGTTGGCCCAATGAAATTTTGTTTTGTTACATCCAGCAAATCCACTGTTGATCCCAAATAATCCAAAGCAGGATGCAAGTTTTTCTTATGCTCAAAAGTAGTATACTTTTTTTATGAACTGACCAGCAAAGGTTTAGAAGTGGAAGAACCCCACTGAGGATTCTTCCCCACCCGCACTGGAGGGAGATGAAGGCATCACAGACCACTCCTCACAATGAAAACACTTCCTCCAGGCCTAATGGCCTCTGAGCCACAGCTTTTGTCCCCTGATTAGCCAACCTATTCAGGGCTCAGCCCCCTAATTGCGTAGCCTGTTTAGCTACCCAGTATTACAGTAAGAATTAATGAGACACAATTACCGCACCCAGGAAATCTCCCGTCCCAGCGACCACTCCGATTTGCAGAGGAACCTCGCTGAATAAAACCTCCTTGAGCTGAGAATTCAACCTACTGTCAAAAAAGAGGGAAAAAAAAGAAAAATGTGGAGCACAAGGATTTTTCACCCTCGCAGGAGAAGAGATACATGTATTTATTCGAAGCTATCTCATAATTAGGCCCTAGAGTGAATGAGTGAGTGAGGGAGAGCAGGGGAGGAGATGGGAGAAGGAGAGCAGAGAGGGTGTGGGGGTGGGAGAGAAAGCAGCGTTCAATAGCAAAAAGGCCCACAGATACAAAAGGCAGAAGAATGACAGGCACAAGAGTGAAACCTGCTCAGAGAAACGAGGAGGAGGAAGAGGAGGAGGAGGGAGATGGAAAAGATGGACGAGAGGGTGAGGGGGTGGGGGGAGTCAAACGCAGATTCAAACCTACAGTTTAGCTGCAGATAGCGTTTCATCACTGTGGCTTTGTGGGAAGAAGCCCGGGGTGAGCAGCTCAGTCAAGGCTAATGGTCCATGGTGACACTTTAAAGAACCTTTGAGATGGGATGGGACAGTGGGCTCCCTTTCAGTCGGGAGCCGAATATTATTGCTCAGAGCCAGCACACGATCTGTGGGCACAAACAAACAGACAACTTTCTGCAGTCATCTCCTTTTTTTTTGGGGAAGTTTGGGTTAAGGTTAGTGAAAATAATCAGCATACAGTAGAATCAGCATTTGCAGTGTCCTCAGTGGATGGTTTATGCCATCCATGTTTCTACTACCTGAGCTCGAGAGAATTTGACTTTCTTTGCATAAGGAGAACACGGATGAAGCGTGACTCCAAGCAGGCAGCAGTATGAAATAAAAACAAAACTTTTTGAGGTTAGAGTAAATATGAGAAATGTATGTTAAGCTAACGATAGCTACAAAGTGTTCAAACTTCAAACCAGTTGCTTTAGTTTTGTAAAAGGAATAGTTTAACATGCCGGGAAATTCTTTAGTTGCTCAAGATTGATAAATGAAGTCAACAACGAAGTGCCAAAAAAATCCATCATGTGTATTTTGACTTAAGCTAAGTTATCGTCCCTTTCAACAGAACTAGCATACACGACTAGCATATGCGACTAGCATACATGCATATCACCAAAACCTGACATTTGTGTCTATTAGGATGGAAAGAAACCAGAACAAATTCAGGGCGAGCACACTAAGTGAAGACACAAAGGCTTCTTTTTTCCATGATTGCTTTGTAACCCAAGAGCTTTTCTTGTTGTAAGACAGCATTGCTAAGTGTCTCCGCTTTTAGAGTCATCTGCTGTATCAGTGTAACTATCAGCTGTGTCTGCTGTAGCCATGAGTCCTCGAACATGAGCGGGCTAGTCAGGTAGATAAGGGTTGAAATATTCCTGCTGCAATGAACATGTACATCAGAGCCACTAATCAGCTTTCTGTCTAGAGCACTTTGCTGAAGAACTAATCAAACACAAAGCGTATTGATTCGGTGAAACGGTGCTGTTAGGGAGTGAGCGAATGTAAGGAGGGCTTTCCAAGTCCTCTTATGTGGTTTGTAAGTTCTGAATTTGCCCAAGATTAGCTTCCATGAAGAGGATTAGTACTTTTCTATGGAATATTTTCAGCACCAGCATAGTAATTTCAGGAATGTTCAGTGGGGCTTTCACAGTATTGTGTTTACTCACCTGTCAGTCTGTTTTACCCTTTCAACACACACACACACACACACACAAACACACTTAAAACAACCCTTCCTAAGTGCTCACTGAGGCTGAGAGTTCATCCACTCTAATACCCACCTTGGTAGAAAATCTGTAACTTTTAAGAGATTTTTGGAAACACTGCTCGTGCATTTTTATATATTAACACTGAACAGACAGTGCTGTGTCATTGCTTTAGGAAACAATGACACAGACACCGCCTCCGCTGGGTTATTCATATGCGTGTTTTAGACAATGAGAAGAAATTACATACATTGTCATTTAGTTGGGACTTGCTAGCTAAATGTAGTCAGAGTTGCATGCTCTAAAATGACAACACATCAGGTTGGATGTGCTCTCAGTGTTATCTGGACTGGGAGCCTGGCTGTCTCAGGCCAGCTCAGAGTAGATTACCTGAATGGCCTTTGTCTCCCCGTGACCCCCCCTCCCCTTAGAGCAGGTCGCAGCCTGAAGCCATTTCAGCCTGGCCCTCCTCAGGTTACCCCTCTCTCAGATGATAGAGGGGGAAAAAGAGAAAGGAGAAGAGCCACGGAGAAGTGTAAAGAGAGAGGTCAGAGGCTCAGGTGAGCTTAGCGTGTAGGCTGTCAATCAGACATCACACGGTATATCTCGAGGGAGGTTCTCCCTTCCACTCCGCTGCTCTCCCCTCTCCTCAACCTTTGGTGCTCGCTTCACCTTCGTGTCTCTCACGATACGTTCGAATGATTCAGATTCATCCAGAGTTTTGCTTGTTAACATTTCTATTGGGGTTGGCAGATGTTACAGCTGTTATTGTCTAGCCAGGTGGGCTACGCGGTCCAGAAGTATGCTGAGTATGACTCAAGTCGTATATCAGACATTCTCCACGTGTTTGCAGTCTGTGACAATTAACTTTGGCGATATCTGCATGTCAAATATACCACAATAACTGACAGTGTAGTATCTTTCCAAATGTGTTTAAAAAAATCACCACTAATTAGTTTGAATAGCTAGCAGGTTACACAAAATAAGCCACACTGTAATATGCACTAAAAGCCTGGTAAGAATGTGGTCTCAGCCCTCATGTTTATCCTGCCTGATAGCGTAATTAGTTAAACACCCCAGTAAGCACACTCACGTCGTCTGAAGATGCCAATCTCAATGGTGTCACAGGCTGATAAATACGTCCTCAGCCAGCACAAGGTGAGATAACATCAACCGACTGGAGTCGAAGCAATTATTACGCTGCACCTTACCTGTCTGATGCAATCTGTGCAAATAAAACAAAAGTGCCCTTAACCAGGAACTCGATTCACTCCAGTAACCTAATTTCAGCAACACCATCATTTCAGTTGATCCAATTACTCGTTGCTGGAGCGGCGGCCCTCGTAACGTTAGAGGTGAAAGAGAGTGTCAGGAGGGCGCTTTAATCTGTTGCTGCTGTTGCATGTTGCACAGTGGAGATGAGCGCGACCCTTAGAGCAGTGTGGATGCTCTTCCCTGGATGAAATGTAGTCAGTCAGCGTTCCTGCTGGTGTACTTTACACCCACTGTGAAACAAAGCCAGTGACTGTGACTGTTTGAGCACAAAACTGTTTTCATTATTAATTCATATTAATTATTTAGCCAGAAATTATATGCCTGTCAGTGCTTATATCATGGGGGTGGGTAAAGCTTGTCGGGATGAGGGGGCGATCCTCTCCACAGAGAGATGGAGAGGCGGGGAGCTTGTAGCAGATAAGGTCATCAGTGTCCTACTGTCTGGCCTTGGGGAGTCTGAGTTTTCTCTCACCGACACACATTTGCACAAACACCACCCACCCGAGAGTCGGTCGTGCCCCCAGCTTGTCGCGGATGTTTGTCAGAGAGCTTCAAATAGTAATATTCGTTCTGCCAGGAGCTGTCTCCCAAATAAAATCTGTCTCGCAGTATCCAATGTAAGCCCAGCACAAAGGTTAGATTACTACTGTAAATAAAGCCCACGTCTACATAAATAAACACGTCTTAATCAGACTGCTAATGAGCAGGATGGGATGCCCAGGATAGCTCGCTAAGGGGCACCGTTCGGCCTCTGATGTGCACAGCGAGAGAGATCAGGGGGGTTTGATCGGAGCTCGCCAGGACCGAGTCGCAAAACTCTGCAAGGTCATTTGTGTTTTACACATCTGCTACCTCACTGCTTCTCCGTCTCTCACCTTCTGGATACGGTTTCCCGCTTCCCTACCTTGTCGTTTTTCTGCCTCTCACTCTCTCCCTCCTTCTGTCTGGCGGTCATCCTTGCCCTCGCCATCTGTTTCTTGGTATGCCACACATGGAGACGGAGGGAGGTGGGGACGTGGTGCTACAGAGACGAAAAGTGAGGAAGGAAAATGCCGTGCGAGCATCCACGGATATTTGAAGAGCCTTTGGAGCTATGCTCTGGGACTGCTTTCACAGAAAACTGCATATTGAAGTCTAAGCTGGAAATATTAAATTATTCCAAACTAACATGTAAGTATGACAGTTTGCTCATACCAGCCACTTCAGCTGATAGCTATCTAGGCAAAAGCTTATCTGCACACGCTAAAGAGATAAATATATAATATATAAATATGCTAAGTTGTGTGTGGGCATGCCATTACCAGCAAATAAAGATTTACTTTATTTCTAAGTTTAAAGATTATTACTTTTGTCCAGGCTGGATGTTCTCTGATGGATTTTCAAGAACCCATGCACACTTTCTGCCCTAATGGGACACCAGCAGCTCTTCAGGAGGTAACAAGGAACACAAATCAGTCCTGTGCATTTTACTTTCAACTGTGCACATGTTAAAAATCCTTCAATTGATCCAAAATGCTGCAATAAGAGTACTGACAGGGACTAGAAAGAGAGAGCATATTTCTCCCACATTGGCCTCTCCTTACTGGCTCCCAGAATCTAATCTAAAATCCTTCTTTTCACATACAAGGGCCCATCTTATCTGAAAGATCTCATAGTACCATGTCACCTTAACAAAGCACTTCACTCTCAGACTGCAGGCTTATTTGTGGATGCTAGGGTATTATAAAGTAGAATGGGAGGCAGAGCCTTCAGCTTTCGGGCCCGTCTTCTGTGGAACCAGCTCCCAATTTGGATTCAAACTCTACTTTTAAAATTAGGCTTAAAATTGTCCTTTTTGATAAAGCTTTTAGTTAGGGCTGGATCAGGTAACCCTGAATCCTCCCTTAGTTTTGCTGCAATAGGCTTAGCCTGCTGGGTACTTCCCATAATGCACAGATGAGTCACGTGTTTCTTCTTCATTCAGCTCTTTTCTCTCCTTGTGTGTTTATACCCCACTACTGAATTGAATCATTACTAATTATTAAACTCTGGCTCTCTTCCACAGCATGTGTTTTTTTCCTGTCTCCCTCCCCTCACCCCAAACCGGTCACAGCACATGGCTGCCTGGTTCTGCTGCAGGTTTCTTCCTGTTAAAAAGGAGTTTTTCCTTCCCACTGTTGCCAAATGCTTGCTCATAGGGGGACATCTGATTGTTGGGGTATTCTCTGTATTACTGTAGGGTCTTTACATTACAAAGCAAATACCTTGAGGTTTCTGCTGTTGTGATTTAGTGCTATACAAATAAAACTGAATTGAATTTGCTAAATTCACCTCCGATATTTGAAGTACGGCATCGTGCGCTTGTGCAAGAATCAGGCAAAATTAGCTCTGTTCAGTAATGTCAGGCTTCTGTGCCTGGTGATAGAGCTCAACATGACATCCTGAGATTGTCCACAGACAATGCTTTATTAGCTTATAGCAGCTGACATGAAGACGCACTCAAACTTTGAGCTGAGGTTAAAGGGCCGCAGGTAGAGGTACCAGGACGTACTCAAAGACTGCATGAATATTAATGAGACAAGTTAACTAGCAGGAAGCACTTCGTCTTCCCTCCCCGTAGAATTGAAGGCAGACACACTGTGACCCCTGCGACCCCCCCTGCAGCGCGGTCAGAATCGGCCCCGAAGCAACCGGGCCGCTGGTCTGCTGCGTGTTACTACTAGAACAACAACAGCGACAGGACACAGACCACAGAAAAATTAAATTATCACCTCCAGGAACCACATACAAGTGTTCCACCCCGCGTGCTGGAACCAGATGGCAAGTCTACCTGCTTAAGTGTCACCCATGTGTCGTCCCCGGCGCGCAGGCCTCATCTCTGGTTACACCCAGGGTTTAAAAAAAACATCCCCTCCCACTATTATATAGGCTTGTGTGTGTGTGTGTGTGTGTGTGTGTGTGTGTGTGTGTGTGTGTGTGTGTGTGTGTTGCCAGAGTAGGCGAATTCTCTGTGGGCTCACTTACCTTTCTGGATGGAAAGAGCAAGTCACAGGCTGTTTTACAAGAGGGGAGATAAATCTAACAGGAGTGTCAAGTATCAGGTGTGACAGCAGCCAGCAGCAGACCTCTGCTGGCTGGCCAGACTCTCGTTGCATGGGATGGCTTAGAACAGCAAACAATAACTAACACACACTCACTTGGCTGAGGGACAGAAGCCTAACAAGTTCTTTGGCTGCAGGGGAATGGTACAGAGCCATCTCACAGAGACAACGCTGGACTTTTAATTAGCTGAGGAAGGGGAGAAATCTGTTTTACCTCCGAATTTTACAGTTTTACCGATCTACGCAACAAGATTTACAACCTTGTACTCAATTTCACTTTCTGGGTCAAAGAATAGCAACTGTGTTGGATCAGACTATAGTTTAGGATGGTTACAGATGCCCCAAGCACATAACCATTTACCCATCACTGACATTTATACTACAGCAGGTTTGTGTACCATTTTTAAATATTATAGAAGGTGCAATAAATTCAACTGTTATTAGGTACTAAACTACTTTCCACTTTTTTAAAATCATAGAGATATTTTAGCCAAATAGTATTTACTAATTTTAATCTTCCGAGATGAGAAAAATCCCTTAGGTTGCTGTGTGTGATTATAATGTCGCTGTCCTGTGAGAGATATGTCACACATCAAAGACATCAAAGACTTTCTCGTGAAGGATGGAGGTAGGGGAATGCTAATGCAAGTTTTAAGATGTGGTTTGCTTTGGACATCAACCAAATGTGGTTAGGCTAAAAATAAACGCTAATGTTTTCTAATAGGCCATCGTGTCTGCAGATGTAAATGTTAATGTCTTTAATCATTTCAAAAAAAAAAAGAGGGGGGGTTTATTTGTCCAGTCTGCTGTTTTACATGTTAAAAATGTTACTACACAATCTGGCAACCCAAAAAGCTGTAGTTATGTATTATAAAACATTTATAATGCAGTGTGTGTGCATGTGTGTGTGTGTGTGTGTGTGTGTGTGTGTGTGTGTGTGTGTGTGTGTGTGTGTGTGTGTGTGTGTGTGTGTGTGTCATCATTCTGTCTGTAAACACAACAGCTCAAAAGGTTTTGTATAAATTCTGATAAAACATTTTTTTTTAGGGGTGTAGAGGGGGATCCATTCAAATTTGACTCACATTCAAAAAGGTCTTGAAGTCTGCAAGTGTGCTGTGTGTTGTCAACATATAGAAAGTACTGTATAAAGATTTAAATATGTCTCATTTGACCTCTATAATAACATGGGTTTCTACATAACAAAAGCCTGCACTTGTTTTTACTGCAGTACAAACCTGAAGTATGCTGCACAAACTGCACAAGCTGTCAGACTGTACAATCAAAACTGCTCCCAGCAAACATAGAGGTTTACATCAGCGCTGTAACTTGCACTATTTTATCAACCGATTCACACTATAACCAGGGTTTGCCTCTTAACTTCATTTAATATTATTTAATTTAATAACGGTACACTACTCTGTTTTTGGTAACCATTGATTATTCTATTCCAATATAAACTGAGCTGCCTTGGTGGAGATTTCCTCTCTCTGAATGCTTCTTGTTAGGAAATGAGTTTTGTTTATGGGGTTAAAAGCTTTAAACGTGCATATATACAGCAGGATCTCTTTCCACTCTACCAAAAGCTTTCACTGGAACTATTTGTCCCTGCAGAGTGCGACTCCTGCCTTTAAAGTGCGGACATCCTTTGGCTCTTTTGCGTCGTTACCTCTTGTCTTTCACCAAAATCACATCGCAGGCTGTCGGGGCGTATAAATATAATTGAACTATAGCAGGAAATGAAGTTTCAAAGTTTCCTTGTGGTGTCTTGTTAATACAAGTTGTGATTCTCTCACTTATTTGATAGTTTTCACCCTACAGGGGCCATAGGGAAGGATTTACAGGGGCCTTCTGTCCTCCCAGCAGTAGGTTGATTAGAGGGGCCGGCTGTGTTTGTTAAGATAATGGGCCCTAGGTGAGTTAATTCACAGGGTACACGTTGCACACTCTGTCACCTCAGGAGTGCCCCGGTGGAAACTGGGGGGGGGGGGGGGTTCAGTGGCAGGGGCTAGGAGCATGGTGTCCAGCTCTCTCCAAAATCCCCTCACTCAGCCTCGCTCCGTCTCCTCCAGCTCCACCTGAAAGTGATTACCAGGCCAGCCATGAGCAAACAAGCCCCATATGGAGGGGCTAGAGTGGGGCCGGAGCTGGAGCCTGGGGAGCCCTCCTCCACCTCTTTGGAAAGAAGAGGCCTGAGCAAACACAGATAATGAAGTCTTAACAAGCAGCCCGGGGTTAGCGCGAGCCCGCTAAATGCCACCGAGGCTCTTGGAATTGTGTCCAGCAGATTGGCTAAATCTGCTCGAAGCTTTCCTTTACAAGATAAAGTTGCATTAGCATATCTCCGTCTCACCATCTCTGAGGTAAGTCCAGGATTTGGCAAGCAGTCGCACTCGATGGGATCCCTTTCTTCAGCGGCAGCACTTGACACTGACGGACAGAGCGAGGCTTTAAACTGCACGCATTAACTCTGGATCTTGACATGATTGTGGATTTTATTCATTGGTCACAGAGTGTTTTTTCAAGGCTTCGGTGTGGCGGCGGGGAGATTTTCTCACAGCATGCGTTGCAAACAGGACACAAGTGCACTTCCTTCAGAGTAAATCATTATCTCTGTCCACAACGCCCTCTCTCACCCTCATCTATCCTCCCTCTGCTCCCTCCATCATTCTCCCACACTGTGACCAGCACCTTACCCTCACTCCCTTTTTTTTATTACGTGCCCATTTTCTTTTTTTCTTTCTCCAAAGTTTATTATTGGGAAAATATCACACCGTCCATCGTGTGCACAAACGTACACTTGCATACCTCTGCAGAGCTGCCAGCTCAACTCTTGTTTCCTAATCAAAAGCAAACAGCCATTAACAGAGCTCCTTCCTTGTTATCTCACACCGGCGACTCACTTAATCAGTCTGTGTTCTGATGCTCAGCTCACCCAGGCTTGTGTTATCCTTTCAGTGAGTCGAGTTCATGTGTGTGCGTGTATATTTTTTTAAAAGTTGCCTCAAATGATAAAGACCTGGCTCCACTCCAAACACAATAAACTCCAACACCATGACCACCACACACCAGTCCCAGCACACACACACAATGCTGCATTATACTGGGATGGGAAACTGGGAAGATGATGCTTTAAGAAAAAAAAAAGAGTGAGACCACACATTCACTTTTTAACACTCAAACTCTTGCTGGAAGTGTGTGTGTGTGACAAAAATGCCAACTCAAAAGCACATCTCCCTTGTTTGTGAGATGGAGATCAAGTTTCGAGCAGATGTGCCGATCACATGTCTAGCCTTGCCTGCCTCTTTGGGGGTTTTTTCTTTTTTAACAGAAGCTGTGCGGTTTTCCATCTTCTAGACAGTCGGTTAGAATGATGCCACGGTTAAATTAAACTGCACATCAGCGGAAGTCACAGGAATGTAAAAAACAGCTTCCTAAATGTTACAGAGGTCTTCGCCTTGTGGTGCATTTGAGAGTAAAGTCATCAGATGGGGGATTCCAACATTTATCTCCTGCAAGAACATCCGGAACCTGCCCTAGCTAGCTTTAAATCCAACATATCTAACATTTAATCTTGATGCTGTCATGTTAAATGTCGATTTTTGTTCATATTTTGCAAATATATTTGGTATTTATTTGGACACAATTTCAGCGCTCGCAGGAGGTTGTGCTCTGACATGAAGGAGCTTCTTCCATTCATGCACTGATGTGTGAGGGAGCATTAAGTTTGCCTACCTTGTATACAGTTGAGCACTCTCCTCTGTGCAGTGCATTTGATTTGATGTGGAGCAAGTCTTTAGAGAAGTAACAGAAACTGTGTGCGGAGAGAGAGAAAAAAGAAAAAAAAGATTCACTACAATGAGATTAGCGTCACATTACTACAGAGACACCCCCCCCCCCCCTTCTCCAGACAGGCTCGACAATCATGTTAACACTGATATGAGGGCTCTGCCACTGTCTCAGCGTGCTCATGCCGCCCGGTCTTTGCCTCGCGCAATTACGCCTCCCGCGGAGCTCTGTGCGAGCCGTTAAACGAAACATTAGCACCTCATTTAAAAAATAAAACAGCTTTTCACAAGGACAGACAGCTCCCTGGGTAGTCTTATCATGCGCAAATTAGCCAATTTACCGAACCGGCCCCTCTCTGGCAGACACAATCATCTGCAGCCAGAGGCATCCTCCCCGCGCCTGGTGTGCGTGTTAACTGTTGTTGTGACGCTATCAAAGCTGGTGTGTTGAAGGAAAGTTACACGACAGTGAACGCTGGAGTGATTTTTGAAATGTGTGTTAACGCTCTTGTTTTGTGCTTGTTGTGGAATTCTTTTGACTTTACTGCGTAGACAGAGTTTGTTTGGAGAGCACTAGCAGCTCTGGGAAGTTCATAAAAATGATAAATACAGGACACAAGGTGCACAACTGTGTCACGCAGGTGGCTTCATTCATTTTTAAAATATGTCTGTTTGGTCTCAGTGTCCGAGGACCCGCGGCTCTCGGTAACTTCGAGCATCACTGTCCTGAACCCGGAGTCACAAAACAACTGGCGACACTTCTCTGATTATGAGCTATATAAGACTTTAGGTAAGGAAGCTTGAGTGATAGCTGGGAAGCCCCGCCCCTGTCTCTCTGTGATAGGAGCAGGGGCTCCGGGGGTGTGTTCAGCCGGGCTCTCGTATATATCGGCACCGCTTCGCCCACAAGCTGATGTTTTGTATGGGAACCAGGAGAGAGGTGGGACAAGCCGACTGAATGTGGTCGCTGTGTTTTGGAGAAAGAAAGGAGGCCCACGTTCCCCCCGCGTGCAACGATCGGACATTACTTGGGGTTTTTCTTTTCTTTTTTCCTCTTTGGATACTGACAGCAGCTTCCAGAAGAAGAAGCTGGATTCTCCTCTCAGCCATCTTGAGCTCCGCTCTCCGCCCTGTAGGCTCCTTTCTCTCCTCCTCCTGCTCCTCCTCAGCCTAAAGTAAACAAGGCTTGCACATTGCTCGCAACTCCGTGCAAGATCCCGAGAGAAGCGAGATGGGATCGCCGCGCAGCATCTAACCGGGCTGGAGGCGAAAGCAGACGCCTGAGAGGATTTATCGCCGTTTGCGCCAGAGCAGAAAGAGAAGGACGCAACGCGCCGGAGAGATGGACCTGTTTGGGATTTATCTGCTCCTCTCGCTCGTTCTCTTTCCGCGATCCAGCTGCACCACAGCCAAGGAAATCACCTGCCAGGAGATAGCCGTGCCTCTGTGCAAGGGAATCGGCTACAACTACACGTACATGCCCAACCAGTTTAACCACGACACGCAGGACGAGGCGGGACTGGAGGTGCACCAGTTCTGGCCTCTGGTTGAGATCCAGTGCTCGCCGGACCTGAAGTTCTTCCTCTGCAGCATGTACACGCCGATCTGCCTGGAGGACTACAAAAAACCTCTCCCCCCGTGCCGGAGCGTGTGTGAGAGAGCTCGGGCCGGCTGTGCGCCTCTCATGAGGCAGTACGGATTTCCCTGGCCGGACAGGATGAGGTGCGACCTGCTGCCGGTGCAGGGCAACCCAGACACGCTGTGCATGGACTACAACAGAACCGATTCAACTACAGCGTCCCCGGTACTCTCCAAACCCACCAACCACCCAGGTAAGGGTTACAATCCGCCGAAAAATAAGCCCGGCAGACCCGGCACGCCGGGGAAATACAAGCCGCCCGCCGCTCCGTGCGAGCCGGGATGCACATGTTTGGAGCCCATGGTGCCGGTGAACACGGAACGCCACCCGCTGTACAACCGGGTCAAGACGGGGCAGATCACCAACTGCGCCATGCCGTGCCACAATCCCTATTTTACGCACGACGAAAGAGCGTTCACCGCTTTTTGGATCGGACTTTGGTCAGTGCTGTGCTTTGTGTCCACCTTCGCCACCGTGGCTACTTTCCTCATCGACATGGAGCGCTTCAAGTACCCAGAGAGACCCATCATCTTCCTCTCGGCGTGTTACATGTTCGTGTCGGTCGGCTACATCGTCAGGCTAATCGCCGGGCACGAAAAAGTGGCGTGCAACCGGGAGTTCGACGTGGAGCACATCCACTACGAGACGACCGGCCCCGCGCTCTGCACCGTGGTCTTCCTCCTTATTTACTTTTTCGGCATGGCCAGCTCCATTTGGTGGGTCATCCTCTCCCTGACCTGGTTCCTGGCGGCGGGGATGAAGTGGGGCAACGAGGCGATCGCCAGCTACTCTCAGTACTTCCACCTGGCCGCTTGGCTTATCCCCAGCATGAAGTCCATCGCGGTCCTGGCGCTGAGCTCCGTGGATGGAGACTCGGTGGCTGGCATCTGTTACGTGGGGAACCAGAACCTGGACAACCTGCGGGGCTTCGTCCTCGCGCCTTTGGTGATTTATTTATTCATAGGGACGATGTTCCTGCTGGCTGGATTTGTGTCGCTGTTCAGGATCCGCAGCGTCATCAAGCAGGGCGGCACCAAAACTGACAAACTCGAGAAGCTGATGATCAGAATAGGCATCTTCACGGTGCTCTACACGGTGCCCGCCACTATCATAGTGGCCTGTTACTTTTATGAGCAGCACAACAGACAGAGCTGGGAGGTCACGCACAACTGCTTTAACTGTTTATTAGAGCGGGACCGCAGGACTCCGGACTATGCTGTTTTTATGCTGAAATACTTTATGTGCCTTCTAGTGGGCATCACGTCCGGGGTGTGGATCTGGTCTGGGAAAACTTTGGACTCTTGGAGAACTTTTTGCACCAGGTGCTGCTGGGGCAGCAAAGGCACCAGCGGCTCCATGTACAGCGACGTGAGCACCGGACTGACGTGGAGGTCGGGCACAGCCAGCTCTGTGTCTTGCCCCAAGCAGATGCCACTGTCCCAGGTTTGAATTGGAGTGGGTGGGTGGGTGGGTTCACTAAAAGCAGCTTATGGGAACTGCTAATTGTTTTGGGAGATAACCCATCACTCCAGGTGTCGAGCAATTTGCATCGTAATGAACTGAGAATTGGTTGAAACAATGTACCTGGCATTCACACAGGTTAAGCCCCACACACGCCCCCTTTCCTGTTTATATGTATTAGAGGTACAGAATGAGGCTTTTTACACAATGTGGCCATTACCTGCTGGGGGCAGAGGTTTTAGTTTCTAACCAGCTTCACACAAAGAGCATTTTTGGGGGGATTTTTATTGCTATTTTCTCTACACAGTGCTAGATAACGTTGTATAATCTCCAATCTCGTCAAAGATGGTTTAAATTAAGCCTTAACAGTGCCCAATAGTTTTGTTGTTGTTTTTTTTAAATGGGTCGTTGATTTTGTAATTACAAATGTATTTATATAAAAGTTCTGTAAAAACAACAACGGAGAGAAAGCGTGTACATATGTGTATAAAAGAAAAGTTTATAAGATATTGTAAATTTGTATAAAGTGTAGATGTTTCTTTTGTGAAGAAAGCAAATATGACCTTTATTTTGACAATAAAACCATTTGACAAATCTCAATATCTGTGCAGTGCTTTTGAGGATTTCTGTGTGCCAGTCTGGGCAGCCTCATATCTTTTTTTATTTTATTTTATTTGTTTTTCGTGGTTCCTTATGGTCACCATGTTGATGATGGCAGCTTTTGAGAGTCCCGGGTAAAAAGGAAGCCCTTTTAACCATCAGAGACCGGTAATTAGAGGCAGGGGTTGAGTTGGAGCATCTCCATAATTGTTAAAAGTCCTCTTCACATGCCTGCCGAAGCCTGCTTTCTTAATTTGGTAAAAGAGGGAGTGGGTGAATGGGGGGGTATAAATGCAGGGAACGGACCCTTTTCATCTGGAGAAACTTTGATCTTTCTTTCTTTTTTTTAACAGCCTAGAATAAAGGTGGTGTGTATTACGAGTGTCTGTCTGATGTGCCAAGGTTCCCCCTAAACGTCCCCATTTGGATGCTTTGATGGACGGCCTACAATTGAAAGAGCATTTTGGGACCCCCTTGCTTTTTTGGGAGGGGTTGTCAGAGCTGAAACCTGCCAGAGCCCCTGCGTCTTGTGTTTGGCTTTTTTTTTTTTTTTTTTTTTTTGCAGAGGTTTCAATTGAAGCATCTTCTCCCTCAGCTCAAGCTGTGTCAGTGAGTGCAGGGGCCTTGACATGAATGATATTGAAATCTCAATGAAAGCCCCACAGGTGGTCTGTTCACATGATCTCACATCTTAAAGCCCCTTAATCGAGGCTTTTTCTTCTTCTTCTTCTTCTTTTTTTGCTACAAATGTATCTATCTGGTTTGGTCCCAATTAACCCAGTGCGCTGGCATAAGATGATACACTGTAACCCAGCATAGACATGCCTTTGATTTGCTGGTCAATGGTGACAGTAGGCTTTGTAGTGACTGCTTTGTTCCTGCTTTATTCCTCTACACTCACACTGTAAATGCAGCATGGACATGCATCTGCTGGCAGTGTAAGTCAGCTTTATAAATCCTGCATCACTGCCAGCCTAATGATCCCTGCTCTCACCGAAGAACAAGATAATAAAGTTTGAAGTTGAAAGTAACTTTTTTCAAGATGGGCAGTGGTCTCTTTACATTGTGGTCATTTTCTACAAAACTGGCATAGCTCTGAGTAGTGTTAATGTTTGTGTGGAGGCATCAACTGTCACATTTGGTGGTATAGTTAAGTTTGAAAAAGTTTATTTCACATGTAAACACAGCGTCCCTCCATCTCACATTTCAGTTTAATGCTCCAAATCGTTTGTTGTTTTATTTTCATGAATAATCACGGTTGCTTTCAGTCTTTCAGTCTGGTTCTCTGGTGTTTATCTTATCCAAACAGTGTTGAGCTGCAGCTCTCTCAGCCTGCCAGCATCACAGCAATGGACCGGCTCTGCAGCCCCATCTAGTGGTTAAAACAGCACGGCGCAGTTCTACATACAGCATCTGTATTTGTGGTGTCATCGTTTGCTACTCATTTTGGAATAAAGATGAGATGTTTCAACAATTAGTGCTCACAGTCAGATGAAAGAGGTTCATCTTCATCACCAGTGACACATTTGAACATAGATCTGGGTTCCATAAATATCATTATTTCTCAGTTAAATTAATAGCTTATTCCATTTCACAGCTTTTCATGTCATTATGTCATCCAATTTCACATGTTGATCTGTTTTGTCTGGCTAACATCTTCATTTTTACTTGTAGTTCATCATTTTCAACGGTTCCAGTTATTCAAACATTATCTTGCTATTTCAGCTGTTAGCCGGTAATGTTACTTAACAGTTTGACTGCTAGGCTAGCCATACTTTTAGCATTATTTACAACCATTTAATGTAAAGTTTTTATTCTTAATTTTAGCAAATTATGGTATTTCAGCTGTCGATACATCATGTTTAGCTAACAGTTGAATTTGTCCCCACTGTAAGCTAATCATGTCAACTGTTAGCCACATTTAGCGAGTTATAACTTCTTCTTTTACTATCTTTTTGCGACTTTTTTCGCTAGTGGTCTATTTTTCATTTACTTTAATTAGCTTAGGGTTAGGGTCTGCTAAGTCTTTTTGATATTTGATAACTAATAGTTGTGTTAATCTTTCCACATACCCCTGATAGCTGGTTGTGAGTCACTGCTTAAATGTTTTCAGAGCTAATCAACATTATTAATCCGAGAACCAGACAAGGCTTATCCTAATACTCATGTAAATTACGCACTGCCAAATTATTATCTATTTATAGGGGAGACCGGGGATAGTTGTAACATTTTTGACATTTCTGTCTGTAAATTGAAGCTCTTTTAAGGTAGTGGATTCAAAATGTAATGCAAAGTATTTACATGTCTCGACTATTAAATAGTGCAGCTATTTTCTCTGCAGCACAATTACCCATTGCATGGTGTGGTCTCAAACACAAAGAGTGAAATGTTACAATTAACCCCATAGTCTGGGTTAGTTGTAACATATCCCGGGGTGAAATGTAACACAATGAAATAAGGGTACTAACAAAATATTAACATGTAATCTTTGTTTATTCAACACATGAATGCACTTAGAGCCATTTATGTAGCTGTGTGTGTGTGTGACAGAATGCAGAAATCTAGCTTTTGAACATATTCCAACCCCCCAAAAAAGACAAATTCTGGAATTTTCTGCAACTGAATATTTCATTAATTTTGGTTGGTCTTCCTTGAGTTTGGCCTCATTGGCTCAGTGGGCATTATAACCTACAACTCTTGCACCAATTTTGAACATAACAATGAAGCTGGAAAAATGTAGCTGTTCACCAGCATCGCAATTCCATTACTTTTTATCATGGCTTACCTTGGTGTGGTTTGCAAAGTTCTTCAGAAAGATGAGGAAATCTGTTTCTTGCACCCATCCTGATTTATTTCCACTACCAGTACTTCCTACTGGTCCATCTCTGACACAGTGGTCTGCATAATGTATGTGTGGGAACACAAACAGTGGAGGAATTGTGTTGCCAATGGCATTAACCGCATATACAAATGCAACCAGTGAACCTCTCTCTGCTGATGTCGTTGCCCCAACTTGTTTAATATAAGTTAAAGTAATAGTGTGGTAAGTTGTAACATTTGCATTGTTACAACTAACCCAGACTGTTGCTGTTACAACTGACCCAGACTCCTATAGCCATGAACTAGCTAACATTACAGCCAACGGCTAAAACATTAGCACTAAAGACCTACACAGAATATATCCCCATAGACATACAAATAACATCATTTAAGTTTGATGAGTTTAACTGAAAAGCAAATAATGCTATTAGAAATTGAAATAAAGTAGAAAAACTTACTTTTTGGCATACAAATTACTTTTTTTCATGTTAAATTGTCTGTGTGTGACAAAATGTGCTGATTTTTCACATGTGATAGCAGAACTGAACTGGGCATGCACAAGATGAGTCACATCATTTGAAACTTAGCCCTGATTGAAGAAATTGGAAGTGTTACAACTGACCCACGTTACAACTATCCCCGGTCTCCCCTACATAGTTTTTGCAAGCCACTGCATTTTAACTGTTTATTCATCATAAGTTATAACTTAGCAGCTTTAACTGGACTTTTACCAAACAATCTAAGAATTTGGCTTCATTCAGAATGTTAGCTTATCCATTTCAACGGTTAATAATTTCAAACTTCAGCAATTTTAACTACTAGCCATACATTTTGCAAACTGGTCACAATTTGTTATTCATAATTTTAGCAAACTATAGTATTTCAGCAGTTGATACATCATGTTTAGCTAAGTTTAATTTGTCCAGCTTAGGATTTCAAACATATTTTGCAAGTTATGACGATTTAATTATTTTCATGTTTCAATTTTTTTCCACAAGTGGCGTACTTACTTTACTTTACTTTTAATGAACCTTTCTCTTGAGTTTTCATCAGGACCACATAGTTTTAACTTTAATAACTGTAATAGCTGTGCATATTTTTCCACATACACCTCAGCTTCTGTAGTCCTAATCACTCACTAGCACTTACCTGAAACGTCTAATATACAAGTTAATGTTAGACCATTTTTATTTATACCTCTCCTCTCAAACCTGGTACCATACACCATTAAACAACATCCCCACATATTTGCCTTCACAATCCAGCCATCCAGGTGCTTAAGGAAGCAGGTTTTGGCTTGGCTGTTATATACACATTGTTATTATCATGTTGTAGCCTGTTTCCTGCACAGAATGTCTTTTAGGTGCATTCATCATATGGTAAGGTATGGAGGAGGATACAGTGCAGGTCGTGTCTGAGTTAAATGTGTATTTTCAGCTGTTCGAGGCTACTTATTTGCTCTTTTCGGGGCTCTTTATTCTCAGTGCATCCCTGAGCTCCACTGGAGCAGAATGGTAGCAAACTTAAATCTGATAAGAATCAAATCCCTCAAACGGTGAGGAAATCCAATCATTCACTCTCGCTCCCCCTGATTGAATTGTCTTGTTTCCTGATCACTCTCTGCAGCCAGGAGGAACATTCTGACTTGCTGCTTATCAAATATTAATGGCAGCATTTGATGAAAGGCAGACAGAGGAGAGCGGAGGGGTGCTGGGCAGGTCATGCTTTTTAATACCATCGATCCTGCCGGTACACTTGGGTAAAGATTTTATGTTTAATCTCAGCGCAGTGAGAGGACACGCCGCAGCTGTGGACAGCATCTTGTGATCTGTATTGGCTGTTTTCGACAGACAAATCAGCCCAGTATTATCTATTGTTAGATTTACATTAAAAATGTCTTTTCTTAAGCACTAACACATGTGATCCCACTTGGATTTTGTAAATATAAGGCCAGCAACTATTGTTTTTCCTTAAAAAAAATCCTGGTTATATTTGCCAGTGAATGTTGAACAATAGCAATTAAACTCCAGAGTTTCCTTGGGTGTATCCTTCTATGCATAAAGAATAACAGTGACCTCAGGTTTCTGGGACCCGTTAAGATTAATGTTAAAGCTGCTGACCTTCCACCCTGTCCTTCTCTCTCAAACACACTGCAGGAGCAGAACTCTGTGTTCCCCTCAGCGCTTCACATCTTTCATCCCAAGGACCGACGGTTTTTCCAGATACATTCTGGGTACGGGCACAGCAGGGGCGAACCTTCAGCCCAGCCAAAGGCACTCAGCACCAGTGATAACTGTAACAAAGATTTAGGGGACACAGTATCTGTCAGTATATATGCTTTGATCAGCAGAAATTCTAGTCATTATGTTCCATATGCTTCAATTTTGTTACTTTTTAATGTAATACCCATCTGTGTACACTTGAGGGAGCCATCAGCTAGGAGTACTCTTTTGTCCTCTTTTGTAAGTACATTTAAATAGTTTGTAAGTAATCTTAAATACTGCATAAACTTCATGTATTGTACAGGAAATAAATAAATACATTGTATGTATATTTAATCAGTGCATAAGTCATTTGAAGTGGTGCCTAAATTCTGCTATTCTGCTGTACTTTTCAAGGCACAGGCCATATTATCTTACTGCCAGGTGACTTTACAGAAAATGTGAAACTCTGTGCACTCTTTTCGAAAGTTGTGTTGAACAGTGATTGTTAAAGTTAGACTTGGCCGCATCATTTATGATGTAAGATGAGGAAATATTGCTCATGTTCACTGCAAAACTACCACAAAACTGCACACTACTTGAAATTACTTCACAGTATTTAAATTTACTTAAAGTATAAATATTTCTTATTACGCATTATTACACTTTATTATTCAAGTGTGCCCATCTTTAAGTATTTGTAGGTAAATTAATTATATTGTAATTTCAAATGAAATATGTTAAAATTCCATTTAATTACAGTTTAATTATGCTCTTGATCAGTGGCTGTATTATAAAGTGTTACCTTAATTTATCCCAAAAAACATGAATAAGTTGCCTCTTAAATTTTTAGCAATAAATTGAACATGTAGCATCCTTTGCTACAAATGTAGCAAAGGATGTAGCAAAAAAACAAATGCTACAAATTGAACAAACTGTTATTTAATTAATTTTTTTTTTTTTTTTGTCCAAAGGTTCAATAAACACTCCAGCTTTAAACAAATAGTTGGGTTTTATGCGTCATCATGGTAGGGGAAATGAGAGAACATACACATTTGTTTTTCATCAATTTTTTTTCCAGTTTCTGTTTACTACAGTGCATGTAAGCCATGCTCTTTTCTGTCTTGATCCCTCTTTTCCAACAGCTGAATGTGCGTCAGACAGTTAGCGGGACAGTGAAGCTGCTTTTACTTTGTGTTTGTGTCTCACAGGGAACAGGAGAGCAGTGAGTAAGGTGTTGGGTGTAGTCTCAGCGCACAAAGTGAAGATGAGCTGACCTCCCAAAAACAGGAGCCATCATTGTCTCGCTGGAGACAGAGGGGCATATTGTTCTGATTGTGTAAAATCTCACGGCTGCCTGGGGACTGGTCTCTTTGTGCTCTGTACTCACAACAGGCGTAAGGCTTTTGTAAGTCAGAGATGCTTTATAATAACAAATATTTGGAAGTGCTACAGTGGACACGCCCAATCAAATGTTCTTAAAGACCTAAACGAAGAACAGTGGGAGGCTTCCAAGCTAAGTTTTTCTCAAGTTCAGAGTTCAGATTACCAGTGGAAAAGGAAAAGGGTCCATTTGCAGTCCTAAAGTTTTCTTTTAAACTCCAAATAACCACATTGACGAAATGATTAATAGAGTCATCATGAATACCAAATGAAACCCATCGAAGGCTTCACTGTGAAACAAAACCCACAGACTCACGGCTGTACCTGCGGCAGATTTAACACCAGCATATTTGACTCACTGCTGTGGAACAGAACATTTCATAATAAACAGTCTGCTAGCAGCGCCTACTGTAAGGAGGAGCTGCAGTACATGCACCCACAGATAGCATGCCATTGCACTTTCCCAGTGTTTCCATTGTGCACTTTATTTCTCCCAGAATCCTCTGCAGGGACTGCTTCCCCCAACCTAAAATTCCTCATCAGACAGTCTTTCCAGCCAGCACCAGTATCTGCCACTTTACATGGCTAAAGGCTTATTATTTACACGCTGGTGAAATGTTTGAAATCAAGAAATCTTTTTAGGTGATTCCTTTGATTAGCTTTTTATTTTTCGAGACAACAGCAGTAGCAAACGAAAAGAAGAAAAAGCCACTTTCACATTTCAATGTTTCATTGCAGCAGATGTTACTAAATGCTCACAGTAGCACAAAAAGGCACAAAAGGGGACATCATGATAATACACACGTTTCACAGCAAGTCTAATGGTCCAGTGTGGTGTACGGTATTTTCAGGTAGGGAGTAGTTTTAGTAGCTATTAGTTTTTTGTCTTTCAAAATAAATATATCTGTAAAACAAGCTATTTTGGGATAATCAGTGAAAACAGAAGTAATTAATTTTTTCCTTTTCTTTCAGTACAATAACGTGGTTTTATAACTGAAAATGAACAGCATGCCTACAGCTCTGGGAATTCGGGGGAAAAACATGCACATTTCACGTTTCCAGAGAGCAGCTGATTCAGTTGAAGGCAGCACTTTACATTCGGCGTCACTGGAGGGCAGCAAGACTTCAGAGTACAGTGCTGGTGCAGAGAATACAGCACAGCGGGAAGGAGGAACAATACAGTGCTGAGAAAAGTTTGCTTTCAGCGTCATCACCATTTTAATAGAAAATCAGAACTGCTAATGAACGAGTGCATAAAAATCTAAGAAAAGCTTAAAGCACAAACATGAATTCTCACTTGAAAAAAAAATCCACACTGACTGGATATTAATTCATTTGATATTATAAAGGTTAAAAAAAAAAGGCAGTAATTGCAATCAATTTTATGTTACCGTGCATCCGGAAAGTGTTCACAGAGCTTCACTTCTTCCACATTTTGTCATGTCACCTAAAAAGTCTACACACAATTCCCCATAATGACAAAGTAAAAGAAACGTTTGCTTGAAATTCTTAAATATTTATTAAAACTAAAAGACAAAAACATGACATGTATATAAGGATTGGCAGCCTTTGCTCGATACTTTGTTGAAGCATCTTTGGAAGCAATCACAGCTCCCTTAGGTTGGAGCGGTGCACAGCTGTTCTCGTAACTCTCCAGAGATGAGAGTTTGGGCTCTGGCTGGGCAGAGTGGTCCCGAAGCCACTCCTGTGTTGTCTTGGCTGTGTGCTTGCAGTTGCTGTCCTGTTTGAAGATTAACCTTCGCCCCAGTCTGAGGTCCAGAGCGCTCAGGAGCAGGTTATCGTCAAGGCAGCATTCATCTTTACCTGATTAGTCTCCCAGTTCCTGCTGTCAAAAAACATCCTCACAGCATGAAGCTGCCGCCACCTTGCTTCACTGTGGGGTGGCATTGATCGACTGATGTCCAGCTCTTGGTTCAGTCTTTGTTTCATCGCACCATCCTTCAGGTGCCTTTTGGCAAACTGCAGGCAGGCTGTCATGTGCCACACAAGCCTGACTGGTGGAGTGCCGCAGAAATGCTTGTCCAGAGCAATGCTCGAGTGACCATCTGGTTTTTGGACACCTCCCTGACTAAGGCCCTTTTATCCCAATCGCTCAGATGTTGGAACAAATACGGAAAAAGTGAAGCACTGTGAATACTTTCCAGACACACTATGTAAACACAACATTGTAATGTGAATTATTTGAACTGTAGGATTCAGAATGCATCATTTTACATTAAGAGTTAAGAATCCCTTTGATGTTGGTCTGATGAACCCTCCCCTCCCCGTGGTCGCAGTCAGGGTGCGGTACTCTGTAGCTAGGTGAGATATGAGGCTCGGAGCTCTTGTTGTCATCATCAAAAAAACCACAAGAGGACGAAGATCAAGAGCTATCCATTTCCACAAAGGCTGGCCCCTCAGCGACAGCGACACATAATCAAGAGCAACGCAGCTGATTTACTGTAGGAGACTCTTGACCTCCACGTGAATTCACCTGGGGAGTTGAAAAAAAAAGGGTCACATTTCATGTTATCATAATTTCTGTGATTGATATGTGTCGGAGCAGTTTGCTAGTTTCTGGCACACGTTAACCTGAGCTTTGATCAAAGGGAAACCAAAGCTGAGCGCAGATAACCTGAAGGGCAGCACACAGTCCTCCTTTGCAGGGCTCCGCTGTGCTCTATTTCTAGTGTCAGCCCATGTTAAGGTTTATATTCCTTCTAAGCTCTGCGAGGCCCTGAAATAGAATGACAAGCTGTCTCCATAAATACAGAGCCCCTATGGGAGAACATAATTGCTTTGTGATCTTATATCGGCCTTCACGGTGTCCTTCACTGCTGTGGAGGAATCCTTTTCTGTCGTCTACGTGTGGTAACAGCGACTTAGTGAGATTACTGCCTTTCATTTAGGCCCGACTCTCTTGTTCAAAAAGGTCGCCCAGAGGCTGCTCGTGTCTGCTTTGACCCCGGGGACCCTGACACAGTAAATAAAGTCAGTCAGGTGGGGTGGGGCCTGCCTTTGTTTATAAAAGGGGTAAAAGCATCATGGGGAGAAAGAAAAAAACAAACAACAGGTGGGCTGCCCTCTTTTAGATTGTTTCAGGGATTGGATTTGCTCAAAGACAGTTAGGGCTTGAGTTCACTGTCATTCCTGACTTGCTAAATTCAGAGATTTGCTGAATTCTTGTCAGTTTGCATCACCGGACCAGTGCTGCAAAGGAGATGCGGCTTGATGGTATGATTAAAAAAATCATGGCAAATAAGAGTCTAAGGTGTCCGGTGAATGTAATGCCATTATAGATTCTTCTCAGGGTGACAGGGCAGTCACGTGGTAAAATATCAACCCAAGCAGTTGTTGCTTCTAACAGTATTAAAGTCAGACCCACTCGGATCTTTTCTCCTGCCCATCGTCGCCCGTCTGCAGCTCTGCGCTGCAGCCAACCTCAACAAGTGTATACTGGCCCACCTTTCTGGTACAGATTGCTGTTGCTGTGGAAATATCTCCCACTGGGGCACATGGCCCCACAGAGGGAAAACCAAGGTCACGTCTGGGTGGGGGTGGAGGTTTGAGTCGGCCCCGTTTGCTAACACGAATAGATCTGGGCGTCCCCATGGGCTCCAAGGGACAGAGAGCCACCTCGCTGCCGGCCCTTTCTGGAGCCTCCTCCTGGGAGACCGAGTCGGCATTGTTACCGTTGGTGGTGCAGCCCATCGGGCCGAGAGAACGAGGAAGAGAGTAGCGCTCCATGGAGGGAGGTTCTTGAGCTAAATCACGTTTCCCTACTCCACAAGACCCCTTGCTGCCTCTCCTCTTCAGGAAACCCCCCTTTTGCCCGTCTTGTGCTTCCTGCTCTTGGTCGTTGCCCCTGGACGCTCCTCCCGCTGAAAGGAAGCATTGCTCCTCTTCTAGTATTTTCTCAACCATCATCTTCCTCTTGCTCTTCTGTCTCACCAAGCGCTTGACGGTGCAGATAAAATCCAGCACATTCAGGAAAAAGGACAGAGCGGCCACGCCGAGCATAAAGTTGAGCATCACAGTCTTCTCAGTGGGCCTGGAGATGTAGCAGTCCACCTGAGTAGTGCACGGAGCATGCTGGCAAAGAAACCTCCTGGGGATGTAGAAACCAAACAGATAGTAGTGAGCTGCTCCAAAGCCTGCTTCCAGCAGAGTCCTGAACATCAGATGGAGGATGTAGGCTCCACTGAAGGACCGGGCCCACCCTCGCTGCTCTACCGCGAGAGGCAACTTGTTGGACGGCTCCTGTCGGATTCTGAACAGCTGAAAGGCTTTGGTTTGTTTCTGGGAGTTCAGCTCCACCGTGAGGGCGTTGGACACCTTATGGACCACGTAGATGACAAAGAGGATGTAAGGGATGCACACGGTGACAAGCTGCACCAGCCAGAAGCGGAAGAGTGAAACAGGAGAAAACAGATCGTAGCACACGTTGGCGCAGCCAGGCTGGATGGTGTTGCACACAAATCTCTCCTGCTCATCCTGGTAGAGAGGATAACCGGCGAAGAGGAGGATCAGGACACGGAGGAAGATCATCACGACGAGCCACACCTTTCCTGTGGGGAAGAAAAGGAAAACAAATTAATGTGATTATTCAATCAGCCTAAAAAAACTGAGATTACCCCTCATGATCTTTAGTTTAACTGCAATATCTAAAGCCATAAATAACAATTTAAAACAAAACTAGAGGCAACTCACCCATTAAAGTGATGCTGTGATTGACAGAGATAAAAAGCACCTCTGAGGCACTTGATCCCGCCATGTCTGTTATGCTCAAGGGCCTCCAAAATCGTCAGGTCCTCCAGTTTCGGACCAAAGGCTAAAATCATTAAGCCAGCACTCCACTTCCTATCCACTTCTTGTCTCTCCTCTAGCCTTTCCACAAAGGATCACGTAGGCTCCCAGGTGGGCAGCATGACACTCCAATTCTCTCACCCAGTCCCTGCGGGTAAAACTGTATCAGATTCATCTGAATCACCCAAGCTTCTGAAAGGCTGAGTGAAGTTAGCACACCACCTTACCTCTTCCTCCGTCCCCTGCAGACAACCGTCTGTCCTCAGACAACAGAAGACAGGCGTGAGCCCCATTGTCGATCTATTCTTAACCCACTCGCAAAAGCTCACCGCTGTCCTGGCATTGCAAAGATATTTTGGTGCTGTTGGTTGTCTTTACAGGAGAGGAACAAGCCTCCCGGCTTACTCATGCTAAACTACTGTATTAGGTTCTTCACCACAATGGTAGGCATGCTCGAACAGGCCGCTCCATAAAAATATAAGAAGCTACTGAGGCATTTTACAATGACAAATAAAGATAACGTGCAGATATGCAGACAGTGGATTTGCTCTCGTGAAACATAAGGAGGTTGTAAACTGCATTTTCCCACAGCTGATAGCAGTTTATGGCTGTTAAGGATTTACTGGAAGCTCGCATAATACGGCTAGGAAATACAGCCATGTTTAATCATTTGTCTTAAAGACAGCACAGGTGTATGTATGCTATATATGTATATACACACATATATATGTATATAGACCATGAGAGAGAGAGACTGACTCTCTCCTGTACAGAGCACAGATTCCCCATGACGTTAGTTTGCTGAGGGCACACATGGGTAAAGACAGTTGGCTTGGCTCATAATTACTACAGATCAGTGATCATTAGCACGTCCACGCTTGCCCACACACACAAAAAATCCCACTCAGAAGTCTGTTATGACTGATTTTATTTTGCCCGTGATGACCTTTTCAAGACAGCATAAGAAATTTGTGCAGCTGCTCCGGTTGAGTTCAAAGCAACAGCTAACGGCACAGTTTTAGCAGTAAAAGAGCCTCAACTGCTACCCTCTCTCTCCCTCCCAGAGGAGTGGCGTGAACCACAATCTGTATTTGATTTAAAGTAGAATGTGGCATCCACTCTGATTGGTTTCTATAAAAGGGGTAACCCAGGGGTAGGCAACTCCAGGCCTCGAGTGCCGGCATCCTCACTCACGTGATATCTAAAACCTGCAGGACACCGGCACTCGAGGCCTGGAGTTGCCTACCCCTGCTTTAGAAGAAAGAATGACAAGCAAAACATTTTTAAAGTCATTTCATAGTTTGATTTAAAACAAACAAACAAAAAAAAGCTAACGCTTTTCACATCAAACTCTCAAACTCACTACATTAGACTAGACTCAATACTTGAAATGTGCAATTCACTTGTATTTTTATTTTTATTCCTATTTATTCTATTTATCCCCTTCGTATATTTTATTTATATTGTCTCTGTATTTATATATATGTGTGTGTGTATAACTCTGTAACTTCTGTCGGTGCTGTGCTTTTTTGGAAATCGAATTTCCCAGAGGAACCCACCCGAGGGATTAATAAAGTTCTATCTTATCTTATCTTATCTTATCTTAAAATATGAGGCCATAATGGCATAATATCCCCAGGAAAGCTTTCCATCCTCCCCATTAGACTGTGGCTTTGGTAGATGCATTTTCCATTCAAGCCAACAATCGTTTTCGTTTCAAACTTGGCTGCTCCTCACTTATCTAATTACTTGGAAAAGTTCCCACCTAAATAATTACCTGAACATCCACCTGATCCACAGCCGTCTCCCATCTCCTAGGAAATGATGCATGAGACGTTTGTGTTTGCTTCCAATGAACACGAGTGACAAACTTTCCAAAAGATTATAAAAAGGCTTGGGATATAGCATTGAATATGAACATACAGGGTGAGAAATTTCTAATTTGATAAAACACGTAATGCTTGTCCTGTGGGATCAGTGTCTTCATCTTAAAGCTGTTTTTATATTGACAAAAGATCAAATGTCACTGTGAAACGTTTAACCCTTGTATGGTGTTCGGGTCTGTGAGACCCGTGTTCAGTTTTTTTCAAAAGAAAAATTAAACAATTAATTATTTTTTCACGTGTAAATGTGTTGTGTCTTTCCACTCACTCCACTTGATTATAACTGATTTATTTATAACATTTTATATAAAAGAAAAACGAGAAGCACATTAATTCATAAATGTGATCTAACAAAGGTAAAGGGAAAAAATTAACCATGTTTGCTGTTCATATGTCTTGTAATTGGGATGAAGTAAACATCTGTTGAGTAATTTAACATAAAATTGTTTGATAGTGTTAATTTGGAAAGCCAAAACTCTAGCGGGTCCACCAGACCCATGAACACTGGCTGAGTAACAAAAATACGAACACCACACAAGGGTTAAGTAGCGATGAACCCTACTGAGAATTCTTTCAGCACCTTTAATGATATTGTCTAATGATGTCACTCCTCATTGCAGATCAGAGCAAATTTTACATCTCCATTCCGGACAAAGTTTAGCTTTTCTGACTCTTCATTCAAAGTATTTGACCAAACTTTAATCCAAATGATCTGAAATGTTTGAGCAGTTTGCAAAAAGGCAGCAGAGACACCAGGAAGAACACTGCAAGCTCCAGAAACACCCCTGCTAGGTTTGAGGTGGATCAGATGAACAGGAGTCGAGATAGCAGAGGAAAAGGCAAACAGATGGACGTACAGAGATTTCTCTAATTATTAGCAAGATCTAACTGGCTTGGGGAACATTAAAACTATTGGTAACACTGTAACAGGACTAATCTATCCTGTTGTACCAAATTTTACAGTTGCTTCAGTTCATCAACGTTTTCCGGCATTAATTTATCCCCCGCTCTCTTGTGTGTGATTCCTGTTTCAGTCAGGCTGACGACTTTGAATCTTTTCTTTTTCAGCTATTCTGTCTCGATTTAGTGCTGTGCATGGGATCGTTGTCCTGTTCCAGGAGCCAATTTGGGCCAAGCTTTACCTGTCAGATAAATGGCTCACATTTGACTCTAGAATACTTTGGTACACAGAGGAGTTTGTGGTCGACTCAATGAAGTACCCAGGTCCAAAATCATCACATCACCACGGTGTTTGACCGTTATTAGGCATTTGTCTTGATATGCCATGCTTAGTTTTCACCAAAAGTTGAGCTCTCTATTAGGAGAAAAACATCTCCAGTTCGAGGTTTGTTCAGATGTAACTTTGCAACTCAAACCTGTGTTGCCACGGTCTTTTCAGGGAGACGTTTTCTCCTTCCATACAAAATGTACTTTTTCTTTCTCTAGTTGTACAAGTGCACTAGAGTTCAACATGTTTCTCTGTGCATCACATGGTCTGGCCTTGGGGTGATTTTGTTGGAACGCCTCTCATGGGAAGGTTGAGGCATTGTGTAGATGTTTCAGACCAGCAAACTGCCAAAACTTCTGCTTGTGTACTTGAGTTTTTCACAGACTCCTGTTTTTTATAGAACTTTCTCAACTTGTAAAGTGATGTTGTTCCTATTCACTTATTACTTCAGCTTGATGGTGTTCACAACAGCGGTTCGAACAGTGCTTTTAATAAAAGCTAACAGCACTTCTTCATTGAAATGACCTGGATAGTTACCACAGCAGCAATTAAAACACAAATCTTTTGACTTTTGTTGCCATGATGCCAGGTCTCTCTTGGAAATGAGATTTTTAATCTCAATGAGATTTTTACCTGGATAAATAAAGGACTAATAAAATAATAAAATAAAAACAAATCGAGGCCAGTATGAAGGACTGAATGTGTCCCTCAGTGACTGAATGGCAGAATGTAATCTTTGTATTAGCACTTGCTGTGAGCCATTTAAATGGTACACTGTGTGAGCGCAACACACATCACTTGTACATTATAGTACATATCAAAATATTGTCTTATTGTGAAAAACACTTGAGTTAACAAGGTGAAAGAGAAGGAGGTCTAAGATCTTGGAGTGTGTTTCTTTCACTGATTATTAAATCGATTATGATGAAGCGAGACAAAGAAAAAACACACCATGAACTGCAAGGTTGGAAATTTTAATTCTTGCAAAGTTTTTTTCCTAAAATGGGAGCAGGTTTGTTTTTTTTGTTTTTAAATCATAGTTGAAAACATACAGAGAAAAGTTTGGCAACTCAGAACAGGAACAAATGAGTGACTCAATGAAGAGGAAATAATACACTGACATTTACAACAGAATACAGTACAAGTTGTTGAAATTATCCATCAACAAGAAGAACAAAAGTGTCACAGCTGCAGCAGTTTACTGCCATCATGATCAAAGCTGTATTTGTCAAATTTGAAAAATGTCATATTGGAGAGGAAGAAAAAACATTAGAGAAAAAAGTAAAACTCTATGCAGAGGTAGAGCTCAGTGCACAAGGCTATGACACACACACACACACACACACACACACACACACACAAACACACAAAACCGGTCTTTGCTATCAGAGGGAGGGGGTACGTTCTCCACATCAGGATTCACCACTGTCAGCCACGCGGCTTCTTTCTGCGTGCAGAGAAAACCACACTGGGCGGTATGTACACACACATACAATAAATAGGATATACAATCTTTCAATATCTCACAACAGCTACTCCAGCATCGTAACTTCCCCCAAAGATGCATTTTGCACTTTTTATTTACCAATCATTCAAAGCGCCACATGCACACACAAAAAAAGCACTTCTCTAAGATCAGACACCACATCAGAGCTTCCTTCATTTTTTCCTCCATGACTTTGGTACAGTTCTGCCGCTCTGCACGCCTGCAGGCCAGACTGATTTTCTGGTAGCTTAGAAAAGCAAAGTAACATAAATCACACTCCTGGAGGCTACCGATGAAATGCACAAGAACAAACCGATGTCACATTTGAAATCAGAACGCGTTTTCCCCCTGATCTTTTTATTTCATTAAAAAGAAATAAAAGTAAGTCCTTAGATTTTTTTTAGATTACATCAAGATTGTGTCTATTCACCGATTTAGATTTAGAGTCTGGTTGATTGTAAGGCCGGTCACATGAAGTTCATTTTTATCCTATCCTCATACACCCAGAACAGCAACTGAACTCAAATCTGTAGACTGGCCTTTTTTCTGTTTTTAAAGGAAAAAACTCAAGGGGAAAAAAAGGAGGAGGAGGAGGAATCAGGAAGGGAGCCGTTTATGAAAATACTGTTTATGACAGTTTTACTAATGTTTCTGTGAGGCTGGCAAAATGCTGCAAAAGGTTATCAGATGACTGTTGATGTAAGCGAATAATATTGTATAAAAAAGACATTTTGAACGCCAGTGCTTAACACCACCAATCAGTCGTAAAAGAAAAACGTGCTTCCATTTATTCGTTAGATGGACAGCGTGCCCAATCAGGACCCAAAATAAACTTTTTAACTCACCAGCTACGAGTGAGAAGTGGAAAAGTCGTCAAGAGGGAATTTTCTCACAGAATCACCAATTAGTTGGTGTAGACATGAAAAGTGTTACAACTTGGAGCTGAGCATTTGGACTGACACCAACTTCCTTTTCCCCATACACTTCTGTGCAACTGGACTCCTTTTTGCTACGAGACGAAATGCCCCCTGCTGGCTATGAGATAAAATGCAGGTTTAAGGCACAAAGTCCATCTTTTAAATACAGTCTGAATAAATCTTTTTTTGTGGGTTTAACTTTTTTAAATCTTTAAGTCCAATTTAAAAAAAACAAATTCATGTGGAAATTGATACAAATTAAATTTGAGCCAAAGACAACAGGAGGGTTAGTGATGCGTGTTAACAGAATAAGTCTGCCAAATATGAATTCTCAGTTCAGACATTATTATTATTTAACGACATACTGAGTGATATTTTTGACTCACCTGATGACCTTTTACAACATCTTGCCAATTTTACAGCATCAGAGGAAACAAACATCCTTATTTTATCAAAAACACATGAGTAGGGTAACGTTTCACAGAGAAGACTTACAAACACAAAAAAATCATAATAATAATAATAAAATGAAATTGAATTGTCATGTGTTATCTCCATACCACACACATTATGTCACATTAAAAAAATGGCATTTTCAGCATTGTGAAATTGTTGACAAGAGACCAAAAAATCTTAAGTGGTGTTTCCTATTTAAATCGTAAAACTTGACTCTCTTCTTTGCTTGATTTGTCATAGAAACACATATTTAGACATATTTGCCCCTCCCCATTTACAGTATAAACTGACCCATATAAATATTCTAACCTTATTCTTTTTGTATTTTTTTTAACATTATGACCTCAGTTTACAGATTTTTGCACACGACGGTGCTGTATTTACACTGTACAAAGACAATTTAGCAAAATGTATACAATCTATCATTTTGTAAGCAGTGTTTCAATCATCGCTCGAAGCTTTTTCATTCGTTTCAGTCTGTGACGACCCTGAAGGTTCATCCTTTTAGTTGGCATTTTAATGTCAATGTTTTCGCTTGTGCTGTTACTTTGTAAGTTGGAAGAACCGTACAAAACGCTAGAGGAAAAAAAAATACTTCAGACTTATTTGTTCTTTCTTTTTTCTCCAGCAGAGAGGGGAGAAGTGTTTAACTAGCTTATTACAGGCACCACAGGTCAGGGCAATGGCAGTGAATAAAGTACAACAGAAGCTCTACAGTATGTCTCGTTTCTGTCTTCCAGTAAATCTCCTCCCATGTGTGCGTGCTTTGTTATATTTAATCACAACAACAAAGCGATGCATGAATATTGCTTTATCTGAATGGTTGCTGGGTGGCCGTACTGTCAGAGATACTATTCTGCAACTGGATGCCTACAAGGTGAATAAGTGCCCTTGAGCTAAAAACGGACTTGTCTCGTTGAATGTCAGTTATCCTGATGAAAACTTCAGTCAAATGGTCCCCATCTGAGACAATGCTCAGCGGATTCTGTTTGTCAAGGAGGGCTGAGGATATGTAGTCCACGTATCAACTGTACTGCTAAGCTAACTGTGAAATGTCTTTCTTTTGTATGCGCTTGTCTCTGCGAACAGAGGGAGCTGCTGTGTGGGAATGGTAAGAACAAAAACACCCAACAAAACACAAACTAACTGAGAAATTGAAGTAAAGTCTGAAATGTGTCTATAAGCTGTCAAACGATCATCTCATGCTTCAGCTAACGTACTGACTGAACCAGAAGATTAAAATCAAAGGAATGTACACGGCGTCCCCTCCAGCAGCTGTACAAGCACTTGAGCATTGGAGGGAATTATGAAGCGCCGCTGCCGCTGTTACGTCCTGTATTCTGCTTTTTAAGCGTGTTCCTATTTTCATTTCTGGACTTCACACAAGTCTCTCCACTTCTGTATTTCCACCTGGCTGCTTATCTTCTGAAGTTAGGTGGTCTTCATTCCAACAGCGTTCAGTTTGGTTCAGCTTAGCTCCGTTTGGTTCGGTGCAGGCAGGAAACAGGACTTCTTTTATGTACAACAACCAGTCTGGATGCAATAACATTTGTAATAGTGCCAGATTGTTGAAGGGGCGTGTGTATGTGTGAGGAGATTCCAGACTGACACTGATCCACACGACTGCTGCCCACCTGGTCTGCCTGCATACTAGGCAGAAATACAGTACAGGTCTATGATGCATTCCTCTGCAGACAGCCAGTGTTAGGAAATGATGGCCGGACACCACCGCACCACTGTTAGGTTGTCTGCGCTCACCGAGCGCTTCTTGGCTAGTTTCCTCAAGTCTTTGTACTTGTCATCACACAGCCGTGAGATGGCCTGCAAGTCAAACAAAAGAGCAAGTGAGATGGAGCCGGGGGTGCCTTCCTATGTTTTAGTTGGAGTGACTACAGAACATCTTTGCCTGTGTGTGTGTACCAAACACATAGTGTGTTTTGTGTAAGTAGTGGTTACGACACCACAAGTCTGAGATGGGCTCACACACCAAACGCGCTTAGAAACATTTCATTTAAACTGTGCTTTGTGCAGTTCAGGTGAGAAAGTGACAATAATGACCTCTCGATCACACCAGAGTTTCTCTCTTATTGTCCTGCTCAACTCAGGTGGGAATGGGAATTTTTTCAAAATCACAAAGACACGTGGGTTCACTTTTAGCAGTCTTTTAAGTAAACTGCTTTTTCTTTTGGGGGTTATTTTTGGACATTAAATAACTAGATTAATGTTGAGGAATGGTCTCATCTCCAAATAAATTAATCAACCAATTCCACTCGTCACATGGAGACGTCTCACCTTCAGCCAGCTTGATGTTTAAAACTCTAAAACTAAATGGAATGCAGCCGTTATTAACACTGGTATACCTGCTGTAAAAAGTTTGTTTTGCTCCAACAGATCAAGCAATGGCATCAATGAATGAAACACTAACAGCAGTAAGGCTGCAGGACAGGAAGGAAGAGAGCGAAGCTACCTGCACAGCAGCACGTCCCTGCATCCTGTCCTTCACCCGGCAGGAGATCAACATTTATGTTTTTGTAATGATCAGAAGCTCGTCAAAATACCAACTACCCAAATTACCTTGGTTTTTCTATTCCAGGCTGAAATAAATTGATATTTTTCCTCTTTTTTTCTTGTTTTACCTGAGCTCCAAAAACATAAACCTATCTCTAGTACTTCAGCGCGCTTCTCACCTCTAGTTTTTGCGCCTTGTCCCTGCTGAGAGGCTCCAGGGGGAAGCTGAGGTTATTGGCCTCAGCAAGCGAGCGCAGGTCAAAGTAATACTTGGCGTAGACGCTGGACGGCACGTTGATGTTGAACTGCAGCAATTCCAGGAACTGACGCTCCAGCTCGTTCCTTTTTCCATAAAAAAGAAAGAGAAAACGTGTGAGTTAGTTAATTAGTCTTATGCTATTTAAATAAAGGTTAGTTTGATTGGTAAAGCCAACATCTCACAGAGTGGCGTAGGCTGCACTGAGCCTACGCCACCAAACATAAGCCTCTTCTTTATGATAAAAGGGAATGCTATCTAAGCAAGGAACACTGAGCGTTATGTGTAAGAAAGAATTAATCCCACATGAAAGTGCTATTGTCATGCAGTGCCTGTGCTCAGCAGCTCTGTGATCCTCGGTGCAGCGTGATGACAGACGCTTTCATCTGTTACTCTTCAGTTGTGACCAAATCCTTCTGCACTGTAACCACTAGCCATCTCTTCTTCCTACCCTTTGTTGCTCACACACATATTTTCACAGCCACGCAGCAACAGACGGGCTAAATTTAGGCTCTGCTGTAGCCAAACTCTGCCTAATAGTGCTGCTTTTTCCTCATCTTTCCTCATTCAGCCTGTTTTCATCTGTTTCTTTTTGTGTTGCTCTGCTCCTCAGTGTTCTCCCAAGACGTTTCTACTGTTCAGTCAGTGGGTGGAACGTGAAATTTAGCAGGCTAGGTTCCAGAACATGGCTTTGAACGGACTCAAATTGACCTTCTGAGGAAATCTCTGGTCAAATCAAGAGCCACAGTCCGGTAAATTGCCATATGGGAGCACAGCAGATGTGCATACTGTGCTGCACTCACTGGAGAGAATCCTGAACAGGTGGATTACGCTCATTGCCCTGTGAATCTGAGCTCAAGGACAAGAATAGACATCCACTGATGCAGAAAAGTGTGAAAGCAGGAGGGGTGAGAGGTGGCGTCTACAGCACCGAGTCTCTCCTCAGAATAATCCACACAAGTGGATTTGAGGTTGACGTGGTAAATAAGACTGAGTTTTCTGACCTCATGCTTCAGAGGCATCTTCCCCGTTTTGCTCCAAATGCACCACAATCTAAGATTAAGCATTAAAATGAAGCTGACATTTTTGTCCTGCAAACCCAGAAAACTGTGAATCTCTCACTGTCAACTAGTTAGAAACTAACAAACCATAATGTTTTTAAGGCTTAATGACGTGATACCATTACAGGGAGTGCAGAATTATTAGGCAAGTTGTATTTTTGAGGAATAATGTTATTATTGAACAACAACCATGTTCTCAATGAACCCAAAAAACTCATTAATATCAAAGCTGAATGTTTTTGGAAGTAGTTTTTAGTTTGTTTTTAGTTTGAGCTATTTTAGGGGGATATCTGTGTGTGCAGGTGACTATTACTGTGCATAATTATTAGGCAACTTAACAAAAAACAAATATATACCCATTTCAATTATTTATTTTTACCAGTGAAACCAATAGAACATCTCCACATTCACAAATATACATTTCTGACATTCGAAAACAAAACAAAAACAAATCAGTGACCAATATAGCCACCTTTCTTTGCAAGGACACTCAAAAGCCTGCCATCCATGGATTCTGTCAGTGTTTTGATCTGTTCACCATCAACATTGCGTGCAGCAGCAACCACAGCCTCCCAGACACTGTTCAGAGAGGTGTACTGTTTTCCCTCCTTTAAATCTCACATTTGATGATGGACCACAGGTTCTCAATGGGGTTCAGATCAGGTGAACAAGGAGGCCATGTCATTAGATTTTTTTTTTTTATACCCTTTCTTGCCAGCCACGCTGTGGAGTACTTGGACGCGTGTGATGGAGCATTGTCCTGCATGAAAATCATGTTTTTCTTGAAGGATGCAGACTTCTTCCTGTACCACTGCTTGAAGAAGGTGTCTTCCAGAAACTGGCAGTAGGACTGGGAGTTGAGCTTGACTCCATCCTCAACCCGAAAAGGCCCCACAAGCTCATCTTTGATGATACCAGCCCAAACCAGTACTCCACCTCCACCTTGCTGGCGTCTGAGTCGGACTGGAGCTCTCTGCCCTTTACCAATCCAGCCACGGGCCCATCCATCTGGCCCATCAAGACTCACTCTCATTTCATCAGTCCATAAAACCTTAGAAAAACCAGTCTTGAGATATTTCTTGGCCCAGTCTTGACGTTTCAGCTTGTGTGTCTTGTTCAGTGGTGGTCCTCTTTCAGCCTTTCTTACCTTGGCCATGTCTCTGAGTATTGCACACCTTGTGCTTTTGGGCACTCCAGTGATGTTGCAGCTCTGAAATATGGCCAAACTGGTGGCAAGTGGCATCTTGGCAGCTGCACGCTTGACTTTTCTCAGTTCATGGGCAGTTATTTTGGGCCTTGGTTTTTCCGCACGCTTCTTGCGACCCTGTTGACTATTTTGAATGAAACGCTTGATTGTTCGATGATCACGCTTCAGAAGCTTTGCAATTTTGAGACTGCTGCATCCCTCTGCAAGATATCTCACTATTTTTGACTTTTCTGAGCCTGTCAAGTCCTTCTTTTGACCCATTTTGCCAAAGGAAAGGACGTTGCCTAATAATTATGCACACCTGATATAGGGTGTTGATGTCATTAGACCACACCCCTTCTCATTACAGAGATGCACATCACCTAATATGCTTAATTGGTAGTAGGCTTTCGAGCCTATACAGCTTGGAGTAAGACAACATGCATGAAGAGGATGATGTGGACAAAATACTCATTTGCCTAATAATTCTGCACTCCCTGTATTACCATTTTATGGGGAAAGAGACAAGAGGAACTAATGTAATCTGAAGTCCCTCAGACACTCTAAGCTCAAGAACAAAATAAAATAATAATAATAATAATAATGTATACTTCATCGTCACAAGAAATTCTTCTCTGCATTTAACCCATTCACTCAGTGAAGCAGTGGGCAGCCACCAATCTAGCGCCTGGGGAGCAGTGTGTGGGGACGGTATCTTGCTCAGGGGTACCTCAGGGTAGCCGTTAAGTGGATTCCAACCCCTGACCTTCCAATCATGGGGCGACCACTCTACCTACTGAGCTATCCCTGCTCAGATCAAAGGCATTAGACGAAATGGTCAGAGACTCTCCCGTCAAAGACTCTTAGCAGCTCTTGAAAACAGGCTGACCACACAAAGCCCGACTATTCTCAGGACAGAAAGACAAGTGCTGCTGTATCTGCCATCACCCCACTCAGCAACCATGAGTCAAAGAGGAAGCATTTATTTACATGGCTGACACTCTGCCAGGGTCATGGCTGTGTGGCATTTTAGGAGCCAGCAAACAGCTGATGGCACCAACCTTTGAGAATTGTGGCTCTGAGGAAGAAAGATGGGGGGGGGGGAGTGCTGCGATAATAAATTTTTAGCTGCTACTTTAGTAAATTCTTGACAAATTCTGGATGATTTTTTCTGCTGATTGCTGCATTGATTAATCAGTAAAACAATCTGCAGCATTATCGGTGATAAAAATAACTGGTAGTCCTCGTTTCAGGGCCATTGTGCTCCAAAGATGTGACCTAAACCTAAACATGCGCCTGACGTACAGACTCCTGCTGGAAATGTTTCACACTGAACATTCGGAGGAATATGCTACAGTATGTTCTGAAATGCTAATGTTATTGAAATCATCATATGGTATAGTCAGTCATGTGATTCTGCACCTCCCACACAAGGACACTGGTTTCTCTTTGAGAAAAGCTGTTGTCATGGAAATAGTCCAGACATTTCCCAGTCATAAGATCACAGAGAAGAACAGCGTCCGGGGAAAACAAAAAGGACTAAATAGCTTTGATTTCAGCTGCTGCCATCAGTTAATAATGTTTTATTTCTCTTAGTAACAAATCAAGTGTTTTAGCTGATTTATTCCATGCAAATGGTTAAACAATAAACTGTTTCTATGTTCTTAAACAACCATGTAATGAAAATAAAATGCCAGGCTTTAGCTTCTATCGCCAACTCAGCTGTTTTAGTGCAGAAATAACAGCAGACGTCTTCTGCAACTGACCTGAGTCTATAGGGATATAGCTCTACGCTGCTGATGTCAATAAACTGACTCACATGTCCTCCACAGTGATATCCTTGAGAATTTGGCAGTAGTCGACGTTCCAAACCGCCTGGTCGTCCCAGACTTTGGAAGCCAGGAGGATGGCTCCCAACACGATCCGCTTCCAATTGGCCGGGCAAATGTCGATCTCTGCGTAGGTCAGGAGCCTCTCCAAATACACCTTAGACAAAGGGATTTGTCACAAGTAAGCATCTTGAAATAAAACAGTTATTTTAGCACAAAAACAAAACTGAAAAACTCTCAATTTTGCCTTTTGTTTAACAGCTGGCATCGACTAGCATTAACAGCATCAAGTCAGTTTCACACGACTAAAACATCCTACACGCAGGGTCAAAAGAGTCAGATTGCTAAACTGCTATCGCTCTGTGTTTTCCTTCACCCACGGTGTAACGCTAACATAAGGTACAAAACATAAGCAAGTAAACACCACGTTAATAATCATATCGAGCCTTTGTGTCCTCGGGGTTTCCTGTGTTTAATTACCCTCTGTTCTCCCTGCCTCTGTTTATCTGAAGGGTTAGTTTGCTGCTTTACAGTTTTGCAGTCTCCTGCCTACTCCACCTCCATGATGTCAGAGGCTGATGAAATCCAGCTTCCCCGGAGCTCCCTCGTGAAATATTCATGCCAATCGAACCCCTGCACCGTCTCCTTCTCTCTCCTTCGAAATAATTCCCACAGTCTACACGGCAGAAAGCGCACAGAACACACAGACACCTGATCCTCACAAGCCAAAGCATTTGTGCAGATGTTAAATCTTCTGATCCACTCATCATCATTTTGTTACAGTACAAGAGAGAAGGTCTTCTGTTAGATTCATGGACTGAACTGTGAAAGCTCGAACAGTTAGTGCACAAAGCCCACATTCAGCTCCCTTTTAAAAATGATGTAAAGTGAAAGATTTAAAAGTACACAAGCTTAGATTTGTCACTTCTTACTTACTTTCTTTGCATTTTAATAGCCATACCATTTTCAGGATGTATACCCTGAGGTACATCGTAATAAATATTTCAGTTTTCAGACTAACAAGGATGGCAGGTTGTGAAATGGAAATTAATAAGTTCTTTTATGCCACTTTGCAGCCCAGTTTGTCACAGCTCAGGTGGTTAATTAGACAAGTCGTGCTCAGTGGGGCGTCCTTCCTGAAGACAATACCAGCCTGTTTCTGCTGTGGCCCAAAACTGGCAGCAGGTGACAAACATCGAGAAATGAAAGAAGACTACATCCTGGCATAGCTGCTTCAATTTCAGGAGGCTTGTCTGATAATAAAACACAGTAACTTCATCTACTACAATAAGTTTGTCTGGTTTTTCTGTCCCTCAACAGGAAATCTGATTCGTCTTCCCAGAGGATGACATGCTCACTCTCTGGGTCTCTTTCTTTTCCATCCTCTCTCTCCTCACCTGTGATGTAATAACTTGGGGAAAGCAAGACACCCAGCTTTCATCTCAACTCCCCTGTCTAAATTTAGCTGTGTCAGCTAAGCTACACCAATAACCACCAGCCAACAGCCCCATTCAATTACTGACAGCATGGCAGAGTTTACACTGGAGAGCTGCAGGAGGCACGCCGTGTGCCAGGCTCTGTATGCAACTATCGCTCTCGTCCACCTGAACATGGACAAAGACGTAGACGCAGCACGTCACAGTGACTGCTTTCCAGTTACTCTCTGGAAAAGCAGAAACACCCACACAGTTAACACATTTGTCCATCTGTCAGGAAGCAGAGAAACCTAATACCAGGCCCCTGGGCTAGCCACATTAACAATGCACTTTGCTGGCCTCTAGAGACCCACGTGTTAGCCAGAGTGACAAAGTGTAGAAAGAAATGTTTCTGGGCAGATGAGCGGAGAAGGGAGATGGCACTAACTGTGCCATCAAATCAAACATAAGGATAAACTATTGAACTGCTTAAGGCTTTAGTACAGAGAGAGAAAAAGAGATGATGTGATATGATATGTGAGGACAGAGAAGAAACGAAAAGCACAGGTGAGCACACAGGATGTCATAAGTCACGGGGAGAGAGCCCACTGTATGCCAAAGCACCAATTATATTCTAATTATACACTTGCTACAGGCGCAGGCAGACCTCATACTGAAGTAATTCTGAGTGGAGACTAAACGGATTAAACCGCCACAAATCTGTTACTGAACTTTCAGCTCTGTCTCGTGGCTTCGTTTGTGCAACATTCTCCAGAAGGACAAACAGGCTGTTTCATATCACACAAAGAAGAAGAGTAAAAAATAAAGAGAGCCAACAATCTAAGGACAGCAGAAAACAAGACAAGCAGAAGCAATACTCCCTCCTAGTGTCAGCACTGAATTACTAGGACTCACAGTCCTAATTCCTATCTGTCTCCCACGCTCTCGCGCTCCTTGATGATGTTAACTCTGTGTGGAGTCATGCTTCGAGTTGCTGAAGGGTCTCTTAATTAGGTTGTAACCGCGAGCTCTGGACACCCTTATCTTCCTCCAATACAAACAGGAACTTCTAATCACTTGAAAGTATATTTTTTTCCTTCCTTGCTGTTGTTTTTTTCTTTAAAGAAAACAAAAAGTTTGCATTTCATTTTGTTTATAACTGCATCAATGCAGAAATAATCACATTCACAGAGTGTGGCTGTACTCAGTGGTGGGAAGGCTTTTATAATCCACTTCCACTCAGGGCCAGCTGGATTGGAAAAGCTCTTAATGTGATCGTCCCTCCAAGCAAACATGTAAATGGAGTCAAAAAGCCCTTTTCCATTAGTACCTGCTCAGGTTGGCTCGGCACAGCTCAATGCAACTTTTAGCGTTTTCCCGTAGTACCTGATACCAGGTGCTCTTTTATTACCTACTCGGCCACAGTTCCAAGCGATCCAAAAATGTGACATGCATGCCACCAACTGGCTACTCAGTCTCCTTTACAAAATCAAAACCGCCATTCTTGAAACCTGGCAACAAGGGAAATGACTGCACAAAAACAACACCACGGTCCCCGAGTCTGACCGAGCAGCAGGTGTAACATCGCCCCGACGTCCTCCTTTATTGTGGCGTTTGTGTCACATCCAAATGATGTCACGGGACGTTCTGTCGCGTTGCTGTAATGACCCAACCCACATTAGGTGCTTGTAATGGAAAACGAGTCGAAGCGAGTCGTGCGTCCAGCCGATCTGAGTAAGTGCGAATAGAAAAGGGCTAAAAGTGTGCAGGGACTGCGTTTCACGGCTGAACTGTTTACTCACCAAAGTGACGATGGCACACTCGGCAGTGAGCTGCGCGGCACTGAACAGCGTCCTGACGAAGCGGTAGATCTGCTTCTGCTCAGGGTCGTGTTTGTCATAATCAGCAGGAACCTCGGACTTCTGCGACAAACACCAGAAAAGATAAGAATGAAATGAAATCAGATCGTTTCCCAAAGTGGAATCACAAACTGCTGCTCGATACATCAGCTTATTTCTGAATGCAGAGGTTTAGTGGTGTTGGACATGGGGCGTAAAACAAAGGGGTTATGTAAAATCTGAGACTGAAATTGTTGAGCAAATATTCATTTTAAAACACGTCTGAATGATCCAGATGGCTCCTGAGATTACACATCTCGCCACTGTGTGATCCATGTGTGCTTATGCGCCGTTTATCAGCTCATGCAATTAGTCTTCCTGATGAATCCTGACAGCTCTATAGTTTGTGTGTAATGGAAATTCATCTTCGGCTGCGGCCTTACTGAGAGTGGGTGAAGCTTCTCATCGAAAATATCTAACAACATTCTTCCGTCGATGTCTCTGGAATTAAAAAGAGGAAAAGAAATCAAAAATAGATGCATCATTTCATTGATAAGTCATTTATATGAATGAATCTGCACTTCAACCAGCTGCCCTATATGGGAATCTTACTACTTTAAGTTTATAGAAACACGTTTTATCCTAAAGCTTCCGTGTTTTTTTAAAAATATGAGATCTGTCAAGTCATGTCAATCCAACAAATTCTATTAACAACACAAAAATGTGTTCCAGGCTGCATCTTTGCGAGCAGAAATGTGAGTCACTTAAGCTGCTACATAAAACAGCCTGTTCTTCTCTGCTTTGTGGTTTATTTAAAAATGTCTCCATGCAAGCGTTATTTAGTGTCTCCACAGCCTTTAGTAAGAACACATCCCTTTGCAAAAGGATGTCAAGCTTAGCTGGATATCAAAGTATCTAAAGAGTAAAGAATTTAATCTAATCTTTCTGGGTCAGAATGAAGCAGGATGTTGCAGGGCTTTTGTATTTTGTGGAATTTTGATGCAAAAGAAATAAAAGGTTAATCTTACCTGTTCTTTATATGATAATATATTGCAAGGGCTACGCTGCAAGCACAAAAAGGTAAATAAAAATGAGTGTAAGAGGACAATAAGGGAAAAATCTTTCAATATTAGATAAAGCTGTGAATCGCTCAGATGGGGGTTACCATTTGATGGTGTATTTCAGGTTGGGTTGACTGACAGTGCTGTCATCGAGGAATATGGTGGAACAGGAGCTGTATTTCCGTCTCACTGGGCCTGGATAATGCTGGAGTTCAAACACGTCCGTACCAAAAAACAGAGACACACACGTCAATCTCTATTTCTGTCATACTTGGACGCGCCAAAGGCCTGGTATGAGGATGGAAAGTAGGGCACCTGTGAGCCCACAAGCTAATCTGTGGGTCTGTCAGCGTCTCACTTTGTTGCATGCAGGAATGGTATTTATGGTGGAGTGCATCTTTAGAGAAACATCAAAAACTTGATGAATAGCAAGTTCATCACCTTGAGTAATGACCTTTCTATTCATCGTCCATTCATTTCATTCAAAATTATTTTTAACTGGTGCACACTAAACAGGTTTATGACTTAAACAAGACGATGTTCTCTCATTTGGCCCTGCAGGAACTGATTAATGCAAATTTTGTTCAAACAAAAAAGCACATTTGCACATTTAGCTAGTCCTGTCTTTCAGGTCTCAGGGAGTGTGGACAAAGATGACCTGCACCATAACACCACGCTTCTTCTACATTTGTACTACATCTAAAGCTTTTTAAACACTAAGACTATAATTGGAGTCTGGAGTGTGGGATAAAAAAAAAAAAAAACGGGAGGAACAATGGAAACGGGTTTGGGTTACTTTGAGGGTCATTCGGAGGACTTTACCTTGTTCTCCGAAATGTGTGTTAACTTGCAAAAAATACAAGACATTAAAATTACTAACTGCACAGCAATCATAACAGCAAACGTATTACACACAGTGGCTAATGATTCAGTTACTTACGTGGTTGATGTAAAGGCTCTTCCGTTTTTCTCGAACTGAAAAAAAAGACGAGAGAGCGCTTCAAGAATCTTTGTGTGAGTGTAGTACACAACCCTCACAGACAGGGAGCAGCATATAACCAGGCTTCAGAGCTGCCCTATTAATATAGACTTTCCCCCTGTGTATAATTATTATAAACCACATACAACAAAGCAAAGCAGCTTCAGCAAAAAACAGTTTTTACATTAAAAAACTGAGAAATTTCAAAGCCTGTGAGTATTTTCTCCCCTGCGATTGCACTGGCAAATGTGTGTTAATATGTGGGAATGAGTGTGACCTTATCAATTAATCCGTTCATCATTTAGACATACATGTCTTAATTCATGCTCAGTCATCCAGGTAAGGAAATCTTCAGACACTGAAGAATTCACTTGGATGAGTGATGAAACGTTTCTCCCACACTACGTCCACATGAACAGAATTAACTTCCTGTGATTGGACGTACATGAGTCCAAATTAAATCAGGCATAGTGACTGGTTTATTCAAGTGCAGCCAATCATCTGAGCTCATCTCTTTTCTTTTTCTTTCTGTTCATACAAATCTGGTATTTTGCTACCTTACTTCTGTTTAACGGATGTGATGATTTGTTGGTTCTATAAAGCAGAGCTTTATCGCAGTTACGGCACACGCAACAGTGCAGCAGCGCTGCGTGCGTGTCTGTGTGCATCAGTATATGTGCTCACTGTTGTAACAGAGCACGCAAAGGGAAAAGGGCTGCTAGCAAAGCAAACTGGAGCAGATGGAGAGCGCAGAGCACACAGAGACACCTTGTACGTCTCATCCCATACTGTCTGTGTCTTACCTCTCTGGCACAAAGGTGCACACACTCACACTGCAAAGCACGCTGAGCTTTTTCCACTGAGCAAATGTGTGTGTGTGTGTGTGTGTGTGTGTGTGTGTGTGTGTGTGTGTGTGTGTGTGTGTGTGTGTGTGTGTGTGTGTGTATTTAGCAAAGAACAGCAGTCTTTGACACCATCAAACAGCTGCACAGCTTAGTCAAAAAAAACAGTAACAAAAAAACCACAAACTTAACCACAGTGATTTCTGAATAGTCATGAAACATGTGACACAAATCACAGCTTTATACTCGAGGCTGATTTCTAACTTTATCAACCATTTACATATGAAAATTGAAATATCCAGTAATTAGAGGTGTGTCATTTTAGTAACTAAATTGCAATGTCTTTGGCCAAGGCTGTGCAGTCCTGTTCCTACATCTCATGGACGGACATGTGCAATGGAAGAAATGCACGCACGCACACAGACGATATCAGCAGCTAAGCAGCAGAGACAAGTCACCTGCTAACAGAGTACGAGGATACGATGCAGTTTGAGACCACACAGAGGGACTGTTCCCTTAAAGGGTCCAGCCCGAACACACAGTAAGCATAGTGTTACCTGCCTACCAAGCACAGACGTATACATGCTTACCTCTTTTGTTGGGCACAGCAACTGAAAAACAAATGTCCAAGTTGTCTCCATGTTTATGACACAGATACTCACAACAGGCATTATTATTAAGTGCGTCAGTAATTCATTTATAGCTGCTGGGAGTGATGAACACAGCAGCTCTCACATATGTTAGGACCACAATGCTGTGTATTGATATTTAATAACAGTATGAGAACAAAGGCCAGCAGACTTTCACATAAGAGCCTGACGATGCTAATACAACACTATCAGCACCTAACACCGGATCTATATAACAGCCTTCAGGCGACAGACTGCTCAGCTGAATCAAAAGCTTATCATCAAAGCAAAGAGATTATGTCTAAACTGGGAAATAATCTAAAAAGCTTCACATTTCAGTTGATAATAAGACATTCCTGTCATTCTAGAGGCACCCGACTGCTACAAGATCAATCTTTGTGCCTGCTAAGGAAGATCAAAACACCCCAGTGCGTCTTCAAAAATCTGACATGAAAGCAGACGGGACAGGGCTTCATCTAGAGCTTTTATGTTGGATAAAAGCTTGCTGGTCAGTGGTACTTGTGCTGATATCTGAAGTTCCACCTTCAATAAAAACAGCTTGCTATCTCAAAAAGTGGGCATATGCTACAGTCACCTCTTTGCTTGGTTGTCCATGATCCACCTGCAGTGGCTTTGCACCTACCACTGCACAGCTCACTGACTTTGCACAGAAACTCCAAGCATGTCCACAAGCTGCTTTCTCATTTTCAAACAAACCGGAAGACATTATCCTTTACCCACAAATGTAACCCTGCATTATGCTATCCTGGCTTCATCCAAGTAGATCAGGTGTACACCTAATGGTGCGTCACTGATTACGAAAACACATTTATTAAATTTAGCTCTTCTTCATTGTAGATTAATAACAATCATGACACTCCAAATACTCTTTTCCCTCATTTAAAAGTCAGTGAAGAAATTTCAGAGAGATCTGAGATTATTAAAATGTGACAAAAGAAGAGAGCACAACTCACCATCAGTTTGTGACTTGCTGAGGAAAATGGTGCTGGCGCGGGGATGATCTGAGGGATTGTACTCCATGGGAAGATCTAAATACAGAGGAAGGAAAACATAAGCCTCAAAGAAAAGCAGCATTTAAACTGATTCAAATGATTTAATCCCAAATGCAGCTGAAAAATAAATGCTGTCAGGAAAAACAAATTGTTTAAGCTGTTAGAGAACTTGTGATGTTCTTTTGATAAAACTATATTCAATATCATATAATCATCAGGATGACGGGTACAACTTAAACACGCTGCCGGATACAACCTTTAATTTTGAGGTTATAAATGTGGGACTGGCTTCACGAGTTAACCACCTCTCGTCTAATGGTCTGAGCTAAATGAAAAACATATCTGTCAGCTGACAGTTTGCTGCACCAGCACTGTGTAAACGGTGGTTTGTAAATCAATGCACTAAGCAAACACAGCAGAAGGCTATAGATTTGTACTGAATCATCTTCTGTGCACACACACACACACACACACACACACACACACACACACACACACACACCACCTAGAACCCAAAGATCTGAGAGGAGCTGGCAAGAAAAACTGCAATAAATGACGAGCACAATATCATTCAGCACTGTACAGCTGATAAAAATCAGCTGCTGAAACCTGCTTTGTACAACATTCATCCTTTGGGTATGACACTAAGTGCTTTGTACACTTATCCATCAGAGGGTGTCTGAATGTTTCAATGAGGCTTTTTTATACAAGGATCAAAAGAAACAGTCCTAACTCTGAAATATGCTTACTTGTTACATTTGTTTTAATGGAAAGTAGCCCAGGTATTTATTTCTGGCAACCCATTACAAATAATGTGTTTTAATAGAGGACATGATGGAAAATAATCTCAGGCTACTGGGAAATGTAAAAAAAACAAAAAACAAAAAAACCCAAAAGACACCGATAAACAGATGAGTAAAGTTGGCATTTAGAATACAACCTGATTTCATTTCTAATTTTTTATGTATTTGTACTTGATTTGCTTTTATGTGTTGCTGTAAATATACTATATATCTGTTTAAATCCAGTAGCAGCTACAGAGCCTAGCATATGGCTGTTATGCACAGCTACTGAATGAATATATCAGTATCAATTTAGTGTCCTAGTTCCTTGTCCCAATTACATCCCATAGTCCCAGACATGCTGAAACGTGACATTTTACTGCTGAATTATAAACAGGAAATGTAGAATTCGGAGCCTGCAGACATAATAGTTTCTGTGGTTAGTGCAACAGAGAGCCACTGTTGTTTGAACAGCAGACTTTTATTTGATCTAAGGTTGATTTAATGGTGGAATTTTCTGGTGACCTGTAATATCCGGCACTAGCTTAGATGAAACCATTTGTTGACATGACTTCAGAATCTTTATTGTGCTCTGGTCTAGGTTAAACATTTACTCTCAAATGTTACAATAGCCTGAGGAAAAATTAATGATAATGTCACACTAACATTACATCGACACTGCCACGCATTAAACTCTGAACCAGAAAAGAAACAAAACTAAAATTCAATGCAAACTAGCAGCGTGGGGTGGTTAGCCAACGAGCGGCTTCCTGGCCTCCTGGATGATGTCAGTGCAACAGGAAGGGTCACAAAGAACCAACACCCAGACAGACAAACGCAGAGAAAGAGAAACTGATGTCAAGAGACAGGCAAAGAGTGAGAAGCTGATAATGAGAGAGGAAAGGGCAACGAGGGCAAGAGAGCAGAAAAATGAAGGGATGAAGATGACAGATTTGAAACATGATTGACAGAGAGAGAGAGAAACAGTAGTAGAGAAAATATAACGAGTGAAGGTGATGACAGGGGAAGCATTAGTGGAAAGAAAGTGAAAGGTGAGGGAGAAGAGTTTTGCTTGCAACCAGGGGTCTGTTCTTCGTACCTCGCTTACTACATCCAAGATCAAATCATCGCGCCAACTTTGAGCTCGCTATTCCGGTTCTCCGAACACACCTGTTGTTGACGATTAGTATAGCTGGATGAAGTAATGTGAGATCACTGGGTGGCATAACAGGGGCTACGCATCGATAGTAGAAACACTGATCGGCAACCCTTTGATTGGTCGGCGAAAATGTCGAAGGAGCGCGCTCAGTATTTTTCGGCAGCAGAGCAAGAACTCTTGATTGAGGATTTCAGGAGTTTCAGAGTTTAATTAAAACGCAAGGGAACACTGCAAAGGCTGCAAAAGCAAGGAGAGAGGGCTGGCAGAAAGTTGCTGACAAATCAAACTCGTAAGTAATTTAATAATTACTTAATTTATAATGGATTGGATTTATATAGCGCTTTTCAAGGTACCCAAAGCGCTTTACAATGCCACTATTCATTCACTCTCACATTCACACACTGGTGGAGGCAGCTACAGTTGTAGCCACAGCTGCCCTGGGGCAGACTGACAGAAGCGAGGCTGCCATATCGCACCATCGGCCCCTCTGGACAACACCAGTAGGCGGTAGGGTAAATTTATTATATTACACTATATTATATTATATTATATTATATTATATTATATTATATCCTCTTTCACATTAGAGCCACAACAGGACCCACTAGAACATGGGAACAAGTAAAAGTGGAATATAAGAATATTCTACAGAATGGTAATATTTATCACTTATATTGCTTTTAGTCTCTTGAAAAGAGACCCTGAAATAATCTGTTTGTTTATAACAGCAACCAAGAAAAGGGCAGAGCAAAAAAAGACAGGTGGTGGTCCTGCACCCCCTCGTCAACAAGTTGGTTAAGTGAATAATATCCTCACGGGAAAATCGATATCTCTCTATGAGCACACTGTCGCGCTGAGCTAAAGGATCCTGTCTATCCCGCAATATACGCTGAATTCTGAGAACTCTCCTTATCAATCTTGCACCTTCCGCAATGGGTGGCTCGCGTAAACGGACAGGATATGACTGCGACAGACTTCCCAAATCCACCTTCGCTTTTATAGCCGTGGTCTCTCATCTTGATTACACGAAGTAATTTACTATTACTACTCTAAAATATGAATTACATCTGAAATAATCAAATACATGAAATAGAATGATTAATAGTACATTTCCCTTTTTTTTTGGGAAATGACCTGTATGTATCTGTATGAAATCAATAAAAGAATCAAGTACTGCATTATCTTTAGTTACATTGATAATATTTATTTTATGGACAAACAGTGGTAAAATATCGCTGTTGCTTTTGTATAAATGAAGCGGACATACCTGGGTGGCCGCGATCTAATCCTGTTTACATAAAGTAATCCTGCTCCCGAGCAGGTTTACGCTTACGGATCTGTTGCTATGACAGCAAGTCCCGGATGAGCTTCGGAGAACCGAACGATCCAAGATCACGCGAAATCGTCAACAATCAAATCCAGCTAACCTTCTTAGCCAGGTACGAAGAACGGACCCCAGATCTCGCTGAGTCTTGTTGGTGTAAAGCTTTGGTTTAGTGTGCCATTAAAAACACCATGCAGTGATAAGTACAGCTGAGATCACAGAGGCTCTCTGCACAGCAGCTTACACATGCAAGCCGCTGCTATTGTCTACAAACTCTTTTGAACTTTGTGTTGGAGAGCCACTTAAAGAGCCTCAAAGGACACACACACACACACTTATATATACACACATTCATACATATATGTGTATATACACACACACACACACACACCACCATGATGTAGGAGGTAGTGACAAGCGATGCTGAATAAAAGATGGGTGTGTGGGAAGAAGCAGCACTGGAGGAGAACTTAAGGTAGGTTAATGATGATGCACAGTGTCTGAACGTTAGTGATGGAGAAAGTAAGCATGGAAATCACAGCTTAATGACACAGTATGATCGTGACAAAATGCCCAAATGCTCTAAATCTCTGTAGATTTAGATTTAATTTGTGGCGAGGGTCATACACCATTTCTTTTATAAATTATTACATAATGCAATTTATAAATATCTCCCCTGGAAACATTTTATTTGCCATCTACTTTGTGAAGGATAGCCATGCAATATATTCAGCTGCCTCATACTGCAGATAAACTCAAAGCAGCACTATCAAGTACTCCAGTGAGCATGCCCTGGAAGGGAAAACATACAGGAAGGCATAGAGCTTGCTGGTCAGCAGTGGTTGAACATTCAAACTAAGAGTGCAACCTTTAAAACAAAAGGTGTGACTATTACATGGTGTTGGTTTTAGATGTAAGGCACAAGGTTTACCCAATGAAACCCATCACTATTATTTCCTTTGGTGAACGACAGATGATAGGGGGTCACGAACCTGTCTTTAGGCCTGTGCAGCCGACAGTTGTTTGCTATTCTGCAGGTGCCTATGTAGATCGCAGATTTATTAACCTGTGATGCATCATTTGTACTCATTGATAATTGCATACCTGCTAGGCATGCAACAATTACTTGTACTTTGTACTTGCACTTTTTATATTTCTGCTGTATAGAACTTTGGTCAGGCATGTGTTGTTTAATAAGTGCTATATAAATAAATTATGGCCTCAAATTTAAAAAAAAGTTTAGTTGGAATCCACCCACTTTGTGTTGCCAGCACTTATTTAAGTTGTCTCTGTTTTAATAATGTGTCAGTTCAAGCCTTTCCTCTCTAATTAGCTGTTGTGATTCAGGGTATATGACATTTTCTGTTGTTTCTGTTTTTGTTTGTATTTTGCAGCTGTTTCCTTTGCCCTCATTCACTTGCTAAGCCTCATTACCAGGAGTCACGAAGGAGGAAATCTCATAGGTCCAGTTAGTGTATGAACATTTGGCACCATTTTTTTAAGGATGGATCACAGTGGAAGCAATATAATATCACACACTTTGATCATCTAAAACACCTCAGTTACTGAAGTTATGCGTGCTGCAGTAAGAGGTGTTGTTTTTGTTTTTTTAAAAAAGAAGGAAAAAAAAAATCAGAGCCAGGGTGTGTCCCCCTCAATGTGTGGTCATTGACCCCTGGCGTGAGTCCACCCTATTTAAGTTCTCTCCCCCCATTTCTCCAACCTGGGGGAGACAAAAGCAACCCGGCTTCCTGCGTTTCAGGAAGTTGAGAGGAAATGAAGCAAGGGGGTGGCGGTTACTCATTGTTAGCAATGCAGCTGAACAAAGAATGGTGAGAAGGTCAGCGTGTGGATTTAAGCCATGCATGTATGAAGCTATACCCTTACATTGTACAGAATACTGATGGAACACAACTAACATGGAAAGATGAACACAAGAAGAAAAAGGGCACCAACAAAGTCGCGCCTACTGCCCCTCCCATTTCCCATTTGATAACTGAATACACTTCTACAAGTTAAAGTGTGGTCATATTAGTATATGACTGGCTGATTTTATGCTACATACCTACTGGATATAGTATTGACTCTGAGAAATAAAGTTTCCATAGTCTAGCACGTATAGTAAATTAAAGCTGTCTTATTATATTGTCTATCATATATTAATACCTGCATGAATTTTTATAAAAGCATCATATAATGATATCAATGATATCATGCACAACAATCAAAACTGTCTAAACATGCTGACAGTGAGAGCCACATGTCGGCCACCAAAGACAATTTAACAAGAGAGCTATTTCAATAACTTCTATAAAAGCACAAATCTTTGCAAAATATACAAGAAAACTGTTCTGCTAAAGTCAGAAACAACAAACTTGTTCACTTGAGGCAAAAAACCCAGCTTTGAGTATAACCAAGGTATTACCATACGTGAGGTGGAGATGGATGGTGGAGAAACAAATGACTCAACCAAGCATCACTGGAGGACTCGCTAGTTGTACTCGACATGACAGGAAGAACAAATGATGGATAATTTGGAATTACTGATTTGGTTACATGGTGGAAAATCAGAAGCCTGACCCAAGAAAGAGCAGAGTTCCAAGATAAGTTACTTTAGTTATTACTTAGGGAAAACACTGCATAGGCTACTTTTGTGATTACAGTTGACTTATGCTGTCTAATTGGTATTCATAGTTTTCAATCGTGTGACCATTCACTGCCACTCAGCAAAACTACTAGTCTGTCAAAGCGGCTAGTAGTGGAGAGTCTTTAGTACTTCAGGAAAAAGAGGGATTTTGTTTGCTTGGTTTTCCTCCCTGTCTTGAGCAAAGACTACTTTAATCATCATTTAATCTTGATGCGTAAATAACGCTGCTGTGGGAGGTGAAGAACAAGAAATTGTTCATTGTTAAAGCAAAAGTAAGTGTTACCAGTCTAGCTTAAACAAACTACCAAACGTAAATGTTATATTTTGTTTACTTGGGAGGGGGTTAATTTAAAGACCATAACACATGCGCTTTCTTTTAATAATAAAATAAATACTCACTAATTCAAGGCTGTGCTAATAAACTGATCAGGAAGGCTAGCTCTGTGGTCGGCATGAAGCTGGACACTCTGGTGACAGTGGCAGAGAAAAGGACATTAAAGAAACTGCTGGACATTATGAACAATGCTGGGCATCCTCTGCACACGGCCATAAACAATCAGAAGAGTCTGTTCAGTGACAGGTTGCTTCTCCCCAAGACAAGAACTAACAGACTTAAAAACTCCTTTGTCCCACACGCCATCAAACTGTTTAACTCCTCTCTGGAGGGGAGAGGGAGGGGAAACAGGAGGACAAAGGAGGGGGGAACAACTAAGCTGTAGTGCCTCTTCACCTCACTGTACAATACCTTGTGCAATACTTTTTGTAAATAGTCAACAGTGCAATAGACTCAATACTTGAAATGTGCAATTCACTTGTATTTTTATTTTTTATTCCTATTTATTCTATTTATCCCCTTTGTATATTTTATTTATATTTGTCTCTGTATTTATATATGTGTGTGTGTGTGTGTGTGTGTGTGTGTGTGTGTGTGTGTGTGTGTGTGTGTGTGTGTGTGTGTGTGTGTGTGTGTATATATATATATATAACAGTTCTGTAACTGTAACTTCGGTCGTTGCTGTGCTTTTTGGAAGTCGAATTTCCCAGAGGAACCCACCCGAGGGATTAATAAAGTTCTATCTTACCTTATCTTATCTTCCTCTTGATTCGGAACCAAATTTATTGTTTTGCAGGATATTCAGAATGTTTTTATGCCGTGAGCAAGATGATCTGTATATACTGTGCACTAGTACACTATTCTCACTACATGCTCCCCAGAGTGGTCACGAGGAAGGCTCCATCCCCTTTGCTGGTTTTTGGTTGCCCAGCTCCAGATGGTGCAGCGTGGTACAGACCAGAGAAGACACAGTGTCAAAAAGAATCCAAATGATGAACTGAATGATGATGACTGCAGCATAAATAACAGTTTGTGAATTGAAGGAAACCACTTGACTCCTACTTTGTGGGGTGGCTGTAGCTCAGGAGGTAGAGCAGGTCACCCACTGATCGGAAGCAGTGGCGTGTCTAGAAAATTTTTGTTGGGGGGGCCAGGTAGGGGCACAGATTTGGAGAAGGGTGGCAGATGTAATTGGCAGATAATGTTAAAAACAATTCTATTAACCATAATTCAATAACCCTGTAAACCTAATAACCGAATGCGCTTTTAACTCTTATTAGAATGAGATTTTAACCACTACGGTGCAAAGTTTTTAGATACTGCGTTGCTAAAGGACAAGAGATACAATCAGTGTTTTGTCAGTGTTTACTCAGCATTCAAGGACAGCAATATTTGCATAGTATTTTTACTGACATATAGTACACATATGTTTTGGGCAAAAACATTTTTTAATATTAAAATATGAACATTTGTAACAAACAATTGACAAATTAGCCAATGCAAAACTTTATCTGCCTGTTAAAAAAAGAAGATAATCTTCTCACAAACTGGTGTTTGATTGTGAAACAGGAAAAAAGTGGGGAAACAACTGAAAAGACTAACATTTGAATGAAACCTGAAAGCAAGTAAATACTTTCTATGCTGCCTTATGGTAAACTTTGGTAATATTGATAAAGAACAACACTGGCTTATGATGAAATCCAGTCAGCTGGCATGGTGACACTGCCAGTATTAACCTGCAGGGCTGGACTGGGACAGAAAATCGGGCATTTTGACTAGAGACCGGCCCCCCAGGTATTAAAGCCATAAAGCCTTTGACTGAAAACAAATGCTGTTGTGACAGTGATGTACAGTCTTGTTGGTATATGTATGATTTCTATACATTTTACGTCAGATAAAAACTTTGGTTGTAAGATTTAGATAATTATTTAATAAAAGCTAGATATTTAAATTGAGAATAAGAAAGAAAAGTATTTCTTTGTGCCCCACCTTTCCCTGTTAATGCCCTACCTGCCCCCTGGCAACACTTTGCTAGACCTGCCCCTGCACAGTTACCAGCTGTCAGCTGCTTAGAAAAGGATGCTGGTGTTATTTATCTCTCAGAAACAGTTCATAACTTCCCTTCAACTCATTCATGTCACCTAAAAGGTAAACCTGTTTCTCCATCACAGCTCTGATGATTCAGTAAGGACATCTCCTGGTTTCATCTTCACGTTTCCCTCTCACCAGATATCCAAACCGACATCATGACCAGCAGCTTTACAGCTGTGGCTCCAGCAAACATCAGCTGATACTAGAAATTAATATTAAATAAATTCTAACAACAGCTGATCAAGCTTAAACGTGCTGCTGTTGTTTAGCGCGACATCTGCTGGTTTCCTCTTTCTGGCACAAAGTGGGCGATAAATAAACAAGAGAGACGATCAGCTGATCATTGATCAGTTTCATGATTGAAGTAGCAACAGGAGAGGGAGGGGGAGAGAATGAGAGAAGAGGCAGCTGTGCAGCGTAAACACAGAATAAATCCAGCATTGTGTCTTTTTCCATTCTAGCTAAAGTTCGGGACAAACTGCGTCTCTTCTCAGCTCGATACGAAACGTGTAATATTTTCTCTGATTGAGGGACCATTCCATTTTTTTAAGGAGCCGTTGGCAACTCTACTAACTAACCTTATGAATAAAATAAAGTTCACTATCAGTAACATCATAGCACCCACCCACCTAAAAACTCCATCAAGCTGGCTAGAACGCAGTACGAGTTATTGCAACTGAGGGTAAAAAGTCAGCACAACGAAAATAAACTCCACCTAAACTTAGTTCATATCTGACCCAGATAGACTGCAGCTCATAACTTCTTACCTGAAGTTCAGTTCACCTGACACTCGGACTGGCGGCTGCCTCGGGGCTCTCCTCCTGCCTCCCCTTCCCTCATCCACCTGCTGGCCTCTGTGGAAGCTCCGCCATAGCCACCACCAAACAACTGAGTCATTTTTACACATCGACCTGCATCTGGCCAATCCACCACCTCTCATTGTTCATGCCATTACAAAAAAAAATAAAAAATAAGTCACCGGGCACATGCCCGGTATGCCCGATGGCCAGTCCAGCTATGTTAACCTGCAACCAAATCTGCAGCTCCATACAGCAATGTTACGACTTAGATTATATCTTATAACTCATAACTCTTATGTTAGCTGCCCTCAGTAGCGTACTGTCTGAAATATTCCACGGCTGCAATAATTCTTTAAGTGTTATTTTTTTCCTTGGGATTCTAATTTCACCGAAGTTTACTAAACTCAACAAACTTAATATTACTTACCGGGACATTTATTCTGTCCTCATTTTCTTTCACCGAAAAATTGTTTCCTGCAGTGCCGTCTTTCTGCTTGGCTCTCCTACCTTTGCTAACGTGATGCACATAGCGCAGAAGCCGATGCTGCATTCACTTACACTCGGATATCTGAGCTTCACCGTGAAAACATAATCGTACATTTGATATTTGATTGAATTTTATTGTTTTGCCTTTGGGGTGGCACCTGGGGTGGCCAGTCTGGTTGGGGGGGTGGCCTGTGCCCCCCCAGGCCACCCCGCTGGACACGCCATTGATCGGAAGGTTGGAGGTTCGACCCCAGGCTCCTCCAGTCTGCATGCCAAGTATCCTTGGGCAAGATACTAACCCCAAGTTGCTCTCCAATGCATCCATCGGAGTATGAATGTGTGTGAGTGTAGTTAGAAAGTAGGGCTGCTCAATTAATCCAATTTTAATCACGATTACGATCTGGGCTTTCAACGATCATTAAAAATGACTGAGCCGATTATTAGCCCCTCCCTCGTGCTTTACTCTCGTGCTGCTCCGTGTGGCAAATCGAGCGCACCTCTCTGCATTTCGAACACGTGTCACAACAATTAAGAGCAGCGCCACGGACCGGTTTATGCCCGACAATATTTTCATGGACCGGCCTTTAAGGTGTCGCGGATAAATACAACAAAATAAAACTAGTACCGGTACCGAAAAAAAGAAAATTTATTCATAACACACCTGCAAATACCAAGGAAAACCGAGTAAACGATAAAAACGATAACAAAATAACGCTGAAAACCGATAAAAACCCTGAAAACTATACATTTCACGAGAGCCTCAACTCTCGCGGCCCGGTACCAAATGACTCACGGACCAGTACCGGTCCGAGGCCCGGGGGTTGGGGACCGCTGATTAAGAGGACCCGAGGGAAGTTCGGAAAGCTAAGCAGAAGTTATTTGGAGAGGAGAGTGACTGCCGTTGGTTGAAAAGAGAGGTAAAAAAACTTCAGTGGTGTGGAAACGTTATGGGTTCGCGGAGTCAGACGTGAATCAAGTAGACACAGTGTGTAAACTTTGCTACGGTGTCGTAGCTGCACCACAGAGCAACACTGCAAAGTTCACTAAGCATAGATGTTTACATTTTTCATTTATTTTTTATATTGCAAACATTTGCACTGTTATCAGTATTTGCACACTATTTTATATTATTTTTTGACAATCTTTAAAGTCATTATTCAATACATTGTTATTGTTAAATAAATATAGTCAAATAATCGAGATCTCAATTTCAGTGAAAATAATTGTGATTATCATTTTTGCCATAATCGAGCAGCCCTACTAGAAAGCACTCAGTATAGAGGTAGTGCTTGTGAGAATGGGTGTGACTGGGTGAATGTGGCGTGTTGTATACAGCACTTTGAGTACTCCGGGAGAGTAGAAAAGCGCTAGATAAGAATCAGTCCATTTACTCCTGTTTAACCTTAATTTACGTCAATTTACGTAACCTTAATTTTAAGCGATGTTTGCAAAGGCATCCGCGAGCTACCATGCCTGACTTTGCCCTGATAACAGAGAGATGGAGAAATCCACGAGGAGGACAGACTTACTCACACATTCACTGGACGCAGTTAGTGAATAAAGGCTTTGACGGCACATCTTAACAACACTCCTATTTTGATAAGAAAACACTGCAGACTGCAGAGAAGACATGGACTGTACGTTGTCATGAGCTCCGTTGTGGTTTTAATCTGCACCTTTGAGAAAGCATGTTATCTGTTTTGTAACATTTGGAACCCTATCAGCCTATGATACGGCAATTGTGTACTTTTAGCTCTACACTACAGGAGATAAGCTGAACAGGTCAGAGTTACAGCTGCTTTATTTTCTTTTTCTTTTCCTTTCTTTTTAAGGGAACTATCTAACTAGTGTTATCCCATCTTGACACAGTTCAGTGTCTATCATGGTTACCATCAGGAATTCCTCCAAACAAACTACAATTTACTATTTAAACACTTGACACACACTGAAAATTGTTTGGTTTAATATGCAGTTACATTTTTGGGCATCAAATTGGCCAACTCTAATATTAAAAAATTGAGGTTAAAGGTCATGAGGGTGACTAAATGGCTGAAAATCCAAGTGAATGAATAACTAATGATGAACCCATATTTTTAATTTTACCACACACACACACGCACACACACACACGCACACAAACCCTCAGCAGTGCCATCGCAGCTCTTTCTAACAGCTTAAATCACCCCTCAGCCTGTATCATCGATCCCCGACAGCTACCAACCTCTGTGCAGTGATGCAGACTCATCAAAGTAAAAAGAGCTGAGCTTTTATCAAAGAAAAGCCAACAGGGACAAGAAGATGAAGCAGGAAGAGTTGGGAAAATTGCACCAGAACACACCAGAAAACAGCTCTCATTTGCATGATTACAGAAAGAAAATCAATTAAAAAAAGGCTTGTAAACACGCATCTACTCCAAGATGAGACATGTGTATACAATGTTACAAGCATTTAAAAGCGGTCAGCAGTAAGTCAAAGCTGCAGTGGCCTGATGATAAATGTAGGAAGTGTTGCCCAGCCACATGAGTGAATTACTTTGTGGAAAACAAATGCTAAGAAACAGGCTTCTTATTTCTCTTGCATGACTGTGTGAGAGTGTTAGAGAACAGTGTGTCAAGCCAGTCAAGAAGCAGTGAAAAGTATTGCTAAGCAGAATAAAAATAAACTGAGAGAAGAGAAGTGCCAAGAAAGTTGTTAAAATGATGAATTTGATGAGTTTTCACATTTAATGAGTTTAGTGCATATCTCCATTGGATTAAGAGCCCATAGCTAAACAGCAAACTGCTTTGTCAAACATAGACACAGATGTACTCTGAGCTACATGCTAATGCTATCATGCAGATGCAGTTTTACCAAGCTCGTCGTCCGAGTTGAGCTTGTTAGCATGCTGGAAGATGCAGATTAGAACTCAACGCAGGGGCAGATGAGGCTGATAGGATTGTCATTAGTTTAATAGGAACTTGTTTATGAAGCATTGGTTAAAATGATATGTAATGTACCATTGGGTTCATAGTGAATAGATTAGCAAAATGTTACAGGCTGTGGAGGAGCGGTCAAGAATGTCACCAAATACCATCACAGTCAATATTGACAATTGTCAACAAGAAATCGAAGTTAAAGCAACAATAACCGCCATGTCACAAGGACTTTATACTGAGGAGCTGGCAGGTTAAAGATCATTTAACAGCATTTAATGTTGGGGTTGTTCTCACATACGGCTCAGGCAGGTAATGCCTAATTCATGGCACTGGATTTCTAAATATGGCTATGAATACAGTGCCAGCTATACAAAAAAAAAAAAAAAAAACATACCTCAAGTCTGTCTACAGATCTACATCCTGCCTTGTGGCGTTAATACATCCTGGACTGACTAACAGGAGTTAAAAGACCTTGTAAGGAATTACAAAGAAACAGAGCCTTGGAGCTCCAAGTTTGAAGACTCCATTAAGGCTGAAAGTGTACCGACATACAGATGTAGAGCGCTGCCGTTGAAGAATGGTTGTAATTAGTAAAAGCTTAAATGAAACAACCCAGGGAAGGAACAAAGAAATTGAAAAAGTGTTCCTAAAAAAAGACAACAGCACTGCAAACTCTGCAGCAAAAGTCCCAGTTTCTTTGAAAATCGCTCAATAGACGCTAGAAAGCATTTTAAATATACCAAGGACTGCAGAGACAGACAGATGGAGATTGAAACAAATATCGCAGAGGCAAAGAGCGGGTGGCTACACTCCAAATTGTTATCGACATTGCATTTAGGACGGCAAGTGACTCATATTTTCCCAGACACTCAAATCTAACAATCACATTTAATGCAATGGCAAAGCAACATCAGCTGTTTTCTGCCTATGTGTTAATTAAGAACAGGAATAAAAGCTGGAGAATCTTTGATTACATCAACATTCTGTTAAAACACTGCTGCCTACGTGATGAATAAAAGCCGTTTTTGAGCAACCCAAGCTGCTAAAGCTGCTAAAATTGCATGAAATGCTGCCAGGTGTGACTCAAACTCACATGCTCTGCCCTTTAGTTAAAAATGTAATCACAGAGATGCAATCCCCATGTCGATCACTTTCCTGCGTTGTTGTTCAATAATCAGAGAAATGTAGTTATTTAATGGCATGCTGTCATATTACACATCTAATACAGAATTTACAACCACAAGCTTCACATTTTCTAAGATGACCTGGCATTTTTCCACCCAACCTCAAAGACTGTGTGGAAAGTGGGAGATTTATTTTTATTTTTCAATGTGTTTGTTCTGTGTGTATGTAAAAGGAATAACAAGTGAGATATACAAGCACATGAGGGATATTAGGGGCTGAAGGGAACAATGGGCAGGGAGGGGACTCATTTACTCTGCACCCAGCTGAGCACTATAAACCCACCCTCCCTCTTTCTTTCCCCTCCCAACCTTTGCATCCTCTGCTCGCTGTAACTAGGCAACACTAGCTTGAAACGATTCGGATGGTAGAGGCAGGCCCATCAAAGGCAAAGACAGACAGGCGGGCTTGCTGCCTTTTTCTTCCCTTCCTGTCTTTCTCTTTGCCTTTACCACCTGCTTATACTGTACTAATTGCTGCAGACCATTACACTGCTTGCTGATGCGGTAATACAGTGCAACACAGGATGAAATCCGCAGTATGAGATCCACAGCATCGTCTTTAAGTGCAATGCAAAACTTCATATGCCTGCTGCATCCACAGAAAAACAGCAATTGGATCTCATCTCAGAAGTTCAGTTTAACTAGGTGTTTTGGGGAAGTCAGGCACTGGTCTGAAGACAGTGTCTGGGTTGAAAGCAGCAGTTGATAAAACAGTAGGAAAGAAAATCAAGCGCACAGGGCTGACAGCAAAGAACTGACAAATAAGGAAATAGAAACAATAGTTGAGGATTAAAATAATCTTTATAAGCACACATAAACGCACACACACAGATCAGAGGTGTGGCTGTACTGAAGCACCATCTCTGCTGACACATAGGACAGATATGGCCAATTAGTGGTAACAGGATTGAAGCAGTCTAAATAAACAGCAGTCTGGGGGGACATAATGCAGATTTGAAAAAGCAATCCAAGCTAAAGTTTCTCTCTCGGTATAGACAAACTAGGAAAAACTATCTGAATGGACAATCCGGTAAATATGATACTGCACTGTAATGCTAGTGGGGTTCTAAGTATATATGTCAATTTAAGAACAAGGAATGAAAACAGTGGAAGGAAACTACTGAGCAGCTAGTACTTATCTTGCTCTTTTATTCTAAAAGCACAATGACGCTGATTTGAGATGTAACAATAGTGTGGATATGCTTTTGGCCTGTGTTTGCTGGACCTGTGAAAGCTGCTCAAGTGTGATGCATTAGCCCTGCCGCTCTATGCTCCTCAACTAATCCAAGCCACTCTCTCCCTCTCTCTGTGAGCTTTATCTAGTGTCAAGCTGTGGAAGGAGCCGGGGATGACAGGAAAGCCATCTGTGCCAAGCTCCATCACACTCTGCCCGTGCTGACATTTCCACAACGCGCATGCACGCTGGAACATGTTGGAATCAAAATCCACACATACCCACGTACGACATTTGTACACAAGCATGCAACCAAAACAAACACAGCAGAGTAACTATGGCTTTCCAGTGATGCACAAAGTTAGTGGTAAACACTCGCATGTGTAGCGTGACAGGGAACCATGAACTGAAGAAGCAGTTTAGAAAATGGGCGATGAAATAAATGATAGGCAAAAATGAAAATGAGCCGACGTCAAATTAGCTGAACCACCCCACTGCAATGACCCATAACTCGCATCTGAGTGGTATATTGTCGACTGTGGTGCCTGTCAGGTGTTGGCGACATGTTGGCAGCCAAGCTCGGTTTCCAAAAGCCAATCAGCAGCATGTAATTACCTCCACACCTGCTCACACCGTAACCAACAACTCCACTGGTCCCATCTGATGATGTGATGGCTGCGAGCGCAGCTTATCTGGGCAAATCAGCCCCGATGCCACGAGGGTCACCACAATCAACAACAGCTTCATTCACTACTCTACCCTCAGAATGATCCCACGTCACGTTTCCTTCATAGGGCAGCATCATCTGACTGCAATTACTCTTACTGTCAAGTCCCATGAACACCTACTTTTCATTCTCAAGAAGGTGTCTGAAAATAATATGCTACACTGACGACACTGATGTGAAAGTATGAGCTAGACAGATGATACAAGAGAAAAATCTGCTGATAATGACAGCTCTTCCTGTTTCTCAATTTGAGTCTTGCCTCTGTGAATAATTTAGCAAATGTGTTTTCACTCGCAACTTCTAGTTTGTTCAAGTTCTCACTTTATTTAAAAAGACGGGTATTTATTTTGAGATTAATTTAAAATATGTAATACTGTACTAACCTGCAGAGGAGGTCGACCAATTTAACTTGTGAAATGAACCAAGGGAGTCGCTTTTCTTTTAATGCCTCATAAAGAACATCTAACAGCAGCAGCAGGTGTTGAAGTCAGGCAAAGTCAATTTATTTATACAGCACATTTATACACAACACAGCTGGAAGGCTGATCTAATGTGTTATGAACAAACATCTGAATTTGTGTATTTCCTCCTGCTTGGATTCCATTTCAGTCATGCGGCTGGTTAAAACTGGAAAAAAAAAAAACAGGCTGATTTTCTTTCTAAAAATGTTTAACCACGGGTGTCAAACATAAGGCCTGGGGGCCACAATCGGCCTAACAAAGATAGAAAATCTGAGGAAGTGCATAGATTTTTTAGGTTTTACAGTTTCTTTTACAGGTAACCTTAAAATCAAAGCGAGCTATATGTGGCCCACGATGTAAAACGACTTTGACACACCTGTGTTAAACCATGTACATATGCCCGTTATCACTTTTTGTGCTACAGAAGCACTTTGGGGGGTTAAGTGCCTTGCTCAAGGACATTTAAAACAAATAAAGAGGAAGATTAAAAAAGGCTTGAGGTTAATTTTAGGTCTTTTTTTATTATAGAATATAAAGAATGATGTAAAGATTCTTGCTGTTGATGCGCTCTTTCTTTAAATCAACACAAACAGACACTGTTTTGTCTTCACAGCTTTTCTAATAATTCAAGTGGCCTGTTGACAGCTATCCCCAAAAGATCTCTTAAGCCGCCGAAACACCACATCTAATGTCGCTGCGTGGTAAAAGCAGCAGTTACACCAAGCAAGCAGACACACAGCATTATTCAAGCTGATTCCTGATTCTAACATTCAAAATAACTGGTAGGGATCTACAGAGACACCGGCCACAGGCAGTTCATCTTGTTTGGTCATCCTGCTTGCAAGAGCCACACACTCTTGACAAGCTGGACGTGTAGAATACACTCCAGAATACAGAATGAGGACCTGGATCACAAAGGTTACCGGCATTCCCACGCCTCACTACCCAGCCCTCTTCCAAAAGCCCCTGCTTAACATTTTGACAGCAAAGACGGAAAGAGACAGAAAAAAAAAAAAAAACAGCATTTAGGCCAAAATTGCAGCTTAATTGTTGAGTTTATTTTTCTCTCAATCAACACCAAGTTGGTCAGATCAAAATATTCAGGCCCAGTGGAGCATCAGGGCTGCCTTCGAGCAGACCTATTTAAAACTCTGCGCGCACATGGTTGAACCATGAGTGCTATTTTAACAGGTCTTCTGCCCACTGGCCTTTATAAATGATGATTTCACATACACATCTGGCATTTCCTTTGTCACTTTTTTTTTCTTTCCATTAGATATAAATGATTTCACTAACCTCAGGCTCAAACAAACTACGGATAATTTTTACATTTACAAAATGTTGCTGTAAATTTAAAGAAATTCCTTACTTTTTGTTATAAAAAGTGCACTTGTGAAATTAAGCAAAGCACTTTTTTTCTTTTTCCAATATCTGGTAAAGAAGGAAAGTCCAGAGAAAACCAGAGTTAAGTAATATGACCTTTGAATCTAACAGTATTTAACCGACTAAACAAATACCTCAAATTATTTCATGTACAGCAGCACCGAAAGTCCAGCGAGATCCATGAAGAGACACGTTCTCGTATTTTAATGAGTGCTCCTTATCAGAGATCCAGAATCTTGCTCCCTTCCCTTCATCAGAAGTGGCAGAAAGCCATTACAATGTGAATCTCTCTGGGGACTGCAGTGACTAGTTCATTTGTGGACAGTAAATGTGTCTTCCCACTAGAAAGCCAAATCAAGCCAACCGGGACACCAGAATGAGATTGTCACAGACAATTGGATTTTCATTAACAATCTGTGAATCAGTTAATTTGTTTCTAAAATGGAAATTAAGTCCCTCTGAAATGATTTGTTAGTCCTTTAGGGAAATCACTGGCTTGTGCCCGCAAAAACAAGAAGTTGTCAAGCAAATGAAGAGTTTCTTGCAGGCTGTAATTGTCAGTGTCTTAAAGCAGACATGATTCAAACCATCCCCACCAACAACAGCCACTCAACAGCTGATGCAGCTTCTTTGCTTCATCAAAAGCACATTTCACGTCTGGCTCCTATCTAAAAAGCTGAGGCTGTCCTGTTAGTGCAGCAGTGTGCCTAAACACAAGTAACTAACAACAATACAGAATTCCTCCCGAGATATGGTCCAAAAACAGACACTACAACACCGATGAACACGGCCTTTAACATGCCGGTTCCCAAGTACAAAGCTGTGTGAAGTCTGACTGTGACAATTTGCACCAATGTGAGAAAACCCCAGGTAACAGAGAGATGAAATCACAGCTAGCGAGTGTTTGTTCTGTGTGCTGCCTAATGCACAGTCTGCCCAAACAGCACCATCACCTAAACAAAACAGCGAGAATGACCAAATGTAGCTGCGTGCTGCATGTTGCATTTGACTAAACCAGTTTCCTTTTGTAACTGTGCTGACTGGTGATTAGGGAAAGAGAAATCAATACTGACATTAAACAACTGGCAGAAAACGACTTTAAGAGGTAGCAAAATATTATTTACACTGCCAATTACTGACCCACTGTGGCATATATTTCATGAAAAAGGTCCTATGAAAACTTAATTTCAGAAATGAAAATGGATAATTGCTAAAACTGGATTCTAACAGTTGTGATTATTCTAAATTAAAACAGAGTGCTATAATACAGTGTGGGATCAGTTGGTTCCAGAGATTTCTGTTGGGCCTAATTACTTAAAATGTTGAATTGTACAATGAGAATGTGATTAAACGTTAGAGCTACTCATCAGAGAAGATGAGAATTACACAATATTAATGCTTGCTGTAAGGAATCAGTTCGGTAAGGAGTGGGTAATATTGATCAAGACAACATCGTTTAACACATTTTCAAGTTTCACTAGCTTTGGTCTCACTGTACATTTCAAAACAAGCCTAACTAATACCTAACTCTCCATCTAGTTGAACTCTTTTAGACACAGGCTAAGGTGCTTGGAAAGAAAGCGACTGGACTTTAAGTTTCATGAAGATGTTTCACCTCATCTGAGAGTTCCAGGTATTTAAACCACAGAGGGTCACTGATCACACCTCCTCACATGAGTCAACCTGTGAAAAGGAGTGGGTCATTATCACCAGAGACTTCCAAGTGAAACCATTATAACACCTTGCCTCACCATATCATGTGACCTATTAAGGTCACCTGTAGATGTGAGTGGAGGTTGAGGCGCCTGGGAAGGGATCTCAAAACTGCATTTTAGGGGGCAGACAGTTGGTGTCGTAACCACGCCCTCTGTTCAAAGATGGTGACAGGACGTGGTGTTTAAAAGTAAGGAAAATGCAAACCTGTCAAGTTAAAGGGAAGTTAGTAAGTCATTGTGGTGCTGGCATGAATGTTGCACTTCTTAAGTCAGTTTGTGTGTTTTTTCTGAGCTATATGTGAAGATCAAGACGATTTTGAACACTTAACTATTTAAAGGCTTCCTGTTTGGGAGTTGTTGTGTGGCTAACATGGAGCCAAAGATGACTATAAAGTCTCTTGACTTCCTAATGGAGGAAATTTCTACTATCAGGTTGCAGGAGAAAAGCATGCTTGATATTGTGGAGGAGGTAAAGCTCCTCTGCATCCAAAATGCAGAGTAAGGTTGCAGACCTGGAACAATACTCCAGCAGGAAAGAGGTAATGTAAAGTACTTAAATGACAAACTGTAAAATATTCATTAAACTAAACTGATCGCTGGAGGAAGCTAAAGTACTTCCTCCAGCAGGCCATCAAAAATATGGTGGATCTGCAGTTTATATCAGTAAGGAAGCTAAATAAATATTAACTGATAAATATTAACTTACGGTGAAGGGGTCAGATTAAATCAGCACTCCTCTTCGATACGTAACTGAATCAGAACAGATGACGTGACACTGAAATATATTTTGCTTTATTTTGTGCAGCATTTTTTCCTTTTCTTTGCCAAATGAACTTCTGTATATTCATAAACAAACAAGTCCAGTCGCTTTCTTTCCAAGCTCCTTAGACTACCGTGACCTGGATGACTAAGACCTCACACAGACATATAATTTAGACACATGGAAAATCAAAGGTTCAACTTGAACACTGATTTTCCAGCTACCACGATGGAAATGGACCGACAGACTAATCCACATTCAAAGTAGCTGTAAAACCCTCACACCTGTGACCGCATTACATCCGACCGCTCTGCATCGGACAACAATGCCCCTTAGCCGTTTCAAACTCATGCTCAACCACAGCCTCTTTCACACTCTTATGCATCCTACTCCTAAAATCAGTGCTGAACCTGCTTTCTCCACTTAAACTTTTGTTAATGTCCTACATTTACTAAAGTGCATTTTAACAACCCACCCAGTTTGCACGAGAAACCACTTTCAATATGGGTGGAGAGGGTAACAGTGACAGCCCTGATGCTACAGAATTTAAATTTGCTTAACAAAACAAGACAAAGTGAAAGTCACATACAGCCTATCGGCCATTGTCTGTTCTTCTTTTAGTTAACTAAAAGACTGCGTAGTTATTTTGTTAGTTCTTTCATCAGGTAATTTTGTTTTTTCTGTTTAATAACAAAGGAGTGGGAGAGATGTCAAAAGGCTGCTACACCATCCACCATTATGTCCTCTTTAGCTGAATGGTCAGACAGCTCAATGTGCTTTGTGAGTTATAAAAAAGAAAAAGACACAATGTTTTTCTTTAATTAAGAAGAAGATTAACATACTTTCAGGGACTGCAAATCTGGCATTTTTTTTAGTTTTTAAGCCAAAATACAAAATTTTGTAGCTTCCTACAGCAAAGGATTCAGAGGTTGTTTTATAATCAGGGTTCATACATATTTTTCAGGGTCACATTCAAGCACTTTTTACATAGAAAAATGCACCACAGACAAATACTGGAAAAGGACATTGTACACTATACGCATATTGCACCAACTCAGAAAACACATTTCTCTTAAAAATTAAGATTTGCAAATGTGAACAAATCAGCCTGTTAGAGATATTCATCTCCAAGGCCAAATTAATAAGTCTTCGCATGAGGTATGGATGCTTCTTTCCTATGCGACAAAAAAATAGGAGACAGATTTTTTTTTTTTTAACTAGTTAAGCACCCACGCACCCAAAAATGGGGGCAAAAGGGAGGAGATCACGTTTAATCGGTTATAACACGAAGTCAGAAATGTAAGTGCCGACATGAGTAGTGTCCACAGAAACCTCTGAATCGCAGCTAAAATCTCATATAAACCATTTCTACAGACACCAAACAAAGCAAAGACACCAAAAAGTTTAAAGAGCAAATGCATCACCATGAATTTGTGGACAGATAATATCCATATTTTGATTTATGATTTTCTGGAGTTAAATGTGAACCGAAGCATATTTTCAAAGGTGTTATATACTGTAAAATACTTTTAAACATTAGGTGAGGGTTATAAAAAGATCTAATTTTTTTTATGTTTGAGTCACAGCAACTTTGACATAGTAACATCTGCAGTAATATGTATACATCTGATGACATCTCACAAGTGTTAGCTTTATTTGATACCAAAACTGTTTACACAGAGTTTTTAAATTGCAGAGAAAATTTATTTTGGTCATTTCATTTTTGAACAGAAAGCTCAGAAAACCCCTGGAGGTCTAACAGGTTGAAGTTAATTCCCAATAAAACCAACTGTGAGATGTTTGACTACATTGCTGTCTGTATTATTGTCATAGTCATAAATGATCACCTTTAAAGTGTTTGTGCTAATAACACCATGTACAGTAAGACAGGCATGGAAAACAGCACTGACTGGAGAGGCTTTGAACAGATGACACACTCAGTTTAATTCAATATACAAGACTTTAAGAATGCACAAGCATCTACCTAAAATCTATTTATTTAGTCTATCATCTGTGATATTTTTAGGTACAATTATAATGTACCTTAAATAAACAGGCAACCTTAAAGTATGAAATATTAAAACACTTAAATTTGTATGTTGTCTCAGTGGCTGATAGTGCCACACAGGCCTCAATGTGAGTTGAAGCCATTTATAATTTATAAAAATAAACAGATTTTGAATGAAAGCACAAAAAAGTGGCTATTCTTTGTGCCCATATGGATCAGTCCCTCTTATTACCATTATTTCCTTAAGCCATAAGTTGGTTAGTTAAGTGTCAGATTAACGTTTAAAGCTTTTACTTGAGTGAAGTAACTCACATTACTGCTACTGCTAAGTAATGTTAGCTAAATTCACAGCATATTCAATAAATCCCCATGCCATAACTAAGTGCTATAATAAGGCTGCCATACTCCATCACACGCATTTCAATCATTTCTAAAGCAAGTTTAGTGCACTCATCCCCTGTTTTTTTTAGACTTTGCGACTTGTGTTATTTCTCTACCTGATAAGAAAACTATTCGGTCAGATAGTTATTTGTGGTGAATGAAATACAATTTCAAGCACTTTTAAGCACCACATCTGAAATTTAAGCACTTTTCAAACCTTGAAAAGACAATATTACAATTCAAGCATTTTCAAGGTTTTCAAGCACCTGTACGAACCCTCTATAATGTAAGACTGTCCCAATTGTCTTTGAATCAAATCAATTAATATTTTCTGGTCAGATATTTGTTTTGATCATTATAATGCAAAACTCTTAGTTTCCTTATATGTTGCTTCCAAGGTGCCAGACATTCTCGTGATGTTGAGCAATAGTTCTCCAGACTTTACAGCTACTCTAAAGACTCTAAAACCCTTTCAAATTCTTTCTTTGGACATGAGCTGCTTTTTTCGCTGATTTTCAGTGCATTCTTGTACCTTTTCTGTTTGTTAAGTCAATTAAAACTGACCTGTGAATCATTCAATCATCCAACAGCTATCTAGGTCAAGGGACGAGGCAGTGTTACAAAAAAGACAAATTCTGTCTTTTTTCTTTAGGCACTCTGTTTTTAGCAGCCTGTCAAATAAACACATCACTTCTTCCCTATTTCTCAGTTGAATGCATGAAAAATGCCAAAGATAACACAATAGGTGATTCCCATAGAGACGAAAATGTGGCCCATCTCAGCATGATGTGCAGTGTGTCCTTAAAAAAATTTAAGGATACTGCACAGCAGAGGACAAAAGAAGAAGTGGCAGCTACGTGGCTGCGTTGTCACAAACTTGGGTGTCCACACCAACCACGTGCCTATCCAGCGGGGTGATGACATTACCTCTCAGCCTATTATGGCTAAGAGGTATAAATCTACAGCTAGAGCTGGGCGATAGAACGATAACGATATGTATCGCGATATAACTTTTTCTCGATAGAAAAATTCAACTATCGCGATAGACCTCGCCGCTCTTGTCCTCTTAAAAAAAAAAAAAAAGAACAGCCAATCCAATCCAGAGCTGAACCAATCACAGCCGCAGCGTCACGTCACGTGACTTGTTACGTACAGCACAAGTGCCAAGCCGCATGTGTGTTTGTTTGGGAAGCAGCCAGCCACCGTACCACCCGGGTAATGGAGGAAATGAGTGTGCCGACTAGAAAAATCAACCGAGCGTGACCGAAGAGAAAACAGATGATGGTTCCAATGCCGGAGAGATTGTCGAACGGAAGAGCCATAGAAGTTCCGTAGTGTGAAGGTATTTCGGCTATTTCAAGTCTGACAAAAAACAGAGTAGCGTGCACTGTAAATTGTGCCGAAAGCAAGTCTGGAAATACAATAAACTGGTGCATGCGCTACGTCCACACGTACCCCGGTATTTTTGAAAACGCAGATTTTTCTATGCGTTTGCACCTTTCGTCCACACGTAAACGGCGTTTTTGGTCACTGAAAACGAAGATTTTTGAAAACTCCGTTTTTGCATTTACGTGTGGACGAGAAAAACAGAGAAAACGCAGCGTCAAAGGTGTGCGCATTTTTTGACATCACACTGTGCGCCACGTTATTGTTTCAGTGAAATGAATTTCTACAATACTGTTAATTCTACTCTCTGCAGTGTTTAAATGCTTACATATACACACAGTTACTGTCCGTCCACACATACGACTCGGTTCTGCTTCTATGCCCCAGCTTTGTTTACTTTTTCCCACCGAGGCTTCTAGACTTCTGATTGGCCGACATTTCTGCACGGTTAGGAATCTAGCGCCACCTGCTGCTTTGGCATGTTCATAGCAGCGTTTTCCTTCATTTCTGCCTTTATGTGTGGACGGGATTATTTTTTAAAACGAAAACTGAAAATCTCCGTTTTCAAAAATACCCGTGTATGTGTGGACGTAGCCTCAGTCTCTGACTGGAAGCGCTAATTCGTCATTTGGCTTTTGTCAGACTAAAGTAACTGTTAAAACTGTTTGAAAAGCTCAGCTATACAACAAGGAGAGATTGAGAATTTCCTTTTAGTTCTCAGTTTATTTGATATTGACAAAAGTTAGTCAGTTTTGTCTGTTCTTCTGTAACACAAACTAAGATTTATTTTTAGAATTAATATTTTGTTTCTAAGTGGAATTGACAATTTAGTTTGTTTCGTTTGTTCTATTTTGAAACTTAAACACTTTAGCGGCTGCCTTTTGTGTAGTTTGCAATATTTGCCTTTATTTATCTGAAAAAGTCTCATGTTCCTTAAGTACATCTACCCTGTTGAACTTATTATGGGAAATAAATATTTAAATAAAAACAAGCTGCTGATTATTTCACATTTTACTTGTGAGCAACGGCACATTTAAATCTTACAAATATAGTTATTTGGCTTATATCGTGATAGATATCGTTATCGCCTGAAATGAAAAAAACATATCGTGATATGAAAAAATCTCATATCGCCCAGCTCTATCTACAGCACATGAACAGCATCTAAAGTCACATCCTCGAGAAACATGAAAACATCCAGCAAAGCTCTGCGACAGGTTGGCTCAAGATTTGATTTGCAACATCTTAAAGCTTTGACGTGCAGTTTTTAATTATGTCAATTTTCAAATATGAATTTCTGCAATTCTGCACTTGGCATGGTTCACATGGGTATGGGTAAAATCCCTACTTAAAGTAAATCTAACATCTATATACTTACAAAAGACATTTAACAAATCAGGTTTTTAGGAATATTTTCACCTCACACACACTCAAAATAAAATAGTATCATACACCATAGATGTAGGTCAACTTGTCTGGAAATCATAGTTAGGAGACTCCCCGGGCTCATCAACCAGGCATGAATAATCCATGTCCAGATTTCAATTAGCCTGCAAGCAAGACTCATCAGTGTGTGTGTGTGTGTGTGTGTGTGTGTGTGTGTGTGTGTGTGTGTGTGTGTGTGTGTGTGTGTGTGTGTGTGTGTGTGTGTGCATGCTCCAGAAATAACTAATTTTAACACTGATGAGATGGACAAATGCTGGGCCTGAAGCCATTGCTCATTTACAGATGTCTGTGGTAAGTAAAATCCAAACAGGGTGAGGGATCCATCTGTTTAATCACCTTTCACATTTCTTTGAATTCTAAGAGAGAGCAAGAGGTTTAGTTTTACCGTTACTTGGTGCTGCTGAGCTGCAGTTCAACATTACAAAGGTCTCTGATCAAATTAGGCTAAAAATAGATCTGCTGTTGATTTGGAGATCCCGCTCACTATTCTGTGCAGCAATGAAAGTAAAGAAGCACATAGAGGTCTAATCATTATCTCTGTTCAAATCATGTCCTCTGTTTCCCTCTCATTTTCTTCTACAGGGAGTATTAAGAATAACTTTTAAAAATCTAGCTCTCAGCCAGTAACAGACTTTCCATTCAGAAGAGAGGAGAAACTCATGCGTTCACCTTCTTAATTCAAAATAAATAAATAATCAGAAATATTACCTGTGGAAATGTGTGTGATGACAGACAAACTCAAGGTATTTAAAAAATATATATTTATGGTGTTTAGTCATGCTAATAAACCCTTTATACACACACACCAATGCTGCATTGAAAAAGCCACCTTTTACAGATTTTTAGAAACACATCTTTACATAACTAGTCGTGAATTTTTTTATATCAAATGCATTTAAAATAGAAACCATCTCGACTGTGTAATCTGCTCAGTAACCACACAGGCCACCAGTCTAACAACACCGGAGAGAAAGCACAAGTATTTTAACAGCAATATCCTCTCATTTGGAACCAGCTGCTTAATTACATATTACGAACTTGACCCTGACAAATCTCTGCATGGGCATTGCTATACATAATCTGCAAAACAGCCATAACAGGGCAGACTGAACATAGACAGTCTATACAGTATGATTACAAAAACCCAGCAACAGAGCCTTTCATACTTCTAAGTAAGATGTGCACTGAGGTGGTTTGTTTGCACACACAAACACACAAGAGTGTGGTCATGTGTTGTCACCACTGTCAGCAGTTTTTTTTTTAAATAAATCACGAGCTCTGTGTAGCCAGGGTAACGTAAATAATAATACACAATACAAAGGGGCAGAGATGCACTTTGTACAGCTAAAGTCATATTATATCGAATGTATATATGTACCCGTTTCCCTGGACAAAGCTGTGATCCTGTGCAGGATACACAGATGAGTCTTGTGCCTATGGAATGCTATTATAGTTCCAGTGAGAGGGTGAAGGGGTCACTACCTAATCACTAGTGTAAATAGCCTGGGACAAACACAAATAACCAGCATGGAGTCTGCCCTTGTGTCCTGCTTTCTATCTATTGTAAACGGCACAATGCTGAGCTTTGTTTCTGGATTTGTTGGTTTGTTGGTTACTTTGAGCTCTTGTCCAGTGACTCTGTGAAATAAAACAGTTTACTTAACTTAATAATCTATCTACTGAAGGTCTAAACAACCAAAAGCATTTATTTATCCAGGTAAAGGTTTATGGTAGCATTATATGTTTAAATGCTAGATTTGTCATACTCACTGTACTTCTTATACTTGTACTCCTGTTAGAATGCCGCGGTCACTGACTGATGAAATCAAACTGCAGGTACAAGCTGCCAAACATGTGTTTCCCTTGAAAGCTGTCTGGGCGCGTGGATAAATCTGCTCTTTATTAGGACTGACCTCACACAACTTCTTGTGAAAGTGTTATAACCATAATGAGAGGTGTGACTGCTTGATAACAGCAATTATCACTACTACTACTGATCTGACTTTACATATATCACGCATCTACTAGATTTGAATAATAAACGTGTCTGTTTAAAAGTGGACTGCACTGAGTTTACCTCAAAACCCAGTAAACACATGGAAAATAAACAAGCTGGAGCAGGACTGAGGCACAGGGCTGTGTAATCAGGAGCCGGGCTGTGACTAAAGGGTGTTTTTAACCGTGAAGCCCATCTCACAACTGGCGCTCCTCATCAGACACAGCCTCTATCACGGGAGATCTGTGGGTCCAGATGAGGCAACGGGAGGCCCAGGCAGGCCCCTCCTTGCAATGCCTTTGAATCCCCAAGAGGACCTGAAAGAACTAGGTAGAAAGGATTTCTGTGCTACTTTGCTTAGCCTGTTGGTATCCAAACCCACATCTGAAATATCAATATCAGTGGTTAGCAACTAAGAAATCCTTTGCAGCGTAAACATCCAAATACTTATTAAAAGCCACGCAGGCCAACACTCACATGACCCACTCCACGACTGATCCATTATTTAGAAAGCTGCTGAAGAAACAGTTCAGAGCTTGTATTCAAAGCACATCATGTGAGCCCCTCTTTCAGACATGCACGTTTGCATCGGTCGGCTTCATGTTCAAATGTGCACCCTTGTCACTTGTCTTGTCTGTAACACTCATGACATCAACCATAACAGGTCAGACCTTGTAAAGTTTGTGTTGCTTTACACGTTAACAGACAGGCAGGGGTACGACTGCACGTCCCTAATTACAGTGCGAGTTGTGCAGCTCACAAAAAAATGCAACCACTTTGGAGAAAGTCATAAATAGCACTGAAAGAGAAACAAAAATGAACACATTTCGGTCTTTCCACCATGTTTTAGTAAGAAAACTCGTATTGCGCAATGTCATGTTCGTAGGAAATATTAGGTACACAATGGTACACATCTCCTGCCTGGAAAAAGGCATTAGACTGAGAGCAGTACACTGTAGCTTTGGCGGTGGTGGTGGTTGGAGGGGACCAAAAAAAACAAAAAAACACTGCCACAGTTGAGAAACTGTGATAAGTCCGCTTCAGCAACCAGCATTGGGGCTGGTTCCTGCTAATGTTTCACAGTTACTGCACATCTCTTCAAGCATTACTGGTAATTTCCTTACTGCTATGGCATGCTGGTATGACTTCCTTTCCCCCCATTCACTCCCTCTCCCTCGTATTTCCTTAGAGTTTCTGCAGGGTTTCTTTGATTTTCAAGGATACACAAACAGGGACACTTAAGGCCTGGCTCGAATCGGATGAAGTCACTGACCCTAAATAAATTTGTTTCAGTCAGACTGAAATACTACTGATACTCAAATGCTACATGTCTCCAACGTCTGTGTTAATGTTTAGAGGCCAAAAGCAGTGTCACTTGACTTTTATCTGTGTGTGTGCGAGAGTGTGAATGTGCTGGTGTAAATGAAAGTTTAAACTGGTTACACATCTCCTACTTAAAAGGGAAGTGAGTGGACACCCTGTCCAGCACCATCACCTCCCACCAGAACAGCGACCCGCACTCAAACTGCCCTGCCTTATGCATTCTTTCACACGCAGACGCTTAACAAAAATCGTACAAGACAAAGGTCCACCCTGAAGACATCGGACTCATTCAACCTGCCCACTGTTGTTTTTCTATGGCAGTGTCATAGGAATGAAAGGTATCAGTGAAATTGTTCTTTTTTTTTTATCTTTTTATCTTTTTTTGAGGAAAACTATCCTCATGTTGCAGCCATCCAAGCTTGGAAACATGAAATATGGCAGATTTACAAGCTAGGAGTCCAAAGAAGATGAAGCCCACAGTTACCGCAGTTATTGGTATTATGGGAGGGTGGGTCCTTCGCACAGACATTGCAAGGTCGCATTACCTGTTTAATCGCCTATTTCTGCAGAAGCGTGAGCATATTGGAGTAATAAATCACAATATATGAAATACTAAACGATTTGCAACACTATTATAAAATAATATCAATAATATCTTGAGGAAAAAAACTTGTAGTTTCTTATTTTTATTTAAATGCCATAAAGAAGCCAGTCTGCATCTTACCATCTATATTTTCTCTGTCGCTGATGTGCTGGAGGTTGCAACCCGTGTCTTCGCGACTCAGCTCCGGCTCGGGCCGGTAGGGCTCCAGCCTGGAGTGGTTGCTTCTCCGGTGTTTGGGGCTCGACGACACGCAGCAGGAGGTTGTATTGCCCATGTTTGCGAAAGCAGCTTTCGGTTGTATTCCTCAAGCCCAACTCCACCCGGCAGGCTTTCTCCCTGCTGTTGCTGCTAGCCTTACTACAAGAGGAAAAAACGGGGCGGTAACGCGGAGACGGGACCCCGGTGCAAACGAGCTTTGCCCTGGTACAATTTGCGTTACACGCCCTTCTCTCGCGTCCACGGCACGCTTAGTTAAACAAATGGAGCCATTGGGAGCTACTAGAAAAAACAGAAAAAGAGAAAAAACGCCAAGGTTGGCTAATGAAAAAGAAAACCAGCTAAATGTCCACTTCCAAACCTCCAGGCGAGGGGAGGTGGTGCCCCTGGATAGCAGGCTTCGGTATCGCTGTCGACTCCCTCGCCCTGTAATTCCTCTCCGAGCGTGCGTTTACTCTCTGAGACACATTTTCCGAGCACTGTTACTTTATAACGATACGGATATAAGAACATGGCACTTGAGCTGGTCGGAGAGGAAGATGTTTTTGCTCTCAGCGCTACATGGTTGCCAGAGTACTGTAGACTGCTGCTGCTGCTACATCCGCTGCCGTGTTGCTTTCAGGTACTACAAGTACAGTCAGATTTTCGACAACCAAAGTTGCTTAAGCAGTTTCGAATTAGGGGCCGTTAATGGCCAGAAAAGAAAGCATTTGTGATTATAAAGAAATTGAGGGATAAAAGTAACTCCCGAGGTAGAAGTGCGCTTTGATTTTTATTTAAAGTTCCTTTAAAAAAATGTAGCTCAACATATAAATTGCAAAGACTATTACTCTTATTAAAAATTCCACGCTCCCTGCCGCTCATAAACATATCTTTAAAAAAAAAAAACCACTGCGCTGTGGCTGTGATGGAAAAGGTTCCGGTTCAAGTGGGTAGTTACAACCGTGTAATAAATGCTCAATTATAATACCGTCTACAGGATACAACCAAGGAAACTAAGGAATGTAATACAACGTAATGACGCTACGTTTCGTTACCCCATTTTTTAACCGATATTTTTATGCAGTTGTTGGTGTATCTGTAAACTTAAAATAGAAAGCCGTTCATTTTGCTTGAAAAGGTGAATGAACTGTGCTGTTTCCCTGGTTATGACTTGTTATGGGCACAAACACAGACGCCTGTCCACACCCGTGTTTGTGTACAGTAAATTACTTGATCTTGACTAATGACTGGCAAACCCATACGGGGCTTTCCTTTGCATGTGAAAAAATCTTTGATTTTTGTAGTATTAACTGGATTTTTTTCTGGTTGGGGTTTGGGAATGCAAACAAAGTGAAGCCCTGAAGAATAATAGCCAGTTCAATCAGGACGTTTCTTCAAATGTACGACAATGTGTATTTGTAAACCGAGGCTGGAAAAATGAGAAAAAAAATCCTGTTTGCAGGATTGTATAGACTGAGATGACCAGGCATGATGCTGTAGTGCAGCCTGCTGGTACTGTACCTGCACTGCATTTTATGACAAGCTTATCTAAATTTTTAAAAACATGTATTTTGTAATTTGATCTTTTTTTCCATTTCTTTTCCCCCCTACCAGTTACCAAGATTACAGACTGTGCTGTGCTTTTTATTCTATGAATGCAGTGTGGAAGCATTCATGGCAGGATTTTGGATGATTAGTCACTTCAATAAAGCCCATGGTATGTTTTAATTAGGATGTAAGATGTACCTGCACAAAGCATTTGATCTGATAGCATAGGTCAGGTATGCAAATGCAGCATTTAAACTCAAAACAGCTGTATTATACTGTTCCCAAATAGTGGATTCTTTTCTCTCTGACGATGGAAGTGTTTAGAGACTGGACAGGAATAAGGTTTCACAATAGGCCCAGGTGCAAGGCTGGTCTCAGTGATACTGGATTCTTTCCTTTGTTGCTTTGTTACTAGGTCTCTGAGGCAAATTACACATAGGAGTGACACAAGCACTGCACAATCAAGATCCCTCATTGCTATCCACGAGTCCCTTTTTTCTCCTTCCATCCTGTGAGCTGGTTAAATATCAAGCACAGATTCTTAATATTTTCCTTTTTAGAGCAACAATTTCTCAATTTGCTAAGCAAGTGTGAGAGATACACATATCGACGGGGCCGGGTTATGTTAAAAAGTATAAATGGTTATACTTTGTTCATTGGTTCAAAGGTACCCCACACTTCTTTTTTGGTTGCTTGTTTGTTCTGGTATATTTTTCATTTGAACTGTTATTCTGCCAGAGTACTTATATTTACAAGATGGCATTGAACGCCCCATTGGTGTGTTAGGAAAACTCTGTTGTACATATGTTCCTTGAAGGGGTTTTGGAGTGGTTCTTTTTCCACCGCAGCAAAGGGGCTAGGAGTCGGAGAGGAGCTGCTGTATGTTTTTGTTATGATCGGATTGTGAAATAAAGCATATACAGTGAGAAAGCAACTCCAGGAGTCATCCCTGCCTTAAAGCTGCAACATATCATGGCGAGCCAGCCAGGAGGAAGGTTTGAAGAACTTCCCGCACGAGAGTGAAGCAGAAGCCTGGTTAGCGCCATTAGCGGCTAACGTTAGCGCTACCGCAAGGCTGAAGAAAAACCTTTCTCCAAGCACCGGACCTGAAATCTGACGGACTAAAGACAAGCTTGTGAGTACCCACAATGGAGATAGAAGCCCGACGAGATAAGATCACCGCCACACTCTGCCAGCTAAGTCGTGATCAGCTCATAGAAGTGGGTTATAAGGTGAAAGGCTTTGCTACACCGCTAAATGAGCCTACAAAAGACACTTCCAGACGCCAACTGATGAAAGTTATAGAACATAAACTGGACGAGGTGGAAAACAGTTATACACCAGACGATGCTGTACAGTTTGTGAAAGAACTTTTATCGTTTTTGGGCGAATATAAAGCTAAAGACAATACGGCCGAGAGTGATTTTTCCCGCCCTTCAGACGCAAGAGACAAGTATGACGAGCTGCAGGAAGAAATTAGAGCGATAGGGCAGAAACTCAAGATGGCGGACGCTGCCCCGAACCTGCTGTCTTCTAAAGTACCAGAGGTGACAATTCGCAGGGAGTTTCGCATCTGTGGCCAAATAGGTGAGGGAGGGCAGCGCGATCGGCTGTCCTATACCAACCTGCTGCATCAGATGGAAAATGGACTCCGCAAAGGCCACAGTGAGTCAGAAGTTATTGAAGCAGTGATAAGAGCCATCAATCCAGGTCTCAAACTGCGTGATATGCTTGAAATAAAGACTGATTTGACACTCACACAGTTAAAGACAATATTAAAAGGACATTACCGAGAAGATGACACATCTGATTTGTACCAAAAACTGATAAATATTTCCCAAGATCCAAAAGAGTCAGCTCAAGACTTTTTATTCAGAGCCATTGAGCTTAAAGATCGCCTCCTGTACGCATCCAAGGACAAAGAAGCAGAACACTACAGTCGGGACCTGGTAAAAAGGAAGTTTTTGAGATCAGTGGGTACTGGGCTGCAAAATGACAACATAAAGTTCCAGATTAAAGCCCTTCTTGACAACCCAGATGTGACTGATGAAATGCTGATTGAGAAACTAAATGAAGCTGCCAATCTCGAGACAGAAAGACTGAACAAGTTAAAGAGGAACAATACAAAACCACCAAGAATCAATGAGCTACATACTAGGGATGAACCACGCAGCAGCTCACAGATCCCCGCCACCAAGGAAGACAAGAAAAATCATCCTCCACCCGAAATGCACGACCTGGTGAAAGAGCTGAGGAACGAGGTTGCAGAGGTGAGGCAGATGGTTCTTGCTTCCCTGAACGCTGGCAAGTCGCAGACTACAAAGAGGACATCAGATGCTGCCGCGGGTACCTGGAGGAAGAAAGGCTGCAGGACCTGCCAGAGCAACGGAGAGGGAGACAACTGCACCCACTGCTTTAAGTGTGGCCAGCCTGGCCACATCTCCAGAGGATGCCGAGCTCCACTTCAGCTGCAGGGAAACGCCAGAGGGCCACTGCCACGGGACCAGCAGTGACCCCACCGCCACATCAGGAGTCCCGCCGCTGTGGTTGCTGCCACCAGAGAGAGTCGGTCAGCACCCCACTCCAGAGGTGTGCAGGCTGCTCATCTGTCAGTTACTGTTCTAAAGCCTGTCAGGGACAACACTGGCACCATCACAAACATGTATGTAAAGCGGTGAGGCTAGTTGAACAACATTTGAGGGAAAGAGAGAAAAAGGGGTGGTTGTCATACATGGGATATTCTGACCTTCTATCAGATAAGCAAGGACAAAAATTAGTGAAGCTGATTGGTAGACGAAAAATGGTGAGATGCACCTTTGACAATGTACCAGTCACCGCATTGTGGGACACGGGTGCACAGGCTACCGTAATAAATGAGAACTGGAGAGTCGAGCACTTACCTCACACCACTATCAGGGGGATAGATGAACTCTTAGGTTCAGAACCATTAAATGGGCTCGCAGCTAATCAGACAGAGATACCATTTATGGGGTGGGTCCCTGTAGAGTTTAGACTGACGGGGGTGGAGACGACCAGCTCGAGTCTCCTAGTGCCCGTATTGGTCTCTAGTGACCCAAATGTAGCTCAGGATCCCATTATTGGATACAATGTTATAGAAGAAATCATCAACGAGCAACTTAAACAACAGGGTGTTAAAAACAGTGACTGTGCTGCAAATATTGTGAGTAGTGCTTTTGGTATTGACGTCGGATCTGCTAAGACTTTTATCCAGTTGATAGAGACACATCGAACAGCTGCGGAAGAGATCCAAGTCAAGACAGGGCGGAGTAAAGTTGTTTTAGGCCCTAGTGAAGCTACTACCATTCGCTGTCGCACACGCATACAGGCTGACGAGGACACTGTAATGTTATTTTGTCCTGTTCTGAACCCCAGCCTGCCTGAGGGGCTTCATTTGCAGGAAGTATTGTTTAAAGTAAAAAGGGGCAACTCAGCCATGGTCCCAGTATCTGTCACAAATACCACATGCCATAATATTACTGTAGATCCGCGTGTGGTCCTGGGGCACATTGAGGGCGTAAAAGCAATATACCCAGCTGCCCTAAAACCTGTAGAAACTCCAACAACTAAAACAGCAGACGATGCAGGTGTCGAAGTCCCATTAGCCCCCACAGGTGAGACAAGTGGTGTTTGGGATCCCCCTGTAGTTCTAGACCATCTAACGAGTGGCCAACAGTCGGCGGTGAGGATGATGCTTAGGGAGGAATGCAAAGCTTTTGCAAAAGACGAAAATGATGTAGGCTGCATTCCTAGCCTTCGGATGCACATCACCCTCAACGACCAAACACCAGTTCAAAAGACTTACAACAGTGTGCCTAAACCTCTGCATCAGGAAGTAAAAGCTTACCTGCAAGACTTGATCAATAGGGGGTGGGTTACAAAATCCAAGTCGCCTTATTCGTCACCGATAGTCTGTGTTAGGAAAAAGTCCGGTGACCTCAGACTTTGTGTGGATTATCGAGAACTTAATCGCAAATCGGTGCCTGACAGACATCCTATTCCCAGGATACAGGACATGTTGGACAGCCTTACTGGTAGCTCCTGGTTTACAGTACTAGACCAGGGAAAGGCTTATCATCAAGGATTCCTAGACGAAGACAGTCAGCCACTCACTGCATTCATCACCCCCTGGGGTTTATACCAGTGGGTTAGAATCCCATTTGGACTCAGCTCCGCCCCAGCAGAGTTCCAGAGGAGCATGGAGGAGTGTCTTTGGGGTCTGCGTGATGATATCTGTCTACCGTACCTTGATGACAATTTGGTCCACAGTAAATCTTTTGAGGACCATGTTGAGCATGTAAGAGCCGTGCTACAAAGGTATCAGAGACATGGGGTCAAACTTACTGCTAAGAAATGTGAACTGTTCAAGCCTAAGGTCAGGTTTTTGGGTAGAGTGGTGTCAAAAGATGGCCATAGTATGGATCCAGCAGAAGTCGCCTCCGTGATGTCACTTAAAGAGTCACACCATCAGGTTTTGTCTTACTTAGTCAATAAACTGGCCAGTCCTCCGATCCTAGGCTACCCTGATCTAGACCAACCATTTGTGCTTCATACTGATGCTTCTCAAGCAGGGTTAGGAGCAGTGCTCTACCAGCGCAGTAATGGCAAGTTAAGAGTCATAGCTTATGGATCTAGAACGTTAACGCCGCCAGAAAAAAATTACAATATGCATGCTGGCAAACTGGAGTTTTTAGCTCTCAAATGGGCTGTCTGTGAGCGCTTCAGAGATTATTTGCTGCATGCGCCATCGTTTGTGGTTTATACAGATAATAATCCACTCACCTATGTGTTAACGACAGCAAAGTTGAATGCATCAGGTCAGCGTTGGGTGGCTGAGCTCGCAGATTTCAACTTTACGATAAAATACAGGCCAGGAAAAACAAATGCAGATGCAGATTTTTTATCCAGGATGCCCCTCGATTTTGAGGACTATATGAACTGCTGTACACAGACGGTTAGCCAGGACGTGGTTGTAGCCTCACAGCAGGGCATATTAGTGCAGCAAACAGAAGCTCTAATGTTTAACGCTGTCTCCTTCCACACCCTTCAGCATCAAACACAAGCAGAGGAACTGCTGGACATGATTCAGCCAATACCGAGAGAGGAAATCTGTGCAGCACAGCGGCAAGACCCCGTGATAGGTAAAATGTACGAGTCTGTAGTGCAAAACAAAAGGCCCACCACACAGGAAACTAAGACTGTAGCAGAAAAACTATTCAATGATTATTGTCTCAGGTTTGGTTTTCCAGAAAAACTACACCACGATTTGGGGCGAGAGTTTGAGAATAGACTATTGCACCATTTAAAAGAACTGGCTGGTGTTAAAGGGTCACACACTACTCCTTATCACCCACAAGGAAATGGGCAGACCGAAAGATTCAACAGGACCTTGCTCTCGATGTTAAGAACACTAACAGAGGAACAGAAAAGAGACTGGAAAAGCCACCTCCATAAAGTTGTACATGCCTACAATTGTACTGTTAATGAGGCCACTGGCTACCCTCCTTTTCTCCTAATGTTTGGTAGGTCACCACGGTTACCAGTTGACCTTCTCTTTGGCATTGAGCAGGAGGACAGTTCAGGCTCCTACCAGGACTATGTGGACAGATGGAGAAGGAGAATGGCTGAAGCTTACACTGTCGCCTCCAAAAATGCAGCTAAGTCAGCTGACCGAGGTAAAAGGCAGTACAACAAAAGTGTGCATGGTCCACCACTTCAAATAGGGAGTCGTGTCCTTGTTAGAAATGTTGTGGAGAGGGGTGGGCCAGGTAAAATCCGCTCCTATTGGGAAGACAACATCTACATCATTAAAAGACAAAAGGGAGAGGACAGTCCTGTGTTTGAGTTAGAGCCAGAGAATGGTAAAGGCAGGACAAGGATTTTGCACAGGAATATGTTGTTGCCTTGCGATTTTCTTCCGCTCCCAGCAGATAAGGAGGCAACTGTAACTAGTACTAAAACAAGGAAAAGACATTATAACAAACGGAAACAAACATGCATGACTCCGACACAAGTGGGGAGTGAGGAGGAGGAGGACACAGATGAGTTTTCTGATGCGGTTTTCACCTGGCCTTATCCTGAGCCTCAGTGTTCACCTACATTGGACCCCACAGCGGCAGAGTTTATGCCACTAAGGGACGGGGGTGAGCCAGATGAGCTTCCTCACATGTCAGGAGATGGCCAGGGGGACCCCAGCCAAGCTGATGAGGAGAAAATGGACAATAGGGAACCAGAGGATGTGGCTATTGTGGGGGCAGGGGAGGTGGACAGCAGCTCTGATGTCGAAGAGGCTTTGGAAACAGACCAGCCAAGTCCATACCCAAAGAGAGAAAGGAGGAGACCACAGACTTTGACCTATAGTAAACTTGGACAACCAAGTCTTGAAGAAAGAATAGTGGCCACCAAATGTGTGAATATTCAAGGTTACTGGCGACCTTGGTAAAAGGGGAAGATATAATGTTTACACTTGGTACCCCTATTTCAGATTGTAACAAATGTACCTATGTTGATTGAAATATTGTGACACATGGATTGCAGGCCGAACATGTGTATGAGTAAAGGGAAGATGCTTAGTGTTCAGATGAGATGTGGACAAAGTTAATGCCTTTACAGGAGAGTACAAATAGCATGGTAATTTGATAGATTGAATTGTGGACAAAAAAAAAAAAAAAGCTGAACTGATTATATCAGGAGTATACACAACTACAGTGCACGGTAGTTTGGGTAACTTAAAAAAAAAAAAAAGGGTGTAATGTAACCTGGTACATAGTCCATGCCATTCTATTGTTCTCTATGGATTGTCGATTATAAGGTACATTTATGTCGGGACGACATTTCTCGAGTGGGGGAGAGTGTGAGAGATACACATATCGACGGGGCCGGGTTATGTTAAAAAGTATAAATGGTTATACTTTGTTCATTGGTTCAAAGGTACCCCACACTTCTTTTTTGGTTGCTTGTTTGTTCTGGTATATTTTTCATTTGAACTGTTATTCTGCCAGAGTACTTATATTTACAAGATGGCATTGAACGCCCCATTGGTGTGTTAGGAAAACTCTGTTGTACATATGTTCCTTGAAGGGGTTTTGGAGTGGTTCTTTTTCCACCGCAGCAAAGGGGCTAGGAGTCGGAGAGGAGCTGCTGTATGTTTTTGTTATGATCGGATTGTGAAATAAAGCATATACAGTGAGAAAGCAACTCCAGGAGTCATCCCTGCCTTAAAGCTGCAACATATGAGAATAGCGCTACTAAAGAGAGCAGGAAAATATTTCCTTTCCGTTGGCACATCTGTGTTCCACTGGTTGTGGTTTAAGAAAATGTGCTTAAGAGCACTCTCTAATCTTCCATTCGTCCATTAAAAGTGCAGCTCTTCCACAAAATGTCTGTCACCTGCAAAAATGCAACAAAAGAGAGGAAATGACTGTGCTTTATTAGTGACAGTCTCAGTATCAAGGTGAGCCATCACCATCAGTGAAGAACAGAACGTCATGTTCCAAGCAGAAACCCAAGGCTGAGACTCAGAGTGGCAGCGTCTGCTTTAATGGAACTTTAGCTTATAAGGTCCGTGAGGCCTTTCGTCTTATCTCTCTAAGCCCAAACTAATAGCAAATGAACTCCCGTTGACTAGTTTTAAGTCATATGCACGTCTTTAACATTTACTGCATGTGAGAAGAAAGACACAGAGAGGCTGAACGAGAATTTTATTGAAGTGAAAACATTCCAAAAGGCCTTCACATGGGTTCTGACGATTCTTAACGTGCTGCAGAGGAGAAATGATACACCAAGAATCCAGCAGCTAATATGTCATTAAAAACAAATGAGCAACTGTCTCACGACTAGAGTGTTAAATTTAATCACAGATACAGATGCAAAGGGAACAAAAAAAGGAAACGACAAGTTAATGCAAATGTATCAAAAACAGATATTTTTTCTAAACATACACTCAACTCTGCTGCAATATCCCAAAAATATAGAACAATGTGCAGCAAAACCTGCCCGAATAAATAATAATGCCACTGGTTAGAGGCATCGGACCTTCTAAAATCAAACAAAATTTAAAAAACCCCCACAAACTTTGTGAAGCCCTGAAGATCACATGAACCCTGATATTTGAAAATTTGGCTTCTGGCAGCATTTTTCTCCCTGAACAGTCCTCCAAACAAAGCCATCACAAAGACTACCAATTAATGGAGTATTTGAACAGACCCACATCATAATATTGTAAAGCAATGCGGTTAAGGTAACGCAAAGCCATTGCTGACACGTTCAGGTTTAACCTCCGCTGTTGGACATTCTGATCCACATAGGGCCTACTTCCTCTAGAAGCCTGGCTCACAAATACTCACTGATATCTCCTGAAACAAGCTGCATATTTCAGCTGCTGCTGGTGCATGGATAATTCAGAGCCTGAAACACCGACATCATTGTGTAAACACATTTAATTAGCAACTACAAAGGGTGTGTGTTCGTTGGAGTGCGTGTATATGTACACAGAGTCCTCAAGATAGGCCACAGAAACAAACCGACACAGTCCACACAATCCCGATTCCCCATCACTCCACTTTGTGACGATAGATGTCTTTTAAGGCTCTAAGCTCTTCTATCAGAGTCTTATTTTGATTTTCCAGCACGGCCACGCGATTCTCAAGGCACCTGACATATTCCTTCTTCTTCCGCCGACACTCACGGGCAGCTTCCCTGGAAGCAGTGGACAACAGAGGACTCATTAAAGCTGTTAATCTGAGAACAACACATACAAAAAGCCTACCACGAAAGGTTAAGATGATTATCTTTTTGAAGGCGTTACCATTCAAAAACCTCCAGGCTAGGTCTTTTACATCACAGCCAACCAAAGGAGGATCTTACAAAGTAAACAACGATTCACTGATAAATAGCCGATCATAGTAAAATCACAGTGTAGGGAAGAAATGCAGGAAAAAAGACAACCAAGAAAAGCTGGCATTGGAAACAGCTGTTTACAGCAAGCACATAGTCAACGCACAATGTAGAGTACTCTGTTTGCTCACCGGCAAATCACTATTATCCACATAAACGCGTATACGTATATATGCGCACAAAATTTGACATTTTAACCTCCATGTGAGACAACTCACTCCACACACCAAACACAGGACGCAGAGAAGGTAACGTGAGGACAAATAAGAATTAGAAGATAAAGAGTGTGGATGAAGGGGAATTATGTGGTGAACTAATGACGTGCTATAAAACTTATTATTACATGGACATGTCATGTATTATCATGCAGATGATTGTATATTATACAACAGACACAGCAGGAATGAGAGAAGATATATTCCCCAAGGATATACTTTGAATCTATCCAGCTGACACTGGATTATTTAAATTGTTGTTGTTACTGTGTTGGCACGAATGCCTTATTATCTGGGTTATATTGTCCAAGAGAATGAATGTAAGCACTCCTCTATACCTGTTCTTCATCAAGCGCAGCTCCCTCTTCTGTAAGGCATCCTCTATAAGTTTCTGGGAGCTGTGAGCACTGGGCCCTGCGACACCCTGAGGGAGGCTGGAGGTGGGGTTACGCAGCTGGCAGCCAGTCAGGTCACCAGGGGTACCTAGGGAGACGCAAAACAACACATCAGACTCAGAGCTTTGGTCATACGTTTTAGGCTAATAGTTTACATCCTTAATAGACAGAATGTTTATTAATGAAACTGTATTTTGCAGTTTTTCATGTAAAATAAAAGTTCAGTATGACACTTGATTGAGTAGCTTTGCAGAACCACTTTTAGCAGCAAGAACTTTAAGTAATCATTGCCTGACTTTATCTGCCTGTTACATCATTTGATTAGCAGCAGCTTACTGCTACTTACCCTCTTAATTCCTATGGACACAGTAAGGCAACACAGTAAGGCTGTACTCATGAAAGATGACATTTACTGATGGCAAGAATCAGCTGTTATGTAATGTAAATTTTTCGCTTGCTTAAATTATTAAATCAAAAGCCGGAAGACTTTTGTTGCAGTTGGTTGAGTAGCTACAGTTGCTATCAGAGCTACTGGAGTTAGAGATCCAGTAACAAGCAACATCTTTAACTCTTTTCCCCATAAAGACAGCATTTCACGACCTGTACCCTTAGTGATGACTTTTGACACCTCAGTATATGTCAATAAAGACCAGCAGGCATTCAAAGGGGTAAAGAGTTAAAACTGGTAGTGTGAAAAGTGTTTTGTGGAACAGCCTCTTTCAAACCCAAAATCATAATCTAATTTTCACATTTTTATTCAACATCAACATGCTATCTATTTATTTTAGATCGACAAAAATAAAGCACAGCGTGAATAATCCTGGAACGCGTTGTAACTGCAAGTTCCCATTAAACAGAATTCAGATTTTAAATGGTTTTATCACACGCTCACCCAGTATGTTGCTTAACGCTATAATAAGAAACAGAAATAATTAGAGCATGAGTGACTCGGTTGTATGTATTCTGACAAAATCTTATCGAATCAAGCCAGCGTGTGATGCTGCGAGAGAAACAGACACTGAGAGACGGTGCCATTCCTGTCCACTTCTCCTTCTGTTCATTGTTTGGTCAGCACCAGTAGGACTCATTAATTCTCTGACATGTTGGAACTGCGAAAAGAGCCGTATGTAATCACAGTGTGGCCAGCAGCTGACGTCAGTGTGCATCTTATTCATTGGGTGCATGTGCATGTCGCTGCTGGGGGGCTTGTTCCAGGAAGAGCAGTGACGTCAGCCGGTGCTGCTATGTGCTCTGAGTGGGCAGAGCGCTGAAGCATTTCACAAAGAGAGAGAGAGGCAGAGAAACAGAGAGACACAGGCAGATCCTGTGAAAATGTTTCCTCCGGAGCAATCTTGATGCAGCTGACCGTGGAAAACGAGGATAATCTCTATTTCTTTCAGATCATCCGGTACTTTTCTCAGAGGACCCTACTTGTGACGTTATTTTGAGGAAGTTACTGATCTTAACTGAGCTGGTTTGGGGAAAAACTGACTGAAAACATATAAAGAAGAAAAAAGCAAGCATCACAATAATCTTTTTCTTTTCAGTCTAAAAGCTTCTAACTTATTTTAACTGTGAATTTTCCCACTCACCATAAACTCACGAATCTCACTAACTCTTAAAGAGACAGTCCAACAAAACAACAATCTGAAAACGCACTCTCACAAAGATCCGGTAATAAAAGAGACATACCTGTTTCTGTCTCATCCCCAGTCACAGCCATACTGTATACGCTCCCAGCTTTTCCAAGAGAAACTGCCCCTTTCAGAGTCTTCTCTCTCACTGAAACATTACCACGGCCAACAGTGGAGCTGTGTGTGTGCAATTTACAATTAGAGGCATTGACATCACCATGACATCACTGGCCTCCTGATGTCAACAGTATGGTTTGCTCTCTCCCGACACAGCGCTATGAGTCAGGGGCTCTGCTGTTTGTCTTTGGAGAGGAATTTTTTATCAGCTAGACTGAAGCGCCTCTTCAGCTCCGAAGCAAACAGCCAGCTGAAAGCACAAAGTATGACTGCAATACTGAAAACCTGCTTTCTCAAAGCAGAACAAAAAGTCACCAGTGTGTGATAGGAACTCTTATTTTATGTCAAATCTTCACATTTGTACTTTTATTCAAATTAGATCTATACAGTAAATAGACAGGCTACTGATATCGATAAAGTTATCGATTGAACAAATATAAATAGCTCTCCTCCTTCTGCCACAGCACCTTCCATACCCCAAGCTAAAGGAGTTGGCTCCCCCTGCAGGCATCACAGAGGTATGATCTAAGTAATTGGAATGATGTAAAAGCTTGATGACGTCTGTACGTGTGCATTTCTCCCAAATTTCTGTTACTTTCTCAGTCATTTGAGTTGGCGGGGAGTTACTGGTGGAGGAAGCACTTAGATCCTTGACTTAAGTTGAATTTGCAACCTCACTGTAAAAACACACAGTGAGAGAAGTGAAAGCTAAAGTGTTAAGTATTCAAATGGACTTTTACACTGTCCAACTTTGGATCATTATGTGATTAACACACAGAGAGATGTACATAAACATGCTTCGGCTCGAGGTGGAGTTTGTTCTTTCTTTTTATGCTCTTTTGGAAATGCATCATATTTCAAGATCATCGCAAATTTTGCAGGGTGGTAAGTCATCAGTAGCGCGGAGAATAAAGAGTGAATAGAGAATCGGAGAAACAGGCTGAAAATTTGAATACTGTATAAGTTGGTATGGAGGCCAAATATAGACTATGAATAATGAAACCTATCTGCTGGACTTTGAATCTCATCTATCTTTCAGATGATTTAAGATAAAAACGTAAATATAAAGACACTGATCTATCTGATTTTCTCTTATTGGTGTTGTTCCTGCATCATCATAATAATGCTGGTCCAGTATCAACATGGAAACTGACCAATCACATTGCTGTGTGATAGCTTTGGAATGCGGTGGAAAATGGAAAAAAAGCTTTTGCTTATATAAAACTCTCTTCTGAAACAAATGGTAAGGATTTCAAGTGTTTTCTTTATTGAACATAATAATAGTGCATTATCAAATTCAGTTTTCTGCTAGTCAAATTTGGTCAATTGTGTTGGTTTGCTTGTGATAGTTTTTATAGCATTAGCTAACTTCTTGGCTTATGCTAACTGAATACTCAGACAACCTGATTGGTCAGTTGATGGACTGGCGAGGTGTCTGCAGTAGTGCGGATGCTCTACCTGTGGTGAAAAGAGAGCTAAGCATGAAAGCAAAGCTGTCAATATACAGGTTGGTCTACATTCCAACCCTTGCCTATGGTGACGAGTTGTGGCTAGTGATCAAAAGAATGAGATCACAGATACAAGCAGTGGAAATTTCCTCAGGAGAGTGGCCGGGCTCAGCCTTAGCAATAGCAGCTCGGTCATTTTTGAGGAACTCAGAGTAGAGCTGCTACTCGTCCACACTGAAATAAGGCAGTTATGGTGGTTCAACATCTTACTGAGATGCTTCCTAGCCACAATCTACGTGAGGTTTTCCAGCCATCATAGTGGGACGAGTCATGGGGGCAGAGCCACAACATGCTGGGGAGATTACATTCCTCAGCTGGCTTAGGAAAGCCTTGATCTCCCCAGAAGAGCTGGAGGAGGTGGCTTGGGAGAAGGATGTCTGACTGTTGCTCTTCCTACCTGGACCTGGATAAGTGTCAGAAAGTGCATAGATGGATGGAAGATATAAAACTGAGTGAAAAAGGTAGCTTTCCTCACTCTGAAAAGTGTAGACAATGCCGGTTACAAAGGCTGGTTACAGAAAAGGTGATGGGACAACTTCCTTTGGCTTCCCCAGTAAACACTTTCCTGATGAGTTTATGCTCCCAATCCCTAGTGAGCATAGAGTATGCAAATCTACCAACAGAAAGGATACAATATTATCAGATAGTCAATTCTGATGTGTCTCATAGATGGTAACTACATACAAGGGCCTTATATTGACTATAACAAACAGTGTGTGGTTTTCCTGGAGCTTAATATTGTCCTCTGGCATTTATACAGTTCGTGTAGGAAATGCCTGTTTTTGCTTCTACAGTTCTTAGTCACCCAGTGTAGCAACTCAGCAGCAGCACAAGGGCAATCAGCTGCTACCTAGAAGTGATAGCATATCATTGAGAGCATCTCTGCTGTACTCACAGGTTTCTGGTGGAGGACTTGGTGTGCATGTGCTGGCCGTGGCAATTGATGCCAGCATCTGTGAACGGATTTGGAAGTTGACCGGAGTGCCTGTTAAAAAATAAAAGCTGAGGTTTAATGCATCACTGCTTTGTTTATCAGTTGCAGCACGAACATTCCCCCTCTTTAATATCTGTTTCTTGTTATAACAGAGATGTAAAAAAACTGCAGGAATCCAGAGGAAGCAGCACCATCCTGTCACTACTTTTGCTTTTGACACAAAAACACTCACATGAATCTGGAAATAAGGGGTTACCTGGTAAGGAATACGCAGTATAGGGGTGCAGTGCCCAATTCTGGATCCCTCCACAGCACTGAAGAGAAGTGCTTAATGGATACTGGAGTGCTTGTGTCCTAGTCATAGCCATCGATGGCAGGTTCTCTACCTTATTAGGCATTATCGTGGCAGGAACTCTTTGAAAAAGCCCATCTGGGATAGTAAAAAAGCCCATTACATATTAGCAGTTTGAGATGTCACAGGTTCAAATTATCTGCTCTAATTGTACTGAACTCATGTGATGGTAATGTTGTTTAGCTGGAGTGTGATAGTGATTTGTAAACTGTGTGATCGCGGCATGCTTACTGTTCTGTTTGCAGCTCTTTTGCTGGTCAACAGGCAGCTGATATTTCTCATCTGTCTTCATTTGATTCATTCTGAGAGGCACTGGTTCAATCGTAAATCACCTGTTTGTGCTAGTTCCTGGGGTAAACAGAAGAAGGTAACGTTACTCACATTAAGAAAATGAAATGAGAGTTGCATCTATGAGGAAACCATTGCCACATTGGCACCTCTTAGATGTACTTAGATTCTAGAGATATTGCACTTTAGTAAAATATGACGTGACGGTTTAGTCAAGCCCCCAGAAGAGATGACTCAACCAGTTCCTGGAGTTTATGAACCACTTCTCTATTTAGCCTCAGTGTTCAGCTTTGCATTATGCAAATCGGGGGTTTGAAGTATAGCGTGTGGTTTGCAGTAAGATATCCAGTACTGTGAAAATCAAGTCTTGAGCCACACCTCATTTCTTTGTATTTTTCTTGGAAAACAGGGAATGGCTGCAGTGATTTACTGAAACGTGTCTAAACATGCATGGAAATACGGTATATAAGCAAAATTAAAAAAGAAAAAAGTTATTTTCACGAACAGGCTTCTTAAAGGATATTCAAAGCTTGTCTTTTTATTTTTCTCTCTTTTTGTTTCCTTCCCTGTCAAGATGCTTCTTCCATAATGTCCAGGTCCAGCCTTTGGGGAGGCCAATCCATGACTGTTAGTGTTGCATTGTGTTTTTCAATCCAGGTATGCTTTTAATGTCACAGTCCAGTTATTATGTAATTTGGCAAACCTTTCTTATCTTAAGAATGGCTTTTTGACAGTCACCCTTCCACTTCTTCTTCTGTTTGCTATTTTGCAGTATCATTTTTTAAAGACTGCAAGCACCATGCTGAGCTATGCTAAGCAATGCTAAATTTTCAGCTAATAGCTCTTTAGCTCTTTTCCAAAAATGCTATTTTATTCCTGTCAAGCTGTGTTATATCTGTATTTTGGATTTTGTTTTTTTCTCATAAATGGGACCAATTTACATGTTATTATACATGTTATAAATTACTGGAGTGCAAATAAAAAAGTGTCTAAATATCTAGTTTCAAATTGTTTTTTTTTTTTTTTTTTTGCTGTTTTCACCTCTTCATCATTCATAGGTTAAAAAAATCCTCTGAAAATTATCAGGTTAATTATCAGACTAAATTGAAAATGAATTCAAAAAGCAACCAAAGAAACACTTTGAAAGACCCTTATTGGAAGTAAAATATAAAGAAAAGAGGGATACCTAAAGACTTTTGCACTGCCCTGTAAGTAACATGTGCCAGATTTTGGTTAACAAAAATGGAACAAAAAGTGGACGACAGACACTGGCTCAGTTGAGATTTTGTTTCATATCAATAACCTTTTGCTGCGATCAGCTGCCACATATTTGGTAACCAATGTAAAAAGATGTTAAATGGTCATGTAAAAAACAATATCATGTTGGTCAAGCGTCCTGGCAACTAACTGATGTTTTAGCACATGTAAAGCATTTAGCTAGAACTAGAACTTGTTAGTAAACAAATATATTGTGCCGACATTGTACGGCCTGTATGTACACAATGCTGTATTTGTGTGAATGAGTCTTAAAAGAAACTCTTACCTTAGTAGATGATGATGATTAACTGACGGAGTTATTTTATTTATTTATTTATTTTTGGCGTGTGTGTGTATCGGTGAGCCCGTTAGGCAGTGTGTTTTTTCTCTTGCCCATTCTGATTGGTTGATTGGCTCAGTACGAACTGAAATTGTTATTATTCGAATACTGAGCTGTTAGTATCGCAAACCTATCAAGTGCAAGAGAACGCCATTTTCAAACAGTTTACAAGTTTTATTTGATTAATTTTCTTCCACAATTATCAGGTTTGTGTCGGCTTTTACTGTGAGAATTGATTGATTGATCATACTTTATTCATCTCGAGGGAAATTGGAGCTTGGCTCTTGAGCTGCCTGGTAAAGGTGCTGCATATTTGTGAGACCTAAGGTAAACAAACAAACAAACAAACAAAAAAACACGTTTTCTAATACCAAAACATTTCCGATGATAACCCAGAGAATATGAAGAATATGACATTTTTGATGGTCAATCCCTAAGCAGTCGCCGTAGTTTGGGCGATACCATTTTAAATGGGTGTTATCGTGATGTTGATTTAAGGGGTTTATTTTTATTACAAACAGTTTTGGAATAAATTATTTAAAGTATTAAACTATTATTCAATACAAGTAACCACAGGGAATGGTAACAGTATATTTTATGACTATCACCCATCTTGATAATACATCGGCATCTAACAAAATGGTATAATCCAAGAGGTAGGGAAGACCTGTAAGTGAGACAAATCAAGCCTGTGACAGCGGAGAAATCGGAGTTTTATAACAAGTAATTACTGTACAGAGGTAAGTACTATCCAGGAGTCCTCGCTCGACCTTAGTGAACTGTTTTGTTTAACAGCAGCACCGTGTTCTGCCGAGCTGTCAGTGTAAATGTGGGAAAATTGTGAAGAAGATGACAGTTTTGCTAGCGATAGCTGAGCTACTGTTAGCTTGCTGCTAGCCGACTGCTAGCTGATTCACCAAAACTGTGCGGACTTGAGCAGGAAGAAGTTAGCTTGCTAGAAGCTAGTTAGCCTTTTAGCTCGCCATCCTATTTTGGGATTGGCATTCCGCTAGCTAGTAACCTTAACTTAGCTACGTTAAGCGCGACTACGAGAGGAATGTTTATTAATAATGCTTCGTTTTGTATGTCGGACATCTGTAAATGTGAAGTGGCTGATGATGTAGTAGTGTTTTCTGTGACGTGAAATTAAGTGATATGAATGACAAGAAATAACACTGGGCCCAGTTTCACCTTCTGGTCATGTAATCTGTGATGGTACCGGCGCACACCCTAGAAGCTGGTACTAATATTGCTAGGTAACGTGCTTAAGGATGTCTGCTACGTGATGCTGACACCAGTGCGTACCAAGTTTGACCGCTAATAATGACACAGTGAACTTGTCTATTCTGTTGATTTCATCTGTTGCTGCCAAACTGATCTGAACAGGCTGATGGTGTTGCACTCATTTTTGTTTGTCTACATATAAATTTTGCCCTAAGAGTAATGCTGTTTTCGTATTTGTATTATGGTTCATGTGAAAGTAAAAATAAACAGTCGAGAGAATACACCTTGCCATGATTTCTTTTATGTTGCCATTGCTACTGAGGCTGAGTTGACTGTTACTGTCATATACACAGTACACAGTTGCATCATTAATGAAGAAACGAAAGCCAGGAACTAAGCCCCTTATTTCTTCCTTTTTAAAATCTCTTTGCACACTCCTCTTTTCATGTGCTTTTTTCTGTCGTTCTCTTAGGCTAAAAGAGAAACTGTACAATGTCCTTAAAGCCACGGATGGTAAATTTTGACGAGACATGGAACAAGTTACTGACAACAATCAAGGCTGTGGTGATGCTCGACTATGTGGAAAGAGCCACTTGGAATGATAGGTTCTCGTATCCTTTATCAAATCAAATCAATTTTATTGTCACATCACATGTGCAGGTACACTGATACAGTACATGTGAGTGAAATTCTTGTGTGCGAGCTTCACAAGCAACAGAGTTGTGCAAAATATAAGAATGGCTAAATCTGAGACTAATCTGAGACTTTACCAGCTCGCTTCATGTTTAACCAATTTAGCCTGCAACATGAGATTTTTTTAAAAAGTTTCAGCACTGGGTTTGAGTGTAAATACAGATTTGCCAAAGCATTGTTGTCATTGTAAAATACATTTGTGTTTATTCATTTTTAATAGCAAATGTGTGTATATTTACATCCCTCACATTCTTCCTGAACATTGTCACCAGTGACATCTATGCCCTGTGTGTTGCATACCCAGAGCCTTTAGGTGAAAAGTTATACACAGAGACCAAAATCTTTCTTGAGAACCATGTTCGTCAGTTGTACAAGGTAAGCAAAAGTTCTTCTGTGCTTTTTCTTTGCTTATCACATCGCATTTCCTCTAAAGCTGCCACGCTTATGTGTGTATTTCAGAAAGTTCTGGAATCAGAGGAGAAGGTTTTAGTGATGTACCACAGATACTGGGATGAGTACAGTAAAGGAGCCGACTACATGGACTGCTTGTACAGGTAACATTTCTGCTTTTTTGTGTGTCTGTAATTTCAGTGTTTCAATTTGATATCAGTGAGTCACAGAGTTGATTTACACAATTTACTCCAGCCTTTTTTTCTTTTTATCTATAAACAAAATGTTTGTATAGCCTCTGTTGTTTGAGGTTGCCTGATTCAAACCATAAGCATGTCTGTAGTCGGTGTTTCACATTCACTTTTAACTGAAGGCATGAGTTCACCCAGGCTTCTGTGTTTGTCAAGTCCACTTGTTTGTTTAGCGTTCCTTAATGCAAAGTGTACTAATTCTGTTCCTTTACAAGGCTCAGTATTCCTGCCTTTAGTTTGTCCCTTAAAATATTACTTTGAATGTCGTTGTGTGAGGTGCCAAGAGGCTTTCGGTGTGTCTTTATTCACTCTAAATCAATATTCCCTTGTAGAGCTCTTAGATCTATTTTTATGCATGCTACCCACCAGACTCCCTGTGCATACATATGCTTTTGTAATTTATGTCGGTCCAAGCAAGAGAGAAGAAAGTAAGGCGCTTGGCTTTAGTAGTGAATTTCTTCAGTTGTTAGCATCGAAGAGAGATGCTTATTATTCTTAACACATCAATTTGTGAAATACATGTGTAGTTGCGTTCAGTTTGGACTGAATCAGAACAGACTTTGTTAACTTGTAAGTTTAGCTTGCTGGATTGAGCAGGCGACTGATGAGCTGTAAGACTGCTGCAGAGTTCTGGGTTCAAATCCACCTCAGGCCATTTGCTGTGCGTCTTCTTATCCTCTCTCTCTTTCTCAGCTTTCCTGGCAATTCTGAACTATCCTGTTATAATCAAAGGAACAAAAAATGCCCCAAAATATATATAAAAAAAGAACAACAACAGCAATAATGACTATTTTATTTCTACAGTTCTGCTCTCCAGCAGTTACTGGTACTCAACACTAGCTGGTATATTGGCAGGTTGACTTACAGTCAGAGTGAATGAGAGAAAACAGGCTGAATGTCACAGGCAGGCTGCACAGCTGTGAAATATAATATAATAGCTGTGCGCTATTTAAGGTGGACTAAATTAGCCATCATGGATTAGAGCTTGAAAGCAGTTGTCAGTTTGTCTGGAAGTTGTCCTGCTGTGCTAACTCAGTTTTTGCTTTGTTTGTCAAATACTAAGGATTCATTCATTTGTACGCAACTCAGGCTACAATCCTCCTTCCTCCCATTCAGCTTCCTGACTGACTTGTGGCTTCACTAGTGCTGAAACGTTAAGAAAAGTTCAGCACTTCAAGTGCTTGTGGCCAGCTAGTCAAATCATTTTGAGTAATGAAAGAGTGTTGTAGCTGCTTGTCCAGCTTATCGATTTACATCAAAATTAATAAGAAATGAACATTATGGTGAGTAATTTCCCTGAAGCAGCGTATACATATGAATCCTCCCTAATAGCAAATGCATTCAGAATTTGATTATCTGTCATATAAATTAGTTGTACTACAAACTGAGACGTCCTTGTAGCAGTGTTTGGTACTACTTGGTAAATAAATAAAACTTTTCCACTGATGTAAGTGTTAACTCTGGACTATTACTGACTCATTTACTGTTATCTTGTTCTTCTCATAGACATTACAGAACACAAGGGCAAACTCATTTTTGCTCAGTACTCAAATGTATCTGTTATAAACTGCTACCAGTAAGAGTAGATGATACAGTTGGGTATTGAAAATGTGAATAGGCACATTAAAAAGACCAACGCTTTGTTAATATTTTAACATTCCCCCAAAACAATTTTGAACAAATTGTGGAAAAATTCAAAAACTTTTGACTACACAAAGTACTATTGCTGCTTTGATTGTAGTTTAATTACTTAATCTACAGTTTTTCAGTTCTTTTCTTTGTTTTTTTTTTTTGTGTTTTTCAGTCAGAGCAAATTGGCTGAACAAGTAAATGAAGCTCAGCTTCAGTTTCTGCAATGTAAAGGGCAGTGGACACTGCCAGAGGATCTGGATTTCTTAAACTTCATCACTGTGAATGTTGGTTAACAGATCCAAAGATAAACAAATCTTTCTGAGCATATCCTGTTATGTGAGACCACCAAGCATTATTAATGTGTTTGACTAGTGTTGATAACCTTTTTAAAATCATTTTCTTGTCATTATTTTCGTAAATAATAAATAATGAAAGTGCAACTAGACTAAAAAAAGCTTTTACAAAATATAATGGGAGCATTGATTACTGTCTGGATATTGTGTTTCACTCATTAATTTTGAGATAAATAACCACAGAGTGAGCAACCAAGAGGTTAACCAAACGATACCAGTAACACACAGCGTCTATGAGTGAATGAAAACAGGATGCATTTGTCAGCAGCATTTTAGTGTTTCTTCAGAAAACATGAGGCCTGTGTTTATTCCTCCTTCCAATCTTTGCGATGCTTTAAACATCTTGAATATCTCCCCACATTGTTCAGGTACCTCAACACTCAGTTCATCAAGAAGAACAAACTAACAGAAGCTGACCTGCAGTATGGCTACGGGGGAGTGGACATGAATGAGCCGCTTATGGAGATCGGAGAGGTACTAAGCATTGGCATAAAAACCTTTGCTGCACATCTATTTTTCAATGGGCGCTGGGATTATATTAGATGGAGATAAGGGGAGTGCTTATAATGGACAGATTGGCAGGATTCAGTATCAGTGTTCTGTTGCATAGGCCTACATTTCTCCTTTCACTACCCTTCTAGATGTAGGATTTGTCTGTGCTGAAGCAGAACTAATATGCTGTCTTTTTGTTTTTCTTTGCAGTTGGCATTAGATATGTGGAGGAAGCTAATGATCGAGCCTCTTCAGGCTGTCCTCATCCGGATGTTGCTAAATGAAATCAAAAAGTATGTTTATTCTAATTTCTTTTCTAAAAATTTCTTTTCTTTTCTTTTTTTGCCAAAAACAGTCTGTTGTAAATATTTTTGCTGTCATCTATTCCATCATTTGGCCTTGAGTTTAGTTACTGTAGTGGCTGTCTTCCAGTCCCTATATAGAGTAACTGTCTTTTGGGGAAGTTTGTAAAATGTGTCAGCACAATATGCCTGAGAAGATTTAAGTGCGGATCTTTAATGACAGTCTTTTATTGAAGCATTGTAAGGCATACATGTTTACTGACTTATAAGAACTGGGTGCACTAGTTTGATTTTATTTAGGATTTTCTCCAAAATATACCTGCAGGCTGAAATACACAAACCTGCACTAATATTAGGTAAATGTCCCTCAGCAAGTTGCACCTCAGCCAGATGCTTTTGGTAGCTGTCAGCAACATTACCAAGCTTCTGACGTGATTCTGGCTGGATTCTGATCACTCTCTTTGGCAGAATTCAGAGAGTTCATTTCAGTTTGTTTGTTTCCTGGCACAGTCCCGGCTTTTTATTTCATATCAGTTCAATTATATTCCTCTGGTGCCTCAGTGCCCTTTATGTTGTAAGGTAAAGATCTACAATAATACAGTGAAAACCCTCAACAGTGGGAAATGGAGAAACTCTCTTTTAACTGGAAGAAACTTAAGACAGAACCAAGCTCAGGGAGGGGCAGCCATCTGCCATGACTAGTTGGGGGTAAAGGGAGGGAGATGGGACAAAAGACAGGCAGAGTGGTGCATAAACACATGGAAAATGAAAAGATTTGAGTGAAGAAGAAATGCAGTGCATCATGGGAAGCCTCAAGCATCTAAGGGAGGGTTCAGGGTCACCTTATCCAGCCCTAACTGTAAGCATTATCAAAACAGAAAGTTTTAAGTTTAATTTTAAAAGCAAAGGGAGTGTCTGTCTCCCGAATTCAAACTGGGAGCTGGTTCCACAGAAGAGGGAAGACTCTGCCTCTCATTCTACTTTTAAATACCCGAGGAACCAAAAATAAGCCAGCAGTCTGAGAAAGAAAGAAGGAAAAACGACACGTTCTAGTCAGTTGTACTCAATCGCTAACTAGAAAGCACGGCACCATTAAATGAAAGATTTAAGTGAATGTGTGGATATTTTCCACCATGTGTGAATTAGAGAAAATCCCAAATTAATCCAAACTTGTGCAACTCTTAGTTTTGAAAGTCATTAAAGATGTACAGTCATTCCATCCTGGAAAATGAACTCTTCGAAGAAATCATTAAAAGCCCCAAATTGCCATGACATTCATGCTCATGGTGAGTGTAGGTAAACTTCTGGCCACAGCTGCATGAGTCAGTTGCTTTCACATAGTTTTGTTAGTGTTGTAATACTTGTTCCGTGTTTCATAAGTCTTTCCCCTTAAAAATACCCTCCATGTTTTAACGATTAAACAGATGACTAAAACTAACATGGACACTAAACATTTCAATAATAATATAAACTAAACTGAAATGAGCAACTCTACCTCACTAAGAAAAGAAAAAAACTCAAGTACTGGATTGGCATCCTTAGTCTGGATCCATGATCTTTATGAACTATTTACCATATGCTAAGGGAAAAAATGAGTCTGCTAATTTTAGCTCAAGGCAATTTAGTTAAACATTTCAAAAAACCTTCCCCTTCTCTGACAGTGATCGTTGTGGTGAGAATCCCAACCAGAAAGTAATCCATGGGGTCATCAACTCCTTTGTTCATGTTGAACAGTACAAGAAGAAGTTTCCACTAAAGGTGAGGCAACAAATAACAGCTCAGCCATCCAATTCCTACAGTTTTGTTTTGGGATTTTTTTGTTTGTTTGTTTTTGTGGGGGGTTTTTTAGGATTCATATTTTCTGCGCCATACGAACAATGTAGCCAACTTTCACAGCCATGAATACCACTAGTTTTGTGTTTCATGGAGTACGAAGCAGCCTTTTACATAGACCAGTGTATACATATTAAACGATAACTCCTGTGCATGCCACGTTCTCTTCCTATGCTGCAGTTTTATCAGGAAATCTTTGAAGGGCCATTTCTGACCAAAACAGGAGAGTATTACAAACAGGAAGCCTCCAATCTACTGCAGGAATCCAACTGTTCACAGTATATGGAGAAGGTAAGCTAAGATGGACAACAGATAGTAAAAGTATGTGAACGCTGGATGTGTTCCAGGATGAACATGAGCGAACAAGCTCCTGTAGTTGAGCATCGCTTTAAACGTCTTGATATTGTTGAGCTTTCTTGTGTTTAAGAAGTCAAAATGAAGCTCAGTTGGTTTGGTTTTAGTCACTCTTGGATTTCTAATGACTATCACTGCATCTTTCTGTGAATGATTGCGTGTATGTGTGTGCACCACCATCCACAGGTTATTCATATCAACTCATCAGTTCCTGTCAGTCTGGTGACATAAGAGTTTTAATGTGAATATTAGCTATATCATTAAATCGCTAAAGCTGATAACAGGATTTCCTGGGCCATGTCTGCTACCATGACACCATTTCTCTGTCACTTAGTCACTGCAGTAATCACATTTATGCTGTACGTTTGTCCCTTGAGCCTGTAAACAGGGTCATCATCAAGGTCAAGCATTCCCATTTGATAGATCAATATATGATATGACTGCGAAAGAGCAGCAGCAGACTCTATAGTACTATAGTGTCCTTGTGCTTCCTTATCTGACCCAGTTTACAACTATGTGTAGGAAAAAGTGTTGTTTGTCCTTCTTTGTTATCGGCTACGTGTTTCCTGAAAGAGCTTTATAACGTCTTTTAAGGAGTGTTTCAGATTAAGATGTTTGTTTTGCCATTAAGTGTATAGGTGTATATTTATTTTTTCCTGTAAAATATAACGGTGTACAGGTATAAAACCCATCTCCTTTTTTAAAGTGCTGATAATCATGGACCTACAAATGATTTCTTCTGTATTTGATTTGAAACCAAGCTACCTGCCCTTTTGATCACATCTTTCTTTTGTGGCAGGTGTTAGCACGGTTGAAAGATGAAGAAGTGAGATGTCGGAAGTACCTGCACCCCAGCTCCTACGCCAAAGTCATCCATGAATGCCAGCAGAGGATGGTGGCAGATCATCTGCAGTTCCTACACGGGGAGTGCCAGAACATCATTCGGCAGGAGAAGAAAGATGGTTCGTCCGCTTGTGGTTTTTTTGTTTGTTTTGTTTTATGGCTCGAAGACAGTGTTTATCACCAAATTAATTATATACACTCTCACAAAGTACGCACTTCTAATGTGAAAATCTGTGTAATGTGAAACGTTGTGTCATTTTGTCCAGACATGGCCAACATGTACACCCTGTTACGGGCCGTGTCTAATGGGTTGCCGCATATGATCCAGGAGTTGCAAGTCCATATCCACAATGAGGGTATCCGAGGAACCAGTAACCTCTCTCAGGAAAATGTTAGTATTACACCTGTCTACATTCGTATGCCTGTCTCTACTTGTACATACAACACACCTAAGCAATTGCCAATGACAGCAAAGAGGGAGTTGATTGACATGTAAAAAAAAAAAATTGGAAAGTGCATCAGAGGAAAACTAGTCTGGAATACCTGGTAGTGGTCAACCATCTCTTCCTCTGTGGATGTACCTTTAGATGTTTCTTTAGGAATTAGGAATTACCTTAACCAATGGCAAATTACCAGATCACCAAGGACTGTTGCATTATTTATGAGGTAAAGAATCAAGTATATAAACAAAACTAAAACCCTCAAACTGAAAACTACACATGCTGAGGTTGAAGCGTGTTATGCAAATGAAAGCTGAAGCGCTGTAATTAGCTAAGACATTCCAATGAGAAACTGCATGCTTAAAAATGCTTTGGTTTAAAGTACAGTAAGCTCGTCGCCTTAAAGTTCAGTTAAATTGTATATCTGACTTGTTAGTAACCAGATTGTCACTAATATGTACGATGGCATAAGTGTTTTACAATACTAGGATTTCAATCTCCATACCAGTACCAGTTTGAACATTCTGTAAAAGTGAGCTTTGAATAAAGTGTGATCTTTGTTATGATAAAACAACGAAGAATTTTAAAGCTGGCTACAAAAACATAAGAAACACATTTTAATAAATTATTGTGAAAGTAGAAAAGTTCAAGTTTGTCATCTTGTCAGTATCTGACTGTAAGTTCTCTGTTCACACTGCTCCACCTCAGTCCACAGCTCTTTACATCCTCAGCTCTGCTCTTTAGCACTGAAACCATCTCTTTATTTGCTCGGATTAGTTCTCCACACTCTGGGCTCTCTGCTCAGTTCAGCTACAGTTGCCCCGCTGCTCTGCACAGCCAGCAACCCGCCTGGTTCTTAATGTGTCTGTAATCCTTTCTGTCACAGCTCAATATTCAATCTTTGACCCTTTCAACCTGCAATAATTATTTATCTTGTATCTAACTGTGGTCTATTTGTTTCTACGTTAATGATAACAAGTGGCTAACGTGACTGTCAAGTAATTAGTAATAGTTAAATGGCTAATTTTAACATGTGAGCTGGCCAAGTTAACATTTGTGCTAACTATTTAACTAACTGTTAACTAATTCAGTGTTGTCGAAACAGGAGCTTTACAGACCTCTGGAACTGTCGATCAGTGTTTTTTGAATTTTAACTACTTTAGCTGTTAGTGAGCGGAGGATCTGTGCCTGACTGTAGCAGTGCTGTGTGAAGTTGTGCTGGAAGAGGCTAAGATGGCACTGTTGGTATCAATATTATTGCAAATGATGATAATTTGATAAGTTGACATACATGATCCCACTTTTTCCCTCAAATAATTTAATTACGTTTACATTTTTAGCTGTCCATTGTTTTTAGCATTTTTTGTTTGTTTTTTCTCTATCGTTAAAAATGTCTGTTACTTATACTGCTTTGTCTTTCTCCTGCTACCCCTCCCTAGATGCCAACCCTGTTTGTGGAGTCAGTGCTAGAAGTTCACAGTAAATTTGTTCAGCTCATTAACACAGTTCTAAATGGAGATCAGCACTTCATGAGTGCCCTCGATAAGGTATCAAACTCCTCACGGTCTTATTGAATGTACAAGTGTGTGTTTATTTTCATTTCTCTCACAATTCAAGTCATTTGACAGCCAGTGTTTATTTGATGTCTCTTTCTCAGGCTTTGACGTCTGTGGTTAACTTCAGGGAGCCCAAGTCCATCTGCAAAGCCCCTGAACTCGTGAGTACGCACACAGACACACACACACAGAGCATCACGCAGTGCTGTACCCCATGCCTTGACCAGGTCATGTCCCTCCTTGTGTTTCTGTCCAGCTGGCGAAATACTGTGACAATCTACTGAAAAAGTCTGCTAAAGGAATGACAGAAAATGAAGTGGAGGACAAGCTGACCAGCTTCATCACAGTGTTCAAGTACATAGATGACAAGGACATTTTTCAAAAGGTAACAAGAAGGCGTATTAGAAAAGGAGAAAAAAACACATTTTGACATAACAACTCAGCCCTGAAGTTTGATTTTGAGCTGAAAATAGTGGTGTTCATTTTAATATCTTCAGTTGTCCCAAAATATACATTGTTTGTCTCTCTTTTTTTTTTCCTTTTCTACAGTTTTACGCTAGAATGCTAGCAAAGCGGTTAATACATGGTTTATCGTTGTCAATGGATTCAGAAGAAGCCATGATCAACAAACTTAAGGTAAATCCACAGCTGGACTTGTGATGTATGAGACACCTAAGGTTCTCTGTTTTGCTTCTCATTTACCTTCTTTACTGCACCTCTGCTCATACTACTTCTTACCCTGCAGCAAGCTTGTGGCTATGAGTTCACCAGCAAACTCCACAGAATGTACACAGACATGAGCGTGAGTGCTGACCTCAACAACAAGTTCAACAATTTCATCAAGACACAGGAGACAGTGGTGGACCTGGGAATCAGCTTCCAGATCTATGTATTACAGGTCAGTAAACACAAATGCTTCACAATGAAACTTTAGCCTGTGTCCCACATTTTAATCTGTAATGTTGTGGTGTATGCTCTCGCTTGGCAGGCTGGAGCCTGGCCTCTCACACACGTCCCCTCCTCCACATTTGCCATCCCTCAAGAACTAGAGAAGAGCGTGCAGATGGTGAGGAGCGCTGCATAATACTCAAAGAGTGATGCTGATCAAAGGAGCACATTGTTGGACTAACCTTGTTTTCACCTTCCCTTTTCAGTTTGAGTTGTTCTATAATCAGCACTTCAGTGGGAGAAAGTTGACCTGGCTGCACTATCTCTGCACAGGTAACACAAATACACAAGAATTATGCAAGATGCGAGTATAACAAGGCACCATTTTCAGCACAAACAGGAAGCGTAACAGAAACGGGAGTACTGTTATGAAGGACCAAACTATATGTTTTTGTATGTCAGAGATTTGTTTCCCTGGAAGTGGGACATGCATGTGTGAAAATGATGCATACATCATTAGGATCGTGCACGGAATCTGTAACTTTACTTTCTTTTTCAATCCATTAAAGTGATTCCGTCAAACATGAGTCACTGTTACATGAAAACATCCCTTTAACCTTTGCAGAACAAGCCACAGTTGTCACATAGCAGTGATTTGATTGTACATTAGGTGACAAATAATCCTTGAAGCCAGAGTTTAGTGAATTGGCTCCTATATTTTGACAGGTAATATAAAGTAAAGTTACGTCCTGTGTACGCTCATCAGGCACAACATTATGCTCACCTGCCTAATATTGTGTCACCTTAGTCCCCTTTTTGATGCAAAAACAGCTCTAACCTATCGAGACATAGACTCTACTAGATCCCTGAAGGTGTGCTGTGGTATCTGCACCAAGATGTTAGCAACAGATCCTTTAAGTCCTGTAAGTTGTGAGGTGGGGCCTCATTGAATCTGACTTGTTTGTCCAGCACATCCCGCGAATGCTCGATTGGATTGAGATCTGGGCCAAGCCAACATCTCAAACTCGTTGTTGTGCTCCACAAACCATTCTTGAACTGATAATTTGAGCGACAGTAGCTCAACTATTGGATCGGACCACACAACCAGCCTTGGCTCACCACTTGCATCAATGAGCCTTGGCCACCCTTGATTCTGTCTCTGGTTCACTATTGTTTATTCCTTGGACCACTTGTAAAACATCAACCCTGAGGACAAAATGTTCACTTGTTTCCTAATATACCCCACCCACTAGCAGGTGCTATGATGAAGAGAAAATCAGTGTTACTCACCTCACCTATTAGTGCTCATAATGTTATGCCTGATTGCTGTATAGTCACAGGAACACACCCATACAGACATCAGTAAACAGATTTATCAGTTATTCAACAAGAGTTCACTTCAGACAGGTTCCATATGCTCTCAGACCATGACCCATTCTGGGTCAAGATGATGGATAATCATTTTAAAGTTATCACTCTCCACTTGAGAGACGTTTGTGGTATGTAATAATCTCTGAAGAACATATTAAACTTTACACATCAAATTTTACACATCAAACTTTAGCTCTTCTTAGCATTTTGAGATTAAAGTTGAATCCCATAAGTCTGGTTCTGCACTCACTGTAAGGTCGACGGACCTGTGTTTGTGCTGAGGACGTGTTTCGGTTTTGTCCAGTGTGCAGTTAAAAAGCCCGTTTAACACATGTAGACTTTATTTTCATCATTTGTGGTACCATGAGATCAGTTTGAGCAGACTAAGATGGGACCTGCAAATGGGTGTCTCATGCCAGAAGTTGCATGATTATGGTTTGGCGAAATCTTCGAAACAAACTTCTAGTGAGATAAGCAGTTGAGGATGCAGGACAAGCATGCACGGAGGTGAATGAAGGTAGTAACAAGCAGCGAGCTGGACTCATGCTAACTGACAAATGCAAATGTAATTTGTTTCCTGCACAGGTGAAGTAAAGATGAACTATCTATCCAAGCCCTACGTTGCCATGGTGACCACCTACCAGATGGCTGTGCTGCTGGCCTTCAACAACAGCCAAACAGTGACCTATAAGGAGCTGCAGGATGGCACGCAGATGAATGAGAAGGAGCTACAGAAAACAATAAAGTCCCTGCTGGACGTCAAAATGCTCAACCACGACTCACAAAAGGTGTCAGCTTTCATGTGGGATCACGTGGATCCCAAAGCTCAGCTAATATTCCATTAAGCACCAAGAGTGTTTTAAATTCAGAATCCTTTCCCTCTTCTCACAGGAGGAGATTGAAACCGAGTCGACGTTTTCACTAAATATGAGTTTCACTAGTAAAAGGACTAAGTTCAAGATCACAACGTCAATGCAGAAAGACACACCACAGGTCAGGCAAATAGATTTTGATCTGTCTCTGTGCTTTGTTATAAGATAACTGAGCAGTGTATATACATGTGTGTTTGACATTTAAAAACGTGCCCCCTGAATTGTCTCATGTTTAGGAGATGGAGCAGACGAGGAGCGCTGTCGACGAGGACCGCAAAATGTATTTACAAGCTGCTATAGTGAGAATCATGAAAGCCCGCAAGGTGCTCCGGCACAATGCCCTCATCCAGGAGGTGAGCAGAAGCTTTTGTCTCAAATAGGTTGATAGAAAGAAACGTACGTGCCAACAAGTCTTTGAGGTCAATGTCAGAGGGATTTACTTGGATTGAATGAATTGATGCTCGCAATGAAGGGCTGTTGGAAGCCCGAGGAGTAAATTTAGCATGTGCATAAGTGTTTTTAAATGGTTACCTGTTATGAGATCATCTATATTTCTGCTTACATATGAAACTTCATGTGTCCAGGTCATTAATCAGTCCAAAGCCAGGTTCAACCCCAGTATCAGCATGATCAAGAAGTGCATCGAGGTGCTCATCGACAAGCAGTACATCGAGCGAAGCCAGACCTCGGCAGATGAGTACAGCTACGTTGCATAAGCAGAAGAGTCGAGCCACAGAAACACCCGCCCCTGTGACTGACTGACTGACTGATAACAGGTTTAAAACACGAAACGGATTCCTTCATTCATTTGGTTTTGGACTGTCTGCTCCGATCCCCGTGCAGCAAAATAAAGCGAAACCGGTGCCTCCATCTTTGAAAAGAAGAAAAGTCATCGTGTCACGTCATCATCACTCATAAGGCTCTCCTCCCGAACCCTGCCCACTTTCTGATTTTTAAGCTGTTTACAACATCACCAGTGCCACGCACGTGTGCGTCAAAGAGAATGCCTGTAGCTGTTTGAGAGCGGAGAGCTGATAAACTACAACAGAAAATAAAGGAAAAAAGAAAAAATTGGAGACACTTTTAAAAGAAAATGCTTTCTTTTCTCACATTTGCCGTTGTTGTGTGTTTATTTTTTTTCTTTGTTAAATGTATTAAAGTTAGGAAAACATTGTAATAAAATGTTATACTGATTATTGTATCTACTTTCAAATATAAAGACAAACATGATCCTGCTGCTTGTCAAATAAATGAATAAAAAACACAGATGGGTTTATGTAAAGGTTTGTGTAGTGTTTCCATTTCAGTGAGGGGGATAGATATAATCATTACAGGTAATGTTTTCTTGTTGTAGTTGTGTACACACTGTAAACACACTATTCGGATCAGCTGCCAGAAATATGCAGATCATCAATATATCACAAAAACACTGGAAAGGAAGCCTGCCATGTTTCTTATCTGTGTGTCAAGCAGCTGCGAGTAGTGATTTGACATTAATATGATGAACTGATAAGGGTTGAAAGGTGGCAATCAGATGAAAAGTGAGGATAGGATCACGAGGATAGGAGCTGGAAACAGAGCTTTCCCATATGAGACAGGTGGCTTGTACAGACAGGAACAGACCTTTTCTGTGTTTATAATCGCAAAAGAGATTCTTAATCTCAAGAGTTTCACTTCCTAACTAAATAAAGGGAAAAAGAAAAGAACACAAGCAAGTTATCACTTGCAGTATTAACAATAGCCCAGAAAACCACGTGTTGGCATGTAAAATGCTGGGAACCTGAAATAGATTCTTTTCATTAATCGCACCTGTGGAATTGATTGATTGATTGATTGATTGAAACTTTATTTTGAACATGTTGAAAAAGTACAACAAAATAGAATTAAAAGAGACAAATGAACAAAGCAAAACAAAAGGAAAACGAGCAACCACAACTCCAAATAACGTTCATGTTCAAAAAGGAGCAGGAAGAAGCATAAGCTTATTTAATCCCACCCCTTTTCCACTATCTAGTATCAATAGACTACAGAAATACCTCCTTGCAATTACATTATATGTTATGTGTAATTTTTTTTATTTTTTTTTATATATATACATATATGTTTCTATCTATCCATACATACGTATATACACATACGCACATATACACATTTACAATAACCCCATTAACACCTCAAGGATACACAACCTACAAATATATATATATATATACCCATACCAAGATACCCGTGCACCCGCACACACATGAAAATATTAGACAAGAACACCCTATCAAATCTCTACCTTTTCCCTGTACCCTGTAAAAACCATATCCTTAAACCGCTTTTTAAACTGCGCCATGCTTGGACATTGCTTCATATCTTTACTTAGTCTGTTCCACAGCTTCACTCCACACACAGAGATGCAAAAACTTTTTAATGTTGTACGGATACGAGGATGTTTTAAATTTAATTCCCCCCTCAAATTGTATCCCCGTTCCCTTTTAGAAATTTTTTTTAGAATATTGTCAGGAAGCAGGTTATTTATTGCTTTATGTATAATTTGTGCTGTGAGAAAATGAACCAGATCTGTGAATTTTAGAATTTTTGATTTTAAGAATAGTGGATTTGTATGATCTCTGTAACCAGTTTTATGGATTATCCTTATGGCCCTTTTTTGTAATATAAAGATTGATGATAGCGAACATTTGTAAGTATTGCCCCAAACCTCTGCACAGTAATTCAAATACGGTGCAATCAGGGAACAATAGAGAATGTGGAGTGATTTGTGGTCCAGAATGTGTTTTACTTTACTCAAGATTGAGACACTTCTTGAAATTTTGTTATGTATATGATTTATATGAGACTTCCAGTTTAATTTATCATCTATAATCACACCAAGAAACTTATGTTCAAGTACTCTTTCAATTTCCACACCATCTACATGAATCTGCACTTGTGCATTTCTAAGGGAATTCCCAAATAAGATAATTTTAGTTTTACTTAGATTTAGCGATAGTTTGTTCCTGTTAAACCATTTTTAAATTTTGCACATTTCTGAAGTAATTGTATCCAGCAGCTCCTTCAGATTCCCCCCAGAACAAAAAATATTTGTGTCATCTGCAAATAATACTAATTTTAATATATCAGATGCCTTACAAATATCATTTATATAAATAATAAATAATTTTGGACCCAGTACAGAGCCTTGTGGAACACCACAAGCAATGTCCAAGCATGATGAGGAATGGACACCCAGCTTCACAAATTGTTTCCTGTCACTTAAATAATTTTTCACCCATTGCAACCCCCCTGATCCCGTACCGTTCCAGTTTATTAATTAATATGTCATGATTGATTGTGTCGAATGCTTTCTTGAGATCCAGAAATACTCCAGCTGCATACTGTTTCTGATCTATAGCATTCGTAATCCCCTCAATTGATTCAATTAATGCCAGAATATAAAAAATGTACGGACGACGTTTCCTTGTGATGTGTTTTTATTTAAAGTGGGCATAAATTTATGTTGAAGATACAGGTACGGGTGCTTACACATGAATGAATGACTTAAAAATATACGTTGATAAAAGAATTCACCGGTCTTGTTGATCGAAATCGTTTAAATGTAACTCGCGCATGCGCGTTCATCACGCCCATATTTTTTTAACGACTACCGCACGCGAGGTGCGGTCGCTGTGGTAACAGCTGTCCATGGTGCTGACGCAGGCTTTAATGACAGAAATTGGAATTTGTCAGTAAAGCAGCAGCGGTGTCCGTAGAGGCGCCTGTAATGCGCCTGTTATTCAGCTGCCCCGCGTGTTCTGCGTGTGAGTGAAGCGTTCACACAAGTCAGGTGTTTGCGCCTATATTTCATAATATTTTAAATAAAAATGCTAGTATGATCCACACGAACATATAGGACTTTGTAGTTGGCTTTTCATAGTGGTGACAGTGTAGAAGACCTCGTGGCGCAACGGTAGCGCGTCTGACTCCAGATCAGAAGGTTGCGTGTTCAAATCACGTCGGGGTCATAGCTTTTTCAAAATCGTGATTCTCACACGTCATGAATAAATGCTAAGAGAATTCAACTACAACAGCAGCAAGGAAAGTCAAAGGGAAATCGATGTTTGGCTTGTCGGCGTTACATGTCTAACAATAACTTAATCTCGGGGCTCTCTACCCTCTGAGGTTGGTCTGCATAAGAGCAAGCAAGGCAAACAGTTTACAACAAACAGAGGTGAACATGTAAATGGGCACACGGCGTTTATAAACAGGTCAAAGTGCTTTTCAGGTAAAAACAGTCAAGAACAACAAATACGGAGTTTTTTTTTAACAATAGCGGCATTTTTGTTAGCTCTTGATGTGAAGAAGCAGTCTGTTGAAGACTGGTTTAGCAGCTAGTCTACTGTACAGGGCTACTCTGCAGGAGGGTTCAATCTGGCACAACACCCTGCACTTAAAAAAGATGAAGAACTGGGTCAAAACAGTTCTTATGAGGGACATATTCAGATTTAATGAATATGACAAGTCACCCAGCCCCAGTCGTTAACTTTGTTACCATAAACTGTGTTTATCTCAGAGCAGGTCCTTCGGTGCCGAAGCATTGTCTCCCTTGACACTGTTATTCATGAGAGAGCGCTAAATCTTTGAAGAAAAAATGGTGTGTTTTACCTACAAAACAAAGCAAAAAAAACATTCCCACTCGCTACCTCCATCTTTTTGTTTGACTTGTAGGTCTTGTTTAAATGTTCCATTCAGAAACTAGGCCCTTTTGAATGATCAGCGCAACATGTGCAAATAAACACATTTGATTTCAGAGATCAAGTTACAATGTGCTCTGACAGGCTCTGGAAAATCCCATAAACAAAAATAAAAAATCCGCAAGCGAAAGGCAGCATTTATAATCCATGAAATCACACTTAGCACGCTAACACCATTCTCAGTGTTCGTAGGCCCACCCCACAAACACAGCAATTAAAGGCTCGAGGCTTAATCCAAACAAGGCTTGACGGGGAAAGATGTAATATTTCTAAGAGCCTGCAGATGGGGCTATTTCAGCTTTCAGAAACACGCAGAGCTGCAGGTTAAAGAATGCATTTCACTGTGAATCTGAAAGGCAAATTTTGTAAGAAAAAAACATGCAAAAATGTTATTTATATGTGTTGCATTTTACAAAGGACAAGAGGGACGTGCATGGTTAGTCTGAGGTTAATTTGTTTAAATGTTTTGCTGCATTAGTCATAGATGGGGTTTCAGTGTAGCCCTGAGCTATTAATGAACTAAAGGAAAGTGTAATTAGCCCCACTACTGGAGAAATAACACATGCCTCGGCATGCAACACACTCTGAACATTAACAGGACTTGTATTAGGTGATGTTAGACAACACTGAGTGTGATATAAATATCAAAACAGCAGTTAGTTTTTAATTAGAATTGCATCAACATGCAAGTGAGGCAAAAGGCCAATGTCTAATAACTTTAAAACTGTATAGAGGAAAATTTAACTGCATAGTTTCATTGAGTAGATGCCCATATAACCCAAAAGTTCCTGAGGGGATTTGAACAACACTATTCTTCAGGCTTTACACTGCACTTTAAGTACAGACATTCTTTACTTAAGTAGAAGTACAGATACTTGGGTAAAAATACATAAATACACACACCCACACCTAAGCAGAAACATATTACAGTCAGGGGTTAAAGTGGGATTTGGCAGGCAGGGGAACCCTAAGATCTGTTGTAGTGGCTCAGCGTGAGAAAAAGAATCACAGCAGATTTTCTTTGTGTACAGGCTGTGATCAGCTGACCTGTGCTGCTACTCTGAGGTTTACTGCTGTTTATGGGTTTACACAACTGAATTCAACAAGATGTAAGTGGACCATTCACAAGCTAACTTCATTGATTTCGATCCGCTACACTGACAGTATACTGTTTATGCTCCCTTTGTACTAGACTGTATACAGTTAGTAAAAGGGTGGAATTGAATGATGCAACCTTTCAGCACCTTAGTTTGTTTTGAAGAATGTTTCACAATATGAAAAACTTCCCATCATATAACTTACATGTAAGTTTAGCTTTCCAGTTGATGTCACTGAGCATCCTTACCTTTAAATATAACCTCTCTTTTTCTTCTCCTGTCTTGTCTTTCGTACGTCTTTTACTTTTTCTTCATCTCTGAGTGAACTTCTTTCCAAAACAGCAGCTGGACCTTTAGCTAGCAGACACACTGTGCAACAGACTTGCCACTGTAGTTTGCGTGGTTGCTGATGTTTGTTAAGCTGATAGAAATGTTTCATTTAAAATGACCTGCCACTTAAAATAACGTTACTCCCGTTATACTCGCTCCTCTTCTGCAGCAGTAGCTTGATGGTGAAATACTGCGACTGCAACTTACGGATATCTGCAACAAAAATGCCATTCTGGAAAATTCTGGCCCACTTTAAACCTTGAACATTGCGTTATTTACTATATGTCTTGCCTCTGTGAGCCCTTTGAGTTTGATAAGCCCTGCTGATGGTTACACCAATAGGATTGATGCATGCTCAATTGTCCAAGCTTTCCCCTAACTTATAAACAGTAAATTTGCATAATGACTGAAACTAGCACCACTGATGAAAATGGGATGTGAGTTCGGTTTCTTGATCATTGATATGCAAATTGTCATGACCATTTATCAACAACCACTGATCAATGGCCATGAGTACGTTATCAAACCAGCTTTGACAAATGTCTAGCTGGGATAACCACATTTACTCACAGCCTTCTTCTTGATATGATGTTCCTCTGCTTCCCTGGCCACTGTACCTGTGGGGATGGTGTTCACTCTGTGTTGTAGCACCTGACGACACCCCGTTTGTGCTCCAGTGGATGATGAGAGTCAGACCTTAAATACAGATCCGGATGCGATGGTTTACGATACACAGCGACTTTTAAATGCTGATGGAAATCTCACCCTCTAACAAGGCTAACCTGCCACTTTTCATATCCTCCCTGGTGAACTTGATGTGCTTGTCCACAGTCTTATATGTATCATGGTTTCCTTCATTTAGGCTCCTATTGTCTGGGAAATAAAAAAGATCCCTTGCTTTAAACCTTAAGTAAGGAGCCTGTTTTGAAAATGTAAGGAGTAGAAAGTAAAGATGTTTGTGTTAAACTGTAGGGTGTAAAAGTAAAAAGTTGCCTTCTCTGTTCTCACATCGAACATTTAAAATGAATGTTCATGTGAGATCCAGGGATGAGTGATTTCCCCCTCTGAGCTTTTACTCCACTCTACAAGTTTAGCAATAACAGCGATGTTATTAATAGAGAATACATGTCATATTAGAATGTTTTGGTGAGTGTGGAGGAAGGATGTAGTAAATTCCACATGCATGAGCGAGCCTGTTTGATGTCATCTTGTGGTGGTGAGCGAATATGTCAGGACTCAGGTATGACCTCTGCTCCTGTGACCATGTCAGAGCACGCCTTGTGCCTGCTTTTATTTACGATGCCCCCTTTGTAGAAGGCAAGTCTGAAAATGTGTGAGTGAAGAATGTGGATTATCCTAGGTTCAGCAACCAATGGAAGTGTGTGGTGGTGGTGGTTTGTGTATTTGGGATAAATGGACTCAGGATTCATCAGACTGTAGATTTTGAGTATGACTAGACTTCACTGTCTTCCAAACGTTTGCTGCACCACAGAGCATTGAAGCAGCAGCATGAATCATGTTAATCACACTATTTTTAGTGCTAGAAACATATTTATGAACCCTCCGTACATATGCTTGTGTTACATTTCTTTCTGAATTGTTGTATATAATCATGTTTTCAGTTAGGCAGCTGGGAACAGCTGCTTCTGTGTGATGATTATCAGCAAGGAATATGAAACCCAGGGACAGCGCTGGGTTTTCCTGAGTGTCCTGCCCCCCTTCCCCCTGCATTCCTGATGTGCAGTGGACAAACTGCAAACCAGCCTCTGAACTTATCTTACTATGGCAGTTGAGGTAAGCAAATGAGCTTGATTAATGGGGGGAAGAACTGACATGCTCACTGATGTTCCCTGCAGCAATCTCTCATGCAGACAGTCACAGTGGATTTTATGGGCACAACTTGATCTTCTTTCATATGTAAAGAAATGCAGTTGATATTAAGCCGTATTGATTAAACAACAACAATGTGGGGCTGCAGGCACAATTACTTTGCGATTTTGTATCCATGCTGTTAAGTGAGTTCCAATTTTTGTTGCTAGCTTGCTAGCACCACTGAACTCACAAATCTGAGTCTTATCAATGCACACTTGAATAAAGAACTCAGTTTGCTTCATCAAACTGGTCCCAGTTTTATGTACTTGAATTTTTTTTTTGTACACCACTCTACACCACTAGATGGAGTATTTGTAGCATTTGTTAAAACGGAAGCGCATGGCAGAGCCCAGCTTGTCAAAGTATGTTCGCTTTAAGTTTTTTTTGCATCTGTTTTGCAGTGTGTATGAACTTCACTGGAAGCTGAAGCTGTTATTGCTTCTGTTCTGGTGTCAGACAAGTTTCCATTGCTCCAAAAAGTCAGAATAGAAACAGTTAATGGATTGGTATTGCATGGATAGTGCATGTCAACATGTCTAACCCTGGATTGATGAATATAAAAAAAAAATGCATGCAGCAGTGGCGTTAGACATGTGTGGTGAGACATCAAAGGACAAACACTATTATAGTAACATATCAAAGCAGGTTTCAAACCCTGAAGTTCACTTTAGATCTTGCACCAATCACAGAATCATACAGTGTTAGGACAAAGGAGGTGGGGGGCAGATGCATCTCGTGCAGCCGTGTTCATCGTGTGCACTCATTTGGACCACATTGGACCAACAAGAGTAGGAGCTGCAGGGATAGAGAGGATCTCTGCAGAAAGGTTGCAGCTATTATCAGTGAATTGGGTCATACTTTCTATCCAGCCTTGGGCTGATTTTTCTCATCCTGCACTGCAGGTCAATAATTTATTACATTAATATATTCTTTGCAATCAGCATAGTCAAATACAAATGAGACTTTGTTCTATGCAACTCTGTCTGATAGCATTCTGCCTTTCATTTTGCATTATTTATTAAAAATGAAATTCAGCATCCATCACCACATTCATCAGATCGAAGCGCGGTGATGCACGAGCACTGCTTACTCCAATATGCCTGCCCTCCAAGCTTGAGCCCACAGGAGGCCATTGGCTTGCGGTGACTCCCACACTCGTGGATCTCAGTTCGATATTACCCACAGGAATGGCCTGTAGGATAGTCAGAACATCTGTACTTAAATATTTCTAGCATGAAAAGTGAATCCAAAATAAACCTTGGCTCATGCCTTAAACAACACAAACTTGCCTGGAAAACTACCCAAGGCCTCCAGACCCCCGCCGCCCCCCTTCATAGTTTGTATGGAGCCCACAGGTCATTTTTTTACCCTGTTACCCTCTAGTGACTTAATCCAGCCCTGCCCCCCATCGTTTCAAAGACCACAGCATTATAACTACTAATCACATGGGGGGAGGGGGGTTACCCCTTTAAGTTATATTTTAGTTATACTGATTACTCGCCACTGTGATCATAGGTCAGAAAAAATACGGGTTTTGTTGGATAAAATGTTCCATTACCCTATCAGTCCTCACCACTCTCTGCTGATAACCACCTGCCAGCGCAAGTTTTTATTTAGTTTTTCAAATTTATGTATTATATGATAAAAACGCAGGGAAATGTAAAGTGAACTGAGATGGATCAGCCCGCGCTGGGAACATTCTTCGTGCCTGCTCTGACATGTGGGCGCACACGCAGTGTCGGTTGTCAGCTGTCCAGTTGTGCGCTCTCGCTGGGGAGGCTTTTTCTGCTGGGAACTTTCTGTAAGTGAGTCAACACCGCACAGGGAGGACGCCACCCAGCCCTGCCGCTGGATCTTATGCTGGGCTTCTCTCTTCTCCTTCGAGGACGCAGGGCACAAAGACGAATCCGCTTGGGTCGACAGGCTGGGGGTTTCGGTGTTTTCTGCTCCCACGCAGCGCCGGGGATGGTTATTGTCGCTTTGACGCGGCTTTTTCCTCTTTGGAATTAACGCGGCGGAGGAAAAAAAAGGAAAATGAAAGTGACGGTGTGCTTCGGGAGGACCCGGGTGGTCGTTCCGTGTGGAGATGGGAATGTAAAAGTCCAGAGTCTTATCGAACAAGCGGCCATGAGGTACAAAAAGGCGATCGCAAAGGTAAGTCCCCGGCAACACACACCTCAGCCCCGGGGTGATTTCTGTAAACGCTCCGCGGAGCAGCGTGCCGAGTCCACACTGAAGCCTCAACATGGCGCTTTTTTCGGGAAAGAGGGAAAGAGACAGCCGAGAACCCCAGGGGCCCCCGACGCATGGGGTATGGGAGTCCAGGGGTGCGCAAACGAGGGGGGGAGGGGGGGCTTTTCATTGTTATCATAGGTGTGTCGCTTGTGTGTATCTGCTTTTTAGTCTCCACCAAAAAGTTGGGACACTGAAAGTGTTCAGGTTTGTGCAGTAGAGGCAGAAAAGTGTGCAAAAGTGCATGGAGTTCAAACCGGATCAGCCAGCAGTGAAGGAGGGTAACTGTCAAATGCATGTGTGCAGCCTGGTGTAAGAACACACACACACACACACACACACACACACACACACACACACACACACACACACACACACACACACTCTTATATCACAATTAGGCTGCTTCACTGTAATGTAAGAGTCTAGACAATAGAGGATCATCCTTAATCTACTATAATGTCTTCATAATACAACATAAAGAGCAGAGCTTGTTGGCTTTATGAGAGCTCGTCCAACTACATGTTTAAAGAAAAGCCTTCATGTGTTGAATGATGGAACACATGGCCGTGTGAAGCCCCTGTGCCAAACAGGAATGAGCACACTGATTGCTTTTCCCTTTTGTGGGTTTTTGTGGGCCGAGCTTTAAAGCCCATTAAATGACTAATGAATGAATTAGAGTTTGGTACTGTTGCCATGGCTAGCAGTGACAGCACTTTCTCCTCTTTGCCAGTGGGTGCTATTACAATTGGAGTCACGTTAACACTGGAGCAGGATGGAATACCTTGGCAAAACCATGCTGTTTTTTTCCCCTTCTTCCAGTGTTCCTGTTTTCTGTTCTTGGAGAGAAGACATTACAGCCAAGATTTAGCCAGGCTTACAGTGGTGGCATGGATAGAACAATCAGCACAATCCCAGACACGCAGTGCTTCGTTTACAGCCTCTCCGATCACCTTCTTGGTGACAGATAAAACACTTTCAACCTCGCTGCTAGAATTTAGCAGCAGATTCTTCCTGCTGTAGGCAAACGTGGATGATATGGGTCAACATTTACTCACATGAAGATCACTTCCTTCTTAGACACACATCAGCAATCGTACGTACATACCCACACACACATGCGTTCACTCCTCTGTTTACCAGTGCTTGATGGTTTTCCATGGTTCAGCAGAATGGAGGCGACTGCTCCATTGATCCATGCAGCTGTGCTGTAAACGTAGAAGTGTGCATTCCCTGTGGAGATCACTTGGCTTCGGCTCAACAAAAACTACTGTGCCATGCGCCAGAAGACCTTTGGACTACAGGAAGGCATAATGACACATAGAGCAGCTGAAAGCAATGCATGAATGCCCAACCCTTGAACCATAAGTTTGTTTGGCTTGTTTGTTTTTAGTAGCTACCCTTAAGGTTTCTTGGCATGCCGACATTATAATGTCATTTTTATCCGAGTCATAAAATCTTAGTTTATTATGCATAAAATACATTTTTGACAAATTGAGCTTTTTGATAATTTGATTGAGCTTTAACAGGGAGAGCCGAGAACCTGATGTTTCAGACGCCAAATGCCTGCTCTCACGGAAACATATCGACAAAGTTTGGCAGGTGTTTAATCTGATGGCTCATAAAAGGGATCTAAAGCAGGGTAGAGGTTCCTCAGACAACTTCACCTACTTCCAGGACACATGGAGGAGAGGAGGAAGCCTGAAAAGGTCAAAAACCCAGCAACACTTGGGCCTATAAATGACGCCTAGTAACAGTTTGAGGTGTTCACTGTCATAAACTCTTCCATGCTTTCACATACTCAAAGAAGATCCAAAAGTTTTGGCATTCCGGTGTGATTTCTTAATGGTGTGCTATAGATTCATATTCGACTCTTACGCTGGGGTCCACTTGGTTCTGATTGATCAGATGGCGAGCGTGAGGCTCTGCTTGGCTGCAGATTTATTGGTTTACAGCACAGTCTCGTCATGGAGGCTCTACAATGCACCAGTTATGCATGTGCCCTTCAGGCGGACTTGACTTGAAAGAACTCTAACATGAATGACTTCGTGTCCACAGCTGTCTGTGTCTGCAGCAGAGTAGAATCTCAACCACAGGTCACTTTCACTGCTGCGACTTATTCATTTGGTTCTCACCCTTGGAAACAATTATGCACTTTTTGCCATTTAATCTTGTTGTTCACAGTGGATCAGTCAGTTATGGCAGCTGCCATCCGATGAGCCTATATTTTAAAGTTGCTCTGACTCCACTTACCTTCTGCCTGACCGTAATGTCCTTATTTAACTCTTTTATACGTGAACCATTTTCAATTCTAATGGCTTTTTTTGCAAGCAGTGCTTAACTTGCCCTGGTAATGCTGTGCTCTTTTCATCTTTGCTCTTACATTTATGTGTTTGAGGTTCGCCATTAGCTGTATTAAAGTCGCCAAGCTCAGTCAGGCAGTCAGTCAGACAACATCACATGCTGTACTGGCATACCTGATCTTCTCCAGAGACTCTTGAAGGCTTTGTCACAGGCTCAGTGGGACCTGAAAGAGCAGACTCCCACTCAAGCACCATTAACTTTAGAGTCAGTCTGGTCTACATTATGCACAGCCTTGAAGGGTTCATGCTAAATGGTATTTTGGGCTTCTTCTTCCGCTTTTCTCTTTTCAAGCTGTTATTTTTAGTACTAGTAATATTGGTGTATTCACCAAATTTTTAGTCAGCTAAGCAGGAGCAATATGAGGGTTTTATTTTGCGGCCTATCCAGTGGAACACAAAACCCTGCATGGATGTGACGGAGAGGTCTGGCGCTCAATGCTTCCCCTTGTACTCTGGTTTCACCCGTATCTGCTGCAGCATCGTACATTTAAATAAATGACTACTGGATCCACAGGTTGTGGCTCTAAATCTTTGAAGAACTGAATTATTTAATCCTACTTGTCTGTAATGCCTGCCCTAAATGTGTTGTAGAGCCTCATAAGCTCATAATGACTCTTTATTTTTCCCCAAATTACGCAAATGCAGACTTGAGGCATGTTGCAGCATAGCCAAATTGTTTAAATACACCAAAGAAGAAGATGAAGAAGAAGAAGTAGGAATGTCCTTACAGGCAAAACAACATTGCAGATTTTCATATTATGCTTTTAGCTTTAATATACATTATATCTGCAGCATAAGATGGTATCATCATATAATAACACTGTGTATTAATCTACTGTAGAAACCCTGGAACTCATACTTGCACTCAAATCAGTGATCTTGCATTGTTCAGAGAATTGTTGTGAGCTGCTGACTGTCTTGATTACCATGTGGATGCAAAATAACAGTCCTTCCCATGCCGTGATAGGGAAGAAATATTCAGGTTCTCGTGCTGACTCTGTTCTCCCCATGCTTTGAGCTGCTCTAAAATACAGGCTTTGTGAGAACAACACTAGAATTTGGCGAGGTTAAATCATCTGTTTTCAACAAAGTTCTGAAAGCTCAGCCAGAAGAAAACGGTGGTGAAAGGTCACACATTCTGCTTGACATTTTGCTTACACAGGCTTTTACGTGAGCAGCTGTCATAGGGGAGAGGCGGGCACGCCCTAGACAGGTCGGCAGTCTATCGCGAGGCTCCTGGCTTTATAGTTGACAGTGAGAGCAGTCATCGTAGTTGTAAGAAGACACATTTGTTTATCAGAGTCTGTCAAGCAAATGTTAAAGCTACATCTTGTTTGCTACATCAGATTCACCTGGCTCTTCTGGGAATTGTTTGCTGTTAGTAAAAGTTCTGCATAGCTTTATAATCCTCATCTGCTCTCAGGTAAGGGGCTAATATTACCCTGCGCTGGGGCAGCTGTGCAGGAAGAAGCCACAGCGGGAAAGTGGGAAGTGTCTTTGAAAGGGTTGTCAGTGCCTGTTAGCTCACTTCATTCAGTGATTACGTAATAGAGAGAAGCTGCAGTCTGTGAATAGGATTATGGAAGTTAGTTGAAACTTGCTGGGGGGGGGGGCTTCATCTCGTGAGTTGAGTGGAGAAGGCCGGCCAGGATGATGGGATGCAATGTGATGGCTTGTAACTGAGTACAAGAAGTTCTATGGTTCAACTGTGGTCAGGAGGCAGCGCTTGAATTCTACCACAGCAGGGAACAGAGTAGCACACTAAAAAAAGTGTGGCCTCACTAACCTTTCATCCTCTTTTTTTGTTTTCTCTTCTGGCTTTTCTTGAGTTTCCTTTTTGTTTTTCATCTTTTCTTAGATCCCAGTTTCTCTTTTGTCTCTTTTTCTCTCTCAAGCTGGTCAACACAGTGTCATTTTCCAGCTGACTGAGGACTGTCCCTGCTTCCATACTCAGTCTTGACAGCCACTATTAGCTACTAGTCTTTGAGTAAAACAGTCACAATCCAAATGTTGGTTTGCTCAGTTGTCCAGAAAGTGCAGGAAGGGCGATCGTGGCTCAAGAGTTGGCAGTTCGCCTTGTAATCAGAAGGTTGCCGGTTCAAGCCCCGACTCGGACAGTCTCGGTCGTTGTGTCCTTGGGCAAGACACTTCCCCTACCGCCTACTGGTGATGGTCAGAGGAGCCGATGGTGCAATATGGCAAAGGGCAAAATCCCATGTAAAATTAGGGCAACAAACTGTATTGTCATTACTGAAAATATTTTTATGAGAAAGTTATTTTCTGGTATTTTCTGGTATTGTTTTGGCGCCCCAGCTGCTGGAATATTACTGTTTTTTTTAGGATTGTTTTTTTTTTTTTACAGTGTAACACAGCCAACATAGCACAACACAAACGTTCCCTGTGCCATGCAAAGACCAGCACTGTATTCTACACATTTATGCAGCTTTGGATATGGTTAGATTTTAAGCAGAATTTGAGACTAGTGATTCAATGACTGTCTGGCAAGTTTCCCTGCTTGTGTGGACGGCATCAAGGACAATGACACCACACTCTGGGACGTTTTATCTAACCCAAACAATGCCTCTGTTCAGGGTCAAGATAAGCAGACATTAGGGCTTTCCTGCTGAGGAGAACGCCTCTCAGGTGTACACACAGGTGCTGATATGTTATGCACATGGTAAGGGGGTGGAGTGCATGCATGCAAAGCCAACAGAGAGCAAAACATTTGTAACCGGGAAAGCTGAATTTAAAGCCATTAGCTTATGTGTTTCAGACAAAGCTGAGTGGAATTCCTGGCAATAACTGCGTAACGCAGCAATGAAAGTGGGCTATGTTTTCAAGCCACGCCAAGCCATTGGATGACTTCTTTTCCAGCTTCATATATCCTGTGTTAGCTCATTCAATGTGAAGGTCAGCTTCTGTTGTAGTTTTACAGGTTTTTTTGCTATGTTTTGCTATGTTTATTCGTTGTCCTTGGAGCTAAACAACATGAATTCTTTTTGGTTTATTGGGAGTTTTTCTCACCTCTGTTCAGATTTACATCAGTGTGACTGAGCCAAAATATTAAACACCAACTAGCTTTCCTTCCCGTAGCCGGAGCTAAAAATAAAATTGCCCAACAGGAGGAAAATGACATGCACAGTGGCCCGAGTGTTGTTTCTGGGCTGCCACGAGGAGTCAGCTTAACCAGAAAAAAACAAATAAGTTGACACCGCGGCCAGAATCCAGGCATCGGAGTTGAACCAGTCGCTGCCGTGTGAGCAGCACAGATGCACATATGGGCCTATGTACCACTCTCAGCTAGGCAGCCAATGAATTCATCTTTATCTCTACTGATAACATTAATGCAAACTGGCAAGAAAAATGGATGATCAAAAGGAAAAGGAAAAAAGAGCAAAGAGAAGAAAAACGAGAAGACTCTTGCCCACAGGGTCAGACATCAGTGAAAAACACGCTAAATCGCACACTTTCCTCTTTTTGTTTTGTGTGTCACTCCTGCAGAGGCTTGTCTAAATCAATACCTTTTTTGCACAGTGAAAGTATTAATATGAGATCTCAAACAGAGATATAATCTGATACAAAAACAAAGATTAACCCAGTTTATTCTGTTAATTGAAAAGCTGGCTTCAGCTCCATCATGAAGGTGACACACTGTGCACATTAAAAACAACTGACCGGTAACTGATGGTTTAGTGAGCTTAATAAAATCATGCATGTGACTGTGAAATTGTGCATATTGGGCACTTTCATTTTAATAAAAATGTTCTGTTTTTGTTTAAGTAGGATTTGAATATAACATTTGTACATGTTACTTGAGTTATTTAACACTGTCTTGTACGGTGGCCTGAGTATTCAAATGCACTGCATCTTAAAAAATTGCTAGCAAACAGAAGAATGCTTTAAAAGCACAGAAAAAACAATTGAAGTTGAATATAACACAATGGGACTACAACACATCTGAAGAAGGAACCCAAACCCAGAAAGCATCTAAATGTTGATCTAAATACTTGGCTGTAGGTCAGCAGGTGGGGCAGGTCGTCTGGAAGGTTGGTGGTGCGATCCCTGGTTGCTCCCATGATTGTCACATAGAACGTTTTTAGGTGAAAAACAAAATGCTTGTCTGAGTGAGTGAATGAGGCATGTTGTATAAAGTCCTTTAAGTGCTCAAGTAGAGTAGAGAAGCGCTATAGAAGAACAACCAACAACTTACACAATATGAAATCAATTCTTACTCTCGCACGGTGCCACTGTTCCATCCGGTAGAGCAGACGGCGTGTGCACAATAGCCTAAAACTTGAGCCCAGTCTGCTCTCACTGTTAGGTACGGCCCTGCTAGCTTATGATGGTGGGGAGTTACTGTTTGTTATCTTAGCCTGCTAGTTTAGATAATCCAGTTAAACATTAGCCTGAACTGTTAGAAGCAGGAAACTAGAACCATCCCACTGCATGACTCAAAAGAAAACCCTGGACCCTTCGACCCCTACAGTGAGGACATCTGGTGGTTCTGGACCTCTGAGGTTTTCATATATTTCTGTGTCTATTCAAAGAGAACCTGTGCTACAACATATTTAGCTGTCCTGGCACAGATTATGTGGTCAACTGACAGAATAGTGTAAGTCGGTGATGTTTAACAGCTGCTCTAAGTAATGGATTAAAAACTCACATTTTGTCATGGGTGTTGTTTTATCTATCTCACTAGGGGTCTTGCACACATTAAAGAGGATGCATCTTAAAACTCTGACCCCGACGTGATTTGAACACGCAACCTTCTGATCTGGAGTCAGACGCGCTACCGTTGCGCCACGAGGTCCTGAATGCACTCTGACCAACCAACATTCATGATCCTGCTCTCTCGGTCTCTCTCCCTCTCTCTGCCCTTCCATAAATGGAGCATTTTATCCAGTACTTAATGATGCCCTGACAATAGCTTACGCGTGATTAGATGCCATAATTTGATCTTTGCGATCTTTAATCAGTCGTTCTATTGCATCACATGTTTTCTGTCTCGCTCCTGCGTGTCCTGCCGCTCCTCTCTTCGTCTAGTTCCATATTCACCTGACACACTTCCATTTGTTATCGCAGATTAGTCACCAGAAGATAATAGGGCTGCTCTTTGAAAGCTTACCATTAAGCTCCTTTCATGTTGTAATTCTGCTGATCTAACTGGTAGCTAAACGGCGATGTTGGGGAGTCAAAGGAATGAGCTTCGTGGCAGACGGCTGAAACACAGTAGAACATGTGGAATTAGTAGCGGTCTTTTGTTAACCAGAACCCTCCTGTAGCTTGTGGTTTTAGCAAAGCCATCCTCTGACGTCCTCTTTCATTAACCAAGTTATTTCCTTTACCCTTTACTTCATGTTTTTTTTCTTTGTCTTCTCTTCTCTTTTCTTTTTTTTTTGTTCAGTACGTGAAAATATTCTGTCTTTTACTCTGTTTTGTCAGGCAAGTCAATGCAGGAATGTTGGTAGAGTTCAACAAAATCAAATCAAGCTTTTCCAGAAACGTCAAAACACCATCACGCAGTTCTGATGTCGTGCAGGGGCCCGGTATATAACAGAAAAGATTAACACATCATTCAGCTGCCGTTCTGGTCGGAGGATGGACTGCTTAACCTCTGTTTGGGCTATTTTTAAATGGAAAACTTGAGCAAGGTGACAAGCTGTTGAATTAAATGTATTTTAGGCAGAAAGGCCAGATATTATGTTTGCCAGTCCTGCTCAGATGGAAAAATCCTTTCAGCTTTCACAGAGTAGTCTTAAAGGCTGCTTTGACAGCTTCCCATTGTTTACTCTTTGCACGTCTTGACACGGAGGTTCCTTCTTTCCCCCCTTCTAAAACACACGCATGACGTTTCCATATAGGCTGCCGTGCCTCCGCTTCAGAGTCAAGAGATGCTCCTAAATCAAGCTCTCGCAGCTTTTAAAGATTCCACTTATAGTTATACAATCATTTCTTAGAGGCAGAGCTGCTCTAAAGGCAGAAATAATCTCTTTGGTTCACTTAAACTTCAGTGGGAGCAGCCAAGGAAACAGCTCTGTAGACGGGCACAATGGAACAGTTTGAAAAATGTGAATATAAAACGGATTTTGGAGGTCAGTTTGGGTAAAGACGTCTGCTTAGAGGAAAGAAGAAACAAACGGAGCAACCAGGCTGTTAAAATGTTTCCAGTCGACTCTAGTTTCAGATGTTCAGGGCAGTGATTGGTTGTTGATGTGATTTACTTGACTGAATGAGTGGCTCACCCTGCCCTGGCTGGTGGGATGAACCGAACGTAAAGCTGACCGCAGGGTCAAGTAAGTCAAGTGGTCTCAATTAGCAGCTCATTAACAGCTTTGGTGCGGAGAACCATGCTTATCCATAAAAACATTCAAAGCGTACTTTTAAGGGCAGAAAGTAAATCTGTGGATTTATTACATTCACAGTTTTGGGATTTTGGTATTTCCTTTTGTTTTGGGTACAGTAGCCATCTGAAGAATGTCTATCTTGTTTTTCTAATCAAACGTCTCCGTGAGATGACAATTCCTGCCTCAAGCTGGATTCAGCTAAGAGCAAGTTGTTGCAAAGGCCAAATATGCAGTTTGTGGTGTTTCGACATGCAGACCATGCCCGCCCTTCTTGGGTGTGATCCACTGTTTTGTCAACAACTTATGGCCATGATTGCAGTTACAGAGCTGTGTTGGAGCACACAGTCGAGAAATTAACCTCTGAAAGTGTGACAGCTGATAAATGTTTTGAGAAGTTAGATTTTTTACAAACGTACAACCTGAAAAACACCATATTCTTATTATAATGTAACATGTAGTGTGTAGAGCTATGAAATTGAGGGATTTATTACTTTTTTCTGGCTTTACTCTCAATCCTTAAAAAAAAAAGTCATTCAAGTTTAGAAGCCTTATTAAATTTAAAACCTGACTCATATTTAAATTGCACAAGAATACTCTGGTGAAGCACATTTTAAAAAGCACTTATACTGATTTATCATTGAATTATCGTAGTATAACATGCTAGCAATTGTAATATGCTAGCAAACAATGTTTATTTTGTTTGTAGAAGATGAGCAAGAACATGAATGTCCCACTACACATGGCAATTTTAAGGATTTTATTAACATTTTTGCTTGCTAATTTACCTTTGGAATGAACTAATACTTGAATTTATAGAACGTTTCTGTTCTTACTGTCAAGTCAGTTTTCTGCAAGCTGTATGTAACCCTACGTTCAGTAGAGTGCTGTTTTCTAGATACAAAACTTTGTCTACTGGAGATCGCCAAATTAGAGTCACTAGTTAACCTAACATCCATGTCTTTGGACTGGAGGAGGAAGCCATGCTACCAGCCAGGCGGTACAAAAAACATGGACCTAGCTACTGTGGTGTCATCCAAATCCTGCTTTGAAGCTTCAAAATTGATTATTTCACCATCATTAGCTTGGTTTCACAAAACCAGATGAGGCCGGTCTGACTTGGAAACTACTTGCCCATTGGCTTCTGACTTGTTATTAAGTTAGTGAATCTGCATTCCACAGATAATCTTGCATGTTGAAATATAGTGTGACCAGTATTTACCAAAGAGACTTAATTATTTATTCATTATGGCCTGAAATAAGCTACTGAGGCCACAAACTAATCAGGAAGGCCTTTACAGAGGTCAAGTCCAGAAACCCATTTTCCTGTAGACTTCTACAGGACTGGAAGAGTTCATGCAATCACAGCTACAGCCACATGGAGACCTTCAGGTAAAACACAGGCTTAATTCATTTCCACATCGGCTTTATTTTTCTAACCTGGAAGCTACATCCTTGTGTTTTACTGTCTATAGAAGCAATGCAGGCACATGGACAATATGCAGACTCAACACATATAAACAAAAACACTGTTCAAACGAACATGTTGCTCGTCCCTCATTCACAAAGGTTACCTGATAATATCTCTTTTCAAGTTGCCTTCATATCGTTTGTCTCTGAGTTTTTAACGACAGGTGTTTCCTTGTTTGACATAAGTGGTGATTATGTACAATCTTTCCCTTCCTCGAGGGAAAGGACCAAAGGCAAGGGGGTCTTTCAATATTATCAGCATTTTTTTTTTAATTATTAGCTGTTTGCCAATCTCTTTATATTGGCTAATGTCGATAAATGAAAGTTAAGGAAATAAAGAATAGATGGGAGAAACACCCTTTAACATGTTACGAAAGTTAATGTCCAAACAGCTTGGTATACAAAAAGTTTCCCTTTCAAAAACAAATATAAAGTGTAAAGTGGGCAGCCTGAGTGATACTGTACATACTTGCCACATTTTTGGTTATACAAGGAGACACTCTTGAAAAGTCGGCTGTTCAATCTTTTTTTTCCCCACTAGCCAAAATTTCCCATTTAAAAACACAGATGAACCTTTCTAACCAAGTTAGCTAATAGCCATGTTAGCTGTTCACTTCAATGCCCTCGGTTGGTTGTAGTTTTACAACTTCTAAAACCAAAAACAAATGGGTACTGTCATGTTGACTGCATATATGTTCTGACCTTGAAACTATGGCCTTGTTTTTATAGAACCTATAGAACCAATGCAGGCGCATGGAGAACATGCACCATGCGAACAAAAAAATCCATCTCTGGTTCCAAGCAAACAATCCATCAACATAATTTGTTCTTTATTAACTGTTTGTTACTCTGGATATACAAAGTGGTAGTTTTTCAATAGAAAGATCTTGAAAAATGTACAAATCATGAAGAGTACCAGGTGGGTTCCCTATGTAAACATGTTCGTATTTAATAACACGAAGCCCTGGGGATGATTGCAGAGTTTAAGACTCTCTGGCAGAATGACAGCCTTTATACACACTTTGTGTGAAAACACAGAATCAAAACTTAATTGCTAATTGATTTATATAGTTTCAATTTTTTTTAAAGCTTACACTGACTTGACTCAGCTGTGTTAGATTTTGAAAGTGATTCATATACAGCATCAAAGTTATCATGTGGCTTTGTCTGTCATTGGCTTTTAATCCCACTAAGGCACTCTGGGTCTTTCAACCCTCAAGCACTCCACAAAGTCTTCTCTTTTAGTGGATAACACAAATAAACATGGTCATGTAACGTTAGCAGCTGCACTAAGCTTTAATCAATACCGGGAGCACTCAGAGTTTTGATGATTGAGTGTTGGCTCAATGCAAACATTAAATACCTTTAGTTGGTACTTATAATGGATCTATTCCTGGTTTATAGGTTTTAAAACTTTTAGCATATTCTTAACAACTGAATCCGTCTGTGTTGCTGAAACTGAAGAGAAATCCTCACGGTTTGTGCTCCTATACCATACTATTGCATGATCTGAGAGTGAAATAATACAATCCAATAGTACATCCTTGTATTTTAACTGGCTGGGCCTTGGTAACGCAGTGACTGTGTGGTATTATTTGGTCTTAATGCTACATTTATGTTGTACTATTCTACAAATTAGCATAATGACTGAAGCAACATCATTTATATAACTGGGTTGGGTTTGGGACTTTTAAGTATTCATCATTCATCCAGTATTCAGCATCCAAAGCTTAACTTTTCATGCTATTGACATCATCGGCCCCTAACCTGATTACTGTAGTGATACCTAAAAAGCTCTTTCAAACTACACCTTTACTAATCAACCATAACCAGAATGTGAACTTGAACTCTTTCCCAGTGATCTGGAATTAAATTCATTTGCTCAGTGTTATTACTTTTTTGGTGTCCAACGGTGCAGACACTTCCATTTCTTTTGCCAAATAAGTGAATAATCTTTTCTTCATTCAATATCAATCTTTATTTTCCATTAAACTGGATCATTCCAAAACACTTGCAAATGATTGCATATAATGGTGATGGTAATAGGATAAGGAATTACACAACACATATCATTCACCTGTGAATGCCTATGTGAAATTTTGTTTTGCACTACTCCTCATATAAATTCTGGGAGAAATACATCACGTGTCACTGCTTATACATTAAAACGACTGGCTTTTTATCTGTTTGTGTCAATTTTTCCAAGCTTCTACCCTCCAAGATTCCCTCTCAAACATCCAGGCAGAGCTGTGAAATGAAATCGGCATGCTCAGGGCTACGGGAGAAAAATAAATCCTAGATGTTAGAAGGGATTAGATGCTGGCGGGACTGTGAAATATTGCATGCATTTGCAGTGACTTATTTTGAATCAAGAATTGCCTCATGAAATGGGCGATAGGAAAAGTTGGCTGCTCTGCTAAAGTGGGTTTCTCTCTTTGTGAAGTTAATGAATGCAACGGAAAAAGGTTTTGGCAGGTTGGTGTGCTGGTGCTTAGAGTCTTATAATAAAATCAGCACTTCTCTTGTTGGGAATTCACTCTTGTCTGTTATGCAGGGATTCAAGAGGTTCTGTTGGGGAAATATAGTAGTTGGGAGTTTAGAGTGGCTTAACTCTGATGAAGACTTCAAAATAAATTATGACTCTGAACAGAGTCCCAAAAAGAAGCCTCTCTGGTGTGTTCCCATTCTGGAACATCTAAAGTGTATATACGAGGAATGTTGAGTGAATCCTCTGCTGACCCTCTGCTTCTAATAAGCTGTTTTATTACAATACCACAGAGCACGTATGACCTTGTATGCCATACAGTGTGTGACCTTGTGCCTTCAATATTCGTCTCCTTTGGAGAAGGTGAACTTGCCCTTAATTGTGCGGCTGCGCCCCAAGGCGACCAAGTTCTTCATGAGAAAAACGATTCAGAGATGAGTCAGTTTTTTTATCACGTTGAATACGATGTGTTGGTTTTAATTGATAGAGAGAAGCAATAACTTGGTTGCTGGTTGTCAGACATCAAATGAAAGCCAGATTATAGTTTTATATAGGCACTATGTTTTGCTGGCACAAACAAAGACTGCAGCATGCTTTGACAGATCATAGATACAAGAGATTTTGAGTGGTTTGATTGATGTTGTTGGCTGTTACTTTTATACTCATCTATTTCGGCAGGATTGAAGCCAGAGGGGCTACAAAAACGAATACCTCTGGGTTTTCTTTTATCCCCCAGGTAAATTCCTGCATGCAATCCAATTAACTGGATTCCTTTTATCATATTAAAAAAAATTATGATTGCTGGTAGTGCTTTCACGCTCCGTGTACTGTAAATAGTCAGACAGAAACAAAGGTGTAGTTTACAAGATCATCCCAAAGCAAAAAGCTGCACTGTCATGAGTAGCCTGGTTATGGTTATGCACATTTTCAGCTCAGACACTGTGCTTCTGCAGATGAGTTGTAAATTCAGCTCGTCTGCTTTTGATGGCTGGCATGGGGTCTTTGCTCGGAGAACGTTGCTGATGAATATGTAAAGTTGCGGATTTATCTGTGCGGAGTAATTTCCTGCCCAGACATTTTTTCTGGTTACAGAACATGTTGTGGGATGATTAGTCTTGGACCATGAAATGGGGTCATTCGGTACAGGCTGAGGAAGTGCGGCTGAAAGACATGGGAACTATTTAAGAGTGAAGTCAGGGTCAGTCTTACTGTTTTCATGTGTTTGTCTTGACCTTTCGTTTGCTCACTGAACAGTGACCGATTTTCCCAGTGAAGGATGTTTCTGTAGGACGCTGACTCATCTCAACAATGAGTAGGAAAGACACTAAAGATCCTGATTGTGTTGTCGTACACTGATAACAGATGAGTTTCGGCTTGTCAGGCTAGGAGCATGCTAAGTTCCCACTGACAGGCCAACGGACTCACACCCTGTGATTAGGGATCAGTAATCATCTGAGGGAAGGAGACGGCCTACAAATAGCATCCGCTGTCTGCAAACAGATCCTCACATTCTCCAAAACGCTACAGTTTAAGAGGAATCGAGTGGGAGGACGGCTACTGCAGAGAGTTGTAGGAGTGCTGCTTCTGAATTCTAAAAACGTCTATGAGGTCAATAAGGTTTTGAATTTGTCTCTATTAAAATGGTGATGTAGTTGTGCTGTGGTAAAATTTTTTCACTTTAATCAACATTCATGACTTAAATATGCAATCAAAAACTGTCAAGTATGCTTTTAGTTTCCATTTATTGATTTCTTTCGTCTCTTTCCTGGAGATCTCGTTGGCGTTTTCCCCTCCTCGTTGCTATTAAAGGCAGCGACTGTACACAACCTCAGGAGGAGGCTGAGTGGCAGTAGGTGTTGGGTATCTTAGATCACGTTACACCTGAGAGTTTGCTAAGTGGTGTATAACTGACAGAACAAGGCCTCTGGCTTGTTTGTGTTTCTAACACATTTGTGTGCTACTGAATTTGAATGCTGTTTTATAGTAAGGCTATAACCTCAGTGAAACTTTCTTACAAATTAATGTTTGTTTTTACTCCGGCATGTGTTGATGACATCCTAGAGAGAGTCGAGTGTGCGTATGTGTGTTGTTGTGTATGTATTGTGAGGTTTAAGTGAATGATCTGGTTTAGCCAGTTTCTCACTGTCAACCAAACAGATTTCCCAGCAACCCACCGCTTTGTAAATGAGGATCTCTCATCTGCAGTTTTCCCAAGAAAAATTCCAACCTGCATATTCTGGTTGATACTTGTCTATTTTTTGTTTTTTGGGTGGTTTTGTTTTTGTTTGGCTAAAACTAAGAAAAATCTATGTGAGCTAAAAAGCTTTGCCTATATGTTGATGTTTATAACAGTGATGGACTTTTTTATACTACATCAGTCCTGTGCTATTGCTAGCTTATTTTAAGATTTTAAATTTGAAGTCCTTATCAGAAATCACTCAGAGAGAAAAGGGAAGATGTGGAATTAATAAAAAAATACTTTGCTGTACCTGGATCTCACCATGTGGAACAGTGTTATCTGCGCTGATTGTTCCATCTTTTTAGCCCTGCGCCCTTCACCTTTACTGCCACCAATCAGAGATGCACATGTGCTCTAAAGTCAGGCCAGAACAATGCAATTTCACCCCCACCAGTGGCTCTTCTCTAACACCAAGCCTTCAACTGTGGTGGTCCTAAGCAAGATTGATGGCGTTGTCCTCCATCACTCTGGACATTAATGAGCGCAGCTTCAGTGAAAGCACTGGGTGGAGGAGGAGGAGGAGCAAAGGAGTTGCAGTCAATCACAGACAGAGATGCAGCGCCACTTGCATCACCTTTCACATCGCAGACTGTGCCAACTATGATGTGGTTCAAAGTTGGCTGGTTGGCTGGTATGGCTGGCGTCCATCCTTACACTTGTGCTGCTTTTGCTTTCGGTTGGACTGAAGTCAGCTTGTGTTATGACATGGCATCAGAGAGACAATACGACGGAACGAGAAAAATATGAACTGACAGTTGAATAAAATGAAGGGAAACTAGCTACAGGAAAAAAAAATCATGGCCTATTTGGAAAAATTGGTGATCTTCGCGTGTGAAGTTTTGAGTTGGTTTGGGGTCATCTTTAGCTAAATGACACCCCGTTGTCATGGAAACACCAAGAGAATGAGATGTGTTTTGAGGTTAATTTGAGGTACAGTCTTGTTTCAAGCATCGGCAAGTCTTCGGATTACCTCGAGTTGATGGGCGCACTGCATTTGTGTCTACGCGTGTGAACATTTCTACATTCCCCAATGTAATTGTGTCCTCAAGTCTTTCATCGATAAACACGTAGCTCATTAGATTTAACCTTGAAGGCAAAGCCCGGAGTGCTTTCTCTCAGCATCTCCTTTGTTCCCTCTCAACTGCTTCTCCTCCCTTTCCATCCTCTTGTCTTCTTTCCTTACCACCACCACCTTTCTCTTTTCCTTTGTCCTCCTTTTACACTCTTCCTATTCCCTTTCCTTGTGTGTGCTGCCTTCTCCACGCTTTGCCTTTTTGTAGCCTCTGCTTTTTGTTTTGTTCTTGTTTGGGTTTTTTCTCTCTCTCATTTCTTTCTCATGTCTTTCATTTTTGTCGCGGTTCACGGTCAAAAAGTTTGTCTTTCAAGAGGTGGCTACTTGCACAACATCCAAGTAATCATGATGAATTACACGATGCAGTTAACGCTCCAATTCATGCTCATTATCTGATTTTAAGTTGAGAACACATCAGACATTTGAAGAGATAAAAGCAAAACAGATAATGGTGGATCGTGCTGAGACATGATAATAAAGTGGTGCAAGAACAGGGTTTGAAGAGTGCATATTTAGTCTATTAGAAGACTGAAGAAATTAGACGAGAGAGACAGACTAGGTAGTAAAAAGGAAGGAGGAGCAGTGGCGTGATAGTTGAGACATGACACACTCTCTATTGTCCAGAGCTTCATTTCTTTCTGCTTATTTATTATTTATATAATGTACTTATTATTGTCCAGCTTCTGCTCCTGTGGCACCACGATCGAACCCATGCGAGCGAGCCATTTCTGCACTGTACTGATTCCCATGCTCCCTCGTTATGCTTTGCTCTCCACAGGCACTTCATTGGTTGTGGTTGCGTGTCCTAAATGTTAAGCATAATGTAGTTACGCTTATGTCTGGAAGATGTCTGTTGCCAGGAGAATGGTAACATGGGAAAATCAGAAAATTATAAGGTAGAGAAAAAAGGGTGGCACATTATGTTTTTAAGGTTAGGGATTTCCCTCTATTACTTCTTCTTCTTCTTCTTCTTCCTTTTTAAACACTTTGTTACACAGAGTTTGGGCAGAGGAAAGATTTATATCATTTCTTTGTGTTGACAGCTATTGGCTTTTGAGTAGGAAGCCAGGACCTTTGCTGACAACATATGCATGCATACTTGCTCCTACACAAAAATGTGTTTTGTGGATGTTGGACGTTTGTTGGATGTCGTGAATCTGAAGGGCAGCCTTCAGACTGCATTCTAGTGCTGAGGTACAATTACCCTGACTGCTAACAAAACAGGAAACTTAACTTAGTATTGACAACACAATAACTAGTTTTACACAACAGCACTAGGGGAGTGCTGATAGTTTCTGTGAGCCAAGTGTCTCCGTGAGCCTTTGGCTTTAAATGCTGCTCACGCTGCCAAGCTTTGAAGACAGTGAACAGAAAAACGGTTGAGCAGCCATGTTTGTTTCCTCTTAGCCTTGTTACATCAAAATACAGAAGTGGACTGCGTTCATCCGGTGTCACATGTTCACACGCCGAAAGAAAGTGAAACCGGATCGGATTTGGTATTCGTGACATGTTGGCTGTGTTGCAGATTTGTCAGGATTAGAACTTAATCGCCTCCACCAAGCAGGTTATGTTTTTGGTAGCGTCTGGGTGCGTGTAATACAGTCTGTCAACACAAACAGCTCAAAAGGTTGAGATGAATTCTGATAAAAGTTGTCGAGTGGGATCATGTTAACAATTAAAATTCGTCTTAGGCCCACCAAGGTCTTCAAGGTCAACTTATTGGTTTATTGGTTAAAAACTGACAAAAAGCCTTAGAAACTATGATGCTGTGCTGTGTATTGTCAACATATAGAAAGTACAGTATAAAGATTTAAAGTTTGTCACATTTGACCTCTGACCTCTCCTTCAGGGTCTATAGATAATAATGCTATATAGAGCTCTTTAAAATATGTTTCTCACTGTCACTTTGTATTGACAGCATATAAGGAATAATAATCCGGATGTCACGTTATTTTGAACCTCTGACCTCTTCTTCAAGGCCAAATAAGATCACTTTCATCAAATGTCTTCTGACTTTAAAACAGTGATTAAAATGTTCTGCCTTTGTTTGTATTGGCAACATGGATTTCATAATGTTTTTGTTATGCACATTACAGGAACAGGAATATATGGAAAATACAACAATATCTCTTTAAACGTAAATACGTTCTGTATAAGCTTATCTCTTTCTGTATAAAGCAGTGAAGACTGTATGGTAGGCATCATCAAAGTGACATAGATGCAAAAGTGCATGTGCCAAGTAAGCTTTTGTCTGGATGCAAATAATGAAAGATGAAAAAACACTGCTTAATGTTTACAACAGAAAGAGAAGCATTCATTATCACACCACAATGGCCAACACTGTAGCAGACGAGTGTTTCGTGGTTTTTATTCTTTAAAAAGTGAAAACAGTAAGTATTGTATCACATCAATGGACGTGCTGATAGTGTTCAGTATTAGTCAGGCAAGTCCATCGTCTTTTAAATGTATTGGATAAAAGAGAGGAGCTTAGTCATGTTAAAACCCTGGTGTGGAGCTTTGATCTCTGCAGATGCTTCTTTGCACTACCTCACCACAGTATGATCATCCCGCCTTTGAAGCTACCGCTGCAAACACATCACCGCACATTTTTCAGAACCTCTTACCTCTGTCAGTTTGACTTTGGATTGAACATCGCATCAGCTAGTTGGTGCAATTTTCTCTGCAGGGGAAGTTTAAGTGGGGTTTCACACTGTATGGGTGTGTTTGTTTTCATAAAAACTCCAAGCCATTGCTCCTAGCCAAAGAGGCAAAACTCATGATTAATGAAAGAGCCACAGCTTTCAGTCTGAAACTACAGCAGAAGCATGAAGCTCCCATGTTTCAACATAACACCCTGCACATCGGATATGTAACCCATTTTATTTCAAGGTTCATGCAGTCTACTTAACCTCTTTTCCACCTCTCGTGTGCTTTTCTGTCCATCTGAACTATTGAACGCTTCCTCTGTCCTTGATCCGTTTCCTTTCTGCCTTCTCACTTTCTCTCCTATGTCTGACTGATGTTACCTCTTTTCAGCCTCGAGTGCCTTTCCTTTGTGTTGCCTGCTTCCTGTGCCCTATCAGTGAGAGTCCCCTAACTGCAAAGTACAAATCTTCCATCACTTACTGGAGTTTGAATCTTTGAAAATCCTGAAATTCTGGATAATTTCCCCGTTTGTCTGTGATGCTTTGGCTTGATTTCATTCATTTAGAAAAATGATTTCAAAATATGTCCAGTTCAAGACATCATGACTGTCCTAATAATGTACTGCTCTGTAGACTTTACATAATGTGTTCTGCCCGTATGAAAAGAAATGAGGCTCAGGTAAAAGCAATATCTCAGTCACAGTCGATGGTTTTTGTCATTTATATTAACTGATATGAGTTAATGTCCACGGGCTCTATCTCTGTGCTTGTTTTCACCTCAGACAATCTATAAGCTTCTTTCTTTCTTCATTGCTCGCCTGCATTACCTCCTACTATAAATCGGTTTCTTTTAAAAGTTTCCGGCATGTTTTTTTTTTCTTATAGTCTTTCTTAAACTTACACTACTTACTTTCAGGCTTATAACTATGACAAACACACAAAACTTCCACCTTTCTTTGTTTGTTTTGGTCCAATCAGTCACTTTTTATGGACCACAAATGCACACTATTAGAGAGCTTTGTTTGACAACTGGCAGGACATTAATAGAATGTACAAGAATACTTGAAGCCCTGCTCCTTACAACTCCATAAACACATCTGGATTTTCTTTTTCCTTTTTCTCTTTAGGCAGCTCTTTGGTTCTTTGTTAACTTCTTCTGGATTTTGGTGTTTTGCTATACTGTGTACTCTCTATAGCTCAGACTGTCAGATGTTAAGGTTTGTGTACTTTGGGTGTTTGCCACAGTGATCCTTTAGAAAGTGCTTTTCATGAGCTTTCTCTGTCTTTGCCCTTTTTCCTGTGTCTGAAGCTACTGTGTTACTGTTGAATAAATGCATTTTATTGTGTTAAAATACTGCAGCTTGGGCTTTGTTTATATTAACAGGATTTTTCATGCTCAGAAAGGGGCTTTTAGGGGGGGACTATACGTGTAAGCACAATGATCTGTCTTTACTGTGTGCATGTCTCTGCAGTTTCCTGTTATTTCTGACAATTCGATTAAAAAATAAATAAAAAAGCAGTTTGTGTTTGAATGAATGAAACTTCAGCAAAAAAAAAGCTGGTTAAGATGTTTGTATTAAAATCTTGGGGATTTTCCACACCGTCTTTGGTAGATGCTTCATTCAAAATAATAAAGCGCTATACAAATACAAACCATTTACCATTTACCATAATATATTTTCAATGGCACTGATAGAAGATGCTGAATAAATAGTCTTTTTAGTTTAGGGGAAAACATGTCCCAAAATATCTTAGAGCCAGAGCTGTCTGTTGGTGAGCTTTTATTTTCTGAGATGATATTGGCCGACCTCAGATATATTCAAATATTGGTTTATTTTAATTTTTATGAACATGAAGCAGAAAATTATGCTTGAGGAAATGTACTTCTTACTTCTAGGCTGGACTGTTGCAAGTCATTATTATCAGTTTGTTCTAAAAACTTCCTGAAAAGCCTTCGTTTGATCTGAAATGCTCCAGTTAGGATACTGAGAGGAACTACAAGCAGCGAGCATATTTCTCCCATACTGACTTCTCTTCATTGGCTCCCTGTGGATTTAAAATCCCCCTCCGCACATACAAGTTCTTGAATAATCAGGATCCATCTTTTAAACACCTCATAGTACCATATCACCCCAACCAGAGCACATCCTTCTAAGGTTGCTTGTGGTTCCTAGGGTATTTTTAAAAGTGGAATGGGAGGCAGAGCCTTCAGCTTTTGGGCCCCTCTACTGTGGAACAGCTCCCAGTCTGGATTTGAGACAGACACTCTCTCTACTTTTAACCATTAGGGTTAAAACTTTACCTTTTGAGTTTTTCCTTTCCACTGTCACTCACTGCTTGCTCATAGGGGGTTGTTGGGGTTTTGTGTCTATTATTGCAGGGTCTTTACCTAATTTAGCTAATTTTGTGCCCAGCATTTGCAGTACAGATGTGGCTTGTGTGGTGCACTGTTTCAATATGTAAGACCAAAGAGCTGCCTCTCCCTCCTGCTGGCCTTCACATGCCAGGGATTTTAATGTTTGCTCTACATATGTTGTTCTTGAACCGACTGAGATTTTGACATATTTTCTTCTCTAAAAATCATATGAAAATGCAGATTACAGTCATATTCTGCATTCAGAAACTTGATACACGTATACAATGACTATTCCCCCGTATGGGCTGCCTGCACCCTGTTAAACGCCTGTTTCCATAACTGCTGTAGGTAGCTGTGAGCCGCAGTTTGACACTATGAGTTCTGAACTCTTAAATACTACGCAATAAGTGGCATATAATGATGTTTGTTCTACATTTAGATACAAGGCACCTCCTTCTTTAGCCACATAGACACAAATCTTTGAAAACACTACTCTCTGTGCTCCACATCTGCCGGCTGTGAAAGAGCTGTGTGTGCCGTGACATCGCCGCTGCGGGTTGTCTGTTCTCGGTGATTCACCCTGTGCTCTGTGTTTCTCTTGGCGCATATAGACGTCCCATCTGGTGAGCAAAACCTCTGGTCTTAGAACATAATAAACAAAAGTGTGCCAAAATTATGCTGACTGCTGTTTCTATAAGTAGACGAAGAGTGTTCAACGAATTGTACTGAAACAGCAGACCTCGATTTGCAGGGAATGCCCTGACTCGTGTACCTTCAGAGGGATTTTTTTGGCCAGTATTAGACATTGTTTTAGTAGAAACTTGCCAGCTTTAGTCTTTACTTTGCTAGTTGAAAATGAAATTGCTTTATTTCAATTAACTTTCATGTATAAATGCATCTTTTTCTGTTGATGTCTGAACCTCGATGCATAGTCAATAATTAGTATTTCACATCTGCACCAAATGTGACTGGAACTGCTCTCAATCCAAGACTGAGCAGATGGCCTGCATGACACATCTCCCCCATGGCTCTGGTCCCCTACTGGGACCTGGAAGTGCACCATATTTCACGTTGGTACCAGGGCCCACAGTGACGTGCCCACCCAGCGCCCATATTACAGGGTCCACATGTGGCCCATAGTGCATTATCCCCACCAGCTGATATGAAATGTGGACCAGAAAATTGTTGTTTTGCAGTATATAGATAAGATGCAGTTTAACTTTAATCTTACTGATGTTTTGATTCGGTCATCTTCTCAGTGGGAAAAGACCCAGGGAAACCGTGTTAACAATAAAAACAATAAAAACAATAACACTAAAAACCAAAAAAAACCCCTGAAAACCATAAATTTCACACCTGTGCCTAAACTCGCGGCCTGGTACCAAACGACTCACGCACCGCTACCGGTCTGTGGCCCCGGGGGTTGGGGACTGCTGCTCAATGGGACCCAAAAGGCCAAATTTGTTATGGGCTCTTCATTGGCTAGCCTACATGAGCTCCACATGGGTTTTCTATGGGCAACCCACAGTGGGTTACCCACAAAACTGCTAGGTCCAATGTGCATTGGAATAGCTCACTGTGAAAACTCAAATAGGGGCCCCAAAGAATAAACCTGCTGTGGGCCCTGTGTGGGTACATGCACTTGGGGATCACATGGGGTAAGTGTGGGTTTGCCCTGACCACAAAGCCTGACATTTCATCCACAACTACCCACTGTGGACCCACATGGGCATGTTTGCTGGGTAGTGGCATTACCATTCACTTTAAAAGAGCGGGTGGTAATGCTACATCCCTACTTTAGGTTTAAAACCAGCATGCATTATTTAACCATATTCTGTATAACAGTTTATATGCAATCAAATGTTTTAAAAGTCAAAAGATAAAATGTTCATGTTAGTGTTATGATAGATGTTAGACAGATTTTGTCTCTTGCCAAGTCATGGAGGTTTTCTGCCATGTCACACGTGTGTAAGGTACGTCCACGTGCGTTGCTAATAAGCCCTCTCTCAGATGGGCTGAAACTTGCTAGCTGCCCTATCAAGCTACCTGCCTGGCACTGCAGACAGACCGCTAATAAACATGCCAGTAAAAATGTGACGTGCTGATGCGAGCCAACATGTTAGCTTTTAAGCACACACTCGTGTATTGTCTTTCTCACCGAATAAAAGGTTGGTGTTTATGACAGCTGAGCTTTTCTTATTTATCAAATATTACATTCAAATTGCTTCCTGTTCACTAATGAAGCCCTAACCTTCCTAAGCTGCTTTTTTACAGTCATAGGACTGGTTTAAAAAAGTCCCCCAAATGAATCGAGATGTTGTGTCATTAAACCACCGTCCTGCTTCTCAAACACTGCCACAGCCCGTCTGAAAATGGACTTTTATTATTGATGATAATTGGGTACAATTATTAAGCTGCACAATTGGATCCTCACATTATGCCTTTTTTTATTTGTTGGTGAAACCTTCACAGTGGCAGTTTCAGCTCATGCTGAGCCATGAGGCAGCATGTCTGATCTGCACAGACACACACACAAACACACACACACACCCCGACCTGCTTTTTTATGTAGACCAGATGCTCAGCTTTCCACGTTGCACTTAAAAGGGGTGATGGGATGCAGTTGTAGTCTTGGAGAAACAAGGCTTAGGGATCACAAACCCCCTACTCAAGCAAATCACACAGTGAGGGAAACTGCAGAGGTTTATCCAAACAGACTAATCAGAAAGAGCAGGTGTCATTTGACTAAATAATGGCCAGGCTTTTGACTTAAAGGTGCAGTAGGATATTTTTTTCTGGTTCCTTTCTTCTCCACAACTACAATATGAGACTCTAGAGAACTGATGGTAGTAGTACATGTGCATGCATATACATGGAGGCTTTGTGTCACGAGGCTGCAGAGTTTGCCTCAATACTGGACAGTCTGTAATCAGCTCAATCCCTTGCTAACCTCTAGATATTAGTGCTGACAATCTTTCAGTGCAGGGCAGAAAAACTGTGTAGTCAAAGATATCAATAATGCTGTTTATGCTTTTCAGCAGATCCGGCCAAAGAACTCATGTTGAAGAGAATATTTTAAAATGAAATTTGTTCAGTTTAAATGAAAGTTGCTTAGGCAACTAGGCGTTACACTTCTAAATGCACTTCTACTCTGTGTGTAACCTGCTATGTAGTTTCATTTAAGCTTAATGTGGTCTTTTTTTTAGTGTAAAGTTGTGTTTAGAAAATTGTCAGACATGTGTAACTACTGAGCATCATCTTCTTCTCTCTTTTTTTTTGTTCTCCTGATGTTTGACTTTAACCAATGCACAACTTTAAGTGTTACTTAAACAGGCATTCAAACAAAAGCTCACCCCTCCTGTTTGTTTGTGTCTCTGTGGGTAGCCAACCCTCTCTTTCTTGCTGCATCTGGGTGGAGTGCAATAAATACTTTAGGAAACAATGTTACATAAAAGAAACTTTTATGAACGTTTTGGAATTATCATGTCTGGAACTCCCTAAAATGTATACGTGAATATCCCTTAAACCTTAATTATACATGACAGTACTTCAAGTCATTTTGTTCATTTTGAGTTCTCTGAGTCATGCTGGATACGGTGGTTTGAATAATACTTTGCAGCAGGACTCCAGACTGTTCAGGTCTCCTTGCACGTGGACATTGGGTTATCATATTTCTCTCTGCGTTGTACTCTGGAAGCCGACATCAATAATGCACAGACCTTGTAGGTGACTTTGTCTCAGAGGAATACCAGAGTAAGACTTCCATCAGAGCGCTAGTTATTTATCCGACTGGAGTCTGCTTCCGCACAGACAGGCTGTAGGTAGCAACAGTTTTAACGCTGCGATTTTCCTCTTAGAGGCAATTGTTATGTCCTGTTCGGTCTATTTTAGTAAACCAAAACAAACCTGGTGAACTAAACTGGAAAATCAACCCCCACAGGAAAGGATTTGTCTCACCCCCCCCAAGTATAATGACAGCCAGCCAAATTAACCAGCGAGTCGATTCGAGTTGAAGAATGCTTTCGTAAACACCCAGTATTTAGCCCTGTGTGATTTAACAGTGTCAGCTCCACAGGGAAATTCTGACTGGACAACATGGACTGCAGAGCTGCCAGAAATATCTGTTAGTTTGCATATGAGGATGATTACACACCCTAATAGAAGTGACAGGAATCCACATTTATTCACTCTATCAGTAATCTTAGTATGTTTGGTGTTGATGAACCTTATGTAAGGATTGTGTTAGCTTTTCATTTGAGCATGTTCTTCAAGGGCTGCGTCCTTTGAGGCGTGTTTCAGCACCAACACACCCACTTCTCAGCCTTCATGACAGACAAGGACATGTTAATGATAAAAAGGCATTCCAGGCTATAGAATAAAGCGAAATGCACAGAAACAAAGATACTAAGCACCTCTGGAAACACCTTTTATTTCCATGCACTACATGTGACTAAGTCATGACAGTATCCCATTGCTGTTTTGTATCTTTTATTCTGCATTTGCTTTACTTTATCGTGACAGAAACAGTTAAAGTTCAGGGAAAGATAAGGAGGTGTGTGTGTGTGTGTGTGTGTGTGTGTGTGTGTGTGTGTGTGCAAGAGAAGCAGAAAGTGTGACAGTAATGTTTGTTAGTCACTGGGGAAAGCATGCTAACTATAAATCACAGCAGTTATTGTGCTACAGAGCCCAAACTGTAAGAGTTGAGAGGTTGAACCATTAGGCTCATTTAGTGATTCAAAGGGAGGTCTGTACCCCAGAGGTCAGAGGTCACTGCCTAATGCTCATAGACTATAAGCCCTTCGGTCAGAGAGTGAAAGGGTGGGGAATGTGTCGTCATCTTTTAATGAATTCCTGAGATTTTGGTGAGAAATATGTTTTTACACGATGCTCATCCCTTTAAAAAACAAAAACAAAGTGCTGTTAACTCCATTGTTCATAAATGACTTGCAGCGTGACAGAGTCAGGTTAATGTGTCTGAAATGTGTAACCACTTCCTATGATGTAATAGCCAAGGGGCCGTTGTGGCTAAAATAAGCCTGAATACAGCTAAAGATGTGTTTATCTCAAAATTTACCCCACTGAGTGCTTACGGTAACCTTCCCAGATAAACCAACCAAATGGAAACTCGACCTGCCTTCCTTCCTTTACTCGTACAAGGACTGCAGTTTTGCTTCATGCTTACAGTTTTCTTTTCACTGAAGTGTTCATCTGCCTCAGGGTCATATTTGGCCTGCATATTTTATGATTATTATTCTCTTCTTTAGATTACTGCTAGGTCAAAAACAACCATAAAACATATTACACACAAATTCCAAAGGTTTAGTAAGATTTAGGGATTTTTTTTTAAGCTATAGGCTCTTTCCTTTGGACTAGTCCTATGCCAAGCACAAATTAATGGCTCAGCATGGCAGACAAACAGATTTGCATGAGCACACTTCATAAGCTGAAGTCTTATTAGTCAAATGTTGTATCCCTGCTCAATTTGTGAAGAATCAGAATTTGGCATGTGGTCTGTTTTGTTGAAGGAGTCATGCAGGCGCTATTTTTAAATGAAAGTTTCCTCCTCCACAAACAGACATGACTGGCTATGACACAACTTAGATACACGTCGACATCAGAAGACAGCGTGGTGGACAAGCAGTGAGCTACTAATATTAGGAACAAAGCATCACAATGTAAAGTTTTGTATTTATAAGGCTAACTAATCATGTGATTACACATCTACAGGGGGAAATAATTATTTGATTCCCTGCAGAATTTATAAGTTTGCTTACTTATAAAAAACTTACAGTTTTTCCTGCTAAGGGTAAAGAATGACTTCACTGCACCGAGGGACCAATGGATGGGGCTGTATACTGTAAAACCTTGAATGAGAACCTCCTCCTCTCCTTCCATCAGCCAAAACACCGAAGACACGAAACATACTGCCAAGGCAACAAAGGATTGGCTGAAAAAGAAGCACATTAAGGTCACTGAGTAGCCTTGTCAGTCTCCAGACCTTCTGAAGCTAACCTAAAGGATTTCGAGAAGAGTCAGCCAGAATCCCTCCTGAGATGTGCACAAACCTGGTGTTCATTTCTTTGGAAATGAGCTAACTTTACAAATTCAGCATTTGTAAAATTTCCCTTACTTATCTGTTTGGAGAATCATGATTCATAGAGCAGATCTCTTATGGCCAGCCCTTCTGCACAGCTTCGTCAAAGCATTCACTACAACTGTAATTGAATCATGGACTTAATATAAAGACAAAGATCAGAGTGAATAATGTTGCTGCAGAGCGATTTGTGTTTGAACGGCACCTGCAGAACTGTGATAAGATAATGAACGCACTGTTGTTCTTTTCTGTGACTCCTCTTTTTGGCAGCTGCTTGCATACTTTCATCACATCTCACTCACTTTCTCAGTTTACACAGCAGATGCCATCTTTAGCAGATAAGACACACGGTCACATTTCATTTGTCCCGTAAACTCTGGCTGTTTGTGGTTTGTGAAAATGCAACATCATACTTATGCCGCCTGTGAGGGATCTTCCCCAAATACTCCACATTCCCCAATGGAAAGTAATTAAAGTGTTGTTTGCATTTTTGGAGTTGTGGCATACAGAGCTATCCTACTTTCTAAGCTTATTTTGTGTGGCTAACGTGAACTGATGGTGGCTGACTTCAAAAACCTCTTACCACAATGTGATTTGAGCACTCAACCTTCTGGGCTGGAGTCAGATGTGCTATTGTTGCGCTACAAGGTCCTACTGCTGGCCAGGATATTTGAGAAGCCCATTTAGACGGTGACACTTCCCCCTGTGGGAATAGGAACACTTTCAGGAGCTAATGTAGCACTCATAAAACACACACAGGCACATGCTCCTTCTTTCCCACCCTCCCTCACCACGAGCTTCCTCCAGGGCACCAGTCTTTGTGTGGTCTTTGACAGGAACAGGCAATTCACTTCAGCACAAAGACACAGATAGAGGGGTGAAGAAAGCTATTGTCTGGACTTATGTCACAAGTGTGTGGGGGTGTGTGTGCTTGTGACACAGACAACAAACAGCCTCTGTGTTTTCTGTCTCTCACCTTTTTAGGCTGAATCTCAGAAGGAGATATCTGATCGGTGTAGGGTGGCGGCATGTCACTCATTGTGTGGGTGAATAAAGATCAAAAGTGGTTAATCAGGGCACTGGGACAGGCGCTCAATGCAATATTCATGTGTTGACATCTGATTAAAGCACAAAAATTAAGCAAATTTGTGTTTGGTTGATTATTTCTTTGCTTTAACAATTTGAAAGTCTGTTTATTTCCCCTTAAATTTGGCTACGTTAGTTGAGCAGCAAAGTTGAGTGTGTGGGTTGCCAAACTGCTTTTTCTGCTTTTTGATTTGTTTTGAGCTTCTGATACCCCAGGTGCTGATAATCAGGTGCCAGATTGGGCCCTGATTATTACTGATGCTCAATTCTGCCCATGAGAATGCACAGAGAACGCTTTGCTGATTGGTGCACTAATAGGGTAACAGCTTTTGATGGAGGCAGTGTGGTGGTGTGTGGCGGTATTTCCTTCATGGGAAAAAGCAAGGCTTGTCATCACTGGAGGTGATTTCAATGCAGAAAGTTATCCTGATGAGATTCCGCAATCAGTGGCAATCCCATATTTCCGCAATCTAGGAGTGAACGCTATCCTCCTAGATGACACGGCTTACACCCACAGAGCAAGGTTCATCAATGAATTTGGGAGTGGAGAAGATGGAGTTGCCTGTCTTGACCTCAACCTCAGTGAACACTTGTGGGATCAGCTTGAGCGTGCCGTTCGTGCCTGAGTGACCAACACAACCACACTGGCTTACTCGAGCAAATGCTGGTTACAGAATGGGGTGCCATCCCCCATGACCAAGCTGGTGACCAGCATCAGGAGTGATCAGAGTTCCGTTTTGGCTAGAGACAAACTTAAAACAGGAATATTTGGTGTATCATGGTAGCTTAAGGCATTCAAAACAGGAAAACAAATCAGCCTCGCCTGGATTTTACCATTTTGACAAATTCAGGTGGTTTTTGAAAGATGAGGATTACAATATAACCAACAATTACAAAATAAGTATAATGGGCCTATAAATCTTGGTCAGTAATGAGTTTTATTGCCAAGAAGCCTTGTTACAAGAAATCGATCAAAATACATTTTCTTACTATTTGTAAGTTGTTGTTTTTTTTTACCTAAGTATAAAAAAAAGTCTTTTAAACCTTGGAGTCTCCTCCTCGACAAAACAGGGATCATGTTTAAATCCTGTTGTTCTTATGAAAGTTGATTAGCAGGTCGGGCCTATTTTTTTCGTTATTCTTACTTTGCTACATTGTATCATTAAAGTGAAACTGAAAACCCTGTGCTTTCCCCAAATGTTGGTTTTGGCAGTGCTGCCTAAAGAAAGTTCATGGTTCTCCTCATTCTGTAGTGTAACTTCCTTTTCACGGGTTCTTGACTCTAGTGACAGTAATTTAGAGACTTACTGAGGAAACATTTAAACATTAGGCGATAGTATTACTGTAATACAATAATGCCAGCAATGCCTGGTGTTAAAGTTCCCAAGTGTTTACAGTATGTTGAAATACCTGTCAGGTGTCCTATTTATGAGTTTCATCTGGCATCTTGTGGTTTCAGTGTGACCTGTTGATCCCACAGACTATCAAAGTATGTGCATCATAATCCTAGTTCTATTATAAAATGATGAAGGACAGTGAAGGGCTTCAGGTTCGTTTGTTCATGACTTACGTGTACCCTTGAAGCCTTTTGTCTTCAACCTCAGACTGTGCAACACTGGAAAAAAGACGTCACACTTCCCAAGACAGTGATGTAACATGCAACCATTCAACACATGATACACAGGTTTCTACAAGTTAATAATAATCTTACCTGTTTGCATTTTTCACTGTGCTTTTTGTTGACATACATGCCTCAGATTTCACAAGGAGAACAGAGGTTGGACACAGTGGCAAAAGTGAAGTTACTGCGACTGGGCAATGAACTTGCAATCTAGTCTGCTATCAGTTTGTGATTGAATGAGGTCAAGTTGGTAATTGCATCCAATCTGTTGGAGATAATATGGTGATTAACTGTGATAAATTGGTGGAAATAACAAACATGCTGCTGTCTGTTGCAAATCTTTTACCGTCTACATACACAGATTAAAGCGAGATTCACATTGACTGCTTAGATTCAGAATCCACCCAGAACCTCATGGATGTGAAGCAGGAATTCAGAAAGTCATCCACAAAAAAACTGCAGAATGGCAATTTAACTGATGACGTAGGTGCTCACCAGCCTTGTACTGATATGCAAACATAACTCGAATACAACCAGTTGAGTCAGATCACCTATTGCAAAGAGATTTGTTGCAGAAAAACTTTGCTAATTGGTGCAGACTGACTTGGGTTGATTGCAACACGTTGGTACTCTTGGCAGCCCGTCTGTGTTTCTGAATTGGGTGGCAAACCTTTGCCAATCTATCTGAGAGTGATTACAGTCAGTCTAACCCGGACCATCATTGTTTGGAAAGAGTTTGTTTCTCACCAGATGAACTGTGCAATCACCCTGTGACTGAAAGTTATAGAAAGCTTACCGCCTTACAGTCCGTAAATGTTTGGGAACCGGGAAGACCAGTTGCCTTTTGGAAGAGAAAAGTTGTCCCATTCTGATTGTATAGAAAATTTAGCTGCTTAACAGGCCTGTTTTTAAATGGGATATACATAATAAAACTGCTTTGCTCAAGTACATAGTGGATTACTAGTGGTTCGCTTACAGAAGGTCCATGATGGCATACCAGTTTACTGCATACCAGTTTACTGCATACCAGTTTACTGCATACCAGTTTACTGCATACCAGTCTTTACACTTTAAGTAACTGTTTGTTTTTCCATTAGAGGTAAAAAGAGAACACAGAAAATCTTAAGTATAAGTGATGGCGTTTAAGGGAAGGCTCACGAAAAGCTCAGTGGCATGACAGATCGTTGACACTGTCAGACATCATTAAAGGAAAAATAACAGGGTGTTTAAATCCAAATACGTCAGTACCACGCTCAAGTTGCTAATGCGGTGCTGTATATTCTCAGCTGTGGCGCAGGGCTGCAGAAGGAAAGAAGAGAAGTAATACTAAGAAGTAGGTTAAACAGGGGATTTCACCATTTAGTTGTGGGTTGTGTTTTTTTTCGTGAGCTGAACGGTTAACATGACCAGCCGTGTCTTCTTAAGAGCTCTCACTGCTTACATGTAGGTAAGCAGTGAGGCCATCTCATGGAGTTTAGCTGAGATCGAAGTATTTACACCAAACCCTTTTTAAAACACAGATTTAAGAGATGTGGCTCTGATGAACCAAAGAACAGTGATGCAAGGCTGGAGTGTATCTGTAAGTAAAATCTGAATTGCTTGTCTGACTTTTCCTCATCACTTCAGAGTATTTCTGGAATTAAGTTGTGCGGCTGAGCTTCTCTCAGAATTATGTTTCTTCCCCATAATCTTATCTGAGCAACAAGTCTGGAACAGTACAAGCAGCATGACAACATTTCAACATTTTTTCTTTATTGCTCTGTAATGCTGGCAGCCAGTTTGTGTTTTGTAATTGCTTTTATTGTTATACTATTACATAAGGATTAATTTTAAACACAGTCCATATATACATTTATATTTGCTTTCTGTAATGGCTAACTGATTTTACTGTGTTGGACATTAATAAAATAGCAACTATCTTCTGAAGCCTTCACGTATTTTTGTCTTGTCATTTGGAAGCAACTCGATGAACTCGCCATCTTTTCCCTTTTAATAACCTCAAAAGGAAGGAAAAATACCACACAGTCATTCCCCTCACGATTTGGACCATTTTCCCTGGTGTACCGCACTGGAGCTCAGTACAACAAGGATGTGCATGAAGGCATTTAACCACAGTCCTTAAGACAGCTCAGTTTGGAGGGAATGCATAAGTGGGGAAGCGGAGAGAAGGAAATGGTGAGAACAAAATCCAGACAAAAGAGTTAGAAGATTCTTTCATAACGCAGCGAAGGAGGAAGGACGATCACTGGGCTCTGTGGTTTCTCCTTACCCTCCTGACTGAATGAGCTATCATGCTCTAGTACTTGTAGGCTATGAACTGGGCAAAGCCAAAATGTGGGAGGATGACACAGATCAAAGAAGACAAATAAAGCTTTTGATTTCAAAGTAAGCTAAACCAGTACAGATAAACATGAAATCTTCCATCAGGTTGTTTGTACACAAACCCGCAGTCATGTCATGTGAAGCTGTTTTACATAGCTTGTTTCCATGTCAGCCTACACAGTGCTGTACAGACAAAATGAGGTAACTACATTTGCCAAGCTTTAAATTGCCAAAAACCATAGGAATGCATAATAATTGTTAAAACTGCTGAATCAAGGTCAAAATCAAGTAGTGCAGTAACTGAGTTCTTCTTGAGACATCTGCCTAGCTAGCTAAAGCTTGGCAGTTAAAGCTAAAACTAACATAAATCTAAGGTGCCTGCCCAACACGTGGCACCGAAACGGCTTCAGTGCACCCTGGCATTGATTCTCCACGCGTCTGGAAGTCTCTCAGAGCAAATGCACGTTTCGCCATTCTTCCAAAAGATTTTCCCTCATTTCGTGTTTTGATGATTGTAGTTTTAGAGGATGGTGGAGCTGCCAAACACCAAATCTTCTGTATTTCTATCAATGCTCTGTGCACAGATGTTGTATTTCATTAAATTGTGGAGCATAATGAAACAGCAGTTTTTTACTAGTTGAAAAGAAAGCTGAAAGAACAAGTGTTCCTTTTCTTTTAGGTATTAGTTTTACTTCGGACTGAAAAAAACTTAAAATAGAAACATTATAAATATACAATTTTTCATCCAGCTTGAAATTTAGTCCCTGTTCTCGACTTAACTGCTTCTATAATTCTTATGATGCAGTGAATAGTGCAGGAGAAGTGGTCTGCATTTGAAAAAGGCATAATAATATTAATAGTTAGGAATAATCTGAGTTTAGTATTGCTTTTCTCTGAATGGGGGCCACGGTTGTCCCTGCCGTGGTCTGCTTGCGGCTCTCATGCTGGAGGGCCTCTGGAGGACTGGGCCCTGAGTCTCCTCCATGCCTGCTTCAGGTCCTGGGGTGCGGGGTTGTGGCTCCACACACCCACTGTTAGACACTACTGGAGAGACCTTAGGAACACCTGTGTACCCACAGGCACACTTTCTTGTGCTACTGCTGGATGTAAAAATATCTTGTAATATTGGTTACTTTTTTAACTCTTTCTTTCTTTCCTTCCTTCCTTCCTTCCTTCCTTCCTTCCTTCCTTCCTTCCTTCCTTCCTTCCTTCCTTCCTTCCTTCCTTCCTTCCTTCCTTCCCGGTGTTGTCCGTTAGGTTGTATAACCCAAAATAAAAATGCTAATGAATGCTATCTGACTGTCAAGTGCACAGTTATAGTGAATGCTGTAATGCTCCACTTTTGGGGCTTTCAGACAACAATTCTGACTCATACTCTCGGACAGGACAAAGTGAAGAAAAGGAAAAACAACAAAAAACAAACCAAAAAAGCAAGCAGGATTATATTGCTGTTTTATCGGGTTCTTTGTTTACATACTGATATCCTGCAAAAATATTTTAAAATATGCAAACAAGGGCAATGTTTTTTTTTTTAATTCATTGACTGGAAAGAGGGTGGATGATCCTTGTCAATCACATGCATTCCCTTTTCTACATCGACATGAAAAATTATGTGAGCCATATGCTTAGTTTGCAGGCCATCCAGCAGGGGATTATAATTTTTCATAACCGCTATCATGATGTCAATCCATAACTATGTCAGAGCTCCTGTGTGCCAGCTGACTGGATCATGATATGAACCACATGGCGATCAGATCAGCTGATTGCTACAGTCACAAGCTCCTAATTCATTTGGTTTGGGAATCCTATTATAATATATATGGCTTTACGTACATAATGCTACAAATCCTGATTGTATATGGTACAAATCGAGGTGATCTCTTTACACAGATTATACTTTAACTCCTTTTTTTTTCTCCTCTCCTAGGACCCCAGCTACTGGGTTCAGGTGAACAGGTTGGAACATGGCGATGGTGGTATTTTGGACCAGGATGATATGCTGTGCGATGTGGTGGATGACAAAGATAGGGTGAGTCGAAGTCGGTGTTAGATTGCGAGAAAGAATATGTTTGCATAGCTGATTGCACATTGTATTTGTTTATTTGCCACACTGTCCTGTTATTCTATCTCTTCTCATTTTCATTCAGCCTTTCCTTGTAGGCAGAAAAAAGTATTATCTGAACTCTAAAATGTTTGTGCATAAAGCCTTGGCTGTACCACAAAGGTTTCACTGACATGTGCTTATGATTACACCTGACTGTTTTTGCTGTCACCGTTGCTTAAAGCTTGCAGAGCAGTAAACTGCTCACCGTGTTCTCTGCTTAATCAGTTCAGCCTGTTGGAAGTACTCTGCAGATTTCATATTTGCAGACTGTTTTACATTCAAGGCTCCACTTTGTGTGCAAGGAGGCACTGTATTTCTGTGTTTACTGATATTCAGTGCATCCAGGAAGCATTCACTTCTTCCACATTTTGTTCTGTTACAGCCTTATTCCAAAATGGGTTACATTATTTTTCACCTCAGAATACTGCACACAATACCCCATACTGACAAAGTGAAAAAAAAAATTGCATGGAATTCTTGCAAAGTTATTTAAAAACCAAAACAGGAAACATGTAACATGCACAGAAGTATTAACAGCCTTTTCCATAACACTCACATTTGAGCTCAGGTGCATCCTGTGTGCACTGATCACCTATCAGATGTTTCTACAGCTTGTTCAGAGGCCACCTTTGGTAAATTCAGTTGATTGGCAGTGTTAGCTATGGAACCTAATGTATAAAGTCTCATAGTTAAGAGTGCATGTGAGAGCACAAACCAAGCCATGAAGTCCAAGGAATTGTCTATAGGCCACCAGAAGGACTCCAGGCCAGAGTAGAGAAACTACAGCCTCTGGCCTGATTAAACAAATTGAACTTTTTTTTTGGATGAATGCGAAACGTAATGTCTAGAAAGGGAACCTGCTTGATGCCATCTCTACAGTGAAGCATAGTGGTGGCAGCGTCATGCTGTGGGGATGCTATGCAGCGGCAGGATCTGGAAGACTCGTCAGTGTCAAGGGAGAGATCAATGCTGCCTTGATGATAATCTGCTCCAGAGTGCTCTAGACCTCAGACTGAAGGTTTATCTTGCAACAAGACAATGACCCAAACCACACAGCCAAGATAACGAAGGAGTGGCTTTGGGACCACTCTGTATGTTGAACCCTGTTGAACATCTCTGGAGAGATTTGAGAATGGTTGGCTATGCACTGAAACTCGGGAGGGTCTGCAAAGAAGAATGGAAGAAACTACCCAAAAACAGGTGTGCCAAGCTTGTAGCATCATGTTCAAAGGTGCTTCAACAAAGTATTGAGCAAAGGCTGTAAATGCTTATGTACTTCTTATTTTACTGTGTTTCAGTTTTAATATATTTACTAGAATTTCAAGCAGAGTGAAACAAGTGAAGCCCTGTGAATTCTTACCGGATGCACTGGGAGATTGTGTGGGCAAAATCTATGAGGCTTTATGACATCACACTACCCACCCCTCCCCACCCACTAGACAAGTGTAAACGATTACCCACAGCCCCACTGCCTCCTTCCCATGGGAACAGTGCTGGCTACACCTGAGTCACTAGCTCTTTGGCTTTAATGTGTGCCATAAAAATCACCACTTTTCAGGTCATTTCAATTATTAAATGAAATCATATTGCAAGCAGGTGCAGATGGTTAGTAATTTAAAATCATTTAAAATATATTCCAATTCATCGCAAGGGCATTAGCCACCTACTGTTAGTCACTGCAGTTTATCCTGGTGTTGGCATCATGTGGATGATTGTTCACATCCGGTGTTCACACCTTTTCAGAGATGTCTTCCACTAAAGCTAACAGGGCCACCACACATTAAAAAGGCTATGAATCATCCAGGTTTCAATTGAACATGTAATCTTTAATTCCTATCTGCTCTGTTTTCTTGCTCTGTCTGATGCCCTGGAGCCAGCGTTATCACTGAAATCTGATACTATATCTTTCTCAGCAACACTGTGTTTTGTCCCCCTGTTTTATGGTAAACGGATCGCTTCCCACAGCAGATACTGTGATGTTGAGCAAGTCTGCAAAGCTAGGTGACATAGTTGTTTCTTTCTCTTTGACGTGCGCATTCTTTTTGATCTCGTGTGGACATTTGTGCGAGGATGAGACATGGTGTGTTTCAGGCAGCTATACACCTCTATACACCTGACAATGACTATGTGGTGGGTGCCATGGTTACACATCAGGTGGGATCATTGGGGAGAGCAGCTGTTTTGCACCTGCTGCCTGAAACACTGGTTTCTAATTTTTTATTTATTTTTTTTATTCTTCTCTTATTTTACAACATCGGTGGTATTTGGCTGGAAAAATGCAAAGAAAGAAGAAACAAATGTGGCAGTTCTGTATACATTTTTGACCTTTCAAGAGCCTCAGTTTGTTCTGATGCTGTGATTCCTGCTCCCCCTGGTGGTCATACGGCATAAGTACCTTCTCATTGACGGCAGAATAGAGAATTTAGGGAAAAAATGAAATTTGCTGACATAACATTTTTAGCTGCCTTGCTGATAATTTTTTTTAAATATTTTCATGTAACTGTCAGTAGTTAGTTCTAACAGGTTAGCCTGCTCTACACCTGTGGTAGACATTCGGCCTAAAAAGTAAACAGTGACTCTCTGGTCACAAGACCAACATGCTGTAGTAATACTGTGTTGATAGTTACCAAATGACAGAGTGCAGTGTCAGAAAGTCAGCTGGCAGTCGACTGGAACAGCCAACTTCAAACTGGTGGAACAGCTCTGTTTGAATGACTTTATCTCGGTGCGTGGGTGTTTGCTCCTTTGTGTGTCTGTGTGTGTGGTTGCAGCTGTAGAGGTAAATCCAGTCTGTCCAGTTCTTTCCCTAATCTACTAACCCTCCTTCTTTTACTGTCTAACCTCCTAACAAGCCCATTTTAACCTGGTAATGACAACACATTCTTGTATGTGTGAATACTTCCAGGGCAGGAAAACGCTTGTGCTGTACAAACGTTAGGTTTTCTCCTGATATATGTGAACCACAAAGCTTTGTGCTATGTTGTTTGAATGAATGTGTATGTGGAGATGGCATAGTCCTTTTGCAGCCGAGATTTGTAGTCAGACGTGCTGGCGATGTTATAAGCTTCAGCAGAAATTTTCCAGCTCCGCGTTTCTTTCCGTTTACTCTCTGACATGTCACATTGGTGCAGTTCAAACAGGACTATTAGTCAGGAATTTAGGAGATATCACAAATAACCTGCGCCCTTGATAAACATGGTCCTGTCCATTTCAGTCTGTGCATATTCTGGTTAATAGCCCACGTAGCGTGTCTACAGTGCTGTATCATTGCAGATGAACTGCAAAGTCAAAGTTCAGTGTTTAAAACTGAGTTTAAATGACATAATTTAACTGTAAAAGATGTAGCCTGTAATATTGAACACTATAAACCAACCACACCTGTAGACAATACGTCCACACAAACCTCTTGATTGGTTACCGCTGTTTGTTTTTCTCTCAAGAGGACTGATGCTGCTAGTTTTCTCCATGTTTGCTGTTTATAATTTGCTGATGTTCGTAACGATTTCTGTGACATGTAAATGCAAAAGCTGAATTTTAAAGACGTTATCTTGACATGGGAAATAAAAATAGATTGTTAGAAATAAAATACATGATTTGGAAATGCACTGCTGACAAAGGTGGATTGCCTAAAGCTATGTAGGGAGGGCGGTGCTGTAGCTCACTGCTCACCTATGTGCCCAAGGCTGCTGCAGGGTTTTCCTGTGTGTTATTCGCCTTTCCTACCAAAACATCTTAAAATAAATGTTGGGAAAGCAACCTGTAGAATATTCACCCATGATGGTGATGTCCACCCATTTCTTGAGTAACATGTTTTGGAACATTTCTGATCAGAAAAAGCACGATGATGTCTCTTTACGTAGAGTGGACAATATTAAAATGTCACAACAGCAGAGATTATGTTCCTGCTTATCTTAAATAAATCCAAGCCTTTCCCTGCTAATCAGAACGGATACAGGTATTAAGTGCATTTGGAAAGCTATGAAAGAGTTATTCATGGAGTTGGTGTGAGGGTTGATCTGTTTGATGAAGTAGGGAGTCAGATCTTTGAGCAGTGGAAGGATATGAAGGGCTGACACAGTTTGTCTTTTGAATGTGTTGGATGTTTAGACTTCTAAGCTTTACTTCTTCATCATGTTTGGTGCCTTTTTTCCTTGGTTTTCTCATTAAGGCTCATTTTTTGGTGCTTTTTAAGGAAAAAAATTGATTAGACAGGTTGTATCATAGATATTATTCTGTTCATCTGCAAAAAATAGAACTGCGTATGTGCATGCATCTACGCGACAGGAATTTCAATGTGAATGTGTGACTAAAGCATGAATGATCTCACTCCTTTCAAGTTTCGGTGGCTCTACTGTTAGGAGCACGTCATGTCCTCCCAACAGTGCTCTGTGTGTGTGTGTGTGTGTGTGTGTGTGTGTGTGTGTGTGTGTGTGTGTGTGAGTGATATCTGGCTCAGGTTCAGCAGTCAGATTATCATGCTGTGATTCATGTGCAGTCATAGAGCTGCATGCTGCAGCCTGCCCGTGTCCGCTCCATAGATCTTCATACTGATCAACAGCTTCCATTTCACATGCATGAGGTGTACGAGTGTATTTGTACAGCTGGGGTGTTTTTGGTTTTGTGTTGCACACATGACCCTGTTGCTGATCTCGGTTTGTTTCAAGTGTGAAGCTGAACTTCATGTCTTCAATTCTTCCTTTAAAAATCATTCTGATACAATGATAGTGACGAGTTGGGGTTATATTTAGATTTTAGATGTTATTAAGATTACTCTTTGACTGAAATTTAGGCTGAAGTCAGTAGTCAGATCAGTAATCTCCTAACAATATCACTTGTATTTTTGTCTATTACTAATAATCTCTGCTATTGTACTATTATCTAGTATATTGCAGTAAAGCTAACACATTAGTGGCTCATTTAAAATTGATAGCAGCTTCCACACTGGCTTTTTGGTGCACACTGCCACCACCTGACCGAAGTGTATTATGAGCAGTAGGTTAGCAGCTACAAACCTAATTTTGATATTTCCACTGAAACAAATTAGGATCAGAAGACTGTGTCTTGAAATCACATCCAAACTGTTCATTTGCAGGTGCAAAAATGCATTTGTCTGTCTGCGCATTTATTGGCTCCCTGTGTGATTAGGGCTTTTTTGCCTTCCCCAGAAAGGGAAAAAAATATAATAAAAACTAGCAAAATGAATAGCAAAATAATAAGAATAATAAAGATCATTTTTGCCAAGTAAGTTGCTATTCTTAGCAAAAATAAGTAAAGTATCAACTTTTCTGATACCATGATGGTATGGGATCTCTGTAACACCCAATAAAAACCTATTAATGTTTTCAGATGATGAACACATGATTGAAATATAATGGAAAAATAGCGTCTATTCAGAACAACAAAAAAATTAGGTTACCCCTTTAGTATTAGTATTTATTTATCTAGTATTTATTCACAGCTTGTTTGTTATTTTATGGATTGTTAGCAAATGCTAGCTAAACTGTTGCTAGCTAAAATGTTATTGCCATAACTCATCTTATTAATTTATCTCATTAGCAGGTTTACCCTCGTTAGGATACTGAAGGATAAAACAAAAAGTGCAAATATGTTCAAATCAAAGTTTCTCATTTAGATTTTATCTGAATATGAAACACGTGAATGAAATGTGTAAATAGGGCCTTAGTTGTGCTGTTTATGTGCACTCACAGACCACTTCATTTGGTACACTGTTTGACTGCTCATAAGTTAAAATATCTAATGAGCCAATTATTTGGCAGCCATAGCATTTGGAGATTTAGACATGGTCAAGTTAAACTGCTGAAGTTCAGCACTAGCATCACAATGGGGAAGAAAGGTGATTTTAAGTGACTTTGTAGTGTGGTTGTTGGTGCCAGTTGAGTGGGAGTATTTTAGAAACTGCTAATCTACTGGGATTTTCCCACACAGCCATCTGTTTGACTTGCAGAGAAAGGTCTGGAGAAAAGAAAATATGCAGTTAGCAACAGCTCTCTGGATGAAAATGTCTTGTTTATATCAGAGATCAAAGGAGAATTGGCAGATTGCTTTGAGGTGACAGGAAAGCAACAGTAACTGGAATAACCATTTGTTACAACCAATGTATGCAGAAGAGCATGACCAAGCAACATGTCTACAACAAGACCACATTATATCTTCTTGTGTCAGCCACGAACAATTTACACTGGAGAATAGAAGATTACAAAAACGATAGCTTGTCTTGAGTCTTGATTTGTGCTGTGACATTCAGATGGTAGGATCAGAACTTGGCTCAGCCGACATGAAACCATTGATTCTTCCTGCCTTATCAATGGTGGTGATGTAAAATTGTGGTGCAGATTTTCTTGCCACACATTTGGGGTTGAGCATTGTGTAAACACAGCCTACCTGAGTAATGTTGCTAACAACGTCCATCCCATATGACCACTCTGTACCAACCTCTGATAGCTGCTCCTGCCATGTCACAACGCTCAAATCAAACTGGTTTCTTCACTGAATTAGGCTCTTGGCAAATAAGTACTAAGATACAAACACAAGAAAAGTCAGTTGTAAAGAGGAGTGGGTAAACTCTGATGTAGCTCTGCCTTAGGGTAAACTGTGAAAAATTAATTCTGGTAGCCATCAAATTGCTGCTTCACAGCTAGAAATGACTGCGATGTAGGCACTTTATGCATACACCAGATGCCAGTGCGGCAATTAGAAAGGCTTCTGGTTGGAAGATGGCCTTAAGTAAGAAATTCACAATATGTGCCTGATGAAATTAGTTCATGAAAGCAGGAAATGTCTGTGATATGGCCAATTAAATGAAATTAGATTCAAGTTAAATGCTCATTACAGGGAAATGAGTCTACTACATTAGCGATTACAATGTATGGTCTGTCAAAATTGTTGTGGCACTAGACAAACGTATTGTCTGATTACCGACTACAGAGTTCTTTGAGCTAAATGGTGAATCAAATGAATTGCAGATCAGGGAACATGCAAAACATGGGCCTGTATGTGCAATGGTTATGCTGAGAGGCAAATCCAGTTTAATAGTTCACATCTCATGAGAGATATGAAGCTGCAACTGTGGCAGGAAAGAAAGATGCTTACCTGGGATACTCAAGTACAGTATGAGCTCTCTCATGTCTGTTCCTACATTCCTCTTTATTACCTTTCAGCGCTTCAGTTCTCCAGCATTATACCTTTAGACTCGATAAATGAAGATAATTCAAACGACGTTGTTCCCCTTGTCGCTTAAAGGCTGGCACTTCCTTGTGAACAGCGGTTAGACAAAGTGAGCCTGTCCCTGGGCTTAATGAGTGCAGGGGTGAAGGGTGATTCCTTAAGCCATTAACAGGAAAAAGTCATTATCGCTGAGGTACCTGAATCAGCAGTGTGGTGTTTTGTGTTTTACAGCAGGTGCATGCAGACGCAGAGCTGCAGGTATTGCAGTGACACTTGTGAACCACAAAGAGGCGCTCAAGCCTAGGTTACGGTGGTTCCCCCTATTGTCTGTATCCTGCCTGCTGCACAGAATGACGTTTTTTGTTTTGTTTGTTCCTAGGAATGGGTGCCGGCCTCAGAGTGACAGGCACATGGCATTTCCTAAAAGAAAAAGAGATGTAGCCTGACTGTCCAGACTTGACTGCTTTCTTCTTTTGTTGCTTATGTGTCCTGTTTATAATGAGCATCATATCCATGGTCTCTGTGGTTGAGCCCCTTGGACAATTGGCATTTTCTTGGCCCCTGAAGTTGGCATTGCCATGGCAACGCCAGTCGAGTGCCAAGTGGGCACCTGTGCTGGGTCGAGATCAAGCCATGAGTGAAATTAGCCAAGGCTAAAGCAGGGTCCCAGTAGCTTCCCCTGGTACCAGGGCGCTGCCAGGGGAAATCAAAGACTAATTACTCTGTTTGTCTGTGTGTGTGTGTGTGTGCGCACGAGTGTGTGAACAAGGCCTGTTTGTTGGCATACGTTGAAGACTGTATGGTTGGACTGTCTCTGAGATTCCAGACTTGCACTAAGCTGCATTTATTCTTCTCTTTTTCTGGACATCTTGAGTTTAGCTGATGTTATGGTTAATTTGACTTGTGCAGTACTTCATGAAAGATTTAAGAATCCACTGAGACCAATTTGATTTTTGCAACGGAGCATGATAAAGTTTCCTCTGTCTTTGCTTTAAAAGTAGAGGTTAAATGTCCAAACGTGCCATGGCTTTGGCTCAGTTTGTAGAGCAGGTCGTCTCCCAATTTGTAACTTGGTTTGGTGGTTCGATCCCCAGCTACTCCATGTCAAAGTGTCCTCAGGTCCAAGATGCTGAAACTGAAGTTGCCCCATCCTTGGAGTGTGTGCATGTGAATGTTAGAGGTAGCTGGGTGATGGAGGCTTGTAGTAAAACTTGCTTTGAGTGCTCAGTAACAGAAAAATACAGCTATGTAAGTACAAGTCCATCTTTTACTGTGATAATGTAATGACTCCACAGAAACCAAACTCATGCAATGATCAATCTGAGATGTAGTCACAATGTGTGCTGTATTTATGAGTTTCCTGTGGCTACACTAAGGTTTGTGATCTGCGCTGAAACCTGACTCATTTCTGACGTAGTTATGTGTCATCAATGAGTTGGAGCCCAGATGCTGCCCTCTTGTGGCTTGACAGACTATCATCTTTCTTTACAGTTTCTCTGGTTCTCTGTGAACCACCAGGACCTGTTTCTACTTTGGAAAAACAGAAACAGATAAGCTGATACATAACTCCACAGTGATGTCAAGATTGAGGCAACTAGTAGTTATATACTTTTGTTTTATCTATGTTACTGCTGCTAATGAAACTAGCATCACAGATACGTCTCCTGGCTACAGTAAAGTCCAAATGTCTTCTTAACTATAAAGACCATAAAGGAGCATTCAATACCAAGTGAGACATCGTGCTCACACAAGAACTCACACCCAGAAATAGTCACACATACCCACACACATACATCTCCACAGACAGACGCCCTGCCGCAGTCAGCTGTAATTAGCCTGTAAGGACCCAAGTCAGCTCTGCGTCTTAAAAGGCTCAGCGCGCTGGCGGATTTTTATCCTCACCTCCGTTGCTCCGCTCGGAGGCTTGTGGGCGGCAGCAAGCAGTTTTTCATTTCATTTTCCTCTGGGGCTTTGGATTTATTGTCTGCTCGTGCTTGTTTATTTGCTTCCTAGTTTTTTAAACTTCACTTACTCGGGAAAGATTTGTCGAGCACCGTTGTAATTTTTCAGAAACGCCCTCCCTCTCAGTTATGCGGTCGTATTCCCTCGCTGTGATGAGATGCCCATTGCAGCCGCAGTCTTTGTGCTTATCGCGTGCAAAAAGACATCCAAAGTGAGGAAACTCTCTGTGTGCGCTGTTACACTCAGGTACATACATTAGTTACAGAAACCAGCAGGTTTACTCGTCTCTTCGGTAGCAAGAAGACTGTTTACTACATGAGGCCTTTCATGTTTTCATTGCTCATTTTGCACTGATTAAAGGGCTACGCCGTGTCCTTATTTTCTGACAAGCTCCTCTAGACGAATGATCACAAGAAACTTGAGCTTTTGGGGGGTTGTTTTTGGAAGGGCAGCTTTTGTCTGGCTGATTGTTATTTGTTCAGCGTGGCATAGGAGACAATCCAGAGCAGTTCTTTGTTTGCAGAGTAATGGAAGAAGCGTTGTTCTTATGTTTTTATAATACTGCAAGTGCCATCACTGCTGTGTATTTTGGCATCTTGTGAGCCCATGTGGGCTAAGTATCTAAAACGTGCAGATTGTTTTCTGTAAAGTAATGCTTTAAGCGGGAAATTGGTCTCACATCTGTGCAAAATCACAGTATTGCCCGGCCCAGGTTGTCCTATAAAGTGCAATGCATTTTGAATTGGTAATGCATATAATAAAATAGAGTTTTTCCTTTATGGGTTGGATTCTCCAAGTTTTGGGAATTGATTTGCAGTGACCCCTCTCTCTGAGGGGCCAAAAATGAGCCAAAATCATTGAATCCCCTACAGGATTCCATGGTTCAGGTTTTTCCTTTAATTTGTCATCAGTGTTTTTAGTAGCTTTCTAAGTTGTAGACAGAATGTCATTCCAAGGTTGCGTCTGCTGTACCGAGTCCAGTGTGCGCCAGATGAGATGAAGTCTCTCTGTCTGACGAACCATTTTCATTTATTGATGTGGAACAAAGGTCATGTTGTGGTTATGAAGCTGAGATAAGGTAATACAAGTGCATGAAAGCCCAGCGAATCTGCTGAAGCTGCTATTTTAGACGTGCTGAGCCACCAGTATGGATGGCGTTAGTCCATTCTTGTTGACAAAAACACAGCTTCAGCTGAACGGCGTATGCAGCGTGACATACACAGCCCTGTGCCTGGGGTAAGAATGTTATTGCTCCATATTGCAAAGCAGCAGGCAACTCCTCCATCTTCCACAGTGGGTTTCTTTAAAACTGGTAAAAGTGGGTCATGTCACCGAGTCTGTTTCTCAGCTCAGAGGAAATCCAGCTAGTCATGTAGGTGTCTTTGATTTCTCCTGCGTGACAGCTCCCCTACAGGAAGAGACTTTTGCCAATGCGCCAAATCGCTCCTGACGTTGCGTCTGGAAGCCCGAATACTGTCTGGAAATGCCAGGCCGTTTAACCAAAGCTCTGGATAGGCTGTGCGTGTATGTGTGTACACACATACACGCGCACACTCTCATCCTTGAGCTGTGTATGGTCGTGTGTCACGCAGGAGGATGTTGGTTCTGGTTGACAGCTGTCAGGGCTGCTTTGCTTTCAGTGTCTGGACACTTTGCCAAACAAGCCTATTATCTGCAGCGGCAAAGTCTTGTGGAGGGGCCCGGCATTGCCCCAGGGGGCTGATTTGGGTCAGGCGCCATGAGACAGGCCCTAAACAGAGGTGACAGATACAGACACCCCCCTACTGGGATCCTGCAGGCCTCTCAAAACCCCCTGGAGAGATGTTCCTAGGAGCACTAACATAACAAAGGAGTCGATTTTCTCTGTTATGTGGCGAGCGCTGCGCCCGCAAGGCCCACTGGCATGAGCCAGTGTGAAGTATTGGTTTGGTTTCTTTGCTTTTTATCTTTATTGCCTCATTATGTGGCTGTTGTGAGTTCGGTACCATTTCAGAGAAAAGCATCGTCTCCCCACGCGAGCCATTTCCACCTCACCTCATGGGGGCAATGGTGCATTCTTCGTGGGGCTCTATAGGCTATGATTGCCAGCTTGAAAACGACTTACACAAAGTCAGAACGAGTTCAACAGAAACCACAATCTTAAACAGAAAAGTTTAATCTACCATCAATTGCTTATTTTGAATATAGACCTATTTCCCTCTCACCCCGCTGCTTCTCAAGTCCTTGTTAAACCAAGCGCGTGTCTCCTCTGCATGACAAGTAAGCCTCTGTAGCTTTTGTCTCAAGAGTCTCCAGACCGTGAGTGGCTGTTTTCAACACTTGACTACTTCTCTTCAGAACCATATATAATTACTCTCACAGATCCAAAGTCACTCCAAGGTTGTGTCTGAAAATTGGCTTTCAAATAGACTCGGGAAGGCAAAGCGCTGTTTCTTAGACTGCATTAATTTATTACAGGGTATATGACATATACCAAGCTACTTGGGATTTTGAGCGCTGTGTGGATTTAAATATTATAGTAATTAGTATAAATGTGCGTGTGGCCTGGAGGCTAATGGAAGACGGAAGTGTTGGTAAAGCACATGTGCAAACACAGCAGCTTTTACCCCGAACCACCGGATACAGAAACTTGTATGAGCATGGTTGACGTATCTGAATAAGTAAAGAAAATATGGACAAAGTATAAAGAAGGAGAGATAAAAAATAATGAACAAATGGGACGAGAGACGAGAAAAGCATCCAGAGGAAAAGATGCTAAAAAGTGTGGAGCTGGCATCGCCACAAGCTAAGCCGAGTCTGGCGCTGGCGGTTGGCACTGCACCGAGCTGAAGTTGACACTGGCATGGAGACGGAGGGAGGCGATGCCAGGGCCGGGAAGCTAAGCCTGGTTTGGAGAGCTTTAGACAGGCATATTGTAGCAGACAGAAGACTGAATCCCCTCTAACACCATGGTTGTGTGCTCTCATTGCCTTGTCTTCTCGTGAGAAAAGGCTAAAGACCTCTTCAGATTATGTCCCGTTCTGCTAAAATACTGAAGGCTTACAGACATGCTGAAACGCTACGTGCTCGTCGCCTCCACAGCCGCTGGTCAGAGGGATTTGTCTCTTTGCTGTCCCTGTTGTCAGAGAGCTTTTAATATCATTAGTTAATAAAAGTCCATTCAAACAGCAACTGCATTGATTAAATTTGTGATATTAGCCTAATCTTTGATTTCTTTAACAGATGTATTGCCTTAATTTTGTTAAACTTGTATAATGACAATAAAAAATCTTGAATCTTTAAAAAAATTCTACCAATATAAAAGAAAGCTAAAATAAGTTTATGTTCTTTGGTAAAGCATAATGATCGAATTTAGTCAGCAAGAGCTGTGAACAGGAGGACAATAAGTCACCTCAAACTAATCTGGAACGTTCACAATTAGCTCTTTTAAACTACACAGGACCATGTAAGATTCATACATTTGAACATTTTATCATCTGTTTGTCGTCATCTCCTTCTCCTCTACCCATCCTTCTTCCTCCTCACCTAGATCTTCATCTCCTGTAATAAAGTCATGGGTCTAACACAGGAAAACATACACAAAGATTCTTATTTATCCCTGATGTTGTTGCAATTATAAGCAGATCAACCCTACCGTGTCCGAACAGCCGAAAACGAGTCTGCTAAACAACAACAACCTTGGATGCACCTCAAGCTTCAATAATGCTAGCTAACAGCGGCAAAAATAGCAGCACTTACTGACTGAAAAGTTCTGGAAATCCTCAAAAACTCAGTGTTGCTGTTATTGACTTATATCAGACTCCTTTCCACAAAGCTCTACTACCTCCTCCACAACACTTAGGCTATGTCCACACAAATACGTGTTCGTTTTCTCTCCGTTTTGGCCTCCCGTCCACACTGAGACGGCGTTTTTGGTCAAGGAAAACGCAGCGTTTTGAAAACGCGCTCCAAAGCAGATACATTTGAAAACGCAGTTTTCACGTCGCAGTGTGGACAGCGAACCTGGAGCCTTTTCGTAAACGATGACACATTTTAGTCATGTGATGCAGTCATGTGACCAATTAAACTAAGATAGCGGAGGGCATTATACAGCAGTTGCTTTGTTTGCTCTCAATTTTGACAGCCCAATTAAAGATTTCAGCTTTTCTTCAAATTCTTTAATTCTCGATCACTTTTACAACTTTGTACTTTTTTGTTACTCGCAGCAATAACTCCACCTCATTGTCAGTCCATTTAAAAAACTCGGTGCTTGTCCTCAACATTTTGCCACGACGTTTCAAAGAGCCGGAAAGCAAATGAGCAGCAGACAGAAATGAGGTAGGTCCAATCATCTTGCATTTCACGCATGCGCAGGACTGGAACGTAAGCGTTTTCGGCCGTTTCGATGTGGACACACAACTCTGTGAAAACGACTGAAAACAACAGAGTGGACCCGGAGCGATTTCAGACGAAAACGCCGTTTTCAAATTTATCCGAGCTAGTGTGGATGTAGACTTAGTTGTGGACATTCCACACGGTGATCTACAGCTCAAAACAGGAGATGACCAGATCATTTGAGGTGATTCGGAGGTAAAAATTAAAAATATATCAAAGTAATTGTTACACATCAATGTTTTATTCTTGATTTATTGCTAAGTGTTGGTATCATTAAAATATGTTCAAATATAGTTTGTACAGAAGTGTTTTTATATCGTTACGGGGAAACGAGTAAATAACCTTCAGTTCTGACATAATTGAATCTGCTTTAAAATTCTGTGTCTCCAGCTTCAATTAACAACTCAAAGGGCTCTGTCTGGGTTTCGGGGGATTGGAGGTGGTTATTGTTTTATTCATGACCATCATCGTCACCATATTTGTGAAAAGGAAGCTGGCAACACTTCTATTTAAAAGTCTTTTCATGTCACCAAAACTTGTTAGACCCGGAGCCAGTTCCCACCTCCCTGGGGCCCCCAAAGCAAGCCCGCGAGCCATGAAAACCATTTGCCACGGGGCTGGCTGTGGCTCACGAGATAAAGCCAGTCATATTGGCTCCTCTAGTCTCCCCTTCTGAGCTGCTTTTTTTAATAAATGCTGTAGCCTAACTAATAGAAGTATTTCATTCTTACTTTTTGTCAGGCACAGCATTGGTAAGCAAAGCCGTGGATGAAGTTGGCAAGTGAGCACGACGCAGACAAAGAAATGCACTGCCCAAACTGGTTAACCAGAGGGACAGACTAGAGACATATGCACTGCTCCTTAACACTGATGTTAGCTTGCAGACCTTAAACTTGGATTAACCTGAAAGCTTTCTCACACGGCAGTCTTTTTTAATTTCCTCTTCTCATGAGCAGCAGGGCAGTTTGCTTCATTCGTCACTGAAGTTGTAAAACATGGGCACTTGTTTTAAAAGGGGGTTCGGGGTCCCTGCATAATTTGAAGGTCCTATGCAACTTGTGTAGTCAATGCAATGGAGTGCTTAGTTGTAAACTCGTGTTGTTACATTTCTGTTCATTTGGCTCAAAATATATCAACAAAAACATGCAGGTGCTGCAGCTAAGTCTTTTATTTCTTTTTTCATAGGTCGATACCTAATTATGGCTTGAATAAAACTCTGAGAGAAAAATATTTTAACTTTAGTAAGGCATGAGTTTCTTTTGAACCCTCTTGCATCTAAGAATGTTTCTATCGTATTGATGCATTTTTGTTTGTTTGTTTAGCTGTATGGATATAACTAAATTTTACTTCAGTAACACTTATTGGCTAAAAATATCAAATATTTGCTGGCTAGATTTACTCATTTTTCTTCAAGCTCTACAAAATGTAATCTAACAATAAAACTATTGAAGAGTTATACGATTGCATACCTATTATGTATGCAATTATACAACTATACACAACTGAATTGATACACAAGCATTGATACAGACTCTGGGAGTTAATGATGTTCGGCTTGGACTGATTGATTGAGGGGTCAATCCAGTCTATGGCCATCTTTTCTACTTGTATCCGTTTATAGTGAAAACAACACATTAAACAACGTTACAAAGCATGTTGGGAACTGGTTATTGTTTTTTCTTGATATCCAACAGGCTGCTGTTGTGTGTGTTCAGTGATCTTTATTTGATGATCTGTCTTATGCTACTTTACTCTGTGTTCTATCATTTTATTTTTCCTGTGTTACATCATCCTTTCTCTGCTCTTCCTTATTCCACCAAGGCCCTTTTATAGGGATTTAGGGAAGTCACAGAGGGGAAAGAAAAAGAAGAAACCCCTGAACTTAAACACCACAGAAACGCTGTGGGTTGACGGAGCAACTTTTGTTCAATAAAACCTTCTGGGGAAAGCGTAGATGGCACATTTCAATATTTCATCTTCTGTGTCTCCTCTACCAAATCAGCCATGAAATGCAGACGGCGAGTGTGCTGTTCCAGTCGGCATAAACGCGGCACACACACCACCTCCCAAGCCTTGTTTGAATGGATGAGACGTCATGAGTGTTAAATAACAGAGGCACACTGCCACAGTCTGATATGGTGGGGTTAATCTGCTGAAACACATATACAGACACAGTGTAGGCTGTATATTACAAACAAGCCAATGCACACCCGATGAGTGCTGTTCACACCCAAACCTATAGCCACACACACACACACACACACACACACCAAAAGAGACCACCTGTCAGTGTGAGCTGAACACCACAGGCAGCATCACCTGCTCGCAGGAATAAAACTCTTTGATATTCATATCAACCTCCAGCTCCGTGCACAATCAAATACCTCTTACTTTGCTTTTTCTATCTCTTTCTGTCTCTCTCTGCCCGAAATAATAATCACACAACATAAAAGTGGCGCGCTGAAACGCAGCATCAGGAGAAGTGTTTGCGCTAAAGAAAACACAGCAGTTTTTTCTGGAGCTGAGCAAATTGCTAACTGTGGAGGGGGGTGGAGGTGTGTGTGTTCATGGACATGGACCATGTTAAAACTATATTGTCCACACATGCAAACACACACACAGATGTGAGAGGCCATAGAAGGAACACGGTGCCAGGCTACGAGGAGGGCGATAGGCCAGCCACTGTCCTGCCAAATGGCACCCCAGGCAGGCGAGGGCAGTACACTCTCATGATCCTCATCAACATCACAATTAGAAAGAAAGCAGAACCCAGCTGGTGAAACTGGAATTGCACCGATCGGGTTGACAAAACAGAGAAGAAAACTAAAAAAGAAGTAAAAATGCAGACACACTAGAATGAATGGATATGCTTAAAATGCAAAAGACCATGTTAACACGATTTTAAAGGGAAAAAAAGCTGCGTCTTAGCCTCAGATTAAGGGCTCTGCACGCTGCACGTGTCTCCACTGCAAGGAATTGTAGCAAGACAGTAACAGATTATTGAAAAAGCAACAAAAACACACATCACAACGTGGGGAAAAGTGAAATGATCTCATATGCGTCAGTGATAAAGATGCATCAATCAAAATGTGTCTTGGCGAGCCACTCTTCCCCCTGCTTTGTCCCAGCCTTGTTTAACACAGATATAGTGTAGCTTTCAGAGCGCTACAATATTGTACTTTATTGCACTTTGTGTGTTTCTGCTTTAAATCCTTCTCCTGATATGAAACGCAAGGTAAACGCTTTACTATTCACTTTGCAATTTATTCTGTCTCCCGAGTAGCGTGTGGCTGAATTGTTGCTCTGTATTCCCACTCTGCAGTAAAACTCATTTCCACAGCCACATGACAAAATATTAACATCGTCTTCACAATGAAATGTCACTGTGAGTGCTTTGTCAAACCAAAAAAAAGGGGCTGGTTCTCCTGATGCTCCGTTAAGCGGGGAACTCCCAGTGCAGCTTGCCTGGCCTCAGGTGCCGCACCTCTCGCTGCTAACAGGACTGCTAATTGGAGCGCTGCACCATTAGAGCACACACACATGTACACACATGTACAATAAGGCTAAGCCAAGCCAGACATCCCCCTTCCCTAGAGGATTGGGGAAGCGTGCATCTGTGGAACAAGTGTTTTCACTGTAAAGGTTTTTAAAGTCTGAAATGCAAACAAAGGCCACAGCAAGGACGCTCAACAGGACTAGTTTGGCTTGACAGGAGTGTGAAGGCTTGCGTTTCTTTTCCTCTCAGTCACTCCTCATCCTTTTATTCCACTCCTTTTCTTCCTCGTAAGAAGCATGCAGGTGACACGCTGAATAAAATATTAACATTAGAACTGTTATTGATGGAGCAACCTGGTTTTTGAAGCGAGACGTAAACCCGATCCTGCCAAATACCGGCACCCACGCAGACTTTCCACAGCTATTCTGTTACAGAGTTGTGAGTCGTGCCTAAAAACGTGCGTCCTATTTGCACGCTCCCGCTGTAAAAGTACAGAATACGGTGAATCAAAATATCACGAAGCTGTTTTCTTTTGGTTGTTGTTGAAGGAGATGTGTTAGACTCCTGTTGTTCCATGGGCCATGTTTGAATACAGGCAGGTAACACGTTTGCCGACGATGCTTTCCCCACACATCATGAATTATTAGCATCCCGTCACTGTTAGCAGCACAAGTCATCATTGTTTCACTTATGAATAAAAGTAAAGTGCCAGAACTGTGTCTTCTGTCTACCAGTTGTGCCCACGCACTGTTTGTGGTGTTGAATCTTGGAGGTCTTAAAGAGCCGAAGTGGAAACATTAAACAAAGCACACTTGAATTTTTTTCCTACATGTCTACATTAGAATAAACTTCAATCAGTGATGCACAGGAGGTGAGCTATGAAATGTTGCTCAGTAACGAATTGTTGGCAAAAGAGAGTCCTGAACTTGGCCTCCTGCTTAAAGAGTAGTGAGCTCGGTCATGACACACAAAATGCTGAATTAAAAAAACATTTAAAAAGTCATAAATGCAACTAAAAACCACTTTGTATGATCATATTTTTAAGTGGCGATATTGAATCGATCGTCATCCTGAGATAACGTTAGCTTGACAAAACTACCCCTTAATTCAGAACAAGCTCTCAGTCACACGAGTAAAAATAGGAAAGCAACTTCCTTCCATCTACAAAAACTCGGTGGCTGCCTGGCGATTGTATTGAATGTTTTTTCACTTTGTGGGACTGATTGCAACTTGTGGTGAACGGTTGACCAGAACTTGAGGATGTTGTACAGTTATAAGGCAATTGCACTGGTAGGAGGCAACCTTTCTGCAAACAGTTGCAGTTTGACTCAGACCGACTGGATTGGCTCTTTCAGAGTTTGTCGAGGCTTTGCAAATATAGACATGCTAACATGTTCCCATCAGTCTGAATGGGTTTGTGTCAATAAGCACAACTTGAGAGGCTCGACTCAACAGGCTGCCAGCTGGTTGCATTTTGAGAGGAAATGTAATGGGTAAATGTGAATTTTTCTTCACTGTTTTTAGACAGCAACAGATATGTGATCTTCAGTAATTATTCCATATGATCAAAAACAGATTGCTTGTAATTTTCAAGTTGAACCAATTCAGTTGCAAACTGACTTTGTCTTATGAGAGCACTCGTGGCAGGTTTTAGCGAGCGTGTTGGTGTGCAGAAGTGAAGTGAGAGAACTGTTTGTTCAAATAAGATAAACTTTAACTTTGAGGAGAACATTTGCATGAAAAAATGTAATAAATCTCAAGATATGTGCATTGCTCAATATAATGCAAATTGTTAAAAATCACAATATTGTGAGTGAAGTATTGTGATTATATCGTATCGTGGGGTGTATGGTGATTTCTGATAGTGTCTGCATGTGGACCGGTTTAATGTTTAGTGCACAGGAAAATAAACCACAAGCAGTCTGATCTGTGTGAGCTGCTGAGAATTAATTTCTCTAATGCGAGGCTTGAACTGACTCACTTTTACTTTAGCGGGGTTTCGTACCACCTCACCACTTCACACTTAATATAACTGTCAATTTCTGCACAGTAACAAGCTGGCGTTGGGCAGTTCTTTTTAACATGACTTCTGGTAAATGAGATAAATGATTGAGTTGGAGTTGGTTGGCCGGACCACACTTAGTTCATTTTGCTGTCCGATGATCAATACGGGATTGGAGAGTTTTTCCTACTTGTTGGAGAATAAGCAATGTGACGATGATTTGAAGAATAAGGGGAAGAGTTTTAACAGGAGCTATCAGAATTGTGTCATTACAAAGACACTCGGAGAACAAATGCATTGAGATGGGAAGATGTACGAGAAAATGCCATTTCACATGTTCAGCTTTGGATGTTCCCTGGCTTATTAGGTATATTTTCAAAAATCATTTCCTGTTTGTGTTTAGTAATTGTTCGTGACATGTTTTTCTGCACATTTTGCCTGATCACATTTGTTCATGTGCAAAAAGTTTATCTTATTCACTTCAACAGGCTTGAATTTAATTCCAGCTGTCATAACAAAGCATCAGTGCACAAATTGCTCTTTTTTCAGCTCTCAGTTACACAGGAAGGACATAAAGTGGACTGTACACACGGCTATAGAGTGGGCTGTTTGTGTGTCCTTAAAGGAGTGTCATTGGTAGGCCACACACAGTGTCAGTGAGTGAATCAGGCCTTTTTTACAGTGTAATGGCCTTGAAACAAGAAAGCCAGACAGACTTACTGACATGGAACAATACAGAGTGAGTCCCTTCCTTGTGTAAAGACCGACATTTACTCTAATGCATGTGTACAGGACAGTGCTTCTGGCATAACAGAGCAATAATATCACAAAACCATCAGATGTGTGTGTGCTCGTGCCTGCGTGTGCGCTGATGGATGAGTGTCTTCAGAGATAAATGGGTCCCTATTATTTGTGCCTTTTATAGGAAAACTCCCCGCTGACTTCCGAATGGAAGTAGCATGCAGTCTTACTTCACATGCATGCGCGCGTGCACGCATGTGTGTGTGTGTGTGTGCGCACACACACACACACACACACAGACACACAATCCTATAACGAGCTACAATTGTGGGGCCTAAGGCTGTGGCACATCTGTTGTAGGAGAAGACATAAGGCTTTCATGCAGGGACTCTCAAGATTCTCCATACAACACCACCACAATGTGCACACACTCACATGTTATACACACCCAGGCATACTTGTGTGATGAATGAGCTTTTTAAAAAAATAAATACAAAGGAAGAAGGATTGTTGAGTGGTGAAGTGATGGGTCTTATGGCAATTTTAACTAAGAATCCCTTAAAGCCATGGCTGCACACAAAGACACTGAGACTTATTCTCCCAAATTGGCCCACTGACCTTCAGATACCCTCCATAATGAAGCCATACAGTTTTTACTATTCTTGACTTCAAGTGGTAAGACTAAAGGCAGGATAGAGACAGAGGAGGTTTGGATGAATTTTACTGTCGAACCTTTGAATAAAAGCACATCAAAAATAGGGAAAAAACACAAAGTGGAAGTGTTTTCAGGGAACAATAATGTGACAGACCAGCTATGGACGTGACAAGCTAACAGTAAGTGGCTGATAGCATATCTGTATCTGCGGCATTGCATGAATCGCACAATTAAAACACACAGTACCTGCATCTTTTGCATCCTGTGCTCATTTTAAGAGTGTCTCTCCTTTGCATGTTTTGGTTTCTGTCACTTGTGCAGCTGTTCCGTCACATTATTGCGTCCCCTAAAACACTTCTGCTGTGTGTTGTGTGATTTAGTTATTTTTTCTATTCAACTTCCATTGTGTATTGTTGGAGTTCCTTAGTGTTTTGTGTAACATTTCTCTATTTGCTGAAGTTACAGTGCATTTGACCTCTCAGGGCCACCGTAGCTTTTAGACATACCTATGATAAGCTGTATGTAAGCTTCTCAACCATTTACTGAGTCATTCTGACATTATCTTTGCCAAGTTTCTGTCTCACCAAACTTTCTGTGACACATACCCTTACTCGTACGATCGAATCATATTAAAAACTCTGACACAGTTAATATAAGTAAGTGTCATATTTGTCTCGGAGAACATATTTTCTTGGCATGAGCGGTGCATTTGCGAGCTGTCTTTATGCTCCCTCATGAGCTCTCATTACTTTGAAGGGACACCGGGGAATTCTTGAGCTATACCAAATATCTCCTTATTCCTCGCTGACTCTTTCAACTGTGGTAGGATCATGTCAGTGATTGCATGCATAAGAAGTATCTTCAGCTCTCCAGGGTATCAGAGTGATCCACTGGCTGAAATGAGAACTACTGTTGCATTAATGATTTGAGTAGCTCCCCTTTGATTGCACCTTTTTCCAGCTGCAGCAGGGGGCACTGTGATGTCACTGTTGGAGCTTGTAGAGGGTTATTACCGAACAGGGTCAGATTCCGCTGCAAGCTGGAACCCTCATACTATACACCGCCAAGTCACTCAGCATTAACTTTAAAAATCCTGCACTTTTAAAAGGGGCTTCTTCTGATTATATAATGGGTTGTATCCATTTGGCTGTGGAAATATTTAGATCGCATGCAGCGTCTTTCATTGGTTTTTCCATCACTGTTCCAAGTGCCTGTTAGCTCAGGCTGTTATCCTAAAAGGGAGTTAAATTAGGATTCAGTCAAGGACACTAGGAATATCACATTACGCTGGTGTTGAAGCACGCCTGCCTATTCAGACACACGTTGAAGACACGAGGTATTCAACAGTCTGCATCTGTAGATGTCCACAGATTCCTTTTGGAGCTGACCTCTTATCAAAGTAGTAGTAGCGCTCTACCCCTTGTCAGAAAGTTTGTCCTACAAATATACATACGACTGAAGTTGCAAAGTTAAGAACGTCTGCAATCCTACAAACTTGACTAAGCTTGTCTGGGATGCCGAGAGCAAACTCTGCACACACTGTTACTAAAGCCACGGAGTTACATGTGTAGTCCTCACGAATAGCTTAACAGGCATGAAGTAGAACCCGGACACGCTTCCTCTCTCCTGCCATCACGTTGATGTGGAAAGAGAGGGAAGACTGTCTCTCTCCTGAGGCAGATGGGGAAGGAGAACCCCATTTATTATCCTCTGTCCTCCTCCTCAAACTCAGACGGTTGCCATACACCATCCGTGAAATGGCTCCAAACGGTTTGCCTTGGTCTATTGGCAGTGCTGCTGTTATGCTTTACATTAGGCCCGGCCTCTAGGGCTCATAGAAGTTATAAAGAATGTGAGTCATCCTGCTTTCTAGCACTCACTCTGTGAAGTATCTAACAGCAGGAGGACACATGCACTCAAGCTTGATTTTAGCTGTAGTGTGTGTGCACATATGTCGCTTTTCATCCAGAAAAATCTATTCTATGGTCTAGGAAGCATATGTATGTTTGTGTGTGTTCATATATTGGTTGAACTGTCATATTTCTATCTTAAAAAGATAGCCAGGAGCCTGGCTGATCAGAAAGGCCTCTGCAGACTACTCTTCTTCTAATGTGTAAATCTTGTTCATTGACTTTTAGAAGACATGGATGGGAGCACAAATCACTTTTATCAGTCGCACGGATGCTTTGCACATCAGTTCTTCAACTCATCCCTTCTACTGTAAGACCGGTTTCTCCCTCACTCCGCCAGGAAATCTCTACACAGCGTACTTTAGAAACTTTCCCCACAACTACAGTACTTTAAAGCCCTAAGCCTTCCGTCTCTCCACTCCCACCATACACATCTTTGAAGCATTGCTCATTGGCAGTACTACACAGCTCCGAGAGCTTACGCAATGAAAGCCTAATGGGCCGGTGCTGGTTAACGTTCAGGCTTATGCTCCTGTTGATGAACTCGAGCAGCCATCACCGCTGTCTCTCATGCCAGCTAAAACCTGCATCGTGCTTACGAGGTTTAGAGATGAGGAGAGCACGTTGTCCATAGATAAAGGGCGCGAGAGTGAGAGAAGTTGGACTTGGGAGAAACCTGTTAGTAGCTCTTTAAATTTATGCTAGAAACTCTGGAATAATGAACTTTGGAGGGAAAAGGCGCATGGACATACACAGCAGATTTCAGAGGCAACGGATTTACCCTGTAAGGCACCTTCACGGTGTCAGTCAGGGTTACGTGTAGTCATTTAACCTCAACAGAAGCTGAGTCATGCACCTTAGCATCTTAATGCCACTCAGGGTGACTGAGACTGAGTGGCATCTAGATGTAAAACATTTGTAGAACATCTCTGTGCTGACATGAAAGCAATATTTTTTTTTTTTTAAAGCTGTCCCGATTAAGGGCAGTCATATAAATCCAACTTGACTCAAAGTACAGCTCTAGTCATGCTGTACGGACATCTACTTTAGTCTGATGCCAAGTGTGACATCTGTTCAGCCATAAAGATGACTTAATCTATATCGGCGATGGGGACATGTTTTGTGACTTATCTGGGACCGTTAAACCCAATGGGGCTTAAAATTATCCTGGTGATGTAATGGTTGTAGTCTATGTAGTAACCCATTGACTCATGTGTGTGTAGCCATACTTCAATGTGAGCATCCGTATGTGCTGAAATCAGTGGTATTGACAGTTGGTTTCCAGTAGGAAACCAGGGATGCTGAATTGGACTTTATAGCATATACTAGTCAAATAAGAGCATCCAAGGAAGGCCGTGTACTCATGGTAGTCCCTCTTTAAGTCCAGATGACAGGAAGGCCTTTATCACCAATCAGCCCACTGTCATCTTTTAAACAGCTGCTTTTAGTACTTCACATGATAAAGATGCTCAGTTCTCTAGATGACTCTTTTGTCCAAAATAAGAAGTTTTTTTTTTTGTCACCCAACGAAAGAAGCCAGGACCTACATATTCTTGAAGAGAAGCAGCGGTATTTTGCCCATGGCGGCTGGGTTTTTATTGCCCTCTGTGTGAAAGGCTTATTGGAGGGCTCTTTTGTATGAGGGTGAATTTTACAGCGGACTGCGTGTATCGGCGTAATCGTAAAACTAAGTAGAGGAGACCTGTCTTTTATGGTGTCAGCGGTGGCCTGGTTTACCCCTGAAATAGGATTGCTGCATGTGACTGGTACGCGCAGAAACCAGTTAAAGCTCTGTGGTGTGAGGTAATAGAGCAAGCCTCCTCTGGAAGTGACTATTCGGTGAGCCTGTTGAATAAAACATGGAGCTGCGGGGTTTGTTTTTGTCTCGCTGCAATGTGGTGTTTGAATGGCCTGTTAATTGTACATCACCACAACCATAAAGACCATTGCGCTCACCCGTGTGTCAGAACACAAGCCAGACTTTAGTTTGTGAATATTTGTTACTGACAGCATACAGGAAGGAGACTGGAGGTGAGTGGTAATGACTTCCTAAATACTTTGGAGTTTTATGCATGCAGTCCATGCATAAGCATACATGCAAGAGGATGGAGGGGATGACCGCACAGGGGCGTCAAAAAAAAAAAAAAAATTCAGGAGATGTTGTGACTGATGAAATCATATCATCAGGTCGTTGGTGAGCTACTTCATCAGACAGATATAGTCTGAACAGGCTAAACGGAATGCAGTCATTATCACCAGTATGATTTACTGGTGATGTTCCTGCTGACAAGTCAAAATGTCAGCGGTGTGCTGAATAAACTAGCTTTTACAGTAAATGTGCTCATCATGCCCCAGTGTCTTTCTTACCGTGCTGATGATAATGTGCAACGAGAGCACAATATCTAATGAAAAATCTTTGCAGATTTTTTAATGCGGGGAGAAAAAAAAAGCTTCTTGCCCTTTAAGAATGTTTGTTAGGAAGCATTGACTGTTTGTATTAAGCTCTAGTTAAGAGATACTGGCCTCAAATGTGCACTCTGATGTTACTCAGCCTTGGAAGATCACACCCGATGGTCTTCTCACTAGCCGTGGATTGCTGTCGGCTTATGAGGAACTTTCAGCTTAATGACTGTGTCTGAATTCGGATCAGAAGGTTGTGTGTTCAGTGGATTTTGGGATTTAGTCTTTTTCGTGTTATGACCATCCTTTTTTCAGTTTTGTTGTGCAATGGCTAACATAGAGTGTCTTTTTTGGGGGGTTTCCATGACAAAATAGAAATATGGTGGCACAGACAAGTATACCTCCAGGACTCTTATTTGGCAGACTTTAATTCTCAGCTGCTCTGCAGTTCAGCTCTGCATCAATGGGAAAGTATGCAAGACATGTGAAGAGAAAGTCCTGTGGGTAACTTACAGGTCACAGTCCTCCCTCTTTTTATTCATTCTCTCTTTTGTTTTCATCTGCACACCCACACACTGGAGCCTTTGGTACAAAGTGTCTGTTTCATCTTCCCATAAAATCAGTTTCTTTGTGTCTCTCAGGCAGATTATGTGCAGCAGTGTGTAGATGTCCAGAGGTCGTTGATGAGGTTATGGTCAGTGTATTAGCATGGAGCTGAATGGGGAATACTCCACACCTCATCTCTCTGCCCACACAGCCACTGATAGGAGGCTCATTATGCATCAAATGGTCGTAAATGGCCCGTCTTATCTGGATGAGCAGCTTCCCTCAGGCTCTGTGTAATCTGAGTGTGTGTGCGTGTGTGTTTACAGTAGTAGTATATGTGCTCAATGTATGCACTCTTCTTTGTGTCTTTCATACCTTGATTATTATTATTTTTTTGTTCTTCATGTTGTCATTGTACCTGTGTACCGTGGCCACAGTTTGTTTGCTTGCTTGCCAGCATAATTCATACATTTTTTTGTATTTACGCATGTTTGTGCACGCACAAGCAAACGCTTGTTTACCAGACAGCTTATGTACTTGCAGCCCTGCATATCTAACCTCCCCCCCCATCCCCCTTACCCACTCTGCCCTGCATTAGCTCATGCTACACTGATAGAGAGCTGTGATAACACACCCTATCACATCAAACAAGCAGAGAAGGGGGCTTGGAGGGAGAACTCCATCCTTCCTTCTACTCCTCACTCCCTCATCCTTCTTTTCCATCCATCCCCATGTTAAACCAATTAACAGTAATTACCAGGCCACCCCAAGCGCAGCTTCGTTCTGCTGGCTCCGCTGTTTTGTCCTCATCACCGCTCCCAACATGAAGGGAGGCTCCAAGATGTGTCTGGAAGCAGGTCATTACTGTTTATTAGCTAAGGGAGGCTGATTTCCCTTGATGGTCCCTGTAGGAGTGCGTTAAAGTTTGACTGTTTGGTCACACAGCTGAGTTTACACATCAGTTGAGTTTTGGGGTTTTATTCTCACTTAAAGCACAAGTGATTTCACAAGCTGCTGAGAACGCGCTCTCATTTGATACTGGCTGTGGAGTCTTTGCTCTTTTAGGTGGATTTTTGTTTAAAGAGTTTCTTTGGCAATGAAAACCTCATTGTGCCAAATTTGTAGAAACTGGTAGGTGCCAACAAGATGTTTTCTTAAAGGTGCAGTCTGTAATCTTTATAGGTTCTTTACGTCTTCCAACAAATTGATCCATTCCCATAAACATATAATTAATGTATTAAAAATGCACACGAGTAGGTTTGTGGTTTGTAGAACCTGCCACGTTCCCCCACCATATTTGAATATAGTGGCCGGGAAGGATATCTATGTTCTGATGAATATGTTTGCCACACATGTAGTACACCAAAGGCAGAGAAGAAAACAAGGTTTTCACCTGCTGTGGAGGAATTTTTTAAATGTGTGACCGCACCACCTGCACACTAGTTATACAGCTAGTTATAAGCTAACATTATGCCAATTTTAGGCTCAAGTATCCTAAAAATCACGTTCCCTCCAAAGACCAGTTTGATTACATTATCATATTGTATGCAAGTTATTCATTAGTTTATTCAGAGTCCAACAATGACAAAGAAGCAACACTGGTGAAAACACAGGCTAACAGCAGCTAACACATCTGCGGAAGCTAACAGCAGCCAAAAAGCAGTGCTTACCAACAGTTTACCATATGATCAACGACTCACTTCAGCGTCGGTCGGTCAGTAGTGAGCTTCTCTGACTCACCGACCAATATCAAACACCTTTTCACAAAGTTTCACATCCTCTTTGAGAGTAAAGGAAGGTAAATGCTTCTCACGCAGTTGACTGAGGCTTCCACTCTGTATGGAGACTGCAGGTTCAGTCTAAAGGGAATGTTTTTGATCTCTCTTGGCTGACTAAAACATTGTCATACAGCAGCCACCATAGCTAGGAATATGCACTTATACTGGGAGGGGGTAACCAAACAAATCAGACGACTGGAATCTGAAATTTACTGACATCTAGCAGTGAAAAAACTTTAGACGCTGTAACTTTAAGAAAATGTTGGATTAATGGGATAATAACTGTATGAGGCAATGATATGCCCTTTTCCATCTGTGTGAAGTGACCGACAGCACTAGGCTTTAACATAATGTGTACAATGATATAAAAATGCTGAACTCAGCACAGTGAGGTAATGACAAAACAAGCCAAATGCAGACATATTTGTTGGTGTTGGATTGACTTGCACTGTACAAGTAGTTTTTCATACAGCAGAAAAATGAATGGGAATTATTGGCTTCCTCTAAAGATTGCAAAATGAGCTCTGATATCATAATCTGTGCTGAAACTCTGCAGACTCGAGATTCCTCTGGACAAAACTAGCCTGTTGTGCTGTCTATAGAGCGTGCACGATGGTAAAACTGTAAGTTGAGAGATGTAAATTCTGTAACCGTGTCATGCTCAAAGCTGCGCTTATTATGCAGAGCTGATGAGGTAGAATTTACCTGTCACAAAATTAGGAACAATTTAATGTCATTTCATAGTGACACAAGTGGTTGGTAGTTAATATTCAAATGAGCCGGTCCACGGTGTGCGACACAATCATCCGGTCACATTACCCCAACAATGACACTCAATCAATCATGCTTAGCAATTTGCCTAACCAGTAATCACATATATGCTGATTCCTGAAGTTTACTTGAATACATATGAGTCTCTCCCCTCCTTTTTTTTTCTCCATGTGATTAATGGAAGCGGTTTCAGGTTGTGGCGGTGTTGAAATTGGAAGGCGACGAGGTTGCAGCCCTGTCACTTACACCGCTGTCACATCCTGTGATGAACTGGGGTGACTTCTTTTTATTTACTCAAATGATTATGAGCATACATATTCCCACACTACTCGCATAAACACACAGACGTGCCCCCACCCCCCTCCGGCTTCTGAGGGAGCATGATCTCATCATGTGAGAAATCCCCCACTTCTCCCGTGTGGGGTGGGCACCTCTTTCCTGAATTATTTAAGGCCCTTTTATATCGGGCGTCTTGATATTGGTGGATAATGCCCCCTTGCAATTATGTCACCTTCAATAATAGATGAGTTGGGGGTGGCGGGTGGGGGTATGGGGGGGGGGGGGTTGTTGGTGCCCATTCACCAATTTGGCGAGGACGGCTGGCATGGTAATACGATCCAGATGATGTTAGAGGGGAAAAGGTGCTTTTCACCTCGGCTTTATAAAGAGAATGAGGACTGTGTGTGTGTGTGTGTGTGTGTGTGTGTGTGTGTGTGTGTGTGTGTGTAGAAGTGCAGAGACAAGCATGTCCTGAGAGCCTTGAGCTTTGTAGATGTGTGTGTGCTCAAAAGATGGTAATTACAGCTTTCACCTGTCCATATAAAGAAAGCAGCACACATGCACACACACACACACAGACACATTCACCTGTCTGACCTCATGTCTGTTCATCTGTGTTGTGTGTCTGTGTGTGTGCATTCGATTGTGTAGCTCTAGATGTGTCTAGTTGGTATGCTCTTCTTTGTTTTTTTCCCAGGAAAATCCATCTGTCGACTAGTTGGTCAGCTTTTTCCTTCTACCCTTCTTTCCCCTCCCTCTTTTATGCACTCACACATGCGCACACACATGCACACACACAAACACAGTCAGTCTCAGGTTGAGCTGCAGGTGGCTCAGAGGTCTCATGGCTGCAGGGCTGGAGGGGAGCACTGACCTGTGAAAACCTTCAGCTTTAGACTGCTCACTCAAGTCTAGGGCTAATTCAATAAAGGCCATTGAGACAGAGTCTAGCAACATCTGTGTGCTCTCACGCATCATGGCGGCCTCACTCGGGAGTCACCGGGGCCACGATTTACGCTCAGTTACCGCTTCACTTAAGTTTTGGGCCAGGACAGGCGGACACTTAGTGACCTGCGGTGCCGCTGAGAGACATTTCATTTAGGGGTTAGCTTTAACCGAGCGCTGCAGTATTCCCTCTTTCTTCTGTTCACAATTTGACGTTGTTAGAACTTCAAAAAGGATTTTTACTTTTTTTCATAAACCTGTCAGTTACCTCTCTGATGAAAAATTAAAAGCTGTGAGGGCCATAAGATAAACTGGGACAAGTCAGAGGGCATGCCATTGTCAGCATCATGTCATTCTGGATGCGTTACTCCATTCAATTTTAAGTACTCACCTTCAGGTATGAAGTATTTAGGAATATTATTAAAACCCGACTTGGAGGATATTATGCTTTCAAATGTGGAACCTCTCCTCCTAAAGATAAAAACAAATCTGGATAAATGGGGTAAATTGAATCTTACACTATGGGGTAAAATTAATGTGATTAAAATGATGGTGGTCCCACAGTTCAATTATGTTTCCATGATGTTACCTGTACGGATTCCTTTGCACATATTTGGTCAAATTGAGAAGTTAATCAAAGATTTTTTGTGGAATAACAAGAAGCCGAGAGTGAATATAAAGAAAATGTGGGCCTCTAAAGACATTGGGGGAATGGCCCTCCCAAATGTGAAGTTGTATAATTTAGCTTTTGAATTGTCAAGACTGGCCAAATACTGGACAGGATCGGGCTCTGAGCTGAGCTGGATGAAGATCGAACAGGAACTAGCGAGCCCCTTCACACCTTTGGATGTTCTCTCGCAGGGCGCGGCAACTAATGGACAAGACTCTCATGATAACCCAGTGCTCAGGTATTCCAAAGCTGTCTGGGTGGAGGTGCACAAGTTGTGTGGAGCATCTCATCTAAGACAACCTTATGCCTCGCTATGGAACAATATTGCTGTAAGGATTGGGCGGAAAACTGTGTTCTGGAAGGAATGGCTTGTCAAAGGCATACGCAGGATAAGTGATCTTTACTCAGGGGGAGTGTTTATGTCATTTGCTGAAATAACCCGAAAATACAGTTTGACAAGAGAAAATAATTTTTGGAAATATTTACAAATAAGGGATTGTGTTACCAAAGGAAAATTTGCTCAAAGCTCGAATATGGTTGTGGAGTTTTTAGAATTGTCCAGTACAGCACATAGGGCGGCGGTTTTCTACAAACTGTTTAACAATCCAAAAAAAGAGAGATGTGAAAACTTGAGGGTTATATGGCAGAGGGATCTGGGTTGTGCAATTTCTAAAGAAGACTGGCGCAGAATTTTGTCATTCTCTGATAAATATATAAGAGAGGCCAGGGGTAAATTTACTCAGTATAAATTAATACACAGATGGTACTTCACTCCATCCAAACTTTATAGAATGGGAATTAGTCCCAGTAATGTATGCTGGAAATGTAGATCAGATCCAGGGACATTTATGCATGCTATTTGGGAATGTGGGAAAGTTTATCCCTTTTGGCAAAAAGTATTGGACAAAATAGGAAGGTGGATTGGTTTGATGATACCCCTGTCACCAAGACTGTGCTTATTAGGGGATCGGTCAGTATTACCTGGGGTTTCAAAATATGACTTTGTGGTTATAAAGGTGGGGGTGATCGCAGCGGCTCGAGTTATTCTCAGTGTATGGAAGGAACCGTCTCCTCCAGAATATAATAGGTGGAAAGAAACTATGCTGAAAATGGTGTCGTATGAAAAGCTCTTGGCTAGGATTAATGATGATAGGGAGGGTTTTGACGAATCGTGGGGACGTGTTTTTGGCTGAGATGGTTGGAACTTATTTGGTCAGGGCAATTATCTTTAGTCATGTTGTACGCTTGCTGCACTGTTTGTTTGTGTAGGCAGTCAGTAAGGGAATGACTTAAAGATTTGAGTTAACTGATTTGAGTTTTTTTTTAATTTTTTAAATTTTTTTTTATTATTATTATTATTATATTTTTTATATATATATTTTTTTCTGTTGTTGTTTGTTGTTTGTTTTGTTTGTTTTTGTGTTGTGAAATGTTAAAAACAAATAAAGACTTCAATTATAAAAAAAAAAGCTGTGAGGGCCCAGTGTGATGTCTTCAAAGTGTTTGTTCTCCCCAACGGTTCAGAACACAAGCCTCCTCGATTTCAAATCAAATAAAACAGAGAAACGCGGCGAGTGAAATGATTCATCTGTCATAAAAAATCAATGGTACTTCTTAAAATATCTATTTGAGGGGGGGATAATGGGGAAATATTAAAATTAAAATGATTGTGACCCTTAAAATCAAATTCAAATTCAAATTTTATTTGTCACGTACACAGTCATACACAGTACGATATGTAGTGAAATGCTTGGCTCATAAACATTCAGTTTTTACACAGAGCTCCACAGGAAGTGTACCCAAAGCATGGCGTTGCTCATCATCTTGCTTCCTGTATTAATTCTGTCATCTTTCTGAAGGCAGAAGAGATGGTGGGATGTCTTTGTCTGGGGATAGCTAAGATGTGTGCGGGGTGGGTGGGTGGGTTGGAGTGGAGAAAAAGAGGATGTGTGTATGTGTGTAGGAGGTGAAAAGGGTCGGGAGGAGGTATCAAGTTACCCCCCTCCCCCTTTGCCCCTTATGCTGGCTCCGGGTTTTATCAGTCCTCGGCACCTCCAAATTAAATTTGTTCTGAGATGGGGAGACTAGCGGGGGGCGGGTGGATGTTAGATGGAGGGAGGCCAGCCTGCTTTGCTTCATCAGAGCAGCAGGGGCCCCTGAAGAGCCGAGCTGGCTGCTGATGATGACAAGCCAGATGCAATCAGGGACTGGGCCAGGTTTTGAGCAGGCCTGTGTAAGGAAGAGGGGTGGGGGCGATAGAAGCATATCACAGAGATAAACACAGTGTAGCAGCCGCGAGGCCCTCAGGCCGAGCGCACACTTCCTGTCTGCTGTCTTAGAATTGATTCATCTCTCCTGTGCAAGCTGACCCATCAACGCAAGCATGTAGCAGTGTAGTTTCCTGACTCAGTGTGAACTGCAGCAGCTGTCAAAGGAGTGGATGGGCAGATGATGAAAGCCAAAGTATTCTCGCAGCGAACGCACAGTGAATGCTCTCAAGTCACAACTGACAGGCCTCCCTCAGCAGCCTTAGAGCTCCAAAACTGCAAGGTTTAAAGTCGTGGAAGCACGGAAGTAAAAGTATAAAACTAGGTGTGATTTACCAACAATAAACTGTGATGTGAATATGTGTTTATTTTTCTCATGAATTAATGTTTGCTTGTAATGTTGTTTTTTGAGATGAAACAAACAGTTTTAAGACATTAGCTGGAGATCTGCAAAGCTGCGATCTTTAGTCTTGGAAAAAAAGTCGACTGTGGAGTTAAATCAAAGAGGGAAGGAAAGATGAGATAGATCTACAAATTTTGCCTGAAAAACAAACTCTAAAAAATGTCTTGTGACTGACGTGAATTTATTAAAGTATCATTTATACGTATTGCAGTTATTTTCTTTTTCTTTAGAGAGGGAACTGCACTCCTACAGCGTCTGTTGACTGTTTCAAAGCTTTAGAAACACTAACCCATTACAAGGTAATCACATGTTTTTAAATCAGATCAAGTAAAGTAGTAAAACTTTCCTTTTTGATAAAGTTCATAGGTAGAGCTGAACCATTTGACCTGGAACCCTCCCTTAGTTACACTACAGAGTGTTTCTTCTTCACTCACCTCTTCTCACTCTCTCTGTATTTTATCATTTAATCATCAGTTATTATTAATCTCTGGCTCCCCTCCATATTTTTTGTCCCGTCTTCCTGTCCTCACGTCACAGCAGATACTTACCCCTCCATGAACCTGGTTCTGCTGGAGGTTTCTTCCTGTTAAAATGGTGTTTTTCCTTCCCACTGTCAGCAAAGTACTTGCTCGTAGGGGTTTGCCTGATTGCTGCTGATTTCTCTCTATTATTTTGGGTCTTTAGCTTAGAATATAAAACACCTCGATGCTATATATAGTAAAACTGAAAATTGTGTGAAGCTTAAGTACTTTCGTCAGGCTTATGAAGCAGCACGTTTATGCGCCTGTTCTCATCCGGTGGGAGGTGCTTTTTGAATTCTTAATGCATTCCTCAAGTGTTTAAAAATCATCATAAAAGGACAGACATCAGCCTACTGCTGACTTGCATCGCCACTCAGCTCAGTGTTGTCTGAGTCTGATAAACATGGTAATGCTCTTTTAGACCAGCGTGTTTGTATATCAGCCGAGGATTATTCACCATACATGCAGAGCAACATTACCTAAAACATCTACTTTTTAAAGAGGCTTCACAAGCTTCAGCGGGCTGCTGAGGAGATCTATTGTTTGTGGTCTTTTGGTAGCCGCTCGTCAGACAGTCGCTGTGCGGTTACCGTCAGCTTTGCTTGGCATTTTCTTTTGTTAGCTTTTTTTGTTTACTCGGACATCTTATTGAAAAGGTCGATTCCCCACTGGGCCCGCTGTGAAAAAATAACTCTCGCCGTTTGAACTGCGCATCTGACAGCTACAAGTGCCGTGGCTCCAATTCCTATTGTTGTACATAGTGTAAAAGCAGACAAGATGCTTTTGTGGGGTGTGAATCCTTCAGCATAAAGGTTACTCTTAATTGAGAAAGCATCTATGAGCCCTCTGACAGCTTCAAAGCAGTCTTCTGTTGAGACAAGAGGCTCTGGAAGCTGTTTTGAGATACGCACTCAGTTGGTAGAAAGGGGTATAATTAGCTGCTGTTATGCAAACACACAGGCGCACAGTACCAAACAACAAAAAAAAAAAAGGGTTTAAACTGCACACACAACAATGCAGACAGACGCTAACAAAGTGAAACACGTGCACACGTGTGAGGCCTGGCCTGGATGGCTGATAGACCCATTGATTCTCTCTCTCTCACTCTTTTTCACGCACACACACGCTGTCTATCTATAATGTGACAATGATTCTTTTCAGACCTCTTAATCGGCCTGACATTGACTAATTGAATTCATTAGCCGGCCGGCCACTGGCCGTTCATTGTGCTCCCAGTTATTTACAGGACATTTAAAAAGCAACAATACAGAGGAAATGTCAGGTTATAGCTGGAATGACATTATGTGAAAGCACAGAGTCTGCATCTACGTCTGTGTGTGTGTATGTGTTCAAATTAAAGTGCTACATTTTAAATACAGACATGTAGTGCTTAATAACCATGAATGATTTAGTGTGCAGCCTAAAAGGAGTGGAGGAAAGCCCCCATTTACCCCAGTCGACTGTGTTTTATGAGCAGAAGATGAAAAAGAAAATGAATCATAACCTACTTAGTGTTTAGCGTGTGTGTGTTTAAGTGGGTGTGCATGTCAGGTAGGGTTAACTAGCCTATGAGAGGAGAATAACTCTGGGGAGGATTTTTATTCCAAACCAAATACAATCCTACATCAAGTATGGTTTCAAAAGCAGTCCCCGAGGCCTACTTAAAAAAAATATCAACGCCCAGTATTCCAGCTTGAGGGAGTTCTGGGAATGGCTTTCCCTTCTACGTTCTGTAATTCCACAGACAGACTATTTGGACATGTCATGAAATATGCTTTTCTTTTCTCTGTTGTTAGTTTGCTGTGATTTATTCAATTTATTTTTAGCAGTGTAACATTTTGAACGGGGCGTTTGGGCCTGGCTGTGTAAAACTGCAACACGTATTCATTGTTTTATAATCTCACAACTTTAGTTGTACATACAGACCAACATTAGATTTAGCCAAAAGCGTGCAATTCAATCAAGGGGCAATGTTGCAGAAGTTTAATTACTTAGGTTTAATTACAGTGCTTTGATATTTTTATTCATTCGAATCCTGATGGGTTTATTGCTGAGCACACTTGCCCATCTGTGTATTCTGCCTGCCTCTGTCTCTCACTCCTCATAAACGCACAGTGTTCGGCAACGAGACCTGACCGTGTCACAGCCGTGTGCTTAATTTAGACTTCCCAGCGGTGGCGCTCTGTTCGGGGCTCGTCACGCTTCTTTGACAGGGCAGTGGTAAATGGGGCCCAGGTGTGTGAATGAGCTCTATCCACACTCTAGTAATGGTTTTTACTGCCAGTTACACACACACACCCACACCCACACAGAGTCCTGTGCAGCAAGCTGAAACCTTAGAAGACAGATAGAAAATGAACCTTCTGTTGAGCTAATTTCTTCGTATTTCCTTACATGTGTTTTAACCAGATTTACTTTGAGCGGACCACAGGAAGTGCTTTTGTGGGTCAGAGGGTCAAATGGTTAACACGCTTGATACGATCACTGCGGGATCGGGTTGGAGAGGGTCTTGTCTGGGATCTGGGTGCTGAGGAAATGTAAGACTAACAGAGGGAAACGAGGGCTGAGAAAGAAAAGGACTCTCCTGTTTCCATTAGTTCTAGATATCCGTTTGTTTAGTATCCAATTTTTCCATTTGGAAAAGAATTATTTTATTGTAAGTGAAAGGGATGAACATAAGTCGAGGATAACAAGGCATGTCCAAAGGCGCATACATGTAGTCAGGCCTAATTAATTTGCAGGAATGTGAATGGAGCTCAGGGCTGTGAAAGTGGCCTCTGAAGGGTTCAGCAGAAGACACGTGCATACAAAAGCTTTTAGAGGTAAAGGTGTTGTAACTGAATAACCCGTCGATGTGTAGGACATTTGCCTAAAGCAGTAATTTAGATGATGGACTCGGACAGTTGTAGCCATCTGTTATTAGGATTACAGGACAGTAGACACTTCAGTGCCTGGTAGGTACGACTGTGAAAATGATTATCACACAAAAGAGCCTTGTGCCACAGACAGAAAACAGCAGAGATGGTCAGAAAAAAAAGGCAGACATCTGTTCTTTCATAGGAAATAATTTCAGTGAGCCGTGATGCTGTTGTGGTATTATACTCTGGATGGATAGATGTTAAATTTACGGGTGGATTTCAACTTCCCAACGTAAGGCTTCTCATATGTCTTCAGTGGAAACATTTTTTCCTCAGTGGGTTTTAATATTTTCTTAACTTTGATGTCTCAGTCTGAGTTTCAGTTGTTTGGTAAGAATTTTATTTGTGGTGGGCTGTCATTGAAAACTATTTTTTACAAAAGAAGTCGGCGCTGTGAAAAGAGCCGGCCTTGACGTGATTTGAAAACGTAGCCTTCTTATCCGGAGGGGGACACACTCGCATTACGTCACAAGGACTTCACAAGAAGGTCTCCTTGTTGTGAATTTTAACTGAAAACCGCTCAGCATTGTTTGGATGACAAAAAAACAGAGGTTGCGGGTCTACATGGGAATGTCAGAGGGCCGGTTAAGCTTTTCATGCAATTAAAAAAAAAGTCTTAATATGTGCTTTATCAGCTGAAAACGTTATTTGTGGTGAAACTCAATATTTTTAAAGAAACACCAGCCGAAACATTGGAACTTTCAGTTATATTTTTTTTGCAAATGGATAAAAAAAGTCATAAAATTATATAATCAAGTGAAATAAATGTTATTGCCCTTGAAGGAAATATGTCTTGGGCACAGTGCTAGAGTCCATGATGAACACAGAAAGAAATATTGTAAAAACACTTTATGTAAAACCATAAATTGAAAATAAGCCCTTCTCTTCACCATAGCTAAAAAAATTCTGTTTTCACAGTGTAGCCCTAAACTTTACTAGGTATCAGGTGTGGTGGTTAACACATTCGCTTGGCAAACTAAAGGTCGCTGGGTTGATTCCAGCTGGAGACACAAATCACCTTTGGGGTTGCATCAGAAAGGGCAAAACAAACCCCTGCCAAATGAAACATGCAGCGTTACCTGCTGTGGTGACGCTTTACGGCAAGAGAGAAGTGAAAGTGAGAATGCAAATGACTTCGCGGCATTAAACAGTCTTAAATGTGTCAGCTACCTGGGACAAAGTCTGTGTGATGTCTGATTTTACCAGTATAGCACAGTTAACAGTCAGTTGCCTGACTGCCAGGTGTTGTCCTCTTTCTGCATGTTTAGTTAAGAACTGGTGTGAAAGGTGTGAACTCAATGTGCTGTAAGGTCAAAAACTCGACAGTAATACAGAGAAAGACCCAACAATCAGACGGCCTCTTGTGAGCAAGCACTTGGCAACAGTGGGAAGGAAAAATTCCCTTTTCAACAGGAAGAAACCTCCATCAGGACCAGGCTCAGGGAGGTGCATCCATCTGCCACGACTGGTAGGGGTGAGGGGAGGGAGACAGGGCACTGTGGAAGAGAGACAGAGTTGATTAATACCTGTATAAACACGTAGAAAGTGAAGAGATGCGAGTGAAGATGAAATGCTCAGTGCATCATGGGAAGTCCCCAGCAGCCTAGGGCTATTGCAGCGTAACTAACTCCAAAGAAACACCCCACTTAACCGCACAAACCCTAATTTCACCAGGCCATTCATCTTCTAAACTAATGATGAGAAAATGGATTGAGTGCATGAAGGAAAACGAGTCGGGAGAATTGTCTTGCTGTGAGGCAACAAGGCTAACCACTACCCCCGAGTGCTGCCCAAGTCCTGATCAAGCTGCAATAAGTCAAAGAAATCAGAATATAATGTTTCCGTCACATACAAACAAGTACATAGCATTTTGTTTTAATATAGCCTATTTTTCAAAAAATATTTGGCAAGAGCCTCACTACTTTATGGTGCTTGGGTTTGAGTTGTTTTTGTTTTCATGCCTTCCTTTTCCTTTCCTCAGTCAGTCTCCTTCCTTCCAGTCAGACCCCCGTTTTCCATCATCCTCTAAAATTTGTTGTTCTGGGCAAGAAACTGTGAACTCTGCTTTCCCTCCTCTCTCCTTCCCCTCTCTCGTCTCATTTGTGTTTTCTTTCCATCGTTTCTCTTTTCATCTTGCATAAGTCCTACAGTGGTTTTCTCATCATCATGCTGTAGGACAGAAGAACATGTCTGTGGTCTGCTAGTCCATAAACCCTTACATTTGCAGGGCCAACTTCCATTTTTGGCTGCTTCTGGATACTTGTTTTTTTTTTTTTTGCACACGTGCACAGGACATTATGATGTGTTAGATACATTCACCAGCTGCTGAACTATTACATCCTGCTGCTGTGTGTACAAAGAGGTTAAATGAGGCCTTTGAGATTTGAGCCATGGCTATTGATGGTTATTTGATTGCCACAATAAGCTCCCGATATTGCTTGAAGGCAGAAGATGAATTGGTATTTATAAAATGAGGAATGATACAGTTTCACTTAGATGCAGGCACACAGAAGCATTCCTCGTAAACACCGTGGCCTTTCACTATGTCCTAATGCAAAATACCACATCACAGGTGAACGGTCCATTCCAGCTGTAACCTTTCCGTCTCTAACAAATAGCTGGTAGCTGGAGGAGAGCTCATATAAATACCAATTAGATGACCCAGTTGTCTTACTGCCAGCTTCGCGATGGCACCCTGGCTAAGAAAATCGAGTCCTGAGTGGCATTCATCAGCATCCATTGTCATTCTTTCTTCCGACTCTCTCAGTAGAGGTAATTGACTGGAGAATAATGCCAGACGATCAGTCCACCTATGGAGAGATGAGCTCTAGATTGATTAGCTCTATGGCAGCGCGGTGAGCCGCGGAGTAACTGAGATATTGTTATTCTCCGGTATGAAACGGCTCTAATGGAGCTGGACAAGGACTGATGATCAGAGGGGATGGAATGGAATAAGAAAAGCGCTTGAAATATTACAGCGACTCGTTTATTTAAGAGGCGCACTCTGCACAATGGAAAGGTTGAACTTCTTAGTGTTGCTCATCATATTTAGGGAGCAGGAAAGCAATAACTGGGGTTATTAGACTGACAGTCTGCCTGGGTGCATTCTTATTGCTGATGGCAGTTTGGTGAGACTATGAAGTAAATGTTAAAGCTGCACCAGACAGTTTTGCAGACACTGACCTGGCAGCTGGGAAAACAGTTTAAAACAGTTTGCTAAACTTTGTTATTCAAGTTCTGTGTGTGATTTAAAGAGCAATGAGTTTTCCTTCTTTAGACAGTAATACCCCATACCTGTTTAGACTGCCTGTCCTGTCTTCTCTGTAATATTGTAGCATCTTTACCTTACAATGTATGCAGCTGTTTTTGTGATGTGGTGCTATATAAATAAAACTGAACTGAACTGAAATCTCCAGAAAAATCTGGAGAAGCACCAAAGTCGTGCTCACTTTACTGACTGGATGAGCAGCGTTTGCAGTGCATGACCACCCGCCCCACCTTGCCCTCTCATTTTTCAATCGGTGACACTGGCAACACCTGGGCTCAGTGTGCTCTATATAAGACCTCAGACCTCAGGTGTGGGGTGCTCTCCTATCTGAGACGCCATTCTTGCATTAGTGTCTGTGTCAAACAATATTATTTACACTTTTTCTTTTTTTCGCTCATGCACTCACCTACACCACTGATTCTACTGACTACACATGACATGGCTGCTTTTTTCTCATTTTAAATAAACAATTCCTCTTAATTGGGATTTTGTGTGTACATCTGTTTTGTCACGCCACATGTGGCCTGGTTTGTGACAACTGTTCAAAGCAGACTATGTGTACCGCATGTAAATGAAAGCTGCTGGGTATGATTGCTGTAACCAAGGGCTCAGTTTGTCCTCGTCATATGCATTGTACTTTTAAACTGCGTTGATTATACACAGATTCCTAATAGGTGCTTCATTTTTCCATCCCTAAATTTGGCTGTCATACATATTGCAGTGTGGATCCGTATGCATGCAAATGGATTGTGAGAGTCTTTTTGTCTTGTAATGTTTCACACGGCAGACATACGCTCTCAAACTGCAGGATGACACTTATTCTTGCTGCCTGTGAACAGATTTGGAGTATTGCTGGGTTGGTTTTGGACTTGTGTGCGTCCACACGAGCAAGCAGCCAAGAAGAACTAAAGAAATGTAGCTAGAGCGCTCACGCTGTATTTCAGAAATAACTCTGAAATGCATTATTTTGTTCATATGTATTACAGGGAGACGGGGACAGAGGCAAAATTCAAAGTGAGAATGCAAGTTGTTGGGTTTTTTTTTTTTGTGTGGTTTGATGAAAGTGACAGTGACACTGGGCTAGTCAAACACACACAGTCGCTGCCACACGCAGCCTGACCAATAATAGAGGCCAATGAAATCTGCTCATAGGGAGCAAGGGACCCGATTGTCGACGCGGTAACTGAGCCGAAACAGTCTCATTCTGCTGCTGTCATACACAGAAAATGGGCTGACTACAGTCACAGTTAGGCCTCGCGAGGTGGCTGCCACTTCTCTGCTCCAGCTGTGGCGCCTTTGACATCATGGATGAGAATTTATGCCTCTCCGCCGCGATGCCCGAAAATATGTGACATGCAATTTCACCTGGAATGAACGCAAACTGTGTTTTTATAGAGTTGTACTTTTCCCGAGCACCCTTAAAGTCAAACCCGCGTTAGGCAGGAAAGGGGGAGGAGCCCAGACTGCGTCCACCTCATCGACGGAGGATGATATTTTTCATCGTCTTCCTTTGTTTCCACCCTGTAATCAGATTGTCCTGTAATGAGGCTGCAGGGGGAAGAGGAGAACAATTATGTGTTCAAAATGAGCTCAGCTCCTCTGCGGAAAGCGTCCCCCCCCCCCCCCCCCCCTTTACGTGGCTGTGGGAGATGCTGCTTGGAAATAGCTCAGATTGCTCCCCACAGGGTTTTAACACAGCTCTCTGCTGATTGCTCTGTGTGATTGCAGACTGAATCCGGACATGCACGTGACTTTGTGTCATCTTGTCAAGCAATGCTCAAAAAAATAAAAAAGCAACGGCCTGCCGAACTCAGAAACCACCTTTGTTTGGAAAGCACTGTCAGCCTTATAGATCCGGGCTTCAAGCAGGTCATCCGTCTCTCCTACTCGCATCATAATAAATATCAAACCCATTATCCTGAATGATACAGTGTGCCAGAGCACCTCATTCATCCCCTTTTCACAGGGGTCTCTCATGTCATTGACTGTGGTGTTTTGAAGATGAGCTACCGTAGCCTTGTCAAATGTCATCATCCAGCTCATCGCCCAGTCAGAAGAGCCATGTTTTGTCCTTCAGTACGCGTCTAAAAGGATTTGAAAGTGGTAAATGTGAACAGTTTTGCAATCAGATTGACAGCAGCACTGTACTTAGTGCCTCACTTATAACGTGCCATATGTCTTTCTATCGAACCGTTACTGTATGTTTACATGTGATGATGTGATGATGGGCCCACTTTATCACCTAACTGTATTTGAGATCATTGGAGAATGAATGAAGGGGAAATAAAAGTTAAACTTCATTTTACTGACTGAATTAAAAAGGCAGCCTGGTACAATGCTTCATGGTTGCTCCCCCCACCCCCAAAATCTCCTCCTGCTCCTTCTCTGCCATCTAGCTGTGTGTCTTGAGGGGTTTGGAGAGCCGGGGAAAACCCTCTTTTCTGGAACCTTATCTATCGTGCAGCTTGCCGTCATGCAGAAACACCCCACAAATGCCCCGAGACACGAAGAAATTAGCATAATTTCCAATTTTCTATGCATATTTTTTTCAACTTTTCATCTTCTACTTCTACTCTATTTCCAATTTCAATCCATCTGTCTCTTTTTTTTAGTTTTCTACACCTATCTATCTTTTAATACTGTACGTTACTTGGCATGTTTAGCTAAACCCTTCATTAGACATGTGGGCTGCTTGGTTTTCTCTGCTGAACTCGAAGTCTCCCCCTCCATCAGCATCTCTCCTGCTTTTCCTCTGGTCTTGGTCCCTGTTTCTCTGGGTCTCATCTGTATTCGTAGTTCCATCACATTGCGGTTTTTACTCTTCTCCTTTCCTCTCCACTTCTCCTGTCTCCTCTTCTCTCTCTTGTCTCCTCTCTTCACCCCTCCCAGTAAGAGATGCTGGGTTGCCTGGATACTTATTTTCTCCTCTCCAGGAGTAGGGTGGGCTGAGGGGGGGGGGGGGGGGGGCGATGGAGAGGGGGATGGATGGAGACTGGAAGCGAAGGAGGAGGCCAGCAACAATCACCACAGGGGCACTGAAGGGAGACGGCTGTAGGAGAAATGGGGAGAAAAAGGAAACGGAGCAGGATGGTGGCTGTCACTCCATTTTTTTTTTCGTTTGTGTTTGGTTTGTTTTAGTGCCGCCATATTTAACCCAGGAAAGAAAGGAAATGGATGTTTTCTCTCAAAACTGTATATTTAGTAGTAAATAGATAATATCATCTCTGTGTTTGTTCGAATTATTGATTCCTTTCTCTCATTATTAAGGGAATAGAACTTTATCCACAGGTGAATCTACAGTCACCACACACACACACACACACACACACACACCTGTCTCGCTGCAGATCTTTGCATTGTGGCCCTGCCTCACCCGCCACCCCTCCACCCTTCATTTCTTCCTCCATAATAACCCATGCCAGCCTCTGTTTCCAAGACAACCACTCCATCAGCCTCTCATGGCTTTGCTGCCAATAGTATTGCTGATGATTTGTGTGTGTTTGTGTGTGTGTGCCTGATAAGTACTGCAGTACTGTATGTGAGCTATTGAAGATCAAGAGTCAGTCAAGATTGAAAATTGATTTCTGATGTACTGTTTCGAGGTTTGCTCTATACGCAGGTGCATCCAGGGATGTATAAACTCATTAAAACTTTCTAGGCAGATATACAGCTTAGCACTTTGCAGTGACTTAACTTGTAGCAGAGCTGGCTAAATGACATTTTTTCTTGTTATCTGATAGTAGTGGTGTATTTGGTGGGGTCGGGGAGTGTAGTCACTGTTTTGTTTACCACAAGCTCAACGAGTGAATCCTGTTTCACATGAGCTGGATTTTTTTCTTGTTTTTTGTTTGTTTTGTTTTTTGGCTAGTTGTATTGTATGCACTACACACTCAAACCTCGTATTAACCTTTCTTTGTCTCTGTCTGTTTCTCCTGTGCCGTGCCGCTGCTGCCACCTGCCATGCCTGTGTGTTTCTGATCCACCAGGTAAGTTATTTCATGCTCCTCGGTCTCACAAACTGCTCTCATCACCATGTTCAAACCAGCTGGCCACGAATGACCCCCCCTCCACACGCACACGCACGCACACACGCACACACACACACACACACACACACACACACACACACACACACACACACACACACACTGCACTCACCTTGATCAGTTTCATCCCCCATTTTCTTCTCCATCTTCTCCTTCTCTCCTCGCTGATTCTCACCCTACTGATAGCGTTTCGTACCTTTTCTCCTCGTGGGTGTCTTTTATTATTATGGGGTGTTTGTTCATCCCCCCCCCCCCCCCCCCCCCCCACACACACACACACACACACACACACACACCTCCTTTTCACAATGAAGAGCCCTGTGTGGTGTTAGACGGTGGGTTTGATGAATGGGATGTTGGTGCTAGATCCAGATGAAGGCAGGGCTTGTCTAATAGCATTCCACAAAGTCAGAGATCCCAGTAGGGTGATCGGAAAAGTAGCCTTCCAAAGTAAGGTGGGCTCAGTGAAGAAAGAGGGAGAGAGAGATGTGATGTGCAATAAATGTAAATGTAAAGTAGATGTGACTTAGTAGCAGTTTAATAATACAGTGATTAAAAATGACTGATCTTTAGAGTAGGCAGAAGCAGACTGATGCAGTGTGGTACTGTGTGAAGCAACAAAGCACATACAGAAACATCTCCGGATGTATTTTGTTAATATCTGAACTGTCATTCTGGGAAAAATCACAGATGCTGCTAATATTAAGTTGTCTTTATCGCAATTAAGTGTTTTATATAAAGACTGGTACCAACATACCACATGGATGTGTTTATTTCCCCATGATTAATGTTATTTTTACACCTGCACGTTTCCCCACCTGTTCAGATCAGCCTTTCCATGGTTTGTTGATTATAATCACAGCAGTTTAGTGTTACCGCTTATCAACTGCTTTGCTGAATGACAGTTCAACTTGTAAAGTATAAAGTATAGTATAGGAAATACTTTTACAATATTTGTTAACTTGTGCACCTCAGAAAGGCTCTTTTCTTTGTTTTTTTTAGTATCTATTACAGCTTTTATATGTTTTTGTGATTAAATACACAAAGATTCTTCTCAGTTGAATAATTTTCCTCTTCGAAATATTTTAGAATTATAGTCAAGCTTGTAATTTGGCTTGTGTTTAGCCTAATCTTAATAAACTCACTAAATGGTGGAGAAACCATAGATACTCAAAACAGATATTCGTGTATTTAATACGATTTTCAAAACTAAGTAAGCTATGCTTCTGTTGTGTAAAGACTGTGATGATTTTAAAGCACTGAAACCAGACTGTGACCACGTAGTAATAAAATTATTAATATGGGAAACAATCATGGGATACATGGAGATTTTAGCTACATGAACAGACATATTATTCCATATGTCTTTGAATGAGTCAATTTGACTGCAATTTATCAAAGAAAGTTATCATTTACTCATTTTCAAACAACAATATAAGTTAAAATATTCTCTTAAATAGCTGCCTCGGTTGCTGCTGCTGTATTTGCAAACTACAACTCTGGAGTATTATTAGTTAGAATTACATTATAAGGTTTTGCACATAATATCTCACATAACACGGTTATATAGGCTAAGATGCATGATGACAGGGACTTTCTGTTCACTTACCACCCACAGTGGAAAAAGCCTAGTTTATGACTTCTTAATTACCTGAAGAAGATGACAATGAAGCTAAAAGCTTCATCGTCATCATCACCTTCGACAGGTTTAACTTCTTGTTGTTTTTGGAAAGCCATGCTAACGTTAGCTGCTGGTCCTTCAGTGAATTTGGTGTTTAGTCTGTCAGTCAATTAACATCTAAATACGTTTCTTTTTCTAGTGAATATAGTGCACTTATTATTAATTAATTGTTAATTAATTATTTCACATGAGGAAAAAATGAGAAAAAATATTTAAGAAGAAGGTTAAAGGAGGCTAAACTAGTGTAGAAATTCTTATCTTACTTTCAGCCCAGATCAACATCTCGTTTTACAGTGGTGTTCCTTTTGTAATCTCTGTGCTGTAATTATATGAAGAACAGGATAAAACCAGTGAATAGAAAGAAGCAAAATTATTGTCGTGTGTTGAAAATATCATCAGCACATCAGGTACGTGCCATCAGGTTAGAACAGAGTGAGTTCAGTAAACAATGAGATTCTTTCTTCTTCTTTTTTTGTAACACACTTTATGAAAGCATCAGTGTCTTTGTTTCATCTTGGTTTATGTCGCAGTCCCTGTTTTCATCTTTCTATTATGCAGCTGTTTCGCCCTTGCTTATTCCCTTTCCTCGGCTTGTCAGCTGCTATATAACAAACACTGTTTTAATGCTCGGCATCTATTTAACTTTTTATAACCCTTTTTATCACATGTGCAAGTTTACTTTTTGCAGACTGTCCCAGAATTGTAGTTCACAAGAGGCCAAGAGGCTCTCAAAAACATTCCAGAAATGTCCAAAAAAGGCCTCGAAATGAACTGTTGGTTTATTTTGGGGGCTTTAAAAAGTACCTGCTGTGAGCAGTTCCTTACGAGGAAAGTCTCTTCCTACCATTTAGCCCCAATCATTGCCACTTTCTCTAAATGGATTAATGCACTTTATACTACCAAGATCATCTTTAAAAGCACCACTAGTTAATAACAATGTGAGCATGCCATTTGTAACACCGCGTAAGTCATAAAGGAGAGGAAGAATTCAAACTAGTTCTTTTGAAATAATGAAAAGGCAGCCGAGGCACACGGCTATCCTACCCTGGTTAGGATTTCTGGGGCCCCACCATGGAGCCGGACCTGAAGGGTGCTTGCTGGAGAGCACCTAGTGGCTGGGTCTTAGGCTATTGGGTCTGGCTGGGTACAATCCAAAAGCACTATGTAAGCCTGCCCTCCTGTGGACCCATCACTCACAGGAGGGGCTGTAGGTGCTCTGTGAATCGGGTAGCGGTCAGGTCAGTGGCCTTGGCAGTCCTATCCTTGCCTGATAATCTAGCTTTAGGTACGTGGAATGTGACCTCTCTGATGGGGAAGGAGCCTGACCTAGAGCAAAGGTGTCAACTGATCATCACCTGGTGGGGAGTTGGATCAGGTAAAGAATGCTAGACAGACCCGGAGTTCACAAATATCTAATAATGGTGCGCCGGGAATGTCTTGGTTGGGGCCCTGGTCCATGCAATCTTCCACTCTCATTTCCTGCAGAAATTGGACAGCATGTTCCACGTACCATGGACCATGTTCCACACCTACATTGTTGAAACGGCTTTGCAGAGCTGTGGTGGTAACCCCCGACCCAGATGGTGTCGTCCTATTGAGTCGTATTGAGCTTGGTTGGCTTCTTAGATCAGGCAAACAGATGGCAGACCAAGTGGGTGTGGCTTTGGGAAAAACTTGGGTGTGGTACCATGGAGCAAGACGTTCAGTTGGCCCTTAGAATCTATAATTATTGGTTCATATGGACTGGTGTCAGCAGGTGTGCTGGCAGCTGCAATCTCAAGTGCTACTTGCCTCACATGCCTTTGTGGCATCCATACTGTCATGTGATAGTTAGCAATCTTTTTTATTACAAATTTTATTATTTCAATTAATTAATTTTTATCCTGATCATGTTCAACACTACCAGTTGTTGGAAAGTGAGATCCAGTAACAATACATCTGTATTAAATTTAGGTAGTTCGAATCAACTAGTTTAAGGTTACACTGCTTGTGTTCACCTTTTTTGCTAGTACACACATATAGCCTCTTTGTGCACCTCTCATCCTCCAACTCATTTTCCTCTAATTGATGGATGCTACTCATCCAGCCTCTCTGGCAGCTTTTAAGAAGCTTTTAATAGGAGCTCAGAGGGCAACCAGTGCCATCTTTCTTCCCCTTTCTCCTCCTTCAAACTAGCAGCCTTCAATGGGTCTCTTGAAGACTGTTCTATGTGTGTCTATTTGAGAGAAGAAGAGCGAGAGATGACCAACTGTGAAGTGTGCTAATAGGCTCGCCCGGCCTGGTGTCGTCGTTTTATTCGGTCCCCGCTTCCATCTCCTTCTTGCCGCCCTCGTACCCAATGGGGGTTCGAAAAGCCTCCTTAAAGAAAAATAACACTCGGACAACATTAGCTGCAAAAAGAGAGAAACAACTTTGGATCAAAGTTTTTCTTCCTATTTGTTCTTTTGTTATTAATTTCAGTTTGTTTTTGCCTAGTCGACTCATATGTGAAAGCGTATCCCTGTCTGTAGCTATTATATGAACTGCTTCTTAGTACTGCTTGGTTTGAAGTAATTTTACCAGTGTGGAAAACTACTTTTTTACCACTACTTAGGTAGCACACTACAAAGGAAACAAGCACAGCACAAAGGAAGAACAGGAGTGATGGAAGCTTTTTGTTTTTTATACCAACACTGTTAGCTGCGCTTTGTCTGTCACCACCAGTTAATTGTGTAGAGTGTGGGATGCGCTTTGTTTGGAGAAGCCAGAGCCCTTCACTGAGCTGATCAAAAGAGGCAGAACCAATAGAGATGAAGAGCTTCAGGTGGGGAGGAAAGACGAGGGGGTATCTCTGTCTCGCTCTTTCTGGCAGTCATGACTTAATGATCAGACGTTATAGTTTTCCATTCAGCTGTGCTCCTTTCATTATCTTTATTGGCACAATGGCCAATCAGAAACCACATTACCAAGGCAATTCATTCACAACTAAAAATCTATGTAACCACATTTCCAGTTAACACTCTTTATGCTGAAATAATAGACTGTTTGGCTTTGACTCACATTCTTAAATCCCAATATATGGACAAATATCTACCAATTAATTTAAAAAAAGAAAGGTGCAGCACTCCTCCCAACATCTTTGTCTTTATTATCCTCTCTCTGTCTTTATCTACTATTCCCATGCCCCCTCTCTGACACTACCAGCCCCCACCACCACTCAATATTACAGCACTAATACTGCCACTTCATGTGCAAATATTTGAGTCTGCCGTCAAATCCCTAATCACACCGATCAATCTCCCAGATATTACCCTACAACTGAAGGCCTTTGGACAACTGCATTGATTTTTTGCCATTTTCCTCGACGCTTTCCTTCCCCACGGAAATATCAAATCAAAGCTTTTTTTAAATATTTTGTAAATATTCTCTTCATCCAAGCTCGGCGTGACAAGGAAGGCTTGTCTCATAAAGCTGTCGAAATTGGATTTCTATCACAAAACAATAACTAGCAGCGTTTTCTGTTCGCTTCAAAGCGTTTTATGGATTCCTGCTTTCCCTCGATGTTGCTTTGGCCTTTTCACATGCAAATGGCATTAAAACACCAAGAATTCAGAGCACCTTCTAATTGTGCCCTTAAAGTGCACCAAAATAACAAGGTCCGAAATGTTTAAGGGTGGAAAACAAGAAAATCTCTGTAGCCTGCATATTATCTGGCTAATTAGGCAGAGCCAGACATTCGGAATGCATAGCTAATGAGCGCCTTCTCCATCTCTGCTGGGATCACCCAGCACGTCTAATGGTCACATAAATTCTCATTTATAGGTCATAATCTGTCACTTACGTACATGGGTTCCCCCAATTAGAGATATGGGCCCTTCATACTGATGCCTCTCAAGGGGATTCACAGGTCTGGTACACTGGCACTCACAGAGGCCCATTAGTGACAAACTCTGACCTGGCGTCCCAGCTGACCCCAGAGGACTGTGGAGAACCTGGCTCCTAAATGGCGCTGCTACTGGGGAATGGTTCCAGGTGCTTGTCGTGAGTATCCTGTGTGTCTCCGTTGCTATGTCTGTCGGCTGAAATGTCAAGGGACTGGCGGGAAACCTCCACTGAGTGTTTGACAGTAGACAAGGGGCCGAGAATAGCAGGAGCTTGGTTCAGCTATGTGTCTTGTGCAGCCATTTGCCATTCTTCTGTTGCCATTTTGCCGGACAATTACTATTCTATTATCAGCTGCCAAAATATTTATTTGAAGCATGTGGACCGCATTCGAATTGTAAATGGATCATGAACCTGGACTGCTTTCTGTTTCACTCTAATTAGAAGAAAAGAATGTGAATTGCCAATGAAAGAGGACATTTTACTCCATCTCAGTGGAATAACCTAAAGGCCAAACACTCACTTTCCTCTGACCCCTGCAGCGCTGTGTGAGTTTGGCCCTGTATGGAGAAATTTCAGGGATCCAGTTAAATGGTGCCATCCCAGAAAGGGGAATGAATTTCAATTAACTACTCAAAAAAACCCCACACTCTGTTAGGGAGAAAAAACCCGGGTTAAACCGAAGCTGCACAATGGCATCGCCCTTATTTGTATGCATGTTTTTGTCTTTAACACATTAGTTTTATTTATAGGAATAACTTAATATTTAAAATTAAGATAATGATGATGGTCGGAAAACCTCCATGCTAGTTAGGCTATGAATAGCTAAATTGGTGTGTTGTAGCATGCTTGTAGTGTGCGCTATTGAAGACAGCATTAAGGTGTTCTATGCATTGCATTTGATCATTAGTTATCAGTCTTTCTCTTCCACAGTTTGTAATGTGTCCTGTCTCCCTCCCCTCATTCCCAACCGGGCGCAGGTTTCTTCCTGTTGAAAGGGAGTTTTTCTTTCCCACTGTCACCAAGTGCTTGCTCATAGGGGGTATTATTGTAGGGTCTTTGCTTTTTGCAGTATACAGAGCCTTGAGTGAACCGTTGTTGTGATTTGGCGCTATATAAATAAAATTGAATTGTTTTGTGTCATATACAACAAAACCTGCACCCCGTAACTCTATATTTCATATTAGTTATATTTACAGTCACATTTGAAGTTGCCACAATTTTCTGCACAGTGTGCAATGAAATGTGAGGGGAGAAAGAAGCAGCATGTACAGTGAGTGCCAGTGTCAGATAAGTCAGGTTACTTTTAAAGAAAAAGAAGGTCAAACTAAGTTGTGAAAGTTGAACTCCCCACACTGTGACCTCCAGATGAACCTGACTGTGTAGCCTCTGTTGAACCAATTCAAAGTTAGCAGGGGGTACATCGCTGTAGTTGGTTTCCCTTTCTATTAATCTCTCTTCTTAGAAAACAATCTCAAAGAGTCCAAGCACTGTTTTATTGAAAGGGAATGCAAAAAGGGCATCACACTACTGTCATCTCTGTCAAATGGTCAGTGCATGTAGTTTACTCTGACAAGGAAGCGTGTCTGCACCACAGAAAAATAGAAAAAAAAGGTTAAAAAAAAGTAGGCCAGGCAGCTAGTTCATAACCCCTGCTTGTTATTAATGTAGACGGCAAGTTCTATTGTGCTCTAATCGCGTATTTAAAGTGAAAAAGCAACATTTTCACAGAGTGGCTCTTTAATTTTTTTTTTAAATCTTTGCTTGCAGGAGAATGCAATGTGAGTGCAACAGTCCAAGCTTTGTTGTCGGTCAGCCAGCTGTGTTGCAACCCAAGACCTCAAAGTCAATCCAGAAAGCCAGTCGGGCCAAAGTCAATATGTGGGTGTTTAGTAAATTGCTTCATGTAAAGAGCTCTCTAGAGATGCTCTTCAGGGTTTCTTTTACCACAAGAAGAGAGGAGACGCTGGTGTTTTGGTTCCCCTCTAAATCTGTGGGAAAATCTCAGAGTAGATTATTCAATACCTCCCTAAGATGCAAGGCATGTACACTGTAGCTACTTATTGGAAAGCCAAAGCTTTGAAGGCCAAGGGTCTATGTGACTAGTGCTGTCAATTTTATGAGCCTAAAAGGGCACAGTATAAAGATGGATAACACAATTGGCTCTAACAGCTTGAAAATAAAAGTGGAATAGGCAATATGAGAAGCTAGAGTTAGGGCTTTGGTTTGCAAACAGGGTAAGTAACAGCTTGCATAAATTCAATTCTTTACTGGTCCCGTGTCATTCATTGACAGATCAAACCTGGCAGTTGAATTACCTCACCTCTCTGCCACAGTTTGTTTATTCACTGAACTGAAATGGTCACCGGGGCTTTTGACGTGGCCCCGACTTTGCAATATCAGCTAAAGAATGAATGTCAACCAGAATATCATATCAGTCTTCACTGTTTAGTGGTTAGCACTGAGTAATGCATGTTAAGTAATGAGCTGCCCAAATGGGTCATTGGACAGTCAGTCAATCAATTAGTTGATCAATAGCCCTCATTAGCCCATCATATAGTTAAGCTGTATATTTGGGCCTCTGTTTGGAATGAATAATTTAAAGCCTGCAAAGAGAAGTGGGAATATTCGCCCATTTCAGTGTTGCCACAGCGTTGCTGTTAGATGAAATACAGACATGTATGTAGGATTAAGGGCAGAAGTACTAACATATCAAACATATCAAACATACACAACATTCAACAAACAAAATTCATTTCAATTCAGTTCAGTTTTTGTATATAATGCCAAATCACCACAGCGGTTTGCCTCAATGTGCTTTTTATTGTAAGAACTTACAATAATACAGAGAAAACCTCGTCACTTCCTGTGAGCAAGCACTTGGTGACAGTGGGGAGGAAAAACTCCTTTTTAACAGGAAGAAACCTCCGGCAGAACTGTAGGTTAAGGACAAACCATAACTTCTAAGTTTATTGCTACATCTGTTATTGTTACCACTTTGTCACTTTGTTTCTGTTTATCAACATGTTACTAGGGTGTCGCACAGTCTTTGAAAAGGAGAGTTCACTTGTAAGAGATGGTGTGACCAGCAGTTAGATTTTAAAAGTTTTGTGGCCTGTAGCACCTGTGCAAGTGCATGTAAAAATATATATAGTTGTTGCCACCTTTTCATGAGGCTAAACTGTGAACACTTGTAACCTATACATTTCTAGCATGTTTAATATAGTTGAAATTGTTTTTTGTTGGGTTTTTTTTCCAACATAAACTTTGATCTTGTCGTAACTCTTCCCAGTTAGCTGCACTGAAACCTATCAAACGTTACCCAAAAACAAAATACGAGGAATGGTCTAATATGAAACTCAACCCTTGGTCTCCTCAAAAGTTGGGTTGGGTTCTAACTTGGACTTTTTCACAGTTTGAAGAGTCCACTCCTGCATTAACTGGGGGCTGTTTTAAACATGGCACAAAAAACAGCCTACAGGATTGTTAAGTTGGAGAACTGGCAGATGGGATGATTGTAAACCCCTTTGTTTGGTGTTTGATATAATTAAAACATCTTTGATGGGTTACAAAGCTGCACTTAGGGGAATTGCACCAAAATTGCAGTCTCACATGCATCTTTTTTGTGATCGTTCTCGCCAAACTGTTTCTGGGTGTGGAAAATCCCACCCATTAAGGCAACATTACCTTACAGATTGGAATATATTTGAGGTAAAAAAAAACAAACTTCCGAGACGCACAGGATTTCACCTCGACTTCAAAGTCGAAGTGGAAGTCAACGCAGCGGAGTCGTGCTGCGTTGACTTCTATATTTCCAAGGCGGCTTTTCAGATCTTGGTCGGCGGTCGCATTATAGACCAGTAGTGGTTGCTGTTTGTTTTTGTCCTAATGAGTACTGTGACATGTGCCTAACAAAACATCGCCGAAGGGGGCATTGCTCGGAATTCGAGCCATGTTGAAACCACTGGCGCCAGCCCCACATAGCGATAATCTGGATGAGGCGGAGCCTTCGGAGATCACAGTGCAGTGCTGCTTTCGCCATCCTTTCCCATGGGAGTCTTAAAGACAACTTCAAAACAGCATGGATGACCATTATGCCTCAATTTCTTTTTTCTTTTTCTTTTTCTTTTTGGTTACTGTAATATTAATTCCTTCATCTCAAGGTTTAGGACGAAGACTTTCCGAGGCTTGAAAACGTAGACGAAATTATTATTCGCCTTATCCTTGATTTTCACTCGCAATTACCAACAATGACTTCTACCTCCCAATTATTGGGGTAACCAACAGTAGTCTCAATTCCCTCCTCAGCGTCTTAAATCCCCTTCCTGCCTTAAATGTCCATGTTTCCTTCTTCTAATTGCATCCAGACATTTGGAATCAGAGCTGAATGGTTGTCTAGGTGTTAATTGGTTTGAAGGACTGCTAACAGGAGACAGACATGAGAAAGGTGAATTAGGACGGTACATGTGGTGCATAAATAACGAGGTGTGGCCTGGGTGTTGTCACGGCTTGTTTAGAGGTGTTCTGGCTTATGTTGTCCCCAAGGTGGCCCTAGAGAAAAGTGTAGCATGCAAACACACATTTTCTTGTTCTTTTTCTGTACCTTTTTAAAATTATTCACTTGGGTTATTAAAGACGGATTTTAACTACTACCTGAACTAAGCTCATAAGCCGTTGTTGAAGGCTGGTGCAGATATAAAGCTTTACTGTTTGTCAGATTTTCCAAGGACAGTTAAAATTAAACACACACAGCTCATTCTTAATGAAAGGAAACTGGTTGACAGTAACCCTCATCCACATGTGCAGAATTTATTCCTCAAGTCTTTTATAAAACTTACTTAACACCTACTGGTGGAAACATTATCACACAATTGATAAGAACATCACATTTTGCTACATAAGTGTCAAATTGCTGTGACTTTATGGAGATGTCATTTGAAGGTGCTGTTTTAGAAAATGTTTGAGCAGAAGTATATGTTGAATCTTCTAAATAACAAATCTTGGAGTATTTACTCTGCAACTGAGGTCAAAATAAAAGATTTTAGAGTCAAAACAGAAGTGAAGCGTAGTAGAGGATCAGCCCAATTCATTGCATCCTCAGTGACTCCTCAAGCAAAGGAACTAAGGAAGGTCAAGGAACTAAGAGCTTGAAATACCTGCACAGGAAAAACAACAACATGAAAGCTTATTTGGTTAGCAGCTTACTTCTATTTTTTCCCCCCTAAAAGCCTTATTCTATGTGGCTATAGCAAAGTATGGACAGGTTTACATGTACTTCTTGTAGTGGGTGTCATGGGGGTGTCACAGGCTGCTGTTTCCCTGCTGAGAAACCTGCTGATACTCTGACTTGAAATCTGCAGCTTACACATCTTCTGAAGGAGTGGCTTAGGCTGTGGAGGGTTTTTTGTTGCATCTCAAGACACTGCTGCCATACCAGCTGCCAAGGCCTGTTTTCTCTGCAGATCAGCTGTCCACCTGCTAGAAGAACTTACATTTTAGCTCCTGCTGCTGTATGCTTCACTTTACTAAGGAGGCTTGGAGCAGGGCTGTGTGTGTGTGTGTGTGTGTGTGTGTGTGGGGGGGGGGGGGGGGGGGTGTTACAGCTGTGGGCAGCAGAGGGGGAGATGGATCTCCAGCTGGTGTTGGCATGGTGGTGGAACTGAGCAGGCCAGAAACATTTACCTTAGGAGTATGGAGTATGAGTCAACAGTTTTCTTTTTGCCTGAAGCTTTTTCTGTCTTTATTTTTTTCTTCCTTGAGCTACTTTTGCACCAGGCCAGAATTCATGGGAGGTTATTTGCATGAAATTGGAATCAGCTATAAGAGGAGATTGGAAATGTTACAGTTCGAGTGTGGCATCATACACTCTGATGAAGTAACATTATGACCACTGACGGGTGAAGTGAGGAACACTGATTATCTCCTCATCATGGCACCTGTTAGTGGGTGGGATACATTACGGAGCAAGTGAACCCTTTGTCCTCAGAGTTGATGTGTTGGAAGCAGGAAAATGGACAAGTTTAAGGATTTGAGCTAGTTTGACAAGGACTACATTGTTAGAGGACTTGGTGAGAAGATCTCCAAAACTGCAGCTCTTGTGGGGTTTTCTGCAGTTGTCATCATCTATCAAAAGTGGCCCAAAGAAGGGACAGGTTCTTGACTTGGCTTCCAAATTCCCAGATCTCAATCCAGTCAAGCATCTGTGGGATGTATTGGATAAACAAGTCCAGTTGATGGAGGCACTCCTCACAACGGAAGGATCTGTTGCTAACATCTTGGTGCAGATACCACAGCACAGCTTCGGGGATCTAGTGGAGTCCATGCCTCGAGTGGTCAGGTCTGTTTTGGCTGCAAAAGGGGGGCCGACAAAATATTAGGCAGGTAGTCATAATGTTATGCCTGATCAGCGTATAATAACTACTATTATAATGGAGACAATGGAGAGGTAATATTTCTGGTCTTCCGCTGATTGAACCTGCATCCTTTCTTTTTAATTAAATGAATTTCTCAAATCCACCAATAAGAGAAGAATCACAAAACTTTTTCTCAAAGTTTAAAGTACAAAATAACACACACACATACACAAACATAGACTCTCAAATGGCTATAATCACTTTCTCACACCTCTAGCTGTGGTCCTTTACACCGTGTCAGGCACTGGCTGCCTGGCAATGTCAGTCTAATAGCATTTCAAATGAACTGTAAGGCTTCAGTGGAGAAGCTCATTTATCGCTCGGTATTCATACTATGAAGTTTGCAAAGACTTGCAGGTAAAAAAAACTGATGTACATCAGTTACAAAGAGAGATTTCAAGATGATGGAGTCAGTAGTAGAGTGCAGAGGAAGTGGTTAGAGACACGTTTTTACCAAGAACAAGAGAATAAACAGAAAAACAAAGGTAAAGATAATGATAGGCAGTAAAAGTGAACAAGAGGCAATATTTAAATGAAGAAAGCATGAATGTCATAGAGTTCTGACAGACTTTGAGTGCTGATGCACAATTTATGGACAGGAAAGAGGTGGGGAGCCTTTCCTCTCCACCCCTGAGAGCCAGTGTCTGACAGTGTGATCCACCGGCTCATTTACATTCATGTGCGGGCCCGCAACGAGTTCTGCCATCTTGTGAAGTGCAGATCTCGATTTTACCTCTCAATCTACCTCTCCTTATCTCCCTCTTCATCCCGTGGCTGAACATCTCTTTGGTGTTTTCTAAAACCCTCTGAGTGCTAGGGGGGCCTGAACTTGGAGAACTCAGCTCCTCTGTTATGCAGTTCTGCCAAAGTAAAGTGTTGTGTACTTGTATGAATTCTGCTTGTGGGCTGCAACACTCACAACTTTTTGCTAAGTCTCAAACTCCAAGTCCAAATGTTGACAGGTGGTATCTACAGTGACCTTTACTGTTGACCTTTACCTGTTGATATTCAGATGATTTGTGTAATTTCTTGTTGTTATGTTTTTTCTAAACTATACTGTTGACTAAGAAGTGCAGCAAAGCAGCATCATTTGTCATGACAGACTTCTACTGCCAATTACTACATCAGATATGAGCGCAGCTCAAAAGACGGCTCTACCTGACACATACAAACACAGAAACATCGACACAACACATAACGCAGACGGGAAACTCACTCTGCTCAGGCAGACGTGTAGTCATCTGTGTGTCGAGCACACTGCTTTGAGTTTGCAGTTTAAAAAAAAAGAGGAGACAGCAGTAAACAGGCACTGTGGCCGGCCCTACGGCTCGAACTTGTCAACAACACTGCCAATTAAGGGTTGATTAGGAGGTGGAGCTGAATTGCCAACAGCTAAATACACACTGCCAAGACCCCAATCTCACCCCCTGCACCCTTTACCCACCCTCAGCACACCCACAGATTGCCATGGAGCTTGTGTCAATTGCCGCAACATTCCAGTGCAGCGAGATCAGTTTTTCTTTTTTTAATCAGCACATTCAAGCAGTTTTGACTGATTTTACTTAATGTTAAAAGACACATCATCGCTTCTTGTTGCAGTAGCTGTAATCATTCAAGTAAAAGATCGTTTGTGTGGGGATTGTTCTCATTTTGTAAAAGTAAGTGATACATGCATCCTAAAACCACTCCGAAGTAGATCAACATTTGTGATCAACCGTTTCATTGACCTGGCAGAATAAAACATGCTCTGACAATGCACTTGATCAGAGAAATGTAGGATTCAAAGCAAACTCTTGAGCAGACCCACTCATAATGTGTCAATTATATATTTCTAGAATTCAAAAACAAAAAAGTCCGGTTCAACATTAGTACAGGGGTGTCTTTTAAGAGATGCTTGGAACAAGAGATAATTTCTGCAAATGGGATTATACCGTCATGATAGCACCAAGGCTTTTTGACACATCTACATCATCTGCATGAATTTTTAAAATAATTTTCAAAGGTTCAATAAACACCCCAGTTTCCCAAACATTTATTGCATAGTTCAGGCTTAACCAAGAGAAGGAGTACACCAGATTCAAGTGAGAAGTGATCGACTGCAGCGCACTGTCACCTCCACTCAATCCTCTAAGCCCCTCATCCACCTCAGCCTCCTTCAATTAGCGTATGCTCCGTCAGGCTCCGGGCCTCAGATTTGGCCCCCCTCCGGTTTTCAACCTTCCAAAAGCGCTCAGCCCAGATCAGAGCTGTGCTTAGCCCAGCACAGCTTCTCAAGGTTGGGGCAAGGAGAAACTGCAGAAAGGAACTCTTGCCATCTGTTTTATTTGGAACCTGACCCATGTCCGACCATGCAGCCAGGTACAGAAGAAGACAGACCTACATTTGACAAGGTTTGCAGTGGCTGTGAAGGAGACATTTTTCCTTCTTCTATTAATGTGATAACACATTCCTGCATTGTCAGCACATGACTGGTTTTCCCAGCTGATTGTGCTGATTTAGCCTGGAGAAATAGTTTGCTGCTTTATAAGAAAGCCCTCCGCAAAGCCAGAACATCTTACTATTCATCACTGATTGAAGAAAATAAGAACAACCCCAGGTTTCTCTTCAGCACTGTAGCCAGGCTGACAAAAAGTCAGAGCTCTTTTGAGCCAACCATCCCTTTAACGTTAACTAGTAATGACTTCATGAACTTCTTCACAAATAAAATTTTTATCATTAGAGAAAAAATTACCAATAATCATCCCACAGATGTAATATTATCTACAGCTACTCTTAGTACCATTGATATTAAGTTAGACTCTTTTTCTCCAATTGATCTTTCTGAGTTAACTTCAATAATTACTTCCTCCAAACCATCAACGTGTCTTTTAGACCCCATTCCTACAAAACTGCTCAAAGAAGTCCTGCCATTAATTAATTCTTCGATCTTAAATATGATCAACCTATCTCTAATAATCGGCTATGTACCACAGGCCTTCAAGCTGGCTGTAGTTAAACCTTTACTCAAAAAGCCATCTCTAGACCCAGCAGTCTTAGCTAATTATAGGCCAATCTCCAACCTTCCTTTCATATCAAAAATCCTTGAAAGAGTAGTTGTCAAACAGCTAACAGATCATCTGCAGAGGAATGGTTTATTTGAAGAGTTTCAGTCAGGTTTCAGAGCTCAGCACAGCACAGAAACAGCTTTAGTGAAGGTTACAAATGATCTTCTTATGGCCTCTGACAGTGGACTCATCTCTGTGCTTGTCCTGCTAGACCTCAGTGCAGCGTTCGATACTGTTGATCATAATATCCTATTAGAGCGATTAGAACATGCTGTAGGTATTACAAGTACTGCGCTGCAGTGGTTTGTATCATATCTATCTAATAGACTCCAATTTGTGCATGTAAATGGAGAGTCCTCTTCACACACTGAGGTTAATTATGGAGTTCCACAGGGTTCAGTGCTAGGACCAATTCTGTTTACATTATACATGCTTCCCTTAGGCAGTATCATTAGAAGACATAGCATACATTTTCACTGCTATGCAGATGACACCCAGCTCTATCTGTCCATGAAGCCAGATAACACACACCAATTAGTTAAAGTGCAGGAATGTCTTAAAGACATAAAGACCTGGATGGCCGCTAACTTTCTGCTTCTTAATTCAGATAAAACTGAGGTTATTGTACTCGGCCCTGAAAATCTTAGAAATATGGTATCTAATCAGATTCTTACTCTGGATGGCATTACCTTGGCCTCCAGTAACGCGGTGAGGAACCTTGGAGTCATTTTTGACCAGGACATGTCCTTCAACGCACATATTAAACAAATATGTAAGACTGCTTTCTTCCATTTGCGCAACATCTCTAAAATTAGAAATATCCTGTCTCAGAGTGACGCTGAAAAACTAGTTCATGCATTTATTACTTCCAGGCTGGACTACTGTAATTCATTATTATCAGGATGTCCAAAAAACTCACTGAAAAGCCTTCAGCTAATCCAAAATGCTGCAGCAAGAGTCCTGACAGGGACTAGAAAGAGAGAGCATATTTCTCCTGTTTTGGCTTCCCTTCATTGGCTTCCTGTTAAATCCAGAATTGAATTCAAAATCCTGCTCCTCACATACAAGGTCTTAAATAATCAGGCCCCATCTTATCTTAATGACCTTGTAGTACCATATCACCCTATTAGAGCGCTCCGCTCTCGCTCTGCAGGCCTACTTGTTGTTCCTAGAGTATTTAAAAGTAGAATGGGAGGGAGAGCCTTCAGTTTTCAGGCCCCTCTTCTGTGGAACCAGCTTCCAGTTTGGATTCGGGAAACAGACACTATCTCTACTTTTAAGATTAGGCTTAAAACTTTCCTTTTTTCTAAAGCATATAGTTAGGGCTGGACCAGGTGACCCTGAATCCTCCCTTTGTTATGCTGCAATAGATGTAGGCTGCCGGGGGATTCCCATGATGCATTGAGTTTTTCCTTTCCAGTCACCTTTCTCACTCACTATGTATTAATAGACCTCTCTGCATTGAATCATATCTGTTATTAACCTCTGTCTCTCTTCCACAGCATGTCTTTATCCTGTCTTCCTTCTCTCACCCCAACCGGTCGCAGCAGATGGCCGCCCCTCCCTGAGCCTGGTTCTGCCGGAGGTTTCTTCCTGTTAAAAGGGAGTTTTTCCTTCCCACTGTCGCCAAAGTGCTTGCTCATAGGGGGTCATATGATTGTTGGGTTTTTCTCTGTATCTATGAAGCGCCTTGAGGCGACTTTTGTTGTGATTTGGCGCTATATAAATAAAATTGAATTGAATTGAATTGAAAGTGTGTGTGTGTGTGGGGGGGGGGGGGGGGGGAGAAAAACTTGGGCACTGATGACAGATTGAGAAAGTGACTCTTAACACCCTGAGACCCTCAACACCAGTATTAATACCATAATCTCAAACGGCCTGTTATCCCTTCCATATCTGACAGCCACATACGTAAATATAGCCAAAATAAATATTGTTCCTTCTTTAGTAGGAGGCCCAGTCATGGGAACCCTCTGACCTCTAAGCAGTGTCACCCTCTTCCCAAGGTCATCAAGCTGAACTAATCACTCCCCTGGCTTCTCGCAAACTAACTATTCCATGAGCTGTGGCATCTTCATTTATCACATCCTTGATAAGGGGAATCTTTAATTACACCCCTCCTCTCCTCGCGTGGATCTCTTTTCCCTCTTCCCCCTAACAGACTCCCGTCCATCCATCCATTCTTAAAGATCCCTCCAAGGGAAGGGGCTATAGCATGTCACCGTCCCAGCGCTCGGGGACTCAGTAAGTCGATCCAACAGGAAATCAATATTGGGGCCTAATGCTGAATAATTGAGGTTACGGGAGTTCAGCAGCACTCCCCAGACATGCACCCCCACACCCCGTCGCGTAACCTCCCATTATGCACAGGGAGGGGCGCACCATGCCCTCTCGTCCCTTCTCTTACACAGAGTGTTCATTTGTTTGACTTACTGACCGTTTTAACACTAAAGTGCTCTCAGAGATCACTAGTAGCGCTCCGGCTATGGGCCGATTGTTCCTTAGCGAGAAGGTTTAGTGGGGCTTGAAACACTGAGTAACTCCGACCAATGACCAGATTTATGTCCCATCTTGGGGGGAGTGAGGTATATAACTTACCTGATTTCCAGCTGTTAAACCTTGTCATCAACTTTTAAGTCACAGCATATTTCATAACAGCATTTGCCTTCCATTGCCAGTGTGTGCTGAAAAAGTGAGCAGAGGAAAGAGAGCATAATAACTTGTAAGGTTCGGAGTGTGGCATTCACTAGAGGGCACAAGCTGCCTTGCAAAGACTCTAACCTGCAGTTGGGAAGAACAGAGGGGATGAGCTTAGATCCAGAAGTCTGCTCAAAAAGGTTATTAGGAGACAAAACATTGTGAATTGGGGGGACCTGCGGAAAAGTTTCACCTTTGTGATGACGGGCTACAAAATGAAATGGTTTTACTCTTTCATATGTTTGACTCGAGGGTTTGTCTTGAAGCTTGAGCGAATAGATTTGGCGAGACAGCTGGATTGTCAGTTCGGGTTGCATGGTGCATGGGTTTTTTCCAAGCAAACATTGATGCAGTGAGTTGATTTTATTCTTAGCTGTCAGGGTTTTTATGTGGCAGTGTTTATGAAACGGCCAAAAGCTGTCAGTGTTAGTTTATTTTTGACAAATAGTGTGCTGACCTGTCTTTTGAGAGGAAGCAGATTAGACACACATACATCTTTGGCAGTGCATCTGGTAGGCTGCTTTTCTACATGTATTTTCTTTCTCTTCAATCTTCCAGTCCTCTCATCGTCTCTGCCTTCAAGATTTCTCTTTCAGACTTCTAAATAAAATTGACTGCATCGTGCCATAATATACAGGCTCGCTTTTTCCACAACCTTCCGTGAAGGTGCAGAGCTCTGTAAAGGCGATGCGCTTGGCCAGAGCCACGGAAACAGCAGGGAGAGGTAGAAGCAGCAGAAAAACAATCTCAAAATCTCAGCAGCCTGTGTCCTTGTTATTCAGTCTGAAGTTTTTGCACTGAGTTTTCTCGCTGGTCTTGAAATCTTCAGATAGCACCCTCTTACATTCTGCATTTCCTGTAGAGGGATTCTACCTTTGCAGAACTCTCGATGCACGGACAAGCATCCTCTCTCCCTGCTTCATCTCCCTACTCTTTGCTTCCTCTCCCCTCCAGGCTAAGGCCACTCAGGCCTGCAGATGGCAGATAATGACAGTGCTGTCCCCACTGGCTAGTTGTGTGTCTAAGTGTATGTGTGTGCGGGTGTGTGCTCAATGTCTGTTCAGTTCATTGCCAATAGTGGGTTGTAAAGCTGCACTTGGATACCTCCTTGCTGGCTGCCTGGGCGATTGGGTCACTGGTTGGCTTACTGACTGGCGGGCTCACAGTTCACTGGTATATTTGTTGCTGATTTACTAGATAACACATCGACTGTTTGGTTTACCTACTTAGAGAATAGTTGGGTTTTGTTGGCTTACTAAACTGCTGAGTGGCTGATGTATTTATGGGCTGAGCTGCCATACTGACTGACAAGCTGACTAGCATAGTGTCAGGACACTGGCAGATTCTCAGCTAGGTAGGGATATCTTAACTATTGTGAAGGAGATGGTAAGTGTGTGTGTGGTATAAGGTCCTGCGGTGTTCCAGTGTCTCTTCTTGTCTGCCAGTCCTGGCTTGTATTTGTTGTTTTGATAAGGAAATAAATATGAGTCTCCACTAGGGGCTGTCTGGACTCCTTTGCTGTGCTTCGTAAACTGAGCATGTGGCTAGCCTCACATTTTAGAGACACCTATTATATTACAAGTGTTTTGCTGTTGGTTAGAAGGTGATAGCTGAGGTTTTCTGAAGTTAAAACCTTCATCATATCTTAGAGTTTAGCCTGTACTTTGGGTCACGCTTGGAAAAAACTGAGGTACTACATTTTCATAATGGACAGCACAACTTGTTAGATCTTCCTGGGCTGGTGAACACACGCCAGTTAGTTACACTTGAGTTGTAAGTAACAGTCTATTTTAACGTAGCACCCTGGATATATAAGATTTAATGAGAACGTTTCAGTTTTGCTTTTCTACAAATAATGCAGTTTTACACAGTTTGTTGCACATTTAAACTTCAAAGTATCAAATTGATATCCAGTTAGCAATTTTATTGGCCCGTTACTAATTTAAACACATGATTTGTGATGACGGATTGAATGTTTGCGTTTTGTGCTTTTCTCTCTGTGTTCCTCTTTTATATCTTCCCTTTCACTGGTCAACTGGCCCTCCCTCAGCATGGTTCTCTTCCTGTTGAAGGGGAGTTTTTCCTACCCAACGTCACCAGGCATTTTCTGATTCTTGGGCTTTTGTCTCCGGTGGGTCAGTTTCTTGCAGTATAAAGTGCCTTGAGGTGACCGTTGTGATTTGGTGCTTTAGAAATTAAATTTACGTTATGTATTTATTTCGTTTTTTGCTAACCAATGTCTTGCCTTTTTCCTTAAATGTCATTATTATTAAATGTGATTTGAATGAACAGCTTAAAGAAACAGAGCACATGAAATTATTTTTTGTGTATATAATGTATTCCACGTAATTTTTGCTCTCAGCAGTTAAGCACATTGAGGCATTTGGTTTGAAGTCTACTTTATGTAGGTTCAAAGTGCTTACCTTTGCATGCAAAATAGTCTGTGCACACGTACAGCCTCTGTTGTTGGTCCATGGCCTCAGGGTATTAGGCAACTCACCTGAGGCCATCCCTGGTGACTGGGTGAAGACCACCCGAGAGCGATGCAAAAACCTCAATTTAAAAACTGTATATAAATCTCAGTCTTCGTGTTATATTGAATGCTGGCTCACATAGCTGCTATACATATGTATGTTCAGATGACGCCAGGATTGTTAACGTTCTCTATGAAAATTCAGTTTTTTAAGGATTTCTCAATGAGATGATGAACAGCAAATAATTTTTTATACAGCTTTTCCAAACATCCTAGTTTTTATTTTGGATGCTTATTTTACTTTGCACACAGAAACAAACCCCCCCGATGATAATAGTCACTTGTGTGTTCTGTTTGCCTGATAACAGCCTGCAGTCATTTGTTGTAGTTTTCAGGAAGTCTCACACATGTCTCCTGAGCAAGCCCAGCCTATTCTTCTTTGGTGAATCTCTCAAGCTCCTCAGGTGTACCAGGCCTTGGTCTTCAGTTCATCCCACAGATTTTCAATGGGATTTAATCAGGGTTTTGTGCAGGCTACAAGTGAAGAACATTCACTTTGGTTTTCTGAAGGCACCTCTTCACTAAGAACATTTTGAGTTGTTGCCATTTTAGAAGACAGAGGAACTACCAAGACTCATTTTTTTCTTAATGATTCCTTTCACCATGATGAAATTCTCCACCACTGTGTTTCACTGTGGGGACCATCTTCTTTCGGTTGTACACTTCTCCCCTCTCTCCCCAAACTTAAGTAGCATCTTTGTTTACAAAGAGCTCTAGTTTCATCTCATATAATCAACGGAAACACTTCCCATATGCAGAATCTTTCTATAGGTCATCCTTAGTATACTTCAGTCTTCCTTGAAGCTGTCTCTTCTGCAGAAGTGGAGGTTTTCTTGGTCTGCAGCCTCGCAGTCCATTCCCGTGCAGGGTTCTAGTCATTGTCTTCTTTGAGACTATAATTCCTGACTTGGCTAACTCATTCGCCCGCGTCTTGGAAGTTGTTCTGGTGTCTTTAGACACATCTCTCACTAGTTTTCTTTCCAGAGTCTTTGAAATCTTTTGCTTCCTACTTCTGCCAGACCTGCTCTGTACTGCGTGACTCTTTTTGAATTTCCTAATGATAGTTCTCATTCCAGTTCTTGACACTTGGAAACGCTTTGATAACTTTGTATCTCCTCCTTTGTGAGCATCAGCAATTCTTTTTCTCAAGTCTAAACTGATTTCTTTAGTTTTCGGCATGATGCTTTTTCCGGTGACAGTTCATACCCTGATTGAAGTTATTATACTGTGTGTAAACAGAAAGTTAACCTTCTGATTTAGCTTGATTTTGCAAGCTTTGAGCATTACAAAGTTATAGCACTGTGCAATAAGAAGGTCGGTTGTACAGTGGGCTAATAATGTTGACCCTGGTAATGTTTGATTTTTCTTAAATTATTATGTTATTGTGCACAAATAGAAATATTGTATGCTTCCAAAAGTCAACTAGTATGTTTGGAAATGTGTGTCAGAAGCACCCTGTCCCATCACAACATTTCCTGTGCAGTTACAGCAAAAGCACTGCATCTCTCCAACACATGAGGAACTATTGATGTCGTGCTCTGAGAGCCAGAGATTTTAGATGTTTTCATTAATTTGCTGCGACATATAATACCTTAAGCACTTAGGACAAGCGTATACGATATGACAAACCTAAAGTGAAATATTTCTGATTAATGATTGGTTCTGGCCTCGCTAAAGGTATGACTACCTGATTTCCATCCGCCTTGACAACAGAGGATGTATGGCCTTGTCAAGGATAAGGCCCTCCCTCTCTGTCTGCTCCACTCCACTTTCTACTACTGATTCCTTCCATCTCTTTTCACCAGGGAGGCCTGAAATGTTTGAAGCTTTCCCTTTTTTCTCTTGGTCCTCTCTCTCTCTCTCTGTGCCGAGGTCCCTGGATGTAGAGTTTTTAATTACTCCCTCCTAGCTTTGTGCATAACCAATGAAAGATTGAAGGGCACTTCCCTCTGAAAGGCACTGTTAGACTATGGGTTTTTCTAATGCTTTGGGAGAAGAATACTAATATATAAACTGAGACTTTTGTGCTTTTGTGTATCTGCAGTTTGTTTGTGCCTTGGCAGGTATGTGTGCTCACATAACTCTATCTCTGTGTGTGTGTGTGTGTGTGTGTGTGTGTGTGTGTGTGTGTGTGTGTGTGTGTGTGTGTGTGTGTGTGTGTGTGTGTGTGTGTGTGTGAGTGCACCCCCTAGACAGAGTGTCTGGCTGTTGTTTTGCATGTGAATCAAGGCTGGGGAGGAAAGGCATTATTAGATTGGGAATGTGCACAGAGTGGTGGGGGTGGGCTGGATGAAGACCGTGAGAGCAGCTAGGTTCATTGCATTGATTTGATTTCTTTAAGACCAGTTCGAGGGCGTAACACCTGAAGGTGCCCTCAGCCGCTCTGTTTAGACAGCAAAATGAATACAGTAAGGCAAGAAAATCGATAGAGGATACAATAAACAAATGATTAGACTCCACAAACTATTTTGGGTACAGCGTGTGCTCTCAGTGCAGCCTGCCTGAGTATCTCGTATAAAGGAACAAATGGGAGCCCAAGCAACAGAACAAGAATAGTTTTGCATTTATGATGTTTTGGTAAAATAAAGAAAAAAAAAACGTCTCTAAAATGCAAAGATTTCCACTTACCTAGACTGGAATAGGATAATTAATATGATAACATTTAAGAGTGTATCTGGCTGGTGGAACGAGATTAGTTCAGCATTATTTCATGTGTCTGCACAGTGTTAATTACTGTCAGGTGATTGATGGCAATTCAACCCATAAGATGCTTATCGTGTGTCTTGCTTTCTTATGGACACCCACCCTAATTGCTTTCATGAATATGTCATCACTTTTCCTTCTGTATTGCTCCCTCCTCGCTGCTTCTCTTTTTTCCACTCCCAGAGATGTGCAGCAAAGACCTTTGTGTGTGTGTGTGTGTGTGTGTGTGTGTGTGTGTGTGTGTGCCCTCAGACAAGTGAAATTTATTTCCCAGACTTGAATGGTGTTGAATTGAAACATGCGACCAGAGGGTTATGAGGTATTAATATACACGGAAGAACGTATCGGGGGTGTCGTAGGAATTTTTCCCTTCAGTCAGCACTGCGTAGGTAGTTCTCACACTCACGGCGGCCCGATATGTGTGAATTCATTTTCCCCAACGCGGAGGAAAACTTCAAAGGCAGGGACGGGAATTTAGCCTTGTGGATTTGAAAAGGGATGAGTCTCTAATCTGGTTAAACTTTGCTTGCTCTGTATATTTTCTCTCTGCCTTTTCGTCCACTTCCACACCCCTCCCACCTAGTGGGGTTTTTCCCCCCTTCAAGTCATGAATACCTGTCGAGCTACTTTCCTTTAAAAAGTGAAAGAAATGATGACTTAATGTTTTTAGCCTGTACGGCGGCGTAAACCAATCTCGGGGCTTACGTCTGCTTGTTTAGGGATTATTTTTCTTTAAGCCTGTCATCTTCCTGCACACTGGCATACAAACTTGCCCTCGCCTTTCGTTCCCACCGCCCTCCTCCTCTGCCCTCACGTGTCACCACTGCGTTAAGCGAGAAAGGATGTTTGTGTTGTGCAGGTCTGCTACTGGAGCAAAATTGACTGTTCTTTTCCCGAAAGCTGATAATCTTGCGTCGTAACATGTAACTTAATGCCTATTGTAGTGAGTCTTGGTGACGCTTTAATGTTTACTGCAACTGAATAATCTTAAGCCTAACATGTATTTGAAGTTCATATTTTTATTCAAATTTCAATTGAGGGTGCAAAACATTAAACTGAAGGCGATTCATCCTTGTGCTGCACCGTCTTTACACGTTACATTCACTTTGAGGTGTGTGTCATCATTTCAGGTCTTGCTGTAGTCAGCCTCTGGGGAGCTTCTTTCCTTTGTATCAACCCCATGTGGCAGCACCTGAAATATGCATATGTTTCTAAAGCGCTGCAGGGTGCCATTTGAGGGTTATTTGGAGTGCTAGTGATGGCAGGCCAGAGTGCTGGAGACTTATTCCCTGAATATTTGATGGTCTTAATAAGCAGGAAAACTACAGGACTAAGCACTTTGTTGGTTTGCTCTACACATGGTGTGTGTGAGAAATAATAGACGGGGGGAAAAGATTAAATATTGAAAGCTGTGTGAGAACTCTGGCATACGAGGAGGAAGGTTTGTGCAAGTACAATGCTGCCTTCAGTCAATCATTAAAAAGAAGTTACAAGTAAAGGTCACATTATGAAGGGGTCCAGATTAAAAGACGCAAATGCAGAACACAGGAGAAGTGTTAGAAGAAGACAAGCAAACCTCAAAGCAAATGCCCAAGATGGCAAACAAGGTTGGTGAGAAGACTGTAAACAAAACACACTGCTCAAAAAAGTTAACACTTGAAAACACATCAGATCTCAATGGGAAAAAGTCATGTTGGATATCTTCACTATTACGGACTGGGTAATGTTTTAGGAATAAAAGGACGCCATATCATTTGATGGGAATTTTATCAACCTGCAGTGAAATTGGGTCTGAAAATGGGTCCAAGGATTTCATTCTACCTATCTTATAGAGGTTTGCATGTCCTTCCGTGGACATGTATCGCCAGACCATCACTGACCCACCACCAAACCAGTCATGCTGAATGATGTTGCAGGCAGCATAATGTTCTCCACAGCTTCTCCAGATCCTTTCATGTCTGTCACTCAGGGTGAACCTGCTCCCGTCTGTGAAAAGCACAGGGCTCCAGTGGTGGACCTGCTAATTCTGCTATTTTATTGCAAATGCCAATCAGGCTCCATAGTGCCAAACAGTGAGCACTTGGCCCAATAGAGGATATCGGACCCTCAGGACAACCTGATGAAGTGTGTTTCTGTGTTTAGTCACGGACATCTGCCTCCAGCTGGAGGTCATTTTGTAACTCTGGCAGTGCTCATCCTCTTTCTCCACACACAAAATAGGTGTCACCTCATGCTACTAGTAGTGACACTGACTGTAGCCAAATGCAAACCTAGTAGAAAAACAGTCAGAAGACATGAGGAGGGAAAAAATGTCTGTGGCATCCAGTTATAAAACAATTTCTGTTTTGCGGGTTGCGTCATTTTTGGGAGTTTGGCACCAGTGCAGTTTTCAGTGGCTGTAGCTCAGGAGATACTACTAATTGGAAGGTTGACAGTTCGATCCCTCGCCTGCCAACCTGTTGCTTTCTGATGCATCGACTGGAGTATGAATGTGTGCGAATGTTAGCTAGGAAGCATAGAAATAAAAGTTCTTGTGATTGGTCAGGTAGAGTGGAAAAGCGCCAAATAGAAACCAGTTCATTTACCAGTCAGAAAACATTTTAAAATATTTTTCACTTTTAATTAGTAATAACTGTATTTTATAACGATATAATAACTAGGTAGCCCGTTTTCATTTATTTTGGGATAGTTTTGTTTCTGTGTTTAGTTTCTGTGTCAGTGTGTAACCTACAGTAGATTGGCGGTAAGCACCCCCCCAGCCCCACAAGCAGAAACAAAAGTATTATCCTGCTGTGGACACTGGCAGCAGCAGACAGTAAAACGGATTTTAGCCACTAGAAATCAATAGCGTTTTAAGTGTACACTCTTTACAACAAGAAAATGAAGCCATTACCCTCCGCCAGACTCCATTAATAATTTTGCTTAACAAAACATGGGAGTTGTTCATCTAATGCTTCAGCTAATTTGTTTTATTGTGTGTCTTTGGACTTTGAATGGGTTAGCTCAGATCCAAGCCCAAAACCATGACACATGTTCTCTTAGAGGAGTGCATTAAGGCAAATGAGAAAACGAAGACACCGATTCAGCAGCGAAAGATGCGTCATTGGTGTATTAAGATCTGTGTGCATGCCAATACATGATCAAAAAGTGTACACTGTGATGGATGCATGCGGGATTCATGACTAAATGAGCATGTCAAGTGAGGTGAACGGTAGATGGACAGGTGGATGGATAGATGGTTGGCGCGTGGATGAGGGATGGTGCCTCGTAGCTATTACTCAACAAGTTTCGAGTCCTTGGAGTTTCTGGTGGAGTAAGTGGCTTTCACAGTTTCCACCACTACTGTACCCGTAATAACTTTGCGCCCCTGGTGCCCTTGCAATAAAATGATGATAAATGATAGGGAGGGGAGATGAAACCTGGTCTGTTTGTGTGGGTGTGGGTGTGTGTGGTGTTGTGCTATCAGAGGCAGTATATATGACTTACCGCAGTCATTGCATAACAACGCGGCATCCATTCATTTATCATTTTGAATAATGCACTGAGCAAAGTGTTAATCTTTCCCTCGTTCATCTCATAACAAATATGCGAAGTTTTCACGGAGCGACATCCACACGCACACATCCAACTGCAGGAGACAAATGTGCCTATTCTTTAAGCTGTAAGCAGTACTTGTTAGATTCACATTGAATTTTACCATTTGGATGTGATGTGAATGGAACGGGGGGGAAGTAAGACAAATGAATAAATAATCTCTCCTCTAAGGGGAGACTTTTTAGCTACAGCAATAAATATTCACAGCAGGTTGCAGGCTGGCACGACTTTGGATGTGCTCTTTAATTGAAGGTGTGGATTGAGCGGATGGGGGGGCTGCCGCCGGTTGACTCGTGTCAGGCGTCCCTTCCACTGGGCTGTAAAAAAGCTGCCGTGGCAGATATGGATTAGCGTCAGAGCATTGCAGTGCAGGTATTACATGTTTTCACTGGCACTGCGAGTGCTGCCCCGTGACTTCTAATAACCTCTGTTGTCTTGTGTCTTCGGAGCACCACTTTGTGAGCGCTTGGGACGGCTGTTTTGTACCAGTGCCACTCCTAATGCCCGGGCTTCATGACAGATCAGAGGTGCTGGGGTGCGTGGGTGGGTAGAAGGATGTATCTGGGAGTTTTGGGAGGGAGGGGGGGTTTGGTTGTCAAAACAGCTCCTCGTTCCCTCCTCAGCCGCTTCCTTTCCATCTCTTCTTCTTCTTCTTCTTCTCCACCTTGCTGCCAAAAGCTGGATAGAGATCAAAGGAGGCCAACATGAAAGGCTTCCCTGAGATTCTGTTTTTTTTTCTTTTCTCGGTGCCCTGTCTCAGTGCTCTCTGTGTTATAGAAATTCTAAATTCCAAATACATCTTCTACCCAGACTGCAGAGAATGCCCGGCTTCATCCGACTCCTCTCTTTTCTTTCCCTTCTCCTATCCTCTGCCTCGTCTCGCCCCCTTCATCATCATCTCTCGCCATCCCCTGCTCTTGCCTCTCTCCAGCAGCCCTCAGGCATCCAGGTAGATAGCGGTTGATTGGCAGCTGCTGTGACAGTCAGTGGAACCAGCTGAGAGTGGATGAGTGTCAGCCTTGCTCCGGGGGCTTAAGGTAGCGGCAGTGTTGTAGCTCCCTACTGGAGAGAGAGAGAGGCCCATGAAATAAGACTCAGTTCAGTTCTTTTCTTTCCCTCGCTTCTGTCAACTGAAGCAGGTAGGAGCTAAATAGGTTTTTCAAATCGCTCCAGAGTTTATCCTGAGACTGGAAACTGGAACATTTCTTCAACTCACATCCTGTAATGTGCTCGCCTTCTCTCGTTCCTCTCTCCCTACCCTTTTGGTTATCATATAAAAGTCTGTTTTATGATAGGTTTTAGCATCTTGTTTTTCAGGGGCTTTTTAAAATTCTTCTCCAGCCTCCCTCCTTCTTCCCTCCTATCTGTTCTGAATCCTCAGCCTCAGCTGTCACGCCACTTGACAATTAGCCATGCTGTTCCCGTCTGTGCTTCATCGCTAAAAAACTTTTTCCTCTTATTTTTTAAACTTCTGAATGCAACTCCATGGCCGCTGTACGGCAGCCACAGGGGGGAAAGTGTGAGAATAAAAAAAAAAGAAAAGTGAAATCGTCTCAGTTCTAAAGTGGCTGTGACCAATTCCCAGATGGAGGGAAAGCGTTTTTGTGATGGCTTTCAGTGTGTTGCCGCTTGAGCTCTGTCCCGTCAACAGCAAGAATTGCGTCAGCTTTCCCTCTGGCCAAGTGTGTCCCATTCTCCACAGCACAGACAGAGGACACGGTGGCGCTGGAAAGGCCTCGCGCAGCGGGAGGAAGGCGAGGACTCTTTATTGGGTACTCCAAAGACACTTTGTACTGATGATAACCGTGTAAGTCAAACAAAAGCTCAGGTTAGGCCGTTTGCCAGCTCATTTTTCTACCTTTCGATTGTAGTTTTTTTTTGGGTCACAGCTCAAACAGCTGACTACAAGCAATTCTTGACCTTTCTGGAAAAGAAATGAGAGTTGCAGCCTTGCAGGTAAACACAATGCAGAAAGTACAGTTAAAAAAAACCAATCGTCTTATTGTGGTATTATGACCATCGCTGCTAAAGACTTAAATTAAACACAGATAGCTGTGCAAGCTGCATCCGTCTGAGGTCAGATAGTTGAAAAAGCCGTTTTTAAAGGAAGCTGTACTCTACTTATAGAAGAATTAATGGAACATAGTATCAGTGAATAGATCAGCTCAACAACGGACACGGCAAAAAGCAAAAGATGTGTCTGCTAGTTTGGGAATCAGCCAGTTCTTGCATTTTCTTTTTTTCTTCTTCTTGGCTTTATAAGTTGGACGACCTACAGCAGTTTGATGCTTCTGCCCTCAGCTTGTGTACGAAAAAGAACTTTACATGTCTTCTTGGGTAGAAGGGAGGAACGAGCACTTTCAAGAGCCCATAAATATTGAATGCGGGATAAATGCGGACCCATTTGATTATGAAACGGAGAGTGTGTGAATGAGTTTAGTTGTACGTGTCTGATACCAGCAGAGTGCTCTCTAGAGTGTCTGGTGAAAGACTGTGCGTCACTGCAAAGTGGACCTAATTAGGGAGATTTGGGGTGTATTTAAAAATGAATCATACTTCTCCACAACACCAACAACAGTATTCACCACTTCTCTCAAATGGGCAGCTGGCAGGGAGATGGCTTGCTGGATCGCTAAATGCTCCCAGAAACATATGAATGGGAGGCTTGATTGCTTTGTCGCTAATGAGTCATGCAGTCGCGCATACTGTACGCTGGGGCGGTGCAAATGCCGCTGGAGACGGCCCTTCTACTTTTGTTTGTGTTCACAGCTGCCTCTGGTCCTTCGCATAGCTGGCCTGCTCATCATTAACACTTCAAAAAAGGAGCCGGCGGAGCAGAATTTTAAACAATTCATTCAAAGAAGCCCCCCCTAAAAATAGTCTCAGATTGCAGGAATGGCACACTGATCAATATTTATCCTCGTTTTTGCCTATTAACTGTGTTTGCAGTTCAACACAAAGCAAAGCAGCTTTTCTTGCCTGCTTAATAATCACACTTCCCAGTGAGCAAACCTGCACGATATTACCTCCTCAAACTGCCTGATTTGTAATATTGAGGCCTTTTCTCTTTCTTTTCCCCCCCCTTTCTGATTGCCTCTCTTTTGCACTAAGTAAATTTGTGATAAACCCTTACAACCTCAGAAATGTAATTTCAGCATCGAAATGGAACACGATTAGAGCGAAATGGGAGAAATCCTTTGGTGATGGAGTGTGTCTCAGGAATGGCATTGGGATGCAAGGAAACAGAGAGAGGGGAAGGGGAAAAAAAGACCCTAAACAAAACAGTTTGCTTTAATTGTGTGGTGAATTACAGCAACAGTAAACCACATGGGCATACTCACCGAGAGCCATAAATTCAGACACAAACACATGCACGCTTGAGCATCATCCTCTGCATATGAATGAATTAAATCACAAAGAAGAGCAGGGGCTTCTAAACTTGTTTATATGCAGATTTTCCTGCACTTGAGGTGATGAAAAACAGCAAATACACAGAAAAACGCTTGTGCTATTTTTACCTTCAGACAAATGCGATATGGGATACACAATAGCTGTTTGCTCCCTCCACGTTCACAGCTTTCCATTACACAGACCTGGAGGAAGCACAAGACATAAAAGGGAGTCATCTTATGTCTGTAATATACATGCCATTGTTCCTGTATTGCACGATCTCTATCGCTCTGCCGCTGCCTGATTGCTCTGTCTCGATGGATTGAGAGGTTAATCTCCTTCAGAGAGGTTTATTAACAGGTTGTGCTGGCAATGAAAGCAACTTGGCATTGGTACCTTCACTCCAAGACTACAGCTTGTGCAGCATTTTGGGGATCTTTCATCTCTTTCATCTCTCTCTCCTTGTGCATCCCTCTCAGTCCACGAGTATTAAGTAAAGCTTTGACAGATGTGGTGAGTTGGCAATGGCCAGTCTGATTTTTTTTTCCAGCTGATTGTCTTTTTTACTTTAACCTAAATGAGGTCTTTTTCTTGCTCTTTGTTGGCTGTAGTAATCAGTGGTGTGTGTTAGACTCAGATAATTATGGGATGCTATGAGGAGTTCTTCCTATCTGGCCTGGGAAATGTGGCAACGTATCACCTATGTTAGAATGGAGCAGCTGCTCGCTGTGGGAGCCTAACTTGGCAACCCTGAGCACCTCATGCTCCATGACTGCAGATGTTGCAAGATTAAACTGTAGAGAAAGTGAGTGTATGCATATCTGTGAATGGGGACAAAAGTAGTAGATTAGCTGAATAAAAAGCGTGCTCACATGGTGGCAGTTTGGCAGTTTTATTTACTCTTTTAACATTTAGACATCTAGACATCTATTTATCTAGACATTGATATCTAGATAGATAGATAGATGTCTAATATCTATCTATCTAGAAATCTATCTATCTGGACATGCATCTATCTATCTATCTATCTATCTAAACATCTAGACCTCTATCAATCTATCTAGCCATCTAGACATGATTTTAGACATCCATCTGGACATACATCTATCTCCACATCTATCCATCTATCTCTCTGTCTGTCTACACATCTACCAAGCCATTGGCACCATCTATTTGTTCGTTTTTTTCTTCAAAGCACATGCTAACATACAAATACTTCCTTCTCCTCTCCGTCTAGCTGGTTGCAATATATGAAGAGCAGGATCCTCACAATGGAGGCGACGGTACCAGTGCCAGTTCCACAGGTACACAAAGCCCAGAACCCTTCGCCAGTGAGATGAATTCAGCATCAGCCTTCCAGCCCTACCAGGCCAGTAGTGAGATTGAAGTCACCCCATCTGCTCTGCTATCCAGTGAGTCTAGCATCAACATTTACATCACCACTAATTGTTATTGTCACCTGTCTTTATTCTTGATTCATTCATAACTGTTTAAAAAAATGCACAGTTCTCAGGTCTACTTGACCAGTGAAATGTTCTTGAGCTGTAGACTGGAATATTTGGAAGCGTGAAGTCAATTTTCTGCCTTGAAGCAAAAGGTAGTTGGCATTGTTGAGTGGTACAGTATAAAAAAGAGAAAGTAGCCTTCTGATGCAAAGAAGAGAAAAATTATCATCAGTGTGACTAGTACCTTGAGGCCTGTGCTGTGCTTTTGTAAGAACGAGCAGGAAATGTATGCCACTAGCAGACATTCAAAATGCAAAGCTTTAAAGGTCAGGCACATGAAAGCTGACGTCTGAAAGCTAAAAGTTACTTGGGAAGCCAAGCATAACAAAAGGTAATAATTTCAGACCGTGGTCTGCACTGATGCTTACATTCAGCTCCTTGGGTATCTGCTTATTTTGTGGTGTGAAATTCAGCTACTAAATTATAGCCCCCAAAAATCTGTGTTGCTTAGGTAATGCTATGCTTTGTTGTTCTGAATCACCTTGGCTGACACAGTGTTGATAAAGGTGACCACAGGTTGTCAAAACACATCCATTCAGTTCTGGATTGGAGTAATGTGAGCAATGTTATTAATTTGTTTGTAACAGGGCTGTGAGATCCTGACTCAAACAGATGTGAAAAAAGTAAACTTTTTCTAACTGACACCAATCTGACCACAGTGTGAATATACTTGACATGCTTCAGGTGTATTATTCAGAGTTGAGTGTCTGTCGAGACTTCGAAAGGTGTCCTGGGAATGTCATTGCCCTAAGTTAGACAGACAGGTAGAAACCGAGACAACGGAAGGAACTGAGACGCAGTGGGTTACTTGGTCACGCATGAGCAAAAGCACACATGCCAGAGCAAGATGGACGTGCACGCACTCACACGTGGCACACACAATCAGGAAATGGCAACGCTCAAGTCGGTGAGTCAGATGTTGCTTGTGTCCACATATTCACATCTTGTGAAGTGGAACCAGTGAGCTTGATGCGGAGCTGTCTTAAACTTCAAAGGACATCTAAGACGTTCAAAGCCAAAGCGCACATATAGGCGCCGGCTGACGCAGTCGTGCACATGAATGAACAGTTGACTTTACTCTTCTGCTCTGACACAAAAGCTCGTTCCAACCTGATAGAATGTGAAGATTTATGGAAATGACGTGAGAATGGTGGCAGTCTGAAAGTGAACCAGAGGCACAGCGTGGAAAAAGCAGGTGCGTGTGATGCTGTCTGACCTGCTGTCAAAAAGCTTCACACAAACCACCACGATTTTACCCTAACTCATTTATAGCTTTAAACACTGTTTGTGTGTTGAAAGAGCGACTTAAAATTAGCACATTCAGATCAAACTGCTCAATTAAGTGTAATTTAAATCATGTGAATCCATGGCAATAAAACTAAAGTGAAACGTATCACTTGTTTACATTTTATTTAATAGAAAAAAAGACTACTGTCCTCATTCATATACATTGATTAGTGTGTAATTACATCTTTAAACAAACTAAAGCATTCCCACAACTTAAAATGAATCCATTAAAAATTAATGGGAGCAGATGTCTGTTTGTGGAAGCCTCACGTTGCACCGCTATCTTAAATACAGCGACTGAGATGGACATCGCTGTTCTGCCTAATCGTGTTTTATGTCTGACTGAGATAGTTAGAGATTATTTTTATTTAATTAACCTTGAGTATCAGTGTAATATATCAATCTTTCAGTGGAAACACTATATGAAAAGAAATGGACAAAATTTCAGGCCACCTGTATGTAATTTTAGGTCATCTAATATCTCAAATAATGATTGAAAACGCAGCGTTCAGGATGATTGAAAATGCATCGAGGCACTTACAGTTGGTAGCCTAGCCATCAAAGTTCCTGCATTTGAAAAAGTATTATCTCCTGAACATTTTTTTAAGAGAAAAATTTTAGAACTTTATTTAAACCCTCTCAGTGTTGCAGAGTGGTTGTAGATTGCTCTGTTTCTTTACAGTAGATACAAACTATAGAATTTGACTGTAACTATACTATAACGTGTAGTCATTATGCAGTGTAATTTTATTGAGTGTTCATGGTGGATGGTGGGGTGTGGACCTTATTTCTGCCCTCCAAAGCCTTGCATGTGAATTACACAGAAGACAGAGTGTTTTCTCAGTGTTGTTCTATATCTGATACGGAGCTCTTACCCTCTTTATCTCATGGAAAAACCTTTTAGATATTATTGTTGAACAGAATCATAAAGTAATGAATTAAACTGTGAAGACCTGTTTGACCTTCTGCTGATTTTTTTCATAGATACTAGCCACACTTTTTCTTATTTGGATGTCACGGTGATGAGTTTGTGAAAGCTTTCTTCGCCTACGCAAACTTTCAGTTCAATTCAATTTTATTTATATAGCGCCAAATCGCAACAACAGTCGCCTCAAGGCGCTTCATATTGTACAGTCGATACAGAGAAAAACCCAACAATCATATGACCCCCTATGAGCAAGCACTTTGGCAACAGTGGGAAGGAAAAACTCCCTTTTAACAGGAAGAAACCTCCGGCAGAACCAGGCTCAGGGAGGGGCGGGGCTATCTGCTGCGACCGGTTGGGGTGAGAGAAGGAAGACAGGATAAAAGACATGCTGTGGAAGAGAGACAGAGGTTAATAACAGATATGATTCAATGCAGAGAGGTCTATTAATACATACTGAGTGAGAAAGGTGACTGGAAAGGAAAAACTCAATGCATCATGGGAATCCCCCGGCAGCCTAAGTCTATTGCAGCATAACTAAGGGAGGATTCAGGGTCACCTGCTCCAGCCCTAACTATATGCTTTAGCAAAAAGGAAAGTTTTAAGCCTAATCTTAAAAGTAGAGATAGTGTCTGTCTCCTGAATCCAAACTGGAAGCTGTTTCCACAGAAGAGGGGCCTGAAAACTGAAGGCTCTGCCTTCCATTCTACTTTTAAATACTCTAGGAACAACAAGTAGGCCTGCAGAGCGAGAGCGAAGTGCTCTAATAGGGTGATATGGTACTACAAGGTCATTAAGATAAGATGGGGCCTGATTATTTAAGACCTTGTATGTGAGGAGAAGGATTTTGAATTCAATTCTGAATTTAACAGGAAGCCAATGAAGAGAAACTAATACAGGAGAAATATGCTCTCTCTTTCTAGTCCCTGTCAGGACTCTTGCTGCAGCGTTTTGGATTAACTGAAGGCAAACATGCTCTAAAGCATGTTTTTTTGCATAAATAGCTAATCTTAGATTGTGGTTAAGCAGAAAAACTGATTCCTGCACATAACGTTTCCTGTAATGAGCCTTACTTCTATGAAGAGCAGTGTTTGGAGAACATGACAAGATGATGAAGAAGGATGGTAGAAAAGAGGTCATCAGGTTGGTGAAGCAAATGACATGTATTGTTTGTTGCAGCGGTGAGGGGACGCTTCACCAAGAAACTGCAAACAGGGTTGTATTACACAGCCTATTAGTTCCTGGGAGATTGTATGTAATGCACATCAACTCTTTTTATATGTTGCTGTCTCAAAACTTGTTTTAAGCGTCAGGCTGACTGGCATCGCATGTACATGGTCAGTGAGATAAACAGACAGCTGATGGTCCCTCCAGAGATGCAGATGAGTGAATTACTGGCAGCATTATTGCAAATCAGGCATCAAAGTGTAGCAGCAGCACCCTTGGCAGCTGTGCTCTGAGGCAGAGAATAATGGCTACTTAAAATCATCATCTTTTAGAGCCATATTGATTGTTTTTTTTCCCTCCTCCATCTCCCGCAGTCCCAAAACTCTACCTCTCGCTTCACTTTCCGTTCTCCACCCCTCCTCTTGCCACCGCCTCGGGAGCCCATTTTAGATTTCCATGCTAACATGTGCCATGCAGGTCAAACTGTTAATAATTGGATTGGAGATGAGATGTAAATTACAATAATGAATGTAATTTTCCCGTAATTATACGGATGCCGGAGCTGCCTCTGCCTCTACTTCGCACTAAATTCGAATCTTTCAGAAGTAAGAAACTGTCTGAAACTTTAAATTAACACCGGATCTTAATGGCGCTTGCTTCGAAATTGAATGCTCTGTTCTCTGTTACTCAAAGAATTTCATTCCACAGTTCAGTGATTTGAACCAGGAGCTGACTTTGTGTTGCTGGAAGTTTGTCGGCTTTAGTTTTAAACATATGTTTAAAATTATTTTTGAAAGTTTCATATGAATAAACTCACATTCCTCAGTGATGCTAGTGTTGCTACAAATTGGGAGCTAGTGTTTTAATAGCTCTTTAAGGCCAAAGATAATAAAAGTGAGCTATTTTACTAGCAGATGGGTCTTGGTTTGAAGCCAGTTCATGGAGGATGGAAGAATTGATACCATTTACTGGTCATGAGCTCGCCTGACCTAAATCCAATAGAAAACCTCTGAAACATTTCTGCTCGTCTCACGAGGTTGCAGGTCAAACCATCTCATTAGGAGCATGCCTCGATGTTGCATGCAAGCACGTAGGGGTCATTCAAACTACTCAGTATCATTTTTAGTTGTTGCAGTGATGATATCTGCCACATCAGTATTTCCCTTTGATTTTTGGGTGTCTAAATTCAGCCTTTTGTGGCTTTTTGTGGCATTAATTTGTCCCTAACACATTACCTTGTCCACATCAGTATAGATGTCCACCATGGTGTTTTTCCCCATTGAGAGCAGATGTTTTATGAGCTGTGTATCTACAGCTTTAAGGAACTCAAGGAAAACTTAAATGTGTGACTGAAACATGCATTCCTTTGCATTAATCTGACAGCAACTGAATTTTTACCTGAACAGGCAGTTTTGCTGTTTGGGCTTGAGCAACAAGGACGGATCACTTTCAACACCACATGTGTCTGCATGTTTTGTTTTGGATCATTGCAATTCCAATTTGCAATTAGATTAAGATAATTGTCTATGAAGCTGAAATCTGAACACACACACACACACACGGACATCCAGTTTGTGTTTCTTCCTTGACTTGAACTTGACTTTACTGTGTTTTTTATTTTTAGGTTTTTATAGAAAGTCCACAGCACTTGTTTAGGACACACAATCAGGAAATGGGAGAAGCTCAAGTGTTATTGACAGTGGTTAAAAGTACACTGACATTGATGCGGAGTGGCTTTAAAAGGCTAACAAAAAGATCACAGTGATTGCACTGATCCATTACAAAACTGGCATTATTTTTTGTTCAGCTCAAAGTGAAAAATCTATGGATAACTTTTTCTTTTCCATTCCCACTCTGACCACTTTACAACTTTCAACCCCCCTGCCAAGTCAGACTTGCAGTGTAATGACAAATTGTCCATTCCTCGACCGACCCGCTCCTCTGCTGAATCTTTTGAATCTCTGCCCGTCTTGGTCCTCGAGGCTCTGCAGCGACAGGGTTGCCTGGATGCCATTAGAGAAATTGCTCGTGGATGGAGGTGGGGGGTTGACACCTTCAAAGAGGAGTGCTTTCATCTAATCAATTTGGCTTAGTGGCCTGCCATTGAGGAGGCTCCCTGCCACCAGCCAAGGCCATGTAAAAGTCACAGCAGAGAGGGGGACACTCCGTGACACAAAACACTGGATCTCCATCTTAGATTTAAGGCTTAAGAAGTGGCCTGCGCCCTCTGTCACGGGGGCCCTCCCAGTGGGTTTGGGTGAATTCCAAAGGCTGTGATTGCCCATTATAGATAAACTACCAGGTTTAAGTTTGGGACCCTGTGCAGCTCGGTGTGATACGAGGAACAGATACTTATCTCTGTTATCTGCCTTCTTTCTCTCCAACTCTCTCCGCACCACAGCCACCTTCAATCTCTCACCTCAGTGGTGAGCAGGTGACGCAGTGCGATCTTGGGACTTTGATATCAGAAGAATCGCAGTGTGCGTCAGCTGACTGCTCCTGTCAGGTGGTTAACCCAGCTCACGTCATCTTCGTCTGCTGATTTCAATCCTGCAGAGGAAAATGTTTGAGCTTTAGCTTACATAGAGCAAAAATAGGATCTAAACTATTTTTTAGTAGTGACTGATGACAACTTTTTTAAATATTTTAGTTTCATTGAACGTATTTTGAGATACGGGCAAAAAAAGGGAAAATGTCTTCAAGGACAGTAGTACGACATGCTAGCTCACCTACGCCTCCCAACTCAGGTCATGTTTATTTTCCTTTAACAAAACCCTTTAACTTTTAAATCAGAGTCCCTTGAAAATTATTAAACCTAACCCATTCATACTATATTTGTATGAATGAATGGATTTCTGCTTCTTTGTATGTGCCTTTGTAAATCCCTTTTGTTTTGTTTTTCACTGTAATGGGTTTAAATTGTACTCAACATCACAGAGACATGAAGGATGTGTATATAACAACTAGTTTACACTTCCAAACCAAAAGTCTGTGTTCTGTCGTCTATAGAAGTCATTTGATCCTGCATTTAAAAAAACCCATAATGCCACTGATTTTGCTAAATAAAGTATAGCATGCTACATGATGATGATGATAATAGCAGGACTTTTTAGATCATTTAAGATAGTTTCACTGTATATTCTCCCCAAGGCATATTAGAAATACTTGGAAGCTTTTGGGAGAAGAGTTCATACAGGTTGCAAATACATGGAAAACATCATTTTTCATACTTTCCCGTGGCTGTAATGTTAAATTCATTATTTGAGCTGTGTTGAAGTTGCAGCTCATATGGCATCCATAAGCATGGTTTTCATTGCAAACTCACATTATGCAATCATCTTCTTTGTCATTTCAGTCGAGCTTTGGTGACTCATGATGAGAGGCACCTTCCAACCTCAGACTGCGTGTCATATTACCAGTGCTTCTTCTATAGTCGTTTCTTATTTAGCAGGCATATAACTACTGAATAACAAAGATGGAATTAGACAGGGCAGCGAGATGAAAACTTCTGATCCTGTGGGCGTTGCAGAGAAAGATGTTTTGTGCACAGACTGTTCATATGGAGAAAAAAAATGAGTAGCTAATGATGTATGAGCTGGGCATCTGGGTAATGTAATTAGATGAGGGCTACAAGAAAATGGGCTACAAGGTGTTATAGCAACAAAAGAAAGTGCTTATATCCCTCTCCAGCACTTAGTTCTGTAGCTGGTTTCTGCTCAAAGGAAACTGTGGGGAATAATAAATGTAAGAAACACAGTCAATCCCTCACTGAATTTTATCATTACAGGCAATGAAATTGTTAAGAAACAACCCATAATTTCTCATCCGGAGAGCTCGAATTTTCTGTTTGTTTCTTTTTTTCTCTCTTTTATATATTACTCCTGGAAGAGGTGGTGAAATAGCCTTTTTTAAGGCTCTCTGTTTCTCTCTCATCCTCTGCAGTGCTATAACATGATCCATCATCTTGACATTTGTCATGACAGGCTTATCCTCTCCACTAACACTGAACAAGAACAACATTTATTCAGCTCTGATTCAACAAAACATTAATACAGCCAGAGCTATATTCTTGTTGTCCAGCCCCTGCTTTACAAATGTCTGTTTGAGGAAATCACCAGTGTTACAATCGAGTTATCTGTATTAATTCCCCAAATTCCTGCAAAGGAAAAGCATTTATTGATGGGATGTAAGATGTGGTAATATAATCATTTTTCTAAGTTCATGCTGCCAAGTAGATCTATGAAGACCAGCACTGACAAAAACACTTGATAGCAAGTCTGAGAACCCTAAATAAGAATGACAATTTTTTTTTTTATTAAGTACAAAAATAAGCAAATATTTTTGGATTTTTTTCCCCGACTTCCGGGCTTTGCATGCAAATGTATGTTTGTGTCTGCATCACCTATCATAGATCTACTCAACCTTGCTTTGGCGGCGGTCCACTCCAGCTGTGCATAACACCTCTCAGCGTAGATTCCGAGCTGAGTACACACTCAGCGGAGAGGATGTTGGGATAGCAAGCTCATCATTAGCAAGCTGAAAGCACTTTTAAGCCCGTTGGTCCTTAGGAGACTCTGAACTGCCTCTCCCTACCTGCGTTAGTGGAGAGGCTATTAGTTATGTCAACTCTTAATCATACTCACGCTCGCAGTGTGGAGAGGGAGAGCGATGGAGCGCCCAAGGTGGGTCTTTAAACTGCTGAGGAGTGAGCGTTCTGTTTCACAGTCGCTGAGAATATAGTCATAAAAATGCTCATATGTTTCTAATATCATCCAGAGCTTATTATGGCTAATTATTACAACAATTATTGCAACGCTAAATGGGGAAGACAGTGTTTTGGTAATGAAGTGTGAAGTGCTCAGAGTGGTAAAAGTCTCCACTCAGCACTGCTGGGAAGGCGCTACCAGTTCGATTCCTATTATTACTTCTGCTAGGATCCCAGTAAAGCCTTAGCAAGACAGCTGAATCATGTGGAGATGTGTCTGTGTGTGAGTTTGTTGACTGCTTTATTGCTTCCTGAGCTGGGCTGAGAGATGTCCTGCAGGTCACTTGTGTCACACTTAAAGCAACAGAGACACGCAGAGGTCTTCACCGAGCAAGTCATTTACACTTTGTGACATGCAAAAATGGATAAAACAGTAAATGGCCATAACCTCATGACAGACAGCAAGAGGAGGGAGTTTGTTTGTTTGTTTGCGCTGACCTCGGGGTCATCTCAGCACCAGAAGGACATTCAGCAGTCTCGTTTCTGCCTGTTGTAGCTGAAATATGGCATCTTCGTGCAGGCTCAGTATGCAGTTTGTTTTTTTCTGTTTTTTGAACGCGGACATATTTATGGAGTTTTAAGAAAAACCTGTGATTGATTTCACCCAAGACAAAGGCACTGTGTTCGGAACATCTGTTTTTCCCCCTTACTTTTTGACCACTGGGATGGCTTCTGTTGCCAAGTTACAATCCCATTTTTTAAATGATCAAAATAATTCAATAAACCAAACCAGAGGTTTAGGTCTTCAGTAGTTAGCCTCTGTGCCATTAATTAAAACAGATCTCTTCTTTTTGCTTCCAGATTCTTCAGCTCAGTTCTCATTCTTACTTTAGGGAGAATAACCGCGAGCATCTTACTTCAGTTTCCTGGCTCAGCTGTATATGAGAAACAGATTTTTTAACGTCTTTCAGATTCCATTGAAACACAACGAAACATGGAGCTCATTATTACACATCCTCTTCTTATATGTGGTGGTAAACTTGCAGTGTTTCTCTTTATCAGTACAAAAATGTGGAGCCTTTAAATGCGGTGGAGCGATGAGTAGCAAGAAGATCCTGGGTTTGAATCCAGTGTCTGGCCGGGTGTGCGTGGGTTCTCTGTGGGTACTCTGGCTTCCTCCCACGGTTCAAATACATGCAGTTAGTAGGGTTAGGTTAATGGATGATTTTAAATTGCAGATAAGGGTGAATGATTGCCTGTTTCTCATTGTTAGCCCTGCAATAGATTGGCCAGGGTGTACCCCACCTCTCGCCCGATGGCAGCTGGAATAGGCTCCAGCCCCCTGTGACGTGTGAAGAATATAAATGGATGGAACATTTAAACAAAGAAAGCAAATTAAAAAGAAAAAACTATATTTTTAGTCCTAATCCAAGAACATCACTGCATGGTAATTATAATGATTATACTTCAGAATAATTAGCATAATTACTTGAGCTTTCATTTCTTTTCATATTCAAAACATTTCAAAGAATTGCTTTAACTACAAATACAAAATGACACACAGGAAAAAAACTGTTTTGTTCGTTAGTCAGTGAGAACCTGTGGGCTTCATTTACATTGTGTCTGTGCTGTATGTTAAAAAAGGGTCACAGATGGCCAAGAGCAATACCTCCTGCTCCTCTGACTCACTAAGTCACTAAAGGGTTATGGGGTGTTTAGCATCCCTTTGTCTCCCGGCTCTTCGTCCCAGCGGACCTCCCCACAGCTCCTCCACCCAGCTCATTAGCCCTTTTCTAAGAGCCTCCCATCCCTTTCTGTTTCATTGTCTTCCGCAGGGAGGTCACCTGTGAAATGTGTCCGCTTCAAATCGCACACCAGGGAAGCATTTACATGCATGTGTAGCCACATGTGGGTGGAAAGAAAACATACATGTTTACACACATCTCATGCAGACAGACATTCATGAACACATGCTAATGTGTGACACGAGATCGTTGATGTGTGCTTCAGCGCGGGACGGAATAATTGTTTTGCAGGTTAACGCCACGACAAGCGAGCAGACGCACACCCACAGATATTAAACTTTGATTCTAACGAGTCACTTTGTGTCAGTTTTTAAGAGCACGTCTGTCACGGACAAATCTTTTTTCAAATACAGAGAATGTATCACTCTTGGAAAATAGGGCAAGTTAATTTCAGCTGATAGCAGCTGAAATGATCTCACCATGAGGCTGTGCTGGATAAATTGAAAGTGCAGAATTTTTTTTCTTCTTTTCTTGCCGCATACCCCGTCTCACAGAAATAGAGGCTAAATAACACACAGTGCAGTAAAACTCACTCCAGCTAGAGTGTGGCACAATAGAAAGATGTTGTGTGAAGTTTTCCGGGTCCTAGCCTGCTTGTGGGACAGGGATCCAGAGTTCAGCCGCTCAATGCTCGCTGTCCTCCCGTTTCCCAGAATACTCCTCTGCCACCTTCCCATCTCCTTGGCTCACGTTCACGACTCTGATCAAAGCAGAACATTTGTGCATACCCGTGGTTTCATTTTGAAGCCATTTAAATATTACGGTCAAGTTCATTTGAGAATGTGCAGCAGCTACCCATGGCGCAGACTCCCTGTGCGGTCCATTCAGCTGTTAAGAAACCACATGCTGATATTTCCAAAAGAATTCATGGTCGGGAATGTTTGCATACAAGAATGCAGCTGCTTCCTCTCTTATGTTATAGACTTGAACTGTGAATTATTAAAGGTACATTGTTTAAAATCTCACAACTAAGTGTCTGTACATTGCAGATTCAGTCAACTGAATTCTGTTTTCTTACTCCGCCCAATTCAAGTACATAATTCTAGCTGCGATGGTCGTTCATCTGTAGTGATTGTTACCTGACAGGCTACAGCTGGGCTGTAAAACTTTATGAAATGAGTCTTAAATGAGCTGATGAGTTAGTGAAGATCACTTCTGTCCATTGAGAGGAAATTCTGAGGTGAGTTTTTGAGGATATGCTGAACTTTTGTATTGGTAAGCGGGGCTATTTTTATTAGCTGCTGTTAGCCAGTGTAATTGAAATTTTCTTTGAAGTGGAACATTTTTGGACTCAGATACTTGGTGAATAGACTCTGATGACATTCTCACATCATATGAACCTATTTGGGGGGGCAAGTGGGATTTTTTAGGACACTCAAGCCAACATTAGATGAGTGTTTCCCAACCTTTTGAAGCCATGGTACATATTTCACATTAGAAAAGTCACACGGCACACCACCAACAAAAATCTCACAGGAAGCATATTGATCATTTTTCAACGGCACCAGGTATAGTGGAATTGACTCGGTTTGTCCCCAGTATGCCTTTTTGCTTTCTTTGACCACTACTCTTGCTAGGACCTTCATCTGAGTCAGAACTTTCTCCAGGACCCAGGTCAGATTGAATACTATTTTTTTCTTTTCAAATATTTATCTATTGCTATTATGTGCTGTGTCGTCTCACAGCATGACTATTATGTAATTTCTTCTTCTGTTTTACTAGCAGTTGGGAACCCATTTACTTAGAGCAGTTAGTTGCACTGCCCTCTAGGGGAAGAGAATGTAATTGTTCTGCCCGTTACCCACGGCGATCGCTTGGAGTACTAATCAGGTGGAGCCAGATAATCTTCCACGGCACACCTGATCATTTCACAGTGGTTGGGAAACACTGCATTAGATGACATAATGTTAGCATATAACAAGCTTTTGCTGTTCAGCCAACACACCAGCTGTACGTAGATGGAAGAATCATGTGTTCAATCTGCTGACTTTAAGTAATTGTGACTAATAATAATATTGAATTGATGGCTATACCCATGTATTTTTAATGGATTATGTTTATGATGTATTAATTTGTTTATAATTACAAACTAATCAATGTATGTTCATGAGTACAACATTCTTTTTTTTTCTATTAAATAAACCAAGTAACCTTTAAAGTCTCTTCATTTTTGCATAGGAGACAGCAGATAGTTAAAACGTATAGTTTTTTCAGCTGTGTAGGAAAAATCCTGTCTCCTTTGAAACATCTACACATGTTGAGCATAGGAAAAAAAAATCCTGGAACTCATTTGGTTTCTAGTGTCTTGTTCCAGCAGAGCATATGCAGGTTGACATGAAGGGCTTGAATTTCCTGCCCACTTCCTAAAGCCTGCCGGCCCAAATTGTTTTTGTCGTGTGCCATTTAGTCAAGTAGCGGAGATGAAACCCACAACTAGCTGACTCACAGCATGTCTGTAGTACAACCTTGGGTTAATCTCAGGGGGTGTAGCTCAGGGGCAAAGCAGTTGACTGCAGATCAAGAGGTTCCCTAGTTTCAATCTGGGCACCCTCTCTTTTCGGGACAGGGTGGTGACATGAGTCACACTTCAAATGTCAACAGAGTTACAGCTGCCATGTGGTCAAGCTTGTACCTTCTTCAGCAGTTCAGATAAATAACCTTTTCCTTGTGAGTAATAGAAGCGCCTCCATCTTGTCACCGTTTCAGATGTTTTTAAAAATGAGATACATGAAGGATGAGCGCAATCCCCACAAAACACTCACAGGTGTGGCTAGTTTTACATGTGATTTACAGTAGTTGCAGGCACAGCTGGTTCATTTCAATATCAAGCATAAAATCTAAGACATGCTTTTTTGGCATTAAATGTGAAGGCTATTATTAATATTGCATGTGTAAATGATAGTAAATCAATCTGAACACTCGATTTAAATTCTGTGCAAAAAGATATTTTGTGTCTGGACAAAAGAACTCCCAGAAATATAAATGCAACAGGGTCAGTCTGTGGTTTGCACCTAAGTTTGGGATCTTATTTCAAAAGAACTGATCTGTCCGAAGATTCACGTTTGCTGTAAATGTTACAGACATGAAGCTTGTGCGTTTTGTTTCACTTTACATATTTTCAATCTTTTTTTCATTTGCATTTAGTTTTGGAGAAATGTAATGTTGTTTTGATTCGGTTTTCTATTAACTTAATGAGAAAATGGTAATTAAGGTATCTTCCGTGCCTCTGCTGATTTGTTTTCTTCCCTTATACCCCCGGCCTGCCAGCTTTGTGCAGCTCCTAATAAGGAAACACGAGGAAAAAAAGCTCTGTTTCCAAGTGTTTGATGAGCTGAAAAAGTACTAAGAACACTTAAATTGCACAATGATGAGAGTTCACTTTAGATGTGGCACTGAGATCATAGTGGACCACGGTCCTCTTGTTGGCGGTTCAAGTTCAAAGGACAGAATCTAAATTTGTCAAGAAATGAAAAAAAGTAAGCAAACTTTCATCTTGGCGTGATGGAGTGTGCCCTCTACTTTCTTCAAAAGTTTCTCAAATGGAAATCCGTCTGCCCGGACAACTGTGAAAAAAGACACTCTGGCGAAAAAGTTCACGCTTCTCAGTGCATGATCACGACTTTAGAACTTCAAGTGCTGTTGCGATTGCTCCAATGTTACTTGCATATTTCATCATTCTGAACACCTTACTGAGGGGTCAAAATGTCCCACTGCTGCGAGCACTCTAAACTTTGGACCTATAATGATACCTCTTTCCTGAGATGTAAAGCAATATTATTTTTGCTCCGTATCAAATTTGGGCTAATTCCCTGTGAAATCCATCCCTCGGTTTGTGATGTAACAAGCTGTATAGAGTGACTTAAGCAAAGATTTATTGACATTTCAGCGCAACTCTACCTTAATGTTACAGCCACACTGTTACGTGCGTGCAATTCTTACAAAAACCTCGATATGTTTGTGCGATAATATCTTTATTTGCGTTATCAGTGAAACTAAAGGAAAGCCTGTGTAATGACTATGCCACCCGGTTGCTCAATTACATGTGTTATTTGTACTGAGTGTAAAACAGTATCTACCCAGAAGAATTTATTTTTTCTAAACAACCGCCTGCCTCGAATTTCTATGAAATCCTCATGTGCTTTTATAAACCCGTGTGACTGATCAGAGCGATGCTTTGCTAAAACATAGACTGTGCACATCACAATACCATCTGTTTCCAAGCATCTCATGTTCACTTTTTCTAAAAAAAAAAGTATTAGAAGTTCTTCCTATACTGCAGAGCACTGCTGAGTTTGTAAGAAGCTTTCCTGTTTTTTGTCTTGTTGTGCTCTGCTCTGCATTATGGAGCGAGTTTTGACTTCACTGACTTCATATATGTTGTTATATGTGTGCTTCATTAAGATTAGCACATGTGCTCGGCAGCTCCAATTAGGCAGTCTATCCATTGGACCTCATATTTACTCAGCCCCCATACCTCCTCGTCTCATGTCCCACAGCAGATAACTTTTTTGTATACCCAATAAAAGGAAAGGATCATTAAAGGATCCAGAAATAGTTGGTGAGTCTGGTGGAAGTTTGTCATCTGTTCTGCAGAGAGCAGCTGGAGTGAGGGTGGTTTTTTTTTTTTGGTTTTGTTTTTGTTCAGAGCAGAGGAAGAAGATATTCTCACTGCTGAAATGTTTGCGATATGGATTTTGTGTACGTGCTGTCTGGAAACTGCGGTGGAATGAGCTCCATGCTTTAAAGGCTGTCTGACCTGCCAGAAACTGAAATTCATTCACTCACTCATCAGCCTCCAATTTTGGCTCACACAGTGGCTGTGACAATTAAATTTGTGACAATTTAAGCTTGCTTAGAGATATGAAAGGAAAATCCTTTGTGCCATTAAAATGACACTGAAGAGACACAGTTGCTCACTGTGGAAATAAGGTGTAGAGTCTGATGTGCTATCAGTAATGGTCTTGTCTCTGCTGTTGAAAAATGTCCCAGAAGTTAGCTAATATTCATGATGAGATGCTCCGTGATTCTGCACACAGCACTGAGATGCAATAACAATGTTCCCATTGAAGCCAGCATAAGCATGCTATTCTCACCAGTAGGGATGGGTATCGTTTAGGTTTTATCCGATACCAGTACCAAACCGGTACTTTTGAAACGGTTAATGCTTAAACGGTGCTCGAACCGGTGCTTTAAGAATGAAGAACACAAACTTTGTCCAAAAACCTCTCATGTTTAGCTGTTTTTTTGTAAAAAGATAACAATGTTAGCCTTTTCTGCAGCTATAGGGGATTTATGGTATCACTCTTGGCTGGAAGCAGTGCTTAAACAATGGAAAAAACAAACTTTGTCCAAAAACCTCTCATGTTTAGCTGTTTTCTACTTTTTCTTTGGTCATTTTAGCCTTTTTGGCCAGGGTGAAGGGAGTATCTGCCATCAAACACAAAGACAGCCGCATGTAACTATGACGGTGTTTGCTAGTTCACCTTACGTGCATAAATTTAATAACGTGGTTAGCCTACTCAGCGTAAATTACACACGAACAACATTAAGCTACTCACGCAGAGAAGAATGGCTGCTGCTGCCATCATCATCCGTCATCATTTCTGCTACACTGGCAGGGCTAGGGGCCAGGACTCTCCTCTTCGGGTTTTTGGGGGATGTTGCTAACTCCGGGACCGATAACAGGCACCACACCCGCAGTAGATGTGCTCGGTGTGAGGTCGACTCGCAGCAAGCTATCAAATACGGTGCATTTCTCGGCTTTTAAAAAAACGCTATGCGTCGCCAGGTGTTTCATCAGATTCGAGGTGTTACCTCCTTTGCACAGTATCACCTTAAAGCACTTGTTGCAGGCTGCTGAGTTTGCATCTTTTGCTGTGAAGTACAGCCAGACTTTTGACCGCTTTGCCTTGGGCATTTTTAATCTGCAGCAAAATAGTAAAGTATTACACATTAATGGTTACTTTTCTTAAAAGTAATGTAGTACATTGCTTAATTATTTGCTGAAGAAAGTGACTCGTGGCACTACTTGTTACTTTACTTTTTCCTTACTCTGTAAATAGTCCTAAAATGCAATGTAACATAATTACCAGTTAACCTTAATCGTAATCCTATAGTTCCACTCACCAACATAAATCTGTATCCAAATGAAGACATGCTTGCAATGTTTCTTTTAGTTTTTACAATATCAACACAAAACCGACAACGCGACATGGTCCAGTGTACCCATAGGTTTATCATCATTCTGGGTTCTTGGCTAGCTCTCTGTTAGCATGTTGTCTGTCTAGATGTTTTCAGATGTTGAGTTAGCAGCATAGCTTTGTTTCTGTCCTGAACACAGTTTGCATTTCATTATCCAAGCTTGTCCTTTCATGCAATAAAAGGACAAGCGTGCGCTTCTTAAAATCCTTAGACTGTTTTCCTTCTCTTGCACACTATTTGCTAATTCGCTAACTGTAGCGCTAAAGTGAAGGAAGGGATTTTTTTTCTCTTTACAGCTGCTCTTTACAGCTGTTGTTTTATAGATGACAATAAACAGAGTACCATAACAACTTTGGAATTAGCAAAGAGTGCATGTTTGCAAATGTTTAAGATCAGCCTAATATATTACTGCTATTACTTGCGCTTACAGGGAGAAAATGTTAGATTAGAAATCTTGCTGGTATGTGTTTGTGATATGAAGACAGACACATTAAAGCTCAAAGCCAGCCAAGTTTTCTTTGCAGCTACTCGTGGTGAATGCACTGTGCTAGCCAAAAGCCTCTTGAAGTGCACGCATCCTACATCGAGGAGCAGATTAATAAGACTGTTTAGCTGTGTAGCTTTTTAAAGCAAGCTAATCAGGTAATCTCCAACACTGAATTGACATCTCATAGGCAAGAAGCGGCTTTGATTAGCAAGAAGTCTTTGTTTAGTTCAGCAGCAGCTGCTTCTTTAATATTTCCTGTCAAAGTCCAAATTCGTTTGACCGACCATTCTGAATCCTAGAATCTCACGCAGGGTTGATAGCTTTGGTCATTTTGCTACTCCTGGCTCATGACATTTTCAGAGCAGTGTTTTTAATCATGAGTGACTTAGCCACATATCAGCCTGAGTGAGATTTATGGCCCCTTCTCTTCAGGAGCCTGTTCTTGTGGACCAGCCATAATAGAGAAACACACAAAATGGTGTTTACACGGAAGGTGCTGCCGTGGTCCTGTTTCTGGGCTGTCTGAGGGCTGTTTGCTTTGTTGATTAGCAGCTCCCCAGAGGCCTCAGTGTGGAGGGGTCTCTGTGAGTCTAGTCTACACTGGGATAGAGACGAATCCCCGATCCCACTTTTTTTTTTCATGGCTTTTGCACTTTTTTTATTTTGGGAAAACAAATCCGACCTTATGAAATTAATAATCTTGTTTTCAGATTTAGTTTCGTCATAAAAATCTGTAGCGAAGCTGGCAAACTATCTCTTGTTTGGCATCAAGCTCGAGCTTGATCACCTGACCCTGAATAAAATCAACACGGCGTCATCATAAACACGACCTGTAAGTGTGTCATTTTGCGCATGCTTACCCTTCTGGAAAACAGGCATATGCAGTTGTTTTGTTGCAGTCGAGGGGTCCCATGTGTGAGTGGAGTCGACCTAAATGAGTCAGGTTTGATTTGGGGAGTGAACTCCACCCCTCCCCTCGTCTCTGAGATCTTCATTGTCTAGGGAAACGCCACTCTCTCTCTCTTTCTCTCTAACACACACACACACACACACACACACACACAGTCTTTGGTGTTATTGTTGTTGAAGTGTCTAGGTGTCTGCTACTGGAGGCCTCATCTCTGAGGGCTCGAGGAAGGCTGGCATCCTCTTCTCATTCTCTCTAGTAAATTGTCTGTATTGTCTTTCTGTCAGGAGAGAAGAATCAGTCTCACTCTCTCTCTATTTCTTGTTCAGAATGGAAAAACTGGATGGTTGACTCTGCAGCCCTGTAGGGAATACGGCTCTCCCCTGCCTCAGTATTCGTGCTCAGGCAGGGTGATTAGACATCGTGCCAAACTCTAAAACTAATATGATTGACATATGAAGTTTTTCACTGAGCGCAAGAGGCATTCTGAACTTTCTGGGTACGTGATAACATCCTTATTAAACAGCAAAGTAATCGACTTGATCAAATCATGGCCTGCGCTCAGTGCCAGCGCAGATAAAAAAGATGGAAATGATCACTGTAGAGTAATCGGGCACACGCTTGAACTCTTATCTTAAGATAACATGAATACACAGAAATGGCACGGCTAGAACAGTGGAATATTTTTCCTGTAAAAGCAACTCAGTCAAGTGAAATGGTATTTTAGGCTAGTTGGAAGAATGTGCCATTCAAAGAGCTTTAGAAGTAGAAAAAGAAGGACGGTGTTATAATGCTCTGCAAAGATGACCTTTTGTGCCTTAAACATTAGGTAGATGTTGAATGGTAGTAAGCTCACATTTGACCTCTGACCTTTAAGGTCAATAAGCTGATCAACTTTGAAGGTCTAACTGGTAATAATGCTTTATAGAGCTGTATAAAAGATTGCCACTGTTTGTACTGCATAAGCATATAGGGAATGTTATATGGGGATTCTAAATATCACATTATAGTCTGCATCCAACTGTCATATTTGATCTTTATCCTTCAAGTGCGTGTCCTCTACCAGAGGCCTCGGAGTTTGAGGGTCCTGTGCAGTTAGCTTAGCTGTTCCTAGGACTGCGCTCTTCTGGACAGAGATCTCAGATGTTGTTCCTGGGATCTGCTGGAGCCACTCGCCTAGCTTGGGAGTCACTGCACCTAGTGCTCTGATTACCACTGGGATCACTGTTACCTTCACCCTACACATCTCGAGTTCTTCTGTGAGCCCTTCATACTTCTCAAGCTTCTCCTGTTCCTTCTTCCTGATTTTGCTGTCACTATGGACGTCTTCCTCTGCTTGTCCACCATTACTATGTCTGACTCGTTAGCCGTCACCATTTTGTCCGTCTGGAAGTCCCACAGGATGTTAGCTTGGTCATTCTTGACCACCCTTGGGGGCGTCTCCCATTTTGACCTCGGGACCTTCCAGGCCACACTCGGCACAGATATTTCTGTATTCTATGCCAGCCACTTAGTTATGGCGCTCCATGTATACCCTGCCTGCTAGCATCTTGCACCCTGCTGTTATGTGCTGGATTGTCTCGGAGCATAAACATACTTGTGCTTAAAACTGTGTAGACTTAAAACGCAGTGTGCAGTCAACAGAGCAATTAGCATTAAAGCCAAAAAAGGGGGTTTGTTTTCATAAATGCCATTTAGCATCTAAGTATTTTTCCGCCCATCCATCTAGTGGATTACATCTTCTGCTCTTTGTAAAGGTCAGCAGTTGATGTTTATTCAGAGTTTGTCTCGTCTCACTCTCTGGCGTTACATCAGATTAGTTTGCCAAACATTTCACAGACGCGCACTTGAGTGGTACTCTCGACCTTGTCTGGCCTTGGGTCGTCCAGCGTCCTATTTAAGTCTAATGTATACTTCATCCCCTCTGCCACAGTCGTGGTTCCCACCACTCAGAACTGTCTTTCTCCTCCCCCCCCAAAAAAAGAAACCTTTTGTCCGTCTGCACATGATTCAGGTCAGGGTGTTTTCAGTGGAAATCTCCCCTCACTGCACACAGGGGACATCAATATGAAGTTGGTGGTTGCAGAGAGAGGGTGAAAATGGCTCAGTGCTATAATTTATTCAGACATTGAACTGGCCCAGGCTTGAAGTATTCAAAGTAGCCTATGAAAAAAAAAGCTTTTAGACATTTCATGAAGCCATGGTCGCTTGACATTTATATTTAAATCAGCCTGAAGTAAAAGCAAAGAGTCAAGAGTACAGCACAGCTACAGGTCCACGGGAGAAAATACCAAATTCACCCTGCACATAGTCTTCATCCCCGGTTTGCCAGAAGTGTCTGCATGCTTACAGTGGGCACACATTTCGATTTAAATAATAGTAAGGGCCTGACTTCATTTATTTACCTCTAGCCCACATCTTACTGTAAAGGAAAATGGCAACCTCCGATACAGCATCGCATTTCATCTTCTGTAATGTGTGCTACGCTGCAGAGTTTATGATGTCATTTAAAAATACTTTTTTTAAGTGCACCTGCTTTTCCTAAAACCACCTCAAATATTCAGGTTAAAGGATGAATCTGCTTCAAAGCAAATTGCTGTCACACTGGTCAACACTTGAAAACTTGTGAGTTTCAGCTCTGAACACTTGCAGTTTTGAGCCTTGTGACCGTTCCCTGCAGTGGCACAGCAACAGGAGAACACACTTCAGCTTGATGCTTTCAGGTGGCAATGAAATCACTAATATTAGATTAAATAGTCTAGACTCTCAGCACTTCCAAATATTGACTCTTTAGGGCTTTGGTGTTTAAAGGAGGAATATACTGTAACTTACTCGTCTTATGTTGGTATAAACAGTATAAAAGTAATTTATTTAGAAGAATTTGATTCTGTTTTTTAACCCATGTTGGGTAAATGGTGATTATGAGTAACAGAACAATACAGAAACAGCCTATCCTCCTCACCGTGTCCTTTCTGTAACCTTATCAGTATGCTGAAGCTCTAGCTCCATTACCTTGAATTGGCAGCCAGTCAGGAGGGAAGGGCTTCTTCCAGCTTCCCAGGTATTGTGAGGACTCTTTACTTCATGCCATTTTGGTGATTGCAAACTTCCACAGCTAATACATTAGAGCTGACCCCCATTTCTTTTGCAACTAAGCTGGAAGTACATTTTTTTGCTGTGTTATTACAGAAGAAAAAGTACTGCTACTGGTTTATGTTGTTTATGTCCAGCATGACTGGTGACTAAGTAGAAAAGTGTGTAGCGATGTAGTGAACTGAGCTGATGAGTTTAGGGACGTTTTAAAGAGGTCATCTCTTACAAAAACATAGAAACGGTCATTCTATGGTTTGTAAGTCAAAACTCAAGGACAAAGGGGAAGACAGGACAACGCACACACCCACACACAGAGGGGTTGATGGGTGACTGGGCACAGGTGGGAGGGAAACAGGTAAAGCTAATATTGCCAATGTTGATAAAGCAGGTAGTCATGAAAGGAAGGAAATGAATGACAACCAGGAAGTAAAAACAAGACAAAGAAAGAGCTTTACTGACAAAGTAAAATAGGGCGTTAAAAAAAAGAGACATGAAAACGAACACTAAACTTGATGACAGAGACGTGGGGTCAAAGATAACAGAAGAAACTAAAAGCACAATGAAACAGCAATGACAAAACAGATACATACAGATACACACCGGGTGTGTCGAACACGGCTCACTGGATGGCTTTGAAAAATGAGGAGGAGGAGGGCGTGGATTTTGAACTTTTAAATGTATTTACAACTTGTCCTACTGACAAAGATCATAGCTATTCATACCACTCTGATGTAATATCAATAAATGACATAAATATTTGTTTTCATTATCTGCAGAAGAAATTGCTGTTTATTTCTTACAGTTTTAGCTCAAAGGCTCGTGCTGACAGATTTCTTTCATGAACTACAGCAGCTTGATGCATGCTCAATCAGTGGGCTTTGATCAGTGGTTGTTGGTCAATGGTCATGACAATTTGCATATTAATGATCAGTGAACTCCCAGCACATTGTTCCTTCAGTGGTGCTAGTGTCAGTCACTATGGAAACCTGCAGTCAGCTGAGACTGAAGAAGTCACTTGGATGAGTGACGAAACGTTTCTCCCGCTGAAAACGCTACGTCGAGATGAACAGAATCAACTTTTGGGGAACTACAGCAGCATTTCTTCATCCTGTAACAAAACTGACATGTACTGTTAAAACACTCCTGATCTACAGACTGGCTCCTCCAGTCTGTGTGCCAAACATCTTTGGTTAAGAGATTAACCCCAAGTTGCTCTCAGATGCCTCCCTCGGAGTATGAATGAGCATGAATGTTAGATAGACAGCACTTATCTCAGAAAAGCATAGAAAAGTGAGAATGGGTGTAAATGGGTGAATGAGGGAAGTTGTATTAAGCACTTTGAGTGCTCAGGTGAAGTAGAAAACCACTATATAAGAACCAGTCTATGAATTACACTTCTTTTCTAATATTAGGATATAAAATGATGTAAAGAAAGTTAGAAATCCCTGCTTTATACTAACCTGTGGCCATTATACAGTTATATTATTTATTATTTCTACAATGAACATTCTCAAATGTACTACTAACCTCAAGACTATTTTGCTGTTTTCCATTAGAGTTAGTATTTCTATCCACATAATTTATATAAATGAATATATTTCTCCTGAAAGGTAAATAAAGGATGATACGGCATGAGATAATTGCCCCTGGAGAGCCCTACGTCTCTATGGTAAACTGTGGTGTGTGTACATCACTATGACCCTGTGCCCTGACCATAATCCCTCACTGCAGGGGCTGGATTAGGGCCTCGTTTTATTAGCCAGGCTCACCATCCCCCCTCCCGAGTGGTTTTGTTCCCGCTTCAGTGTGGATCGATTGCTGGCTCGGTCTGAAGTGGCAGTGCTAGTTATTAAACGTGGGATAACCAAACCCTTCGGACTGCTGGGATAATCCCATCACAAATTAAGTAGAGGGAAATTGGTCAGGGAGAGCCGGGACTGGAGAGAATCTTCATATTGTGACCTTCGTAACACAAACGAGCACAAACTCCTTTATTTGTTAGAAGCTGATCCGTAAGGATTTCGACCCACGGTGGATCAACACTTTAGCAAGCTGTCGCTAAACTGAAACTAAAGTTTTGACAATCGACTGAAACTGTAAAAGAGCCAGAGTATTATTACTTAGTGTGTAAGAATCGATCCAAAAGAGAGCCATGTGTTGTGATTTTTATACCCTTAATGCTTGAATGTTGAAGTTGTCATGGTTTCTAAGGGCCTGCAAACATCCATCTATCAACTGAGCCTTGAGGTATTATGGGAAATATAACAAGGCTTTTAATCCATACCAAGTGTCTTGTGCAAGCCCCAACTACACACAAATCTATGAAAACATAGAAAAGGTTCCCTTTAAAAGAAATACAAATATTTAATATGAATACTTTGAGAATTTTAATATGCTTTCTAACCCATTCCTGTGCCCTTTCTCTGTCTTTCTTTCTTTTTTATAGTTCTGTTGTGTGCAGCTTGCGTGCTATCTCAAAGTCATCGTGTGGAATACTACTGGATGTTAATTACCCCTGCTGTCTGAAGTGAATATCATTAGAGCTTGAACTGGACATGAACCAGCCATTACTGAAAGGGGCAAAAGTTTATTAAATGCCATTAGTAGGTCTTCAACCTAATTTAAAAGCGAACACACAATGACTGGCTGGCTGCTAGATGTGATTTCCAGGCTGCTCTGACGTAGCCTCGGGCAGTGGGCAAAAAAAAATGAAACACATTTGAAACAAAGGAATAATAGTACAAGCTGCCGGTGAGGGATTTAATCCCTCTTATTTGGGGTGGAGGTTTTTGTTATGGTTTAGCAGTGAGTGAGAAAGTAGAAGAACTCGAGTTGCACCGATGATTTCCTCATGAGAAATGGCGCTTTATAAAGTTGAGTTACTCACCCAAAAAAAAAAAAAAAAAAAAGCAGTTTGAAAACCCTGTCATCATCTCTACTTTCTTGCTGCTGAGAAAGTTCCTGGAAGTTTCCAGATGTCATCATAAATTTATTTGCATACGAAGCCTTTCTACCGGAGTTACTGCACTCAGAGACAAAGGAGGAGGGAGAGAACTTTTGTAATGAAATCTCACCGAAAACTTGGCAACAATAAGAGTTTTTTGTAACACAAAAATGTAATTTTTTTGCAGCACTTTACGTTTACATTACCCTGAATTGACAATACACTGCTGTAATGTCACTAAGTCCTGACTATGGATTGGGAATCTGTGTCTATGTCATAATTATTCATTTCACCAAGTGTGGGAAAAACAAGACCGATCTTTGGATCGAGGACCTTATTGGGCGACAGCTAAAGATGTAATGTGTGCTTTTGTCTTCTAGGTCAGTGGTTACTAACAGCGATGACAAATTTGACTTTATGAAATGGTCATAAATTATGAGGTGCTAAGAGATCTAATATTGACGTAATCCCCAGAACACTAAAAAGGACAAGCTTGTCTTTTTAGCACCTAATGGCAGCACTCAGACTAAGCAGACACTCGACTAAGCTCCACTTCTTAGACCACATCATCTCTAGAAAAGACTTAGAGAGAGAACAACAGTTCGGGGCCTCTGAGCCCTGATTATAATATTGAGACCACGGATTTATCAGGTAGGGGAGGATTAAATGAAAGCAGTTGGCGCCAAGTAAACACTAAGTAGAGGGGATGCTTTATCAGGATATTAGCACAAGTTCAAGTAAGTGAGATAGTACAAAGGATGTGAGTGAATGAAGATGAACTGGGATGCCTTGATAAGAGGTGTTTAGTTAGTGTACTAGGTGCAGAAACACATGCTTATTTCACTGTTATTTGCAGGATTCAGTCACTATTTCTGCCTCGACACAGGTGGTCACAAGAAACACTTACAGTTGTTCTTGAATCTCCTTAGTCTTGTCACGGTGTTAAATAACAGACGAGTTGGCGCACAGCGTAATCCATGATTAGAATGCGTCGCTCCCACCACTAAGACGTGTCTCGGTTGTATCAGATGGAAGCTTAACACTGGCATATGCTCAGTGCAATGATCTGTCTATGGATGACAGGTGGTTACCCAACTATTTGCATAATTATGGGTGTAACACACAGGCTGCTAGGACGTCATAAACAAATCCATATGGCCTTTTGGGAAAATCCAGATGATTTACACCACAGCTAACGGATATACTCACCGTCTTGACTTTGTAGCAGACATCGGTGGGATTTCTCACTGAATGTTTTAACCGGAGTGTGAAATATGGAGCAACTTCATCCCCTCTACTTGTTTTGGCAGCTCTAATCAAATGTGGGAACTTTATACCAAGTTTTCATGACAGATCGGTTAATGTGGCAGCTGAAACATGGGCCAGTGTTTCCTGTGTAGTTTTCTGTTAGACGTTTGATGGAAAGAATAAATGTTGGCTCTGAGACTCAATTTCAGTCCCCTGGAAACTTCCTAGAATCAACTTGAGTTGGGTAGCACAGTGTGTAAGAATGACCTTTATCGCAATAGTCAGATCATGATATATGAGCAAGTTTCCTGCAATTATTATTGTACTTGTTATTTTTAGAGTGGTTCGACCAAGCAAGGGGTTAGATAATCACATCTAATTTTTTTCTCACATGTACTTTTATATAATATATATATTTTTATCGCTGTCTGGGTAATTTCCCCAGCCAAAACTGTGTGTATAATATATCTACAGTAATGTATTTCAGCACAGATGGAATCAAGCCAAGCTAAACTTTCCATCGTGGAGTTGCGCAGTGTTGTTTTGGGCTTAACAGACCTTTCATAAAAACACGAGTACTTGTAATCACCACTTCCCATGTCTCAGCTGACATTTCATGGAGTGCTGTTAAGGAGGTATAGCAGGGGATGTAGCAGCACCTCCCAAAAATGGGCAACTTTTTGACGACCAAGGTGAAAAGCGAGCCGCTTAATAAATCGATAAAGCGGCAAGTGGTTTGATTTTGCTATAATTCCTTTTCTTTGTCTTTTGTAATCCCCTCCACAGACATGTCTCTCAATGTCCGTCGCAGTAGTGATCCCGCACTGGCTGGCTTTCCTCCAGGCGAGGCCCCGGTTGCTCCAGAAGAACCGTCCAGAAAAAATCCAACTCGCTGGTCCACAACCCCTGGTTTCCAGAAGCCCAACCATAAACGAAACCCCAGCAATGAAACAGGGAGCCTCGAACAAAAGGTAACTACACCTCCTGTGGTAATGTAGCCAATAAACTGTGCACGAATGCCTCAATGATACCTGGTATGATGCACCATTAAGTTGTTAAGATCATTTATTGGAATCTAAATGGTGTCAAAATGCAATAGATCAATAAAGTCTATTTTTTAAACTACTGTGAACTATTACATACTTATTCCAGCAGCACCTTGCCCAGAAGATAGGGCTGCTGATGTACGGGTGCTGCATCAATTATAATGCCCGAGATATGTGCTCTGAAATCTTCCCAACCTCCAGTCTCTGTTTTCAACTTACTCCTTTCTTCCCTCATTTTCATTCCTTGTCTCCTCTGCGCCCCAAATCAAAGAAATAAGTGTTAGATATGAAAGTTGTGCTGCCCTGCTTGCAGATATCCAGCAGTAGCATAGATAGTGTTTATCTGAAACTAGTTCCATCTGATAACACCCCTTCTTGTCATCCAAAAGGATTAGCGGAGATTCTTAAACACATTCCCTTTATTACAAATTCACCTTCTTGGTGCTTTTAAGCCTCTGATTATTAGTCAGAAAAAAATAAAATGAAATAAAACACACCTCAGGTACTCCGGTGCATCCTCCCTGCTGCTTCTGAAAGTAAAAGAAAGCCAATTAACTTCTCACAATGGCTGCCGTGCTGACAGCCCTTTACTTCTCACTGAGGGAGAGGTATGTTCCCATCAAACGGGGATGTTACAAATGGGGAAATTATTGAATGTTCGAAATGTGAAACATCAGCTCTGCGTGTGATTAGCGTGTCTGGGAGAAGGGGCTGATAGAGACACTTTAGTTGTCACGGCCCACAGAATGTAAAAGCAAGAGTGTGGGCTGAAATCAGAGCTCTCATTTTGTTAGTGGGAATTCTGTTCTGAACTACTGAACTGAGCAACTATGTATGTTTGTGTGCTTGTACTGAATATAAAAATGGGAAAGCAGAGGATCAGGAGTGTTGAAATATGACTTTGAATTTCATTGACTGTATATGGATTGCATGTCTTTAGCCCTTCTGTTACGTCCTACCATGCATAGAGGATTCCACATCCACAACGATGTTTGTAAGTTGTGGATCGTGGATAAATATTATTATGTTGATGTAATAAGAGGATTCCAGATTATGTACACCGCCACACACTAAACAGACGGATACGGTAGTTTAAACTAGAAGTTTCTATTAGTTTACTTTAGTCATACATAAAGCAATGGTTTAACCCTTTATAGGGCTCTCATTAAAACACGTAGACATTAAAAATTTCAACCCTGGCGTGTTATTGGGGGATATTTCAGGACTTTTTCACATGTGTGATTTTTAAAAAAAAAGATATTTTACAGTGCAAATCAAGATTCCTTTCCTGTTTATGGTATACGTATTTACCAAAAAACAAACAAACCTGTATATAAGACCTGTAGGATAAACACAAATATGTTTATAAAGCCATGTTTTTTATGAACATTGTTTTTTTTATTCACACTGGCAATTTTCGTAAATATAACACACATATCAAATAATTACTGAATAAATTTTAGTAATAAGTAATAAGATGTACTGTAAAAATAATTACCAGTTATATACCATTAACTGCTATACTAGAAAACTGCAATAAGGTCATGAAACAAACCAAACTACACACTCAGTTTTGATGTTATGACCACAAGTACGGTATGAGTGTAATGTAGGGGTAAAAAAAATTAAAAGCTTGAAATGCAACAGGCTGTGACTGACTGGTCAGATACAATAATATCACTATCTGTCACATAACCTGATCTTTTGTGATTGGCTGGGAGAAATTTCTCATAGTTAGTCGTGGGGAGGACAATTGTTTTGTCCACTGAAGTCACCAAATATGGCTTCTTGTCCAATAAAAGGTTAAGACGATTCCTGTAAAAAACCTTCCTGGCAAAGCAACATTTTACATGGCGAGTTCAAAGTTATTATGACCAAGCCACTATAAATCAATAATTCCCTTAATAATGTTCAGCTGCCCAACTTGTAATGTTGTGTCCCATTTAGTTCTTGACTCCCATCTGCAGCAGTTCAGATGTTATCTGAATGTAGTGCATTTTAAGACACCATCCTGCCACAGACGCTTGAAATGGCATGGTGTGAAAAGTGACGAGCTAACAGCAGGATGCTGTCATTTTTATTCAGCTGACAGAACCAGACTTTTTTCAACTACAAAGGGAGTCTTAGTCCTTGTAACCCTTAATCTATTTCTTGCACCAACTGCCATATATTCATTTCAAGTCTGTTTTTATGAAATTAACAGCATATGTTGTAAGAATGTGTTAGTCAGCATGTGTAGTATTTGTTCTTGGCACCATATTTTTGAAAAGGAACATCCTTCAGCATTGCCAAAAGCAACTTACTCATAACAAAGTCTCTTCACTGTCTAGGATCGTTTCCTTTTACAGACTAAAGCCAGCCACGTGTTCAATTCCCCAACTAGTCTGAAAACGGCTCAGTCAGACTCAGTTTTTCTGCTAAATCTCAACAATAAAAGTCAGTGAGAGTACTCAGTCATCGGCTAGCACTGTAAACTCATCACATCTGCCAATGACTTTACAATACTTGGTATTTAGGGTTATCTGCACTTAGCAAAATCACCCATAGGGATTAGACAGTCAGTTTGAGCCTCTCTGGTATCTGGCTTTCTCTACATTTTATGATCTGATGTGTCGTAAAACTCTGTGGAGGGGGGTCCTTTGTCGTGCCGTGTCTGAGGCTGCGATGGGTATCAGGGCTGTCTCTATACACAGGCCAGTTGTGCAGCTCAGTTTTATAATTCTGTTATGCCTTCATCAGGCCCCTTGCATGTCACATTCAACTGTAGCCAAACACTGCTGGCTCTCCCTCCCATTCTTTTAAGCTCCTTTGTTTTTGCGTTGTTTTGATATATTTGCTATTTTGTGATTTGTTAAGCAACTATGTGTTCTCTTTCAATTGTGATGTCTCATTAAAAATCCCCAAAATGTTTTTTTTTTCGCTCTTACTCTTTATATGCTGTTTTTGTGACTAATCAGACCATATATGGTTGCTTTTCTACTTGTTTGTCTTGGTGAATCACTTGGCTTTGATTTTAATTATTGATTTGCTTTCTCTTCTATTCAAAAAAAACTTCACTCTTGACCTTCAGCTGCTGAGATTCCTAAGCCAAGGCTAGCAAGTGTGGAATATTATCTTTTGTGCCTGGGTGTGTTTTTTTGCTTGTGGCCAGTGTAATATTTTATGCTCAAGTATGCTGATGTATGACATTACCTTGGCAGGAGCTTTGTGAAGTTGTTTTGGGTTTTTTTGTAATGATAAATCCTAGTTGGAGCTGTCTTGTTATTAAAAAGGTCCTCAAGCAGCTCAGGTGTGGCTGTAATGAAATATCAGGAGCAAGGGTTGAGTGAGAGTTAACTGAACCACAAAGATGGTACAGTCTTCAAAAATCAGGTTCGTCCTGGATTTTAGATAATTATGTACCAAATTTCTTTCTTCTTCTTTTTTTTTTTTAGAAAGAGTATTTATACGAGTGCATTAAAGACTTCTTCTGATAGCAGGACCACAGTGGTGTACAATTTTTAATGTCTCTGCCTTTTCCTCTTTCTTTGCAGGGCAGAGGAGCCCATGCCTACCGTAGTCTTCCTCGTGATGCGAGTGGCTGGTCCACTCAGTTCCAAAGAGAGATGACTCGATCTTCCCTTAGTGCCAACCATCCAATGGTAGATCGATGGCTCGATCGACAAGAACAGGTTTGTTGGTGGACAATTAAGGAAATTGGAGACTCTATGGTTTATTTGTGGTTTGCAGATAAACATCTTTATTGCTTGACCAGTTCATAGCAGCTTGTATTTTTCACCACAGCCACCACTGGTTGGTCTAAAATAAAACAAAACAAGTTGGTTCACTTGGTGATGTGTTGATACAAAACTGACCTGGCTTGGTACAAGAGGATCTGCAGATTCAGATATTTGGTGTATGTGCTTAGCAATCAGTGGTGTTGAGCTAAAATTTCAATATCTCTACTTGAATATTGCTTAGAGGCAATGACTTGGAAGGGTTTTTGAACTTTGGATAGTGGGCTTTCTTGCTGTAAATTGATCAATGGATACAAAATGTGTTGGTCTAGAAATTAAGCGGGCATACACTTGTTCTATATAGTACAAGCCTTCGGGTTTTTCAAAATGGAACTTGTTAAGGTTCAGTTACACTTCAGTAAAAATAAGACAGTGACCTCCTTGCAACTCAGAAAAAAACTGCGTTTGCCCTGTGATTGCAATAAATTTTTTCATATAAATATACCTATTGGGAGGCAACTGGTCTCCAAGGAGCCACGGTCCAGCTCAGTCTGACTGCAATCACCCTCGTTGTCATGGTCCTGGGTCGTTGACCCAGCGTTTTGTGTTTATTCTGATTTGTATTAGTTTAGGGTTGAACCTGAAGTTGATGTATATTCAGCCCTACCTGTGTCTGTCCTTGGTGCTCTGTTCATGTCCCCGTGTTGTGTTGCAAATCAGTCTGTTTCCTGCTTTACTTTGAAGGCTCGTGTTCTAGATTTCCTGTTTTGTTCTGAAAGTCTGTTTCTGTTGTCATTGTGTTCAGCTTATCTCCTCCGGTCATCATGTGTATTCAGATCAGCTGTTCTTCCCTCCTGTGTGCGATTACCCGATTACCTTGTGTGTGTATATTTAGTGGGTGTCGGTCTGTGTTCGTTGTCGGCTCGTCTGCATTCATCCGTCTACCTCTGCGTTCTATGGTGTTCCTGTCTCTGCGTCTCTCTGCCCCGCACCCCTTTTGTATGGTCTCAGGTTTGTCACTTAGTTTCTCCCAGTTTAGGTTTCCGTTTGTAAAGTACTCATACCTCGTTGCCTGTTTTTGTCACCACCACCTTTGTAAATAAAACATCACTCGTATCATCAGTTTGCTGCATCTTGGGTCCTCCTTTTCCTCCACACCGCACGGCTCCCTCCGCCAGCCGTGACAGTACGAGCCGACCAAACATGGACCCAGCAGCATCCGCACCTTCCCAGGAGTTTCGGGAGGAATTAATTGACTCCGTTTCAAGGTTGGTCAACCTATGGCTCGAGCATGAGGGGGAAGAGTGTCTCCGCGCTGTAGAAGCCAGGCTACAGCAGCTCATCTCTGCTCACTCCTGGCTGCTCGGCTCTCTTCACCCGCTCGCACAGGACTTCATTCTTCATGAACTGCACCTTCACCCTCCAGCTGCTACCGCTTCCCAACCCAGCCCGCCGGAGGTTTTGCCCGGCCCGCCGGAGGTTTTGCCCGGCCCGCCGGAGGTTTTGCCCGGCCCGCCGGAGGTTTTGCCCGGGAGGAAGCGACGATCGCGCCGTCGGTGCGTCTCCACACAGCCGGGGAATAGGACTTCGGTACTGCCGGCTGTGGTGAGTGGGAAAGACGCTCCATCTGTTTCGCCAGCTCGTATGACTGTTTATTCCGGGGCTGTGTTTGTTGAGTCAGCTGCCCAGCAGTCGCTAACTCAGTTAGCCGCTCACTCGTCACCTCCATTACAGTCACAGCCAGACCTATTAGACACTATGTTACAGTCCATAGCCCAGTCAATAGCTCAGTTGGTAGAAGACTCATCAGCCTTATTATCAGCTCAGCCGTCATCTTCACCTACTCCTCCGATACTTCAAGTTAAGTCCATCCAACCTGAAAAGAATTATTTTTCACCTGTTCATGTCAAGCAGAGAGACACACCACATAACACAGTAATCAGTCCCCAACAGCTGGCCAGTACAGAGACTGTCACGCACTCCAGGGCCTCCCCAGAGGCTGGGTTCCAGCCCCCAGCCGACTCTGGACCCCCGGAGGTTAAGAAGCCAGCTGAGGACTGCACCGGACTGTCGCTGCCTGAGCTGAGTCACTGCTCTGTGCAGCCGCAGTCCGCTTTGTGTTCGCCAGAGGCCCGTGTGCCTGCTGGTTCCGACCTGTCCCTGCCAGAGGCCCGTGCGCCTGCTGGTTCTGACCTGTCCCTGCCAGAGGCCCGTGCGCCTGCTGGTTCTGATCTGTCCCTGCCAGAGGCCCGTGCGCCTGCTGGTTCTGACCTGTGTGTTCCAGGGGCCCCGGTGCCCACTGGTCCAGAGACTGTTTTCGCTGGGGGGCCCGAGGAGCACGTCCAGCCTCCTGCTTCGTCTGCTGGAGGGCCCGAGGAGCCCGTCCAGCCTCAAGTGTCGTCTGCTGGGGGTTCAGGAGAACCCAGCCAGCCTCAAGTGTCTACTGCTGGGGGTTTAGGAGAACCCAGCCAGCCTCAAGTGTCGTCTGCTGGAGGGCCCGAGGAGCCCACCCAGCACCACGCCTCGTTAGCTGAGGGTCCTGGAGGACCCAGCCAGCACATCCTCACACCTGCTGACGGTCCTGGAGGACCCAGCCAGCACATCTCCACATCACCTCCTGCAGCATCGCTGCCGTCAGGTTTCGCAGCCGTCCCGCTGCTGTCATCCATGCCTGGTCCGGCCTCCGTGTCTTCAGCCTCGCCTGGTCCAGCCTCCGCTTCAGCTTCGTCTGGTCCGGCCTCCGCTTCAGCTTCGTCTGGTCCGGCCTCCGCTTCTACCTCAGCTTCGTCTGGTCCGGCCTCCGCTTCTACCTCAGCTTCGTCTGGTCCGGCCTCCGCTTCTACCTCAGCTTCGTCTGGTCCAGCCTTGGCTCCGCCTTCGTCTGGTCCCGCCTCGTCTGATCCTGCGGTTGCCTCACCGCCGTCGGAGCCAGCTCGACCCGTTCTGCCTCGCCTCTGCCAGCCGTTTTCCGGGCCTCTAAGATGTCATCATGGCCTTTGGGGACGGCCTCCGGAAAGAGTTCGTCGCCGCCGCTGGCATCGCGGCCGTCCTCCGGATCTGCTCGGTGGCCGCCACTACCTTCCAAGTGGTCGGCCTCCAGAACCGTTTGCCCGTCGCCGCCATTGCCGTGTGCACGGTCGGCCCCCAGAACTGTTTGCCCGTCGCCGCCGTTGCCGTGTGCACGGTCGGCCCCCAGAACTGTTTGCCCGTCGCCACCGCTGCCTTCTGCTCGGTCAGCTTATGGATCTGCGTCACCGACGTGGCCGGCCTCAGAAGATGAACTGTCCTGGACTTCTGAGTTGTCAGCCTCCGGGCCGGCCTCCTGAACTGTGTTTTGTTCTCGTACTCCAGCATGTGCGTTTTTTGTTTTGGACAATTCCCTCGATTCGCTGGGGCTTGTTTTGTTCGGTGTTGGTCCCTCCGTCCTGGGCCCCCGCCGCCCGCCCTGGGTTGGTCGTCTGTTTTTGTTGTGGGCTGTCTGGAGCCAGCCCTTGGGGGGGGGGGGGGTGGTACTGTCATGGTCCTGGGTCGTTGACCCAGCGTTTTGTGTTTATTCTGATTTGTATTAGTTTAGGGTTGAACCTGAAGTTGATGTATATTCAGCCCTACCTGTGTCTGTCCTTGGTGCTCTGTTCATGTCCCCGTGTTGTGTTGCAAATCAGTCTGTTTCCTGCTTTACTTTGAAGGCTCGTGTTCTAGATTTCCTGTTTTGTTCTGAAAGTCTGTTTCTGTTGTCATTGTGTTCAGCTTGTCTCCTCCGGTCATCATGTGTATTCAGATCAGCTGTTCTTCCCTCCTGTGTGCGATTACCCGATTACCTTGTGTGTGTATATTTAGTGGGTGTCGGTCTGTGTTCGTTGTCGGCTCGTCTGCATTCATCCGTCTACCTCTGCGTTCTATGGTGTTCCTGTCTCTGCGTCTCTCTGCCCCGCACCCCTTTTGTATGGTCTCAGGTTTGTCACTTAGTTTCTCCCAGTTTAGGTTTCCGTTTGTAAAGTACTCATACCTCGTTGCCTGTTTTTGTCACCACCACCTTTGTAAATAAAACATCACTCGTATCATCAGTTTGCTGCATCTTGGGTCCTCCTTTTCCTCCACACCGCACGGCTCCCTCCGCCAGCCGTGACACTCGTACAAATTGTCAAAGTGTCAGGGCTCTGTGTGCAGGCGGATGAAGAGGAGGATCCAAATGCGAGACTCGGACACTGAATACAACTCAAAACCTCAGCTTTATTGCTGGCATGAAGACAAAACATGAAGTGAACACTGAATGCTGAGAACAGAAACACACAGGCATAATCTGATGGTACGACACGACACTGAGCACAGGAAAACACAGGGCTAATATACACAGGGTGGTAATCAGGGAATGGGCAACAGGAGGGAGACACAGCTGGGAGAAATTGGACTAACGAGACAGGGAAGCAGTAGAACTGAACACACTCACATGAGACACAGACCTTCACAATAAAACAGGAAACAAGAAACCACTAAACAAAGACGCAGACAGAATATAAACACATGCAACTCAAACAATACATGAAACAACAAATCCTTAAACACGGATAAACAGAAACATGGAACTCTAATAATAATAATCATCATAGCATCAGAGAAACAAAGCAATCATTCAAAAATAAACCAAAACATAAGAACTCAAAATGCTGGGTCAAACCTGACCCAGAACCGTGACACAAACATTTACAAATAAATGCCATCTTACGTATAGACCCAAACAGGTTGGCAATGTATTGCAATCAAACTCTGAGTGAGTCTGTGCTGATGACCACAACTTCCCTGCGACGCATCCATTTGCAATAGAGGACTTGACTCAATCGGTTGCTAGCTATTCTGACTATATTTCTATTTAGAATCAAGTGTGTGTCAGAAAAGATTCTGAATTTCTGCTTTAGATCTGTGAGTTTTGTGGAACTAGACTGCAATATATCTCCAACAGAGAGCAACAAATTTGTAATTTTCACGGATTTATCACAACTAATGACTGTATTATCACCAACAGATTGCATGAAATTGCCCCGATTTAGTCACAAACTGATAGCAGACAAACTCATTTTCACTTATGTTTTATCTCTGTCTTGACTCACCAGAGTCATACTATCTTTCTTTTAGTTCTTGCGTATGAACAAAATTCTACTGTAGAAACGTATACAGATAGAAATGGAAACTCCTCACCAGTTTCTTTGAGGCTGCACTTGTTTGAAGTGCTGGCTCTGGCTGCTGGCCTGGGGTCAGCATACGCCCAGCTTTAACGTCACTGGGTTGTTGGCTAGCTTTCGGCTAACTGCCCATCATGTAGATAACTGACAAACCTTTGTAATGCCAGTAACAAAGTAGCTGTGACATAATTACTGAATTTTGTATCGTAATGTGTTACATTACTGTGTTACAGAAAAGTGTAATGTGATTACAGTAATGTGGGGATTTGTTTTGTGGAGAGGAGAAGTTGAGGCTGTGTATCTCTGTAAAAAAGTAGCGGTACTCTAGTTTTCATGTCCACATTGAAATCCCGTTGCTCTAATTATACAGCAGATTATACACTAGTTATATACCCTATTAAGTAGGAGTATTATTTAATAACACTATTTTGCTGATGCATGATTTGGCATCAACTACACAGCGTTTCTTGATCATAGTTTACTCCTGTGTTTTCACAGTATGCATGATTCGTTATCTCTGACCACAGTGTAATGTCAGTCACAGCTGCGACTGATAACAGAGTTATTACAGTGACAGCGACTGCTCACTGCCCAATCCAATTTAGAACCAGGTCAATGACTGACATCAGACTTCTGTCCAATACTTTTTCATGAAGTAACAGTGTACAATGTTAGTCCTTGCAGGCTTGTCTCCTCGCCTCACACCCTCTTCGCTCTGTCGGCACTTTGTGATTGACTCACCCTGTGACTGGTCCCTCAACTCCTCAGTCTGTCAGAGGCGAAAAAATATTCTCCCTTTAAAAGTTATTAAAAGTGACAGAGGCTCTCTGCAGGGAGGGTGGAAATGACCTTGGGAAGTGTCGAACACGCTGAGCTTGATGTGAAGAGGATTTCTCCCAGTTTGTCTGCCGGTCTGTACCTCAACTACCTGCTTTGATTCATGCAGATGGTGTTTAATCGGCCCATTAAAGAATAAAAAAAGAGCCGAGAAAGGGTGAGGAAAAAAGAGTGAGATGCTCGAATGACTATAAAGTCTTCCTTCTTTCTCTGTAGTCTCATTATGGTTGTGTTTGGAATTCTTTCTCTTACTAAACATTATGAGCACCTATTGAAAGCAGTGATGCTACAATCAAGCTATTGTAAAAATAGCTGAAGTTGAAAACATACTGTTTACCAAGAGGGCACGTATACATGCAAACAGCTCAAGAACAGGATTTTGTTCAAAATATGAAGCCTCCTAAATCCAAGATAAAGCTTTCAAGTTAATAGTTATCAACCAAGTATAGTGTAAATATAAAAAAAGAGATTATTATTTAAGAACATGAGCTATACTGGTGGAGTCGTGTAAATATTTCATGATTAACGGCAGGAGCGCCACGACACCCTCACCGTGGCTAATCCTCGGTGCCACCTGAGTGTTTATAATCTGACAGCCGTGCAACTAAGTTGAGTCACAAAGCGCAAATCCTCTCATTAGGGGTGACACAGTATAAGTTTCAAAGTCGCACCTTGTAGCCCAGTTGTTCCTTCCCTGCACTCGCTGTATCACAGTCTCGATCGCTGCCTTCCCTCCCACACGTGACGGTTCAATATTTTGTCTTCTTTGTGCGACGGGCGAGCAAAACAGCAGCATTGGATCGCGAGATAAAAATACACAGCGTGGGTTAATTAAAAAGAACTGTGATCAGTGCTAAAGCGTCGGCAGCGATAATGAGTGTACACACGCACATAAAAACACACAAACACGTACAGATATGCCAAGGTTTTTTGGTAAAAACACACCAATTAGCTGTTGTTTATCGTGGATTATTTATCTGCTGTGTTTTTATCGTTCTACTTTATGAGTTAAGATAAAAGTAAAACAAAGAAACCGAAGAGCGGGCGTCATCCTCATTTCTTTCTTTTGACTGGAACAAAATACACACACGCAACTACTTTGTGTATTTATATGCGCATAGGTGTTCTAGCAGCGTCATTTCTTAACTTCATACAATAGCTTCAATTTGAAGTACTTATCTTTTAGTTGCGTGGTCGATGTGTGTGAAGCAGCTTGGCATGCTCTGGATAGTGAGTTCGCTTCACCATTCATATTTAAGCAAGCCTTCCCAGCTCATGCTATAAATTAAAAATGTAAAGTCAGGCTGAATAAAATAACACATTGACTCCTGTGCTTAAAATGCCAAGGAGGTGCACGGGGGAGTTAACTGGACAATCTGTGACTCTGGTATTCTCAAGCTGGATGAGTTTGAAGTTTAGCTGCAGGGGATCAACTATGGATTCAGGGTTGAATTCTCTTGAGATTTTATTTTACATCACTTCTCCCAGGTGCTTTGGTAAAATGTTTTGATTTGTGCTCGTTTTGGTGCTTTCGTGCGCTTCTTTTGTGCAGACTTTCAGCCTACGTACTAAGACAAGGACGGCTGGCCCATAGTTACATCAGGCAATTGTCCTATGTTTATCTAACAAGTCAATAAATTCACGTCAGTATCAAACGGTTCAATCTAAGACATCAGTAGCGTCTACCCCTAAATCTCTCACCACCCACACACACACACTCTGCCAAATGCGGCGTGGAGAAAAGCACGCTTTATCAGCCCATATACACCAAGGCCTTATGAGTTATTCTTCATATAAACAGCTGACATTAATGCTGGCCTATTATCCCACTGATGAATGTTAATGGGCTTTCCTGCTTAGCATTGCACACGCACACGCTCCCCCACATACACATTTTGATCTGGTTGAGTGGTTCTCCACTGTATTATTTTGCGGCCTTGATGATGGACCAGGGGCCATTATCATGAGCTGTAGCAGAGGCAGGACTGACATCAGCTGTCGATCACTGAAGGATTTAACCCAATCAAGGCTAACATGAAGAGAAGCAGATGTGTTTGAGCTATATTGGCAAAGCTCACAATTTGGGATTTCAGAGATAGTATTAGACAGAAACATTCTAATGTATAAATGCTAACTGTAGGGTTATTTAATCTACACATAAAAACACAAACAGCAAAACAATAAGCCTAATACACAGATCAGGCACAACATAATGACCACCTGCATAATTTTGTGTTGGTTTCCCTTTTGCCGCTAAAACCCTTTTGCTGCCTCTGTCAGTGCGCCCCAGAGCAGCTGTGGCTACAATGTAGCTTGCCATCACCAGTGTGTGAATGTGTGTGTGAATGGGTGGATGACTGAATGTAGTGTAAAGCACTTTGGTGTCCATAGGGACTAAGTAAAGCGTTATACAAATACAGGCCATTTACCATTTACCATAAAACAGCCCTGACCCATCGAGGCACGGACTCCACTAGATCCCTAAAGGTGTGCTGGGGTATCTGCACCAAGATGTTAGCAACAGTCCTGCAAGTTGAGAGGTGGGGCCTCCATGGATTGGACTTGTTTGTCCTGCAGAACCCACACATTCGTAATTGGACTGAGATTTGGGGAACTTGGAGGCCAAGTCAAAAGGGTGCATTATCCTGCTGAAAGAGGCCGCAGCCATCAAGCAGTACCGTTTCCATGAAAGGGTGTACATTGTCTGCACAAATGCTAGATAGCTGGCATGTGTCAAAGTAGCATCCACGTGGATGGCAGGACCCAAGGTTTCCCAGCACAACATTGCCCAAAGCATAACCCTGGCTTCGTCCATTCCGTCAGTTGCTTTCTTCCCATAGTGCATCCTGGTGCCAGGTGTTCCCCAGGTAAGGGATTCAGACATACCTGGCCATCCAACTGATGTAAAAGAAAACATGATCCATCAGACCAGGCCACCTTCTTGCATTGTGCTGTCTTCCAGTTCTGATTCTCATATGTGCATTGCTGGCAATTTCTTCAGTGTACAGGGGTCAGCATAGACACCCTGACTGGTCTGCAGCTATGCAGCTCCATACACACCTAACTGAGATGCTCTGTGTATTCTGACACCTTTCCATAAGAACCAACATTAAACATTTCTCTAATCTGAGCTACATTAGCTGTACAGTCTGTTGGATCGGACCACACAGACCAGCCTTCGGTCCCCACATGCATCACTGAGCTTTGGCCAACCATGACCTCTGGCTCACCGTTGTTCCATCCTTAAACAACTTTTAAGAGATACCGACTACTGCAGACTGGGAACACCCCACAAGAGCTGATGTTTTGGAGATACCCTGACCCAACTCTCTAGCCATCACAATGTGATTCATAATCCGTTTGCACAAATCCTCACAGTTGCCCATTTTACCTGCTACTAACATCAACATTGATGACAAAATGTTCACTTGCTCCCTAATATATCCCACCCAGTAACAGGTGCCATGATAAAGAGATAATCAGTGTTATTCACTTCACCTGTCATCGATCATAATGTTATGCCTGTTCAGTGTTATTTGAAAAGCATATTTTGATTTATTTGTTTGTGTACAGGCTCTAAAAATACTGTAAAGTCCATAACATATTGAAGTCAGACAGACAGACTCGGAGAAAGGCAACACAAAACCCCTAAAACATTACATAACAGCTTCCAAAGCATGTTTGGGTGAAAACAGTTCTGATCACACATCTTTGATCAAGCCTCCAACAGTTGGGCTCCCTCTCTTTCTCTCTGTGTTGTCTAAATGAGGCACCTTGTTTGGCGAGTTTTAAAAGAAACGCAAAGTGGCGAGGCGGCCAGCTAAATCCTCAAGCCAGCACGTTGAAAGGAGATGAGTCTGTTTAACTTCAAGGTGGAAGAAGAGAGCAAGCAGCAGCGCAAATCCTGCCTTTTTTCCCTTTAATGTTGTCACATCAAAGATCTCTCTCTGAACAAACACAGATTGGCATTTGCGACCGACTCTATTGTTGTTTTTGCTCTTCTTTTCCCACTCTGTCACTAGTAGTTGTTGGCCGCTGAAAATAAGGCTCAGTGAATGCTCGTATTTGAACGAGTCTCCTGAGTAGCTTAAAAGAGATTGTCAGAGGTCTGCTTTCTGTTTTAGATTTAAAGTGTTTGAGTTGATCTCTGTTAGAGTCAAGTGCTTTACAAAGCTGCGGTAGGATTATTGTTGTTGCCCCACTCCGCATGATGCCATGATGGCAGTTAATGCGCCATTGTAAGAGACAAAACTGATATTTCCCTCTAAATACTAATTATTTGTTTAGCTTGTTGATTTTTTTCATTATACTGGAACGATACACCTTTATATAAGATCCATAATGAATCACTGATTTATTTAATCAAAGGATATTTCATTTCTTCCATTACAAATACAATAAACACAGCAGTGAAGGTTCTGAAGTGGCAGGTCTAAAATTCAGGAAAAACTCTTGGACACGTCAGTATGGAAGTTAGCATTTAATTTTTAGGGACTGCTGTTGGTGAGTGAACTTGGTAAGTTCTCCTGACTAGCTTCTTGGTAAAGCCCACTCAGTCTGCAGCCCCCTAGGCAAGCCACAGGCAATGTTAGAGCAGCTGAGCATGGAAAGAAAACACAGCAATAACCCCCAAACCCAGCCTGCCTAACACAATCTTGCTGCCTGTGCCACCGTCTACCTCCACTTCTATCTGGTGGCTGTAACGTGCATTCGTGCTGTGTTCATTATGTTCAGTTAATACTGCAATGATGTTTGAGATGCAGCAGGGCATGTTTTCAATGTAAAACTCTGAACAAATAAAAAAAATAAGCCACATTCCAGAACAGTGCAGGAATCCTGGAAGAGTGTGCTCCTGGATTTGCCTCTTGAAAGACCAAGGAAGATGTAGACGGAATGAACCATGGTTTGTGTGAAGTCCGTAGACATGCACTTTGGTGTATGCACACATGCAACATGAACTCAGGATGTTTTGAACTAGTTGCTGACCGGTGGGTCTGACCAGTAGGTGCAGCTGTTTGTTCAGCTTTGGCTCCTAGCTCATTGAATCCTCAGGAAAAAAGACATTTTTGTGGCTTCCTACTTCTTCCTGCGCTCGTTCTCTATAATGTTTTGTTTAATTTTTGTCCTGTATGATTTTTTTAATAAGTCATTTTGGCTGTTAGTGTAATTATGTCACCTAAATGAAATAATTATTTTAAGAAAAGACTTCATTCTGCCACTGATTACTTAAAATTCACATTATTTACATGGCGGGCTAATTTTTCTTCTCTCCTTTGGGAGTCCTGTGTAAATGGCAGCTCACCAGAGATGCTTCAGTCCAACTGAGGACCTGAGTGAGAACAATGCAGAGCCTCACAAATGCCTCGCCACTCTTAATTAGCCATTGCCGCTGAACCACTGTTAGAACGTCGGGTTTGTGACTTCTGCTTTGCACTGACTGGGGCTTTTTGTTAGATGTATTTGTCCTGTACACTTCTTTACGAAGTCCTTCTGTCGGTTTAATCTCTTGCTTATTGTTTTTAAATAATAATAATAAATATTCTGTATTCTGTCATCAAGTCAGTGTACATGTCAGCTCACCTTCAGACCGGAGTACGGGAGCAGGTGAAATGCCGTCAGTAGTGTTATTTAGTTCATTGGCTCCACAGCAGGGGAAATAGCTGACTAATTATGAAAATAATGCTACCTAACATCTCATTAAAAAAATCACAATGAGTCTCAATGTTGGTTTATTTACACGTGTGTGTGCACAACACTTAACTACAGGTAACCAGCTTTTTGTCCTGAAGCTATGTTACTTTCTTTGTGCTGTTTCTATATGCAGCGAAAAAAAGAGTTTATTCATCTTGTTCTTCATTATTATTTATTATTTAACTTTTTAAATATTTGTGCAATCGTCTTCTCTTATCTTGTTTGAACAGGATACAAGACTGGGCGTTGTTTTGGACGCTGGACGTTGCCAGCGCTCTTCTCTGTCAGCTGTACTGTAAATGTTTAACCTGTCTCACCGTGACACGTGTGTGAAGACGTGTGCTACTGGACAGCTGAGATTAGAGTTTCACTCATTCAAGCTTGAAATGCATAAAATTCATGCGCATATTTCTTGTGTTGAAAATTTTTTGTAATCACTTATTCCTAATGTGACCATTCCACACCATTCTTCACTTGCTGCCAACTTCATTTTTGTCAAAGTGCATTTTTTTAGGATTAGATATTTTTTGTGCACAGGCCTCTCTGAGCTACTCTGATCTTATTCTCATGCACAACCTTCAATGGGGATGCCTGGTTTTATTCAGTGGATCATTATTCAGGGACAGGCGAGAAGTCTGTTTACCTTAGTCACTATTCCATCCCTCTACCCTCCTCTTCTCTGGGTCCCTCTCATTTCTGTCCACTGTACCTCAGCTGCATCAAGGTGGCTATCCCTCTCTGCACTACTGGCTGTGAACGTGTTAATTCTTGATTAGAGTTCATGCATTCACTTTCTACAATTTGCTCCGTGGAGTGAGAAATCACTTTCTCAATGAGAATAATTGAACACGGGCAGGGGGGTGCCAGCTCATTACCCACAAATCACAGGGAGCAGGGGCACCTTAACTGAAGACAATAATGACTTTGGGGAATAAAACGAGGGCCGCCAGCGTGGAGCCAATCCACTGTGGGCAGCAGAGAACAAAGCTAGGCGAGGAAGATGTACACTGTTTCTTAAGGGGAAGTCATTTTTTTGCTGATCTGCCTACGGTACATATTCAGTAGAGTCCGAATTTATTTTTTTCCCAGGGGGGTATGAGTTTAAGGCTTTGGAGCAAAGTGTCGTGTTGGAGAAGCAAAGCCCATATTTTGGCAAGGTGGCATTACACCAATGCTGACTGTGGCCCGGGCAAAAGATTGCAAGATAGAAATAATAAAGATGTGGAACAGCTTAAGTAAAATGAAAAGCTTTTTGTAGTCCTTGACACTGGGGCTCAAGGTGAACTTTGGTGACTGACATCACCCATTTTCCCACAGTGCAAAGTCACTTACTTCACTTTATTTGATTTCTCTCTCCTTCCTCAACCTTTCCCTCCTTCACACCATCTTTTTTTATATGCCACACATTTCCACTCTGCACAGAGTGCCAAATGTATCCACTCTGGCACAATGAGGTCCATTGTCACAATAGGCTTTTCTCACTGTTTTATAGGTCCCATTAGGGGGACAGAGGCTTTTAAGTTGCTGAAGGAATGCAATAACGCCCAGCCAACAGTAAACATCCACATCTCGGGTCCACAGAGGAACACGAGATGGAGCTTCTTCCCCATCTTACCCTAAGTGACTTGTTTTATTTGCATCAGGCTGAGAACAAAGTAGTCACACTTGGATAAAAATGGAGAGAAATGGGAAGGTTTCATTTTAGGACTCAGGAGATGGACACACTGAAAGCCTCTAAAACAAGAGTGTGACGAGGGAGGAGGCAGTCTGGGGGCATTTCTGTTTCTTAGATAGAGATGTAGGTATTACTGTGCTGTTGATTGTGCATATTTTTATCCAGCATTACATGAACGTTCATTAGAGAACCTAAACTTGATGATGGACATCATGGGTTGCTTACTGCTTATGATGCGTTACCTAGTAAAACTTTGATGGCGACCTATGAACTATGTCGAACTTGATTGAGATTGTGCTGTTGGATGGATTTTCAGCCAACAATCCAACATTGTTATATTGTCAGAGATGGTAAGGTAGGTAAAAGAGTCCTGTGATGAAAAGAGTGAAACTTATGGGAACTGAGACGACCAAATAACAGGTGAACGCAATGAAGAACCAGTGAGAAATGGAAAACGGGAACAGGCTAATGGAAAGAGAAGACAACCAGGAAATTGTGCGAAACAGTGATGGCATCATAGCAGCCACAACATCAGTGAAACATGCAAAACTGCTGGCAATATTCTATGACTTTCTTAAGGTTGGATGCCTAGGATTGAATTTGAAATAGCCCGCATACCATAAATAGTGTCAGTGTAACAAGAATACCTCTGTAATGGGATACGGTTTTCCCTGCAGAGCAGTTTTCCCCCGGAATTTTTCCTCTTTATGTTTTTGATATACAGGCCATGGGAGCTGTTGTGAAGAATAGCACCCCTGCCGAGCTCCATCACAGATTCTCTGATATTCCCACATGAATTCGTGATGCCGATGCTGTTTTCCATTTAGAAAATGGTAGAGTGGAGAAATGTGTGTCGTGTTTCTCGCCGGGGTCTCCCTGTGTCGGTTGATTTGGAAGGTGAGAGTCCTGCTGAAGTCGCTCTGTGATTGGCTGCCGCAGATATCTTCATACAATATGTAAGAATGATGGTGGCCACCCTCTGTGCCGCTCAGTTCGTGTGTTGCAGATGCGTATCTACACGTGTACAATGTTTACATGCAGCAAATTAACTATCCAGGCTATGATCGGTCTTGTTTGTTGAGACACTGATGATTTCCCCGTGCTCTTATCTCATCAGCGATTGCAATCACTTGTTGTGTTTAGGAAGTTAATTATCATCCAGTCTAACTAGAACACTCCTTTGATAAATCGATACCTTGTCTAATCTTGTGCTCATTGCATTCAGAGAATAAATACACACACAAAAATTGGCATTTTTGTAGTATTCGGCACTCCGTACAGGTTATTTTCTTTGTTTTTCTTCCCTTTCCTTCATCTTTCCTCTCGCTTTGTGTATTTCTTCTTCTTCCTTCTTCTCCACCCATATCCAACCAACCCCCCCCCCCACCAGATTACTGTGGCTGTGCTGAAGTCTTTTGGGACCTCTCTTCATTACTGGCCCTCCACAGGCCCCTCATCTCCACACGGCCCCTCTTCATTTAGCCCTGGCTGAGAGCAAGGACTAAACCAAATGGCTTTCTGTCTCCCTCTTATCCAAGAATTTCAGCTTCCAATTAAAACTAAATGGAAAGCTCCCCCCTCCACCACTGCCTCCGCCTCACCCTGCGCTGTTCCCATGACGCTACAGATGAGGCCCCACTCCACCTGCTCAAATACGGCAGCAAACAATGGCTGATCTGTAGAATGGACCGTTCATCCCCTGTAATAATTCGCTGCTGTGTGTACCAAAGCTTTGCTGTCTACTAAATTATTCATTGTTCAACAGCTTTCATCCTTATTTCCTACTTCATATTTGGTATATTTAAGATTTGAGGTCACTCTAGGTTATATAAATAGTGTGGACAATGGATATGAGTCTCTCACTCTCTATCTCTCGATATAGAGATATATAGATGTATATTATTTCTTCAGTGATAAAACATTGGTGCCACTGTAACTGCTGGATTAATTGGTTGTGATGGCAGTTTAGCGGAGCAGCAAGTGTAATTTATTGGCAGCTACTGTGCAACTCAATAACTAACTGTAGTTCTGACTTAATTGCAGGAACACCAACTAAGTGTAATTTAAAAACAAAACAAAAAAATTACAGTCCAAACTATGGGTGCTCCCATTGAAATTCAAGCAGCTGATATTATTTCAATGAGGGCAACATTCACTCACTGACCTTACAGTTTGAGAGATGGATTAAATGTTCTGAGCAGCGGAAAGCAGACTGTCCTCCCACTTAATAAGCTCAAAACGATGATTAATCTGTGAAAAGCACCACAGTTCCCCTTTTAATGCATGTATAAAGGCCCGGGATCCAGCTGGGACCGTCCGCTCAGCAGGGCTGCGCACTCAGCCCCGAGGATTATCTGTTCAGAATCACCTCCTTTCACCTAAGCCAGGTGTCTAGCAAGTCATCATATACTTTTTGAACCGTTGTTTTTAATGCATCGGAAATCCCAGATATGCTTTAACCACATCTTTGAAGTTTGGTGTAAAATGTTGTGCATTCCAACTCTTTGAAATCCTCATTCTGTATACAAAAACTTTTTTTTTTTTTTTGCCGAGCTTAAGAGTAAGAAGCGCTCTGGACAATAACCGATGACGATAACTTAATTTGCAGTAATTCCTACCCGGTTTGAACCTCCGGCTCTCCGGCACAGGACAGATCTACTCCCGTTGCAGCTGTTATTGATGAGGCTTGGAAAAAGTCTTGGGCCTCTCCGTCCGCTTTGGGCCTTGGTTATTGACCTGGTGATTGATTTAGGTCCTCATAATTAGCAGGCCTAATTTAATTAAAGTGCAATTTAACGATACAGTAGGCAAAGGCAGTCTGTGTCATTGATAGATCAGCTCAGGCCTAATATCAAACAGGGCCTGGCAAAATAATGTATTCCACCCAGCAGGGTTCCCAGTGACAGAAGAAGGCGTAAGCGAAGAGACAAAGAGGGAGAATAAGAAGAGTAAAAAGATAGACAGGCCTTTGTTTTTCAAATGTCAGCCTACAAACTGCACTGCCTCACCTCTTCCCCTCCGCATCTCGCCGCTCCATTCTGATATGGACAAATGCACACTCACATCTCTGATCTAATTTGCTAAACAGCATTAGGAAACTGTCTGTCCCTTTCATTTGCTTCGAGTAAATTGACATCAGAGCCCTTTTATGAGCTAGAAGCCATGTCTTTCTAAAGCAAAACCAAAAGAGACAGATTTTGTTAATTAAAAAGAAGTGTAGGCTTTTCGGAAGTTATATTAAACTTGGCCAGCTGGGGATAAAACGTACTGCCCATTTAATTGCTAAGAAAATATATAATGAGGAAAATTTAAATTCATATTCTAATTTTCAGCGCTTGTTATATCCCTTGTTTAAAGGTACGGTAAGTACAAAATAATGTTGTACTCATAAATGTAGGTTGATTAGAGTGTAATTATGTCCTCTGACAAAGTGATAGATACTCATAAACTCATAAATCAATTAAAAATGGATAGGAGCAGGTTTGTGGAAGCCACCATCGTTTTGAACATTGATGGCCATCGCCAATGACTAGAGACTGTCCACATATATAGTATGCATTATCACTTTCAGTGAAAAAAGTCTTTCAGACTATATTTGACCATTTGCACATGTATGTTTTCATCATTTCTCTCTGATCTCTCTCTCTGTTTTCTCTCTCTCCTCTCACCTCATTTCCACCGAAACCTCTTCCTCCTCATCCTCAGCTTCTTCTCCTAAACTGAAGTCAGGGCTCTAACACACAGACATGTGCATAAACATGCTAATTTATTCTTGATATTGTTGAAATTACTCATTGTCACCGCATTAGACATGCGACCCTCCTTTTTCCACACTGCTGACAAGAGCAGGGTTGACAACAATAGCTGGTTGTGAGCTAACATTATGCCAGCTAATTTTAGGTTTGTGGCGTAATAATCAAACTTTCACTGTGATAAGCAGTTTAATTACAGTCATATGAAAGTATATTCGTTAAGTGTCCGAGTTCAACAATGTTAGAGCCACTACAATGAGAGTTTCACTAATGCCAGCTAACGGAAGCTAATGCCAGCTAACGGAAGCTAATGCCAGTTAACAGAGGCTAACGGGCAAAAACAGCAGCACTTACTGACAGAAAAGTTTAGGCTCTCCTCATTAGTCAGCAGTGAGCTTCTTTGACCATCTTGTGTTGAACTCCTTTCACAAAGTTTTAGAGTATCCCCCCAGAGTAAATAACAGAGGACTGGCAGATAAATTGCGAATGAACAATGGCCAGAGTCTGTCGTACAGTGGTCATCATAGCTACGATTATGCACTTGAATTTAGAGGGGTAAGAAAACAATCTGCAAATTACTGACACCTAGTGGTGAGTTTTATACTTTGTACCTTTAAGGAAAACTATTTTGAAAGCATAAACAAGCATGTCTTACATATTATGCAATATTTTGTGCTTTTTTTAAGGTAAGGTGAAAAAAACACTAAACAATTAGATTTTATTTTTGTCTTGACATCTAAAAGATTTTTTTTTACTAATCTATACAGTAAAGTACTAAAATACACTGATAATGAGGTCTTATTGGTTTTGAAGATACTAAAAAAAATTTATTCATAAACTGAGAAACTATGTTTTTATTTCCTCCTGTGTTTTTCATTGCATGAATAATGACAGTGTGGGGCAGGTTCCCTAGCCCACTCCCCACTGTATTTTCCTAGCACAACAACAACGCAACTCTCCGTCGTCATTATCAAAAGGAATAGTACATCTAATCTGGAATGCGAGTCCTCTGCTTTGAACAAGGCTGTGCTCATGGGTGCAGGGCGTGAAATATGAAAGAAAACACATGTCCTCATCAGAGGACGGGCGCCGCCTTGGCTTCTACCCTTGGCACACAAACACAGGACTGAAGATTCATAACCTTCCTCTATATTTCTTCTTTAACAGTCACATAAAAAGCGAGAGATGGCAGACATGAGGATCACACTGCTTTGATTTTCTTCCAGATCTGAACTTTCCAGTCCTGCAGGGAAGCTAATAGTTTTCTAAACAAAGGAAACAGTCAGAGAAATAAAAAAGAATCAACACAGTGGTGTGGGTTTAAATTCTTTTTATACTTTATTTCTGAACACTTAAATCACTATTAGCTTCCATCATCTTTCTTAAGGTCACAATCATAGAAATAATCTAAGAAAATATGCAGAAATCTTTCCTCTCTGCTGACAGACATTAAGTGCTATTTGCGGACCTTGTGGGTAAGATGATTGGGAGGGGGGGTCATTATGACCCTTTCATCATCCCCCTAACCAGTTTAACTCCTCACCCAGCCTTTTATAATGCTCCTGTATCCTCAACATAAATATAAATAAGTGTCTCACAACCTCAGTCAGTGTGATGAATTGGTTGTTTTAATGGTGACGGCGCCTGATGGACCGATGAGGAATAAATGGTTAAGGATGGAGGGAGGACTAGGGCTGGATCATAATGTCCAAAGGATTAAGAGAGCAGAACATTTTTTGCTAATAAAGGATTTTTTAATGTTTTTTTTATTTATGTGGACAGTAAATCCTCACACAGCAGCGACCAGGTCGTCCTACATGCTAGTAGCTGCTACACGCTATTACTCTGTTTATAAACGTACAACCGTTGCGATCATCTCATGTTCAGATTGAGGTGAGCAATCACTGTATCCAGCACCATAAAGTTTCTTTTTAAGTGCTGGTTGAAAACAGCAAGATTCTTCGAGTTATTACGGAAAAGTATTGGTAATTGCTTCTCAAGGTCATAGAACCTTTAATAGCACTATTAGGAGTTATTAACAGCAGCCTGTCTTTCTATGTCAGTGCCATTGTGCGATGCAGCGGTACTGTGAAGTCCTATTTGGTCTTGTGTGCTGTACAGTGTTTAGCTGAACTGCATTAACTGGAGGTAATGAGGGTACAATTATGGCTCCTTAACCTTTTTGCGAGGAAAAGGAAAAGCCTCCGCCCTTGCTGCCCCCACCATACATCGACTCGCTGAGAGCCAGGTCTTTTCACATGTTGCCATGGTATGTTACCTTTGGCTAGTATAATGTTTCCATAAGGGGCATATGTCACCTTGCGCAATTACCGTTTCATATTTTTAGCTGGTCAAAATCAGGAGGGAGGATCAGCCTTTGTAAATATTTCAACAGGCCTTTATTTTTCTTTTTTCTAAACACTCCAGCTAAATTGCTTGTTTCCTTTTCTCTTAATACACTGAACACAACACATTCTTCATTTGGAAACTGCTTTTATATCCTGTTCCCTGGCACCATTGTTCTCCTGAGCACAGACGGCTCATTGTAAGGGGGTGTGTGTGACAATGTCTGGGAAGGGGGGGGCTTGTTCCACACATGAAGCTGTCACACAGATGTGAAGCTCAGCCCCCTAAAGGAGGGGCGGTGGCCAGAAACACACCATTTGCTGTGACCTTTGAACCTGTCCTTGTTAAACCCTCGATGCCAGAGATGGACTCAGGAGGGAGCCCCCCCCCCACCCTTTTCTGTAACAGCTACATCTTGTACTTCCCCATGGCTAACAGCATGACACACACTTACAGTAGGTCTGCTTTAGCACACCAGTTGATGGAGGATGACAGCTCCTCAACATGCCGCCTTTTGCCCTAACCCTCAAGAAGTAATGTGTGTGAGTGTGCATGTTTGTGTGTTTGCGTGTGGGTAGACTTCCCCCTCCTGATCAAACAGCTGCTACCTCCATCCTTCCCAGTCTGCTTTCCCTTCGGACCTCCAACCACTGTCCAAGCAGCACGTCTATTTGATGGTAACAAGGCTTTGCACTTTGCATGCGTGTCCCTTCCACCTCGCTGTCTTCTTCTTTCTCCTCCTCTTATACGATTTTCAATAATCTAATGCTGCAGCTGTCCGATGGCCAAGCCTGTAACCTTAGTTTTTCTCCCTTTATTGTCAGAGGCTGGCAGACTTTTTTGGCCACACATCAGGGCTCTTAGCCATCCCTATTACATGTGAGGAAGGGAGAGAAATGGGGGGAGGAGGGAGAAAAAAAGGAGAGAGGGCAAGCTAGAGAGTTGAAAAGCCTTGTTGCATCCCCACTCTACTGGTTACCAAGGGATCAACAGGGTGCTAAAAGCACTCGGGGGGGGGGGGAGAGAAATGGATGTTTTTCAGAGAAAGGGAAAAAGGAGAGAGAAAAAGAATAGAGATGGAGAATGGTGGGGTCAGGAAGCTGCGGATGTATATTTAGGTTGTGTCTCTCCTCTGCTGTCACTCAGTGCTCATCTTTACAGCTGACACAAGGACAGACAGTGAACGAGCTGGCAGCGAATATAAAGAGAAATGGCTTCTGCATCTGCCTCCGGTCACTAGGAAACTGGCCCCTGTGATGCCGGCTTAACCACACGCTCCGTTGGAAAGTGTGGAGCTATACTTGAGCACTTGACTGCATAAAAGTCACTTTTAACAAGCCATTATTTGTGATGTTCAGTCTCAGAAATCAGTCTTTCTAAAACTTTGATTTTGTCTGGGAAGATAATGAAGAGGCTTTGCTGTTGTTGGCTAAAAAAACTGACTTAACTTTGAAACATGTGGTATCTTCAAATGCACGGGAAACACTTTTTATCACTTAAAAACACTAGTGCCGGCTGTTGCTGTGGTTTGTGGTTATTTGGTGCTGATGAATGCAACATCTAGTGTGCAGGATGGTCAGAGCTGTGTGGGGATTTACTATACATGTGTATAGGAAACTCATTACGACCAGATTATACCACAAACATGTCCTCTTTGATTACTAACCAATGTGACACGCCCACAGCATGGTGGCACACTGGTTAGCACCGCAAGAAGGTCTTTGGTTCACATCCACCGTCTTGTCAAGGCCTTTCTTTGTGGAGTTAGGATGTCCACAGTCCAAAGACATGCAGTTAGTGGGGTTAGAATAGAATTAGAATAGAATTCAACTTTATTGTCATTGCACATGCACAGGTACAGGGCAACGAAATGCAGTTTGCATCCATCCAGAAGTGCTTTAGTGATATAGATATATTACAATATATATTAGCAATAATATAGATATGTGAGTAGGTTAGTTAGGTTAGTTGGTGATTCTGACAGGCCCATAGGTGTGGATGTGGTTGTCTTTCTCTCTGTGTTAGCCCTGTGTCAGGCTGGGTATACCCTGCCTCTTGCCCTATGGTAGCTGGGATAGACTCCAGCCCCCCTGTGACCCTGCGAAGGATAAGCAGAAGAGGATGGATGGACAAAATTCAAATAGTTTTGGAAAGAAGAGAAGACGAGCTTTACGGAGATATTCTGTATTATCACAGTAGAGGAAAAGTTACTGCTGTTTCAACACAGATTAACCATGTGTGCTTCATATTACTGTAAGAAGTCCAAGCAGCCTGTATGATACTTGGGTGATAAAGGGTTAACCTCTTTCTTTGTCTTACCTTTTTCGCTCCTACATCCCTCACTTAGGGCTTTGCTCAATCTTGTGATTCTTGTACATTTTTTTTTTATCACGAGTTCCTTTTTTAGTGTCAATTTGACAGCTTCACAGCTGAATAGACATATCACCTTGCTCTGGCACTGCTCTCATATCTACCTGTGCCATTTTATGGTAATTTTGACTTGTCACATTCGCACACCGCACTTGATTGCACTGCGATTTTTGGCCAGGTGGAAGTGAAGAAGCCCTTTGCCTTTCTCCCCTGAAGGGAACGATCACAGATGCAGTGTCGTCTTTCTCTTTCTTTGTTCACTCCCTAATTCAAAAGATCTCTCTAGTCTTTCCTTTACATAGTCTTACGTAGTCTCACCATAAGGGTTTGCAACTTATAAGATCAAACGAACAGGCAGGGGATTGTTGCTAACAGCTTTTTTAAATGCAAATTAATTACGTGTTAGCGATGATACACTTGCAACTTCGGTTAACAACGCAAACTTGTTGAGCACTGTCACCTTTCACAGTCATCTGCTCACCGAGTGTGAAAACTGTCTTTTTCTGAAAGGCCACACGTTTCTTTGCCTCTCCATCAGTCTTGCCTTGTAGCAGAGATCTAAACCTGTATTTATTCTTGTCCAATTTCAGCCGCCCGCTCTACCCCATGGCCTCCCATCTTTATTTATAGTTTGCCACAGGTGGTCAGGTCCTTTGTGCAGAGTATACGTCAAAGAGAAAAAAAAATCTAGCCGTCCACCTGGGGAAGGACGGGTGGGGGGTGGGCTTGAGTTCATAAAAAAGCTTTATGAATAAAAGGCCCCGTGAGACACCCGGCACCTCGGCTGACGTGTAATTAAAGGCGTGGAGGGTGGTGGTGGTGGGGGGTGATTTATTCATTTTCATAGAAAAGGGGGAAATAGACAGGTAGGGTGCGACAAGGTCTTTAAAGGTGGGCTGCTGATGAAATTTTCATGCCCCTATCCCACCTTAACCCTCCCCCAGAGTCTAACAAATAAATAGGCGACGGGGCCTCTGTATAGCAGAGTGAGTGCCACCAAAGATATCCCTGCCCCTGAAAAGGGTTGAATCAATTTCCATAAAGAAACCAAGAATGCGCAAGACCTATTTGGATGTGCTTGACATTTTAGTAAAAAAGAGAGAAAGAGGAAGGTGAAGGGTGAGGGTGGGGAAAAAGCAGTGGCTAACAAAACATTTCGGCAGATCCTCCCAAGGAGCCGATGCGCTGTCTTGATGCTGACAAGCTCACGCACGCGCACATGCACGAGGACCAGCCATTAATAACAGGACTGAAAAAGAAAGTCCCGTTATTTAAAACAACCAAACAAAAGACTTCACTGTGCTCAACACTTGATGACGAGCCCTCCAACTAATCTTGGGTTGACAATTACATGAAAATCAACACTGTGTTATTAGATATGTCTCCCTCCTGTTCTACATGCGGGATGTAATCACTGTGTGTAAGTGGCCCGCTGAATTTGTACCATCCACATAAAGAGAGCCAAATGAAGATTTTATCCTCCATTAAGGAGAGCATGAAGCTGCTGCCTCTTTCCCAGAGCTTAGTTAAGTCCTTGGATGTCTGCTTTCCCGTTAAAGGCACTGCCTCTCCTGCTCCGCTGCCTAACAGCACTGAAGGAAGATGAGCAAATGAAACGAGGAGAGTGAAAGACGCAGATGGAGCTCAGACAGGAGCATCCCTGTTTCTTTAGCTCTAAACCTTGATCCCATCACCTCACGGGCCCACCTCATCGGTCAGGCAAACCGATGGAGTCGCTGCATTTAATCACGGCACCACTGAACATTTTTTTGGCTAGAGAGGGATGGTTTCTGCAGCAGCATCAGGGGCACGGTCCCTCCTGTGCTCAAGAGTCTTTGATTTAAAACAGGCCGATACATTTTTTTTTTCTTCAGGTAATTAAATTAAAAGCTGGAGAAGAGAGATATAAGCAAGAGAGGGCGAGATGCAAGCACAGCGAAAGCAATAATGACAGAATTTGAGGGGTTTTTCTTTTTTGCTGTTGAAGCACTCATCCAATTCATCCTGTCTTTTTTTTCTTTGTCTCTCTTTCTATTAGGAGGAGGATGAGGAAGAGGAGCAAAGGAGACACGAGAGGAGAATCGAGCGGACGGAGCCAGTAGGAAGGGCCGATTCCTCACTGGAACATTCACCAGTGTTTCATATAGAGTGAGTGGCGTACCGCTAACACCACAACCCCACCCATACGCCATGTTAAGAGTGAAATTGTACAATTACAGTTAATCACGATTATTGTAATGGCTGCATACCAATTTCTTGTTTCGCCGCCCACTTTATGACCATGTGCCAGTAACAACCCAAACATCGAGACCAAGGCCTCAGTCTGTAAACATCGTCACGCGTATCTGGGTCGTGTTGATTTGTCTTCACGTCCTTATCGGAACAAATGAGCCTTCCTCCCTTCCCTTCCCTCCCCCGCCCCCGTTCTCTTATATGTTTTCAATTAATTAGTTCTTTTAGCGCAACAGCAGTCTGATCTTAATCACTTAATTGGAGCCTCCATTTGGATCCTTAATCGACCCTGAGGTCCACCAGTTGCGCTTTGTAACGGATGACTTAGCACAGGCAACTCAGCGAGGCCTCCCACCAATAAGGACCCCACTCCCTCACGCCCCCACTCCTGCGCATCCCACTGACCTCATGTCGTGTTTGACTGTGCCGTCTGTTTACATTCTGCATTTCTACATGTTGTTTTCACTTCTGTTATTTTTTAATTATCATTATTATTCATACACTTCTCTCCTACTCCCTTCTCCTCTTCTTTCTGGCTTCATCCATCACCATCCCGCAGAAGCATGCTCAAGCCCGTCGAGGTGTCCAATGAAGGTGGGCCCCTGGGGATCCACGTAGTGCCTTTCAGTTCACATGATATCAGGTAAAAAAACAAAACAGACACAAGCTGAAATTCAGTGCATCTCAGTTTCACCATCCAGTGTTGCTTTCTTTTTGCTCTCACTCATTATTTCACTCATTTTTCTTACTCTCTCTGTCCTTTGTTCTGTCTTACATATCTCTTTTTATGTGTTGCTCAAGGCTGTTCTTCTTCTTCTTTTTTTTTAACTGCCTCTGATTCTTGCAGTCATCTTTTTTTATTATTGTGAGCCTCGCTGTTGAAACGCCACACCCAAACTCAGCACCGCTCACATCCCACAGCTTTGAAGCTCCCAGTGGTGAGGCGAATGGATGAAAGTAGTTTTTGCTCTCGACTGCACAGTTTTCTCCAGGTCTTGCAAATACTTTTTCTAACTGGGTTGTCGGTCATCGTTGTGCACGTGTTGTCTTGAAACTTGCTTTGGACTACTTCCTCTCGCCTTTTTTTTTTCTGTCTTTTTAACTGATAGGAGTGTCGATGACAAGGGAACGAGAGGCGTCTGAGTTTCAAAAAAAAGAAAGGAAAAAAGGGGGGACAGAGGAAGCGGTTAGATGTAATCAAACTAAAAGCTTGTGTATAACACAGATCCCTCCTGCATGCCAGAAGGAACTGGCTCGCCACCAAGGTGAATGTGACTACTCAGCACTGGAGAAGGAAAGTCAGGGATGAGGTGGAAAGACGGAATGAGGAGATCAAACGGAATGACATTTGAAGGGGGAGAGGAGGAGAAAGGGGAGTGGTGTCATTGAAGGTGGCTCAGACACTAATCTCATTGCTGTTTATAAGCAAGTGTCAGGAAACTATATTTAGCTCTGACCTCGCACTAACTCCATCTTGACACCTTGAGTCAGAGCTGCAAAATAGTGATTCAGGATGAGGTGAGCCTAACGGAGGGAACGATTTCTAAAGGAACTTAAGCAGTTCAGCTCTCATTAGATGCACTGCTGTCCTTAAGCTCCCCTGTATTGCCCCTAAATCAGACAGCATCTTGGAGGAAACAACATTAACGCTGCGCCGGCAGTAAATTTCTTCCCCATCAGCTAAGGTCGGCACTAATAGCTATCACAGCCTTCAATTAACTTCAGCCATGATAAAACTTATTGTCTGGTCAGTGGGATGATGCTAATGGCCTGTCCGAGCTTTTTCTGCGCGTCGTGCACTGGGACAGGAGGCATTAGGCTCAGCGGGCTGTCATTAGTGTCTAGACCAGGGCCAGAGGGGTCAGACTGCCAGCAAAACCAGACAGCAAACAAGGAACTGCAGGCACTCCAGCATCAGGCTGCCCCCGTATTCTGCTCCACTGCACTGACATCAAGTCAGATCCAAGCAGGAGGGGGAGACAACTGTAGGAGAGAGCTTAGATACTCTGCCACTCTAGCAGGAAGAATCTTTCCCTGCCACACACACACACTGAAATGCACAGATACTTACCTGAAAATGAGCTCACACTAATGCAGTTTGTGAGCAGTTCGGACCGACCTTGAGAAGTGTGTTCCCTCTCAGACTCCTTTTACAAGCAAAAACAGTTCTCAGTGCATCGTCACTTACCTACCTTGAGAGCAACGTGCACACACAAATATCCCGTACATCTACGCACGCACGCCCCCTTCCAGATGCGTTCCTAGTTTAATGAACTTCTCATTCCATGACCGTCTTCAATTGTAAACAAACTGCGGACATAATTGCCATGCATAAATGGATCCTGATTGGATTATTATTTGATTAAAGGCAGTAGATGAGAGCAGGTGGCCTCCTCCAAATCAGCACTGCTACCCAGCCACAAGATGGAGTAAAGCCATATGGTGCGGTAAGATGCTGATTCCTTTTTTCGAGGAGAAGCGAGACTTAAAGAGTCTTTCTTTTCCCCCCCCAGAGGCTGCAGAGAATCCACAAACTACAAATCCCTTTTTGCTTACATCTGCCACCTAATGAATTGCAGCCTTTGAGAGTGACTTTTAGATTTTTTTTTAGTTCTTTACAAGTAACTGACAAGTATCTCTAAAAAAAACAGAAGCGAACCTCCATCAGTTTGAGAGGATGGGATTATAGCCAACACAATAATAGTGCTTTTCACGAAATCATCATCTTCTTTAAATCTCTAAACGATGCCGCTTTATCCCCAGTCTGCTCTGCCGCGGCTTGAATACTGATCAGGGATCAACCAAAAACTCCTTTATCTACTGTACCGTCTCCAGTCTGCTAGCAAATCAGAAGTCATTAGCGTGTGTCCGTGATGTAATCTCCGTGCGCAATACTTTGTTTTCAAGCTGCCAACACTTATGGAGATAAAGCACAATCATGTCTGCTTCCACGCCGGCCGCAATTACTCTCTGCTCAACACATTTAACCTGACCTGGCAACTCAGACACCAAGAAAGAGGGAAGGGCCTTTTGTGATCTTTAATTTCAACTTAATGCCGACCCATTTACCCCCGCTGAGTGGCTGAGATGAGTCTTCGGCGCGAGCGTGAATGTCCACATTATGCAGCCAATTAAAGCAATGTTCTGAGAGTGGCCCTGTTTGGCTGAAATGCTAAAGAGCTGCGCGAGCCTGCCCTTGACGTCTGCAGTAAACAGGGTCACAACAGTTTATGCGTCCAGGAAAAGAGACAGGAAGGGAGAATTATGAGAAGCATGACACTTATGTCCTTGACACCAATAAGGTGTAGCTTAGGGTCTAATTTATACCCCTGTCTGGTACATCTTTGTTTAGCTTGTTGATGGTTTTTGCTCCGGTAGATGTCAGAATTTCTTCAAAATAAGCCTCCAAACTTTTTTGTCAGTTTATGCAAGGACACCACACATTTAAAGTCAGTTTACCTGCTATCTCAGAGGCATCTTGCAGCTTGTAGCCAGAGTTTGTAGCTCTGCTGTGTGAGCATCCATCAGATATCTTTGCATGTGGTTATCCTCGAGGCCTAACTAAAGCCCTCAAGGAGCTCACTGATGTAGTTATTTAGAGGGGGAAGAAGGGCGGAGGGATATTTGAAGGTAAAGGTTGGCGTTTTTTTTAAGGATTACTGAGATGGCACAGCCGTGGAACTTCTTGGGTTTTTTTTCTTTCTCAAACACCGCAGCCGGCTCTAGTCTTAAGCTCCAATGAAGGCGACTGTAGCACTTCCCTGGAAGCCATAAGATGATCTCTTAGCTGTTGGTCTGGATTATTTCAACCCACCCTGTCATTCTTTCAGACCTGCCCACAGGAAGAAAAAGAGGAAAGGAGGACAGAAGGACAGACGGAGGCTTAAAATGAGTGCAGGGAAATTCAGGACTCTATCCAAGCCTAGTCTGCAAAGTTAACTTTTGTTGATGGAGTGCATTACAATGGGCTAAACTCATTTTGTAATCTTATTTACTTCCCCAACTCTGTTGGAGACTTGAATATTTTAGGCACTCTGTTGATGCAAAAGTTATAAATCTTCAGGCCATAAAATGGCAACCAATGTCAATGCTGCACTACAAAAAGCTTCACTTCATACAGATGAGGACAGACTCGTTAGCCCCTCCTCTATGAAAATCTCTTTTCTCAAGTGCTTCAAAACAGAGCAAGAGATTTTCGCACAGCTTTTCTAAAACATCCTAGTTTTAGGATAATGGAAGTTTGATGGATAACAGCCTGCAGTCATTTGTTGTAGTCTTTAGGAAGTCTCACACATGTCTCCCAAGCAATCCTAGCCCATTCTTCTTTGGAAAAATTGGCCAGATTTGATGGTCTTCTGGCATGTACATAGGTCTTCAGTTCACCCCACAGATTTTCAAGTGATACCTCAAACCCTAAATGTGTCTTTGTCTGTACCTTCTTCTACACTCTCTTCTTGTCTCCGCTCCATCCATTCTGATTAGGTTTCTTGATTACGTTTCTTTCTCTACCTTTTCATTAACTTTTAAAAGTACACGTGCAATTTCATTGTGACAGTAGTTGCCTAAGTCTTGTGTTATGACTTACCTGTTGCATGAACCTTTGCAGGACACAGGGCTTGCTAGTGAAGCGTTTGGAGCCCGGAGGCAAAGCAGAGCAGGAGCGTCTCTTCCAGGAGAACGACTGCATCGTCAGAATTAATCAGGGAGACATTCGCAACCTGCGCTTTGAACAGTAAGCTTTCCATAGTGACGCTTGGAACATTTTTTTTGCATGCAGTATTATTCTGAACACAGCTATTTTTGTCAGCTGACATTTTCTCCTTCTGGTAACCTCTCTTCTTGTCACTGGATGCCATGCTGATTTTAATTTACTTTCCTTTTCCTCCGATAGTAGGGAAGCACTGTCTGCCGAGTGATGCAGTTCACACCGAAAGCACTGTGTTGGACATTAAGCGCAGCGACAGTAAATAGCGTTGCTGTTGATAAGCGGAATCCAAACTGCGGGGAGACGTGACACCCACACAGCCGCACAATAAAACAGAAATATGACCGACTTGTTGGCCTTCCTGTAATAGGTCTCAGTGACCTGCAGTCCTTCACAGCTGTGCTGCTTTCTGATCCCAAACTATCCACACTCTTCTCTCCATTCATTTCTGCCAACGCGTCATAACCTTTGTCTCTTTAAACACTCGTAAATATAAGCGTGAATGTGTGGCATCTCACGCAGCACGGACACGGACACATATATGCGGTGATACTGACATACAAAGGCATTTCTGCACTTGTGTATGTGTGTGCGTGCACCAGTATTAAATGGATTTCTTCTCCTCGAGGCTGAAAAATCGAGGCACTGTATAAAGTGGTCTGTTCAGCTCTCCACAGAAAGAAATAGCCCAGATTTTTGCTACCAAAGGCCCAGACAACAGTCGCACCGGGCCTGCACATCTAAAAACAGTGGGCTTTGAACCACAATGCTGCAAAAATGACAGAAAGTTTAGCCTTCAAAAGTGAAGTCAGTAGCTATGAATTATCTCTGAACAACTGTATCACTGTAGGAATGTTTCTTAAGAAAGGTGTGATAGCAAAAGCTCTCCAGCATCTTGTTAAATGGAAGCAGTTGGAGACACTGTGCTAATCTGTTTATCACCCTGCATACAAACCCACTAAGGTTTCAGAATCCTTTAAAACGAACCTATTGTCATTAGTAAACATCGCAGTTTCTTTCACAGCTTTTTTTCTTTTCTGCTGTGAAAGAAGCTTACCCACCAAATCCACAAGGGAGTGATGTTTTGTAGCCTCTCCTTCCAAACACACCCTCCTCACCGGCATCTGCACGCTTATGATGTTTGTGATGTTTTGTTTTTTTTTTTGGGGGGGGGGGGGGGGGGGGGCGTTTGCATAAAAATGAGGCAAAGGAACAAAACTTTAACCCCACCCCCACCCATCGTTGATTGTGTGCCACAGAGAGTGACAATTTAAAGTGATAGTCTAATCTTCTTGGATTGTTTTGCATGGGTAAATATTTTGAAGCGCTTAATCTAACTGAATGTAATGATGCATTGATGGGGGTAATTTATTATTCAATCAGGCTCGCGCAGAGGCTGATTGCTGGAGTGATGGCAGCGCGTATGTGCACGGGAACATTTGCGTACAAAGCACGCATGCACGCACACAAACTTCGCCCCAGCCTGTCATCACCCTGCAGTGCGCATATGCGAGTGATTCTCGCAAATTACCATAAGAATGAAAACAGGAGAGAGCAAATCTCGCAGAAGTAGCTCGGTGCGCGTTCGCCTCTGCGACGCGGCTTGCGTGGAGTGCTGTCTGTTTGCGGCGGAAGCGGCTTAGCGGCTGTCATTGGGACAGAATCAGCATGGTATTGCTGGTAATGGGGAGGGGGCTGGAAAAAGAACATGGGATTGCTGGAATCCAGACATCCACTGTGCCTCTGGCCCCCTTATGCTGCAGTGTGCCTCACTCCTGGCCAGCCTATCTATATGCTAAGTGCTGCTGGCAAACCAGACTAAACAATTCTTGTGTCTGGGAATGATGGCGAGCTCTTGTCTCGGCATATTTGGCCTCCCCCAAACTCATACGAGACTCGGTGTGTTTGTGTGTTCCCGCCCCATTTTGTGTTTAAGGAATGAATTCTGTGTGTGTGTCTGCTTACTTGGGAACTCATCGTCTGTAAAGCTTCCCTGGTGCATGATTCATCACCTCTGTTCTGATTGTTGAGTCAACTCATAACCATTTATCTCCAACCATGAACAGACTCACACAAACACACAAATGACCGCATAGTATAGAGATTTAACCTATATCACACGCAGTAATATTTTATGACTGATGCACCACTTACTGTCCTTATCTCTTACCCGTCTTGATGCTTGTAATTATAGATAATGTAATTTCTGCCCCATAATGCATTGCAGGAAGTAGTCCTGCGATTAGCCGCGCAGGTCTCAACTCTCTGTATCTCCTTTCAACATACAGTGCATCATGGCTTTCCTTATCCTTCTGTATCTGCCAAGCTTTGGTGCTACATCATTGTACATGTATCTCTTATCATGTTTAAAGCTAATTCATTTCTGTCTGTGTGACCTTACCGCTCTCTCCCTCGCTCTATGTTGTTTCACCTTCAGAGCACAGAACATTTTCAAGCAGGCGATGCGTTCCCAGGTTATCCTTTTCCACGTGGTCCCTGCAGCCATGAAGAAGCAATATGAGCTGCTGTCAGCACAGAAGGAGCTGAGCAGCCCACCTCAGCTGAACAGGGTTCGTTTCAGCCAGGAGTCTCAACAGCCAGCAGACAGGTCCAGTCTGACCGGGCCGCTGACGCCCAGATCAGGACAACCACCGGGCCTCAATCACAAGTGGGTTTCACCTCCCTTTTCTTTTATTGAATGGTTACTAAATAGTTTATTTTTTCTACCCAAGATACCTTCACACTGTTCTCATACATGAAACAAAGAAAAATCAATAAATCAAAGAAAAAAAGAAAAATTAAAAAGCTGCCACAGATTTGATGTGTGTGAAAGGGAGTGCTGTTGTAATTGCAGCAGTCAGAGACTTTCACTGGAAATCCGTCAGAGTTTAAAAGCTACGCAAAAAAAAAAGACAAGAGAGCAGCCTAATTGTAATTTGTACCTTAGACCTCTGAGTCTGCATCGGTGATCATCTTGTCAAAAGCCTGTTTTATCTGCCTGTGGTTTCTGTTAATTGTTGTAAAAACTCTGGCCTAGTTCCAGAAAGACAAAGATGTGGGTTTGTGTTTGTGGTCATAATGTCAGTTATACAGAACGATCAATCCTCCGTCTGTGCCAGTGAAAAGGTTCTTGCTACAAATACAGTTATTATTTAATGGTGAAAAGTCATTACTGTGCGTTATACATTACATTACAGGAGCCTGACGATGAATCTATATTTCATGTAACGACTCTGAACCCTTGTCTCTGTAGCCACCATGGCTCACTGGCAGAGAGCACCCCAGACTCGAGTAGACGCTTTGCCACTCCACCCCACATTTTGATCTCCAGGACCCCGTCAGCCCCTTCGCCCTCCCTGCAGCGCAGGATAAGCACAAACGCCCCCAGAACCATCGACCTAAAGAACAAAGGTCGCAGGTTCAACGTCCAACTGAAGAAAGGTGAGAGTAGCAAAACGAGGTCAGTGCTGTAGGAGTGAAAACCAGCAGAATCATGTTTGCAATTTATGTGTGCTGACATCATATGGTGACATGAGCCCGCCATGTTTGATCTGCTTTTTAGACATTTTTGTGTTATTAAGTGAGATATGTGTGATAATCGTATGTTTCAAAGCAAGTAGTGGGAAAATTCTTGGGGAAGGCTTAACAGTGGGTTGACCTTGCTTCTAACCATGGGAAAATTTTAAAAAGTGGCTTTTTTTTAGTTCAGAATTGCTTCTGCCAAAATTTCTGTCAGCCTGTCCACTGGCAGATTACATCGGCCTCCGCTCTTTATCAGCAGAAAGCCGGGGAAGAGCCCTGTATATCTGATAAAACTCCAGCATCAAAGAGTATATTCTTCACAAGACAGGCTTCTGCATTTAAACATTTAAATGCACTGAAAGTTTGCAGTTAGACACGAAAGATGCTGATCCTAAAGCAGCTCATGTGACAGCGTTAAAGTGTTTCATTAATTTGACCAATAATCTCTTTGTTTGCTTCTATGTCTATCAACCCCGTTACTAAGTGCGATAAAGGCGATATCTTGTCAACTTCTAGCATTTAAAAACTCCAGAGTAAACAAAAGGTCAAAGAGCTCTTAATGCAACCGAAATCCTTCTGGAAATAAAAAAAATCTCCTCTTGCCTTTGCGCTTTGTTTAACCGAGAAGGCCGAAAGCAAACACAGATCAGCCCCGTCTTGAAAACAGGTTGTGGTTTCATCCGTTCATGCTACAGTACATCACCGCGGTCTTGTGGTTAAGCTTCGGCAATCCATCTGCTTCCAGCTGAGCTGGGTTTATTTGTGGACTTGGACAGACCTTTGATACCGGAGCAGTTGTATTTCTTTGTGGTGGCTTCGCTGCCAAGCCGTGTCATTTCCACCAGTTAGCCATCTTCATGTGAATTAGCGAACAGTAGGAAGCAGAGTGAAGTAGTTCTAAGGCGATGTCCTGACTCCGTCGATTTCTTTTTTGCTCCTTTTTTTTTCGGTTGCCGGAGCAGATGTTTACTTGAAAGCTGGCACCGAGGCCTTAGCGATGAGCTTCAGGGAAGGGTGCGGGAAAAAGTGAGGGCTGCGGCACGGGGTAAACGTGACCCACTCTGGGGACATGCAGTCACAAGCTGCTCTAACATGTTTGGCAAAGTTTCCCAGCGCTGCCGGCAGAGTTCTTTGACACTGTGGAGCTGAAGTGTAACTTATATTTATGTGTTTATAACGTGATAAAGTTTCCCCACACGACTCTAATTTCCGGAAAGATGTTGGTAGAACTCGAGCACCAGGCTGACGCCTTCAGTTTAGCTTATATCCACCAGCTGCATGGCTTCATGGTCACTATGAAATATTTCAGTATTGCCCAAGTAACAGAAATGGTTTCAAAGCCTGTGATTTCAGTGAGAGTTTACCGGCACATAACTTCGAAGCCGTTTGTGAACTCCAGATGGAGATGTCCAAATGTTGTTAAACTGGGAATTTAACGGAGCATTAGGAAAAGGCTGAGTTGAGGGAAACGCGCCTCTGAAATCCATTTTGACGGTTCCGTTTGATTGCCATCACGCTAATGCACTTCTAGAAGGGCTTCGGCGGTTTTGTTGTCTGCTCGTTGTAATTGTTGTGATTCAGCCTAAGTGGCTCAGAGTTCCAAGTGGCAGGAGCAGATCCTGAATGGCAAATTAACAAGAGTGCCTTAATCAAATACTGCTGTTGAAAAGGACATACGCACCCCATTAAGTCATTCTAATGTGCCTCAGCCTCTCTTCATGTTTGCTGCTTAATTGGCTTATTGGAGCCAGGATTTCAGCTAATCCAGAAAGGGACACAATTACTTTTACCCCGGCCTGGTCTGGTACCTAAAATAAATACATCAGTGGTTAATTAGCACAGGAATATTTAGAGATTGTATTCTCCTAATTGGCTGATTGTAGACTTTGAACAGCGGGATCTTATAATGGGCCTGAGTTGGGTTTGGGATGCGTGTTGGGCGGCAGTTTGTGAAAAGGGTCAGAGGGGAAGGGGAATCCCAACTGCCATGGCGAGGATTTGAAAAAAGGCAGGATATAATCAAAAGCTGTGATACATCTGTGTTAAATGCCATCTGCATTTGTTTACCCCTCTTATTTTCAGTCGTTTGAGGACAGACTAGCATCTGCACTAAGTGGAGAACCTCCCACGGCAACTGTGGGATCTGGTATTTAAAAGTTTGGCAGTCAAACTGCGCATTTAATATTCAACATAAACGATGACAGCTATTTTTGTCTGCTCACTTCTCGCTCAGCAGTGATGGACAGATCATAGAACGTCGTTATCCTCAGCAGCTCAACTTTCTGGCTTCAAAGTGATCTCTTCATCACCTTTCTGCAAGTTTATTTGTGCGTGGAAGCCAGGAGAAAGTTGCCAGCCGCGCTCCTCAATCTTAATGCCCCTTGTTCATCAGCGGCATCACTGTCAGGGAGACGACAGACTGCTAAATAGACATACAGGGAAAAGTAGGTCATGATGAACCATCAGAGGTGCTGACAGCTCTGTGAAATGAGCAGCTACTTTGACACGAATGCTAATCACTGCTGTTAGCGTCAGAAAAGCCTCGGCTAAAACCGCAGAACACGACTTTCCAACTTGGAAATGCCTACAGCTAGGTTATGCATGGTGGAATCTTAACCGCCGCTCTGAAAGACGTTCTTAATGACTCTTCTAGTTTAATCTGACACGCAGCATTTGCACGGTTTATCACATGTAGCTGACATTTGAACTACGTCATGCTTTTATCTGAAAAATACAGCTCTGGTCAGCAGAAAAGGTTAGAGCGGAGAGATCTTCTTATTTACCTGTTATTGTATTTGCCTGATTCCTCTTAGACTATCAATTCATATTCGTTTGAGCAACCTTAAAGGTCAACCCTTAAACTTAAAGCAAATGGCTTTGCAAAGCTGATGCCCGAAGTGTTTTTATCACATGTGGTTGTTGAATTTCACTGCACTTGGAAGAGACAGAGGATTTTCCTTTAAATATACAAAGCTAAGAAACAAATTTGAGTGCACACACAGTGATCACTGCTTTCTCCATTAGGCTAACCTCAGGCTCCCTATATATCATCCAAGACTGCTTTGACCCAGACATGATTTTTACACAGCCTTTGTGGCCTGCCTTTGCACCAAAACTCTGGAGGGGGTTTTTTGGGTTTAAAATCTGGCACACGGTGCAGTGTGGGAACATTCAGAAATAAGCACTTTAACTATTTAGGTGTCCTGCACTTTAGTTTAAGAGGATATTGAACAGAGTTTTAATGCATTTCCCAATCCATAATCATTCATTTGTCTCTGCTTATTCTTAACTGGTCTTTAATCTGACCGCGACTTCCACGATTGGCTTTAAAGTCCGTTCACATTCATTTAAAACACTCAATTTTGGTTCATAGCACTGATACTATGTTTAGAGTTCAAGACACACCCAATCATGGAAATATGAAAAAATGGCAGCATGGAAGCAGGAATGTCTGTATTACCTCGTGGAGGTTCAGGACATGGTGGAAGGCCATCATTTGATTCCTGCTTAGTGGATTAAAAGTTACTTTTTTTAATAATGGGGGGAAAAGTTGTATGCCCTTAGCAGTATTTATACACAGAATACACTTTTTATGTTTCTGTACTTTTAAAATGAAACCCAGAAATAGAAAATGTCGCTGTCATAAATAAATTGCTCCTTAGTGACATTTAAACCCCCAACCCCCGGGCCACGCACCGGTACCGGTCCATGAGTTGTTTGGTACCAGGGTGCAGTTGAGGCTCGGGTGTGAAATTTATGGTTTTCAGGGTTTTTGTTGTTATTTTTTTAATCGTTTTTATCGTTAACTTGGTTTCCCTGAATCTTTTCCCGTGTGTTATGAATAAATCCCATTTTTGGTACCTGTACTGGTTTTATTTTGTTGTATCTATCCGCAACACCTTAAAGGCCGGTTCGTGAAAAATCGGTCCGTGGCGCTAAAAAGGTTGGAGACCACTGGTCTTGACCATTTTACTGAAATTTGATCGTAGCAATTCAAGATGGTACTCAGTAGTTTGTGTGGCCCCCGTGTTCTTACATATATGCCTGACAATGCTGACGTGACCAAAAATTCTGGCAATGGCACACATTGATGTGCCATCCTGGAGAAGTTAGACTACCTGTGCAACCTCCACAGGGTCCAGCTATCACGTCATGCTGCCAGTAGTGACACTGACTCTAGCCAAATGCAAAACTAATGAGGAGGGAAACATGTGAGTGGCCTCCACCTGCAAACCATTCTTGTTTTGGGGGCTGTCTCATTGCCCCGCCTCTGCTACTTAACTGATCAAATCAATATCCCTCAAGTTTAACTGACTTGGTGCTTTGCTCGGATTAGAAAGGGTTCCTTTAAATTTTATTGAGCAGTCTGTTTTAAGGATAATAGAAAATGACAACAGACAAACAGTTTTTCAGTTTACTGCCGATCATGAGCACACTGCTGGCAAGCTTACCAAATGACAACATCACAGCATGGCATGTTTGCACCAGGAAAGAAAAGAACAAGTGATGAGCTGTGCTTTGTAAAATGTCACAATACCTTTCTAAGTGTCTTCAATTGTTAACTAGGTCCAGAGGGTCTCGGATTCAGCATCACATCCAGAGATGTCCCGATTGGCGGCAGTGCTCCAATTTACGTTAAAAACATCCTTCCTCAAGGCGCCGCCATCCAAGACGGTCGACTTAAAGCTGGAGACCGGCTGCTGGAGGTGAGGCAGGACATCAAACATCCTCTAACCATGACACAGTGTTCAGCGAGTGTGTTCTGTGAGATTGCGTGTTATTTCAGAGACAAATTACTCGTTTCCTGATGTGACTTTGTTCCTAAATTCAGTCTTACTGAGCCTTTGTTGGAGCGAGTCGAATAAGCTGCGTTCCCTTTGTTTTGAATTTCTAAGAAAATGTGGTTAGATGGAACAATATTTTGATTATACTTCAGTCAGACTGACATGGAAATCAGCGAGTGCTCCCTTTAGGGGGAAATAACCCATATTTAATTCCAGTTCCAACTGGCTCACAGGGTAATCTGCATAAAGGTTATGTGGAGGCCATAGTCCCCCCTCTTAAGAGTGAGTTTAGTTTCGCCTCCGACTGTGTATCTGTTGTACATTTATTTTTGTAAGTCTTCTTTTACGCTTCGTGACTCCGTGTATGTGTATATGTACGTGCAGGTTAGTGGGGTGGACCTAAATGGTAAAAGCCAGGAAGAGGTGGTAGCCCTGCTCCGAGCTACACCCATGGGTGGAACCGTGAACCTGTTGGTGATTCGCCCAGAGGACTCCCTGCTGCCCCGAGAAGTGGTCAGTGCCCAGCCAGCACCTCATAAGAGTTTTCTAGATTTCAGCTGTTTGGTAAATGTTGATATTTATAGAGAGTTTGAGAGGACTTGCACAGGAAAAGCTGTGATTTTCTCAGCCTATTTGCAATTATAGTTTTATAGCTGTAATAAAAAATACGAATTTGACGCATGAATGGGAGGACAAGAAACTAGTTGAGACAGTGTAGGATTTCTCTTACTTGTTGCCATTATTACTTCTCAGTGGATATTAGCCAAACTCCCATTGTCAGTTTGATAAAGCATATCCTACTTGATTCAATGAAGTCTCTCAAGGAATCTGGTAAATGTCACTAAATGTCTAACATCCTGTACAGAGTATGGATTTGTCATGGTGCCTGCACTAATATTCCCTTAACTGCTCCTCCAATCCATCAGCTTCTCCATCTTTCTGTCATTTTTTAAAATTATGTTGTCTGCACTGATTTTAATTTAACATTTGTTTATTGTGTCACTCTGTCAGTGCTCTCATTATTAATGCTAGTGGATGGCTGCTGTCCACTTAAGGATTTCTTCTCTCTAAAATATGAGCCTCTGAGCTCTGAGTTGACTCCGAGTCGCCGGTTTAGGACAAATATTCGACTTTCCATGTACAGATCCCTCCTTTAATTTTTTCTCTCCTCACACAGATCATTTTAGCACATACAGACATGCAGACACACAGACCCATTATATGCACACACAGGCACTCTGAAATGATGTGCCTAAGTGTGTCTAAGTGCACACAAATACAGCTTTGGACATATTCAAACACACACCCTCCCAGTGAGCCACACAGTCTACATACAGGGTGACTTTGGCTGTCGTGCAACAGATGGCGAGGCTACTGCCCCCGTCCAGCCTGCGCTCTGTGTCTGTGACAGCAGGCTTAGTCGTCACAGCACCTTGGCAGGCCAGGGGCTGCTGATGCCAGCCTCACTCCTTACCACAGCACTCAGCCCGGCACCCTGGCTGTTAACCCCGCAATAGGAGCTGTTCAACCTGTGGAATAATGGCCCTTTGAAGCAGTAGCCTGCTCTTTTAATATGCTATTTCTCCATCCACGCACCAGCGTTTGCTGTTAGCCGCTTACTGTTAGCTCATCACTGTTGTTCCCTCACTCTCCTCTTGTTTTCTCAGGGTTCCTTTTTTGTGAGCTTTTGCAGAATTTTTTCTCTTTCTGTTGTGTTTTGTTTGTTTTTCTAGTTGCTGGTGTTTTTTTAAAGTTGCAGTGCGTTTCACCTCTCTGGATCACCTAGGAGCCACTGCTAGCATCAAACCTGTAACCTTGATGTCATTCAACTGGACTCTTTAAAAACACACACACACACACACACACACACACACACAAAATAAACTAAATACTTAAAACTAACTGGAGGTAGACGCCAAACTGATCCACGCAGCCTTGACAGCAGCTGAGTGACGCTGTGAGGGCTTTTTAAAAAATGCACGCCTGCCCGTGGCTCGTGTTGTGGAATGAGAGGTTGACGGCTACGCACTCTCAGCTCCTCAGGCGTGATGTGATTAGAAAAAAAAATCTATCGTGCGAAACCTGTCTAATAATCTCCTTTTTCTTTTTTGTTTTTGATTTCTCCATCTCTTGACCAACACGCTGTGCGCGACTGCTGGTTAATATTTCATCACTTTCCATAGCAGATTAACTCTCTCGCTTACTTTTCCTTTTTTTTTAAATTCTCTCTCTCTCACACACACACACAGTTTCACATTTCCCAGCAGTGCTTTCACAAATCTCAATAATCCCTACAAGTATGTTCATAAAAATCAGATAAGGAGGCCAAGGCTCTGCCGGTGACAGTTATTGCAAATAAAGCATGGTAGAAAATTGTGGCTGGTAATTGCCTTCTCTGTCACACACTGTGGATAGGTGGGTGATGGGTGCGTGCATATATTTCTGCTACACACTCCACTGGTAGGGCACACATAACGGCGCACCTATAGACGAGTGTTTGTGGGCTGTCATTCCTGTCTTTCTTTGAATGATTTTTTTTAAATTTCAGCATGAGTGACACACACACACACACACACACACACACACACACACACACACACACACACACACACACACACACAGCCATATAAATCAAAACGAAACAAAACAACAAAAAAAACCCTGACCTTTTTGTCTAGTTGATATTTGCCTGCTGACGTTTAATGTCAGCATTGGAAATCCCTTCGTGCCTCCTTTTGTTTAGATGTTTGCTCGTGTGCTACCCGTGCTGCTTGCACCCCCAGAGGAATTAATTTACTCTCCCAGCATGTTCGCATTGCATCTTTAATTACCACGGTCAGGGTGTGTTTTGACATGCTTTCAGTAGCAGTAGCGGGAGCTCTCAATAGCTTTCAATAAATATGTAATTGCAGGAAGGAGAAAAGGTTAAATGGTAATAGAGGAAAAATGGGGCAATGCGGCTACGACTGCTGCTTATTTCCACCCATCTCCTCCTGCCCCTCCTCCTCTCCAGGGATGTCAATAACTATATTCAGACAGAGACAATATATTTTATCAAAGAAGGTGCTTCAACCTTGACTAAACTCTGGGCTCATTGATAACAAGTTTGTTTGTAGACACCAAGTTCTTCTCTACAAAGCCTCCTTCATCCTTGAGCATGTCTTAGAGGATAGTGGATCTGTTCGCATTTTGTTTTGTTGTCATGTTTTTTTACCTCTTTGCTTTTGAACCTCGTGGCCTTTAAGTGTAGAGGAAAGAAATGCTGAAACAGAGAGAAAAGTTCACCACAAACTCCAGACGCAGTAGCAGGCTCTGATCAGTGACTAGGTGCAGGTAGAAGAAAAAAAAAGCCTTGACAGCTCTGGGAGTTTGAGTCAGTGATTTCAAGGCAAGAGATTAAAGGCTGGAAGTCAGATGAATTAGTGCCCCCTATGCGGCTGGAGGTAGAAAGGCTTTATGAATTATTTGTGAGCGCTTGTGTCTTCACAACTTTTTCTGATTGTTTCGTATTAGAGGTGAAAGGAAGTGGAGAAAGTTTGTGTCTTCGATAAAGAAACTAAGAAATGGAGTAAGAGAATGAGATGCGAAGAAGAGTTTAAAGGTTAAGAGGTCGATTGCACATTTTAAAAAACCTAAAGCGGCAGTGTTAAATGCATTTTGAAGACACATCTACACTACACGCAGCCCACACATAGCACAGTAGATGTTATTTATTGTAGCCATTTATCTCCCGGCGTGCGGCCCCGTTTGTGCTTATAGCTGCGAGCAGTGCTTTGCCTTCATAGTGGATATTGTAATCCTGGCTTCTGCTTTGTATTTATTCATTTATTTTGTCCTATAACAATGAGCTAAATGTCATGCTTCGTTGTGCAACAAGCAACGGCAGCAGTCTAAAAACGAGGCACTGCCTAAAGACGTCCGTCCACGCCCTGTCACCTGTGGCGGAGCTCGTTCATGTGTCGCCTGTGTGTCGTTTCGAGCAAACACGGCAAAGTAAAAGCAGAGGAGTATAATCTGCAACATTTTATTATTAAATAAGGAGTTGGGAGGACCTTTAGCATGGGCCGTCTGTGTTTAGTGACAAATCACTGGTTTGAAACCAGCCTGCCTCTAGTTAAGTGAATTAGCCTGTTGCTATTGCTGCCGGAAAGTGATCCATGCACTAAATATATGTTAACTCTTTCCTGCATAAAGACATTTGACAACCTTTTTTGTGCCCTTGATGACGAGTATATCAATAAAAACACGAAGACCAATAGAGTAGTTCCTGGGCTTTTCCAAGAGTTTCCGAACTCACCGACTTCTGATGCAAACCTGCTCATTTTGTCCTATAAGCCTGAAATATATGACAGAAACCTCTCAGTTCAGAAAAGAGCTTCAAAGGTAACTCTTAGTACGCTTTCAAGGGGTAAAGTGTTAAACAATGCCACAAACTTCTGAGTCACACACAGTGCGTTCAAGCACCATAATAATGGTGCTCGTTCCTGCTCTTACATCGTTGCGTGACCCTTCAACAGCAGCACATTTTTCCTTCCAAGATAGCAGCGCGGACTGCGGTGAACAAATGGGCTTGTGTAGCCTCTGTTGTAACACTGTCGACCACATAAGAGCAATTAAACAGTGCATTAAAAACCCCTCTTTATGATCATATCGCACTTGTCACTGATCCATTAGTGGCTATATCTGCCAAGCAATGAGAATCTTAATTGCACGATTAATTCTGGCCTCAGATTGATGTGACAGCCGAATTTATGGCTCATGTGAATACTGAGGACGCGCAGACAAATGTGTGACACTGCTGCTTACATTTATAGCAGACTAATGGCCCACCCCGGCGGCCTGGTTTCATATTCTGCCTGCTATGTTTTTGACCACTGTGCTGTAATCGAGGCAGACAGAACTACTCCATTTAAACATTGTGTTATATTAAACACAGGTCTCTGAAAACGATCGCATACATGAAGTGACAAAAGCACGGTTGCATTAAAATAGATGGATACGAGGTTCCGAATTGTTGTTTTTCTCTAAAAATCAAGCGGTCATCATCAATACTCGTTCACAGTTGGCTTTTGTTGCAGTGCCTGCAGTACAGTAAGGTTACCACTCATGATTTGCCTGTGTTAAAGTTGGAAGGCAAGAACAGACGTATGAAGCTGTATTGATTTCCCTGCTGCAGAGATCCATTTACCGAGTCGGTAGAGGGAGAAATGAATTGATACCAGGCAAACAAAACACAACCCCCTGTCTTTGGAGGCAACTAAATTATACACAGATCTGCTCTGTCAGAGCCAAGCTCAATCCCTCCTCATTTATTTATACACTCCTCAACACAGAACGAACCTTTGTCATTTTTAACAGGTTACACGGGATGTTAAAGTGCGAGAACAGAACAGGAATCCTTCTGTCTTTGGCCACGGATGCATCTAAAATGTAATGGCGAATCAGCTGCTTGCATTTGGCAGAGATGGTCAGGATGAAATTGTTTTGATATTGTATGAAAAATGTTTCAACCGTCATCTCTGGCTCATGTCTTTCAGCACTTTAACAGAGCAGCTTTTAGATAAACCATTTGGCACATTCCACTGAAGCAGTGATAAACAGCTATGTGCTTATCTTAAGCTATGTGCTACCCACAGCCATGCCAAAACATGACAAACATCTTTGGAGCTAATATAATTAGATGTCTCTTAAAGTAATGTGTGTGTGTGTGTTTTTTTAAAATTTCGAGTGACTGTAAGGGTGAAGTAATTCACTGAAACTTTTGATAATAAAGTGCCAGAGACAGAATCGTTCTTGCGCGTCTCTTCAGCAGCTTATTTATATCACAGCGGGTGACAGAGCAAGAGCTATTTTACCTAAGTGAAACTTGGCGAAGGACTCGAGATCATTAATCATTTCTTAGTGGACTTTGTAATTTAAGGTGTTGCAACCTTTTTTGCCGGTATTCACAATTTTGTAATGAATTCCCGGTCTCCCTTTATGATATGACTTCAAAACAGTCCCAGCTGCTAGAAGGTAAATGGACGTAATCCTGCAGATTGCTCTAATAATACCAATGTGTGGATCTCGGGTGAAGTCCGATTACAGGAACTGCTCAAAAGACCTTTGGATGGAGCATTTGGAATGCCACGGTTTGGGAGTGTGCAGTCAGAGTTCTTCAGAACAGTTTGGCAGCATCAGTTGCATCTCGGAGGTTGCTTTGGCTTTCACTTTCTGCATAAAAATGTCTCTGACATGACAGACCACAGTGATTTTGGTGGATAAGGCCTCCAGCGTGTGTACCATGGCACTACAAACCTCATCAGGACACTTTCTCCGACTTTTCCCTCACTCTCTGATGTTTATCACATCACACTTTCCTCCTCTTCCTTCTTATTCTTCTTCTCTTCTTCCCTTGTGTTTCTCTCATTAATCACCAACACCATCTCCCAGCGTAGTCCTTTGCCGTATTAATTTGCCTCCTATAGAAACGCTTTCCGATCAAAGTGCACAGTTTTGGAAGCATGCGCTGTCATAAATAAGGCTAATAATGCCAAGCATGGTTGAAGACAATGCCAGCCCGGTTAACAGTCTCTGAGTCGAGTCTCGTCGAAGCCACCTGTTTTCGTTTAACACTTTTGAGCAGCTGTTCCCATAATTATGCTTGCTGTCAGTGCAGAGAAGAGGGAGGGTGCACCACAGCATTGTGCTACGCCGATAAACAAGGTAGTTAAAGGCCACTTATGGCGACACAGTTACTCTCCCGAAGGGGATTCAGCGTCTGTTTCCAGAACGCATAATGAACTGAAGTGTGTGTGTGTGCAGTTGGACATAGCGAAGCGCTTTTTATCCACCATTAGCTTAAAATGAGAGACATCTGCTTCGTGATGTGCGTCTGCGCTTTGGTTCAACCGAAACGCCTTTGCAAACATTCCCGGCTGCCAGCTACACTTAGAAAGTAGCCTTTTATTTTTAATGTTCCATCTGATGAGATGAAATCGCTTCCCGAATCGCCTGCAGAAACACCTCCCGTCAAGTCAGGCCCTGCATGTGAGTCTGTTTTTTCTCCCCCCTGTCTTTGGGTTGCTCACAGTGAGAGTCAGTCAGCACCCCTCACTGAGAGCCACTTGCCGTAATGCATTTGCCATGATGTAGATAGATCTGGCCTCAGATGCCCTCATGGAAACAGACTTTGTTAAGTCTGTTAATGAGCTTTCTCATTAGAAAACTCCCTAAAGGGGAATAGTCCCAGTGCGTCAGCTCTGGGTCAAAATGTGCTGGATCGCTGAGTGAAGAACATATAACATCAGTTCGCAGACACTTACAACCTGTCACTGCCGGCTGTGCAGCTTCGTGCCTTTTGGTGTTGTGTAATAGCTCGCCTCTCCGCCCCTCGCCCAGCCTCCTCATTGTACCTGAATTTGTTTCCTCGACTTTGAGATATTTAATATTCAGCCTCTTTGTCTGTAAATGTTGCAAGGAGAAACAGCGCCAGAAGAAATTTGTGTTACAATACTTATCACTCGTGCACCACTTTTGCAATTACACCCATGGCTGATTTCTTTTAGCCCTTTTAAATTCATTTCCATTGACCTTTATGTCACCAAATTGGGCCAAGTGTGGAAAGAAGTTTCCAGGAGTGTTAATTGTTTTAGGCAGTGATGTGCAGAGAATCAGAGTTATGTGTGAACAGAAGTGATTGTAATTCATTTGCTCTCTGCCTTTTGCATCTCTCTCTGGTTTCTCTGCCACGCACTTGCACGCAACCGACAAATGCTCCTTGTTAGCATGTGACAAGTTAAGCAAGGTAGAAACAAAACAAAAAGGCCTAATAGGCAGGCTGGAGCTCCTTTGCTAGCAAATGCTTTCCTTTCTGTGCCCACTTTTATTCACCTATTTGTGAACTTGGTGAAAAGCTGCCTCTAAAGCACTTCCCTGCTGGTAATGAACTGCTGCTAGCTCATCAAAGTGTTAATTAATAAAGGATTTAATGGTATAATAGGCTGTCGCTCCATGGCTGAGTCAGAGGGGACCTTACAAAAAAACAAAAAAATCTGCATGGGCTCCTTTTGTGATGAATTGGTCAAGTGGCTGGTCACTTGAGCTGTTGAGCTAAGGGGATAATGATAACAATTTTATTACAGCCACTCCTCTTTGCATATTTTCTGCTAGGCTTGCATGATTACAGCCAAAATGATTATCACTGGAATTAATTGGTTCCGTACTGAGGTCACAATTATTTTTCCCGCGTATTCTCTGATTTTTAGTGATGAAAACATTTCAAGTGCACTTTCATATGAACACGACACTGCAAATCTTTGCATCAAAATAAAATTGGTAGTGCTTATTCACTTAAATGTAGTCCATCTCTTAGAAGGGAAAAGAAAGTATTGTAGCAAAACCCAACAAAAAACTAAATCAACTTTGCACTACTTTCACTTTTACCTTGTGCTAATTAATCTTTATAAATGAATCTTTGCAGACTAATAATATAAAGTCTCTCACTCTATTCATTCTCCCTGCATGATGGATGTTAATAAAATTCATAGCAGAGTACCTGACAGCTCTGAGATCCATCTCTGCTTCCCCTGTTGTGTTTTGCATACAGTGCAGTTACTGCCAGTTTAGTAAAATATAATATTTGTTCAGTAAGCTGAACATTTTCCTGGAATATTTGCTAAACAGTTTTAAGTGGTCAAATGGAATGTGATTGGTTGGTGATTTCAGTGAGCACCTGTTGCATAGATTCATTGCAGAAGCTAAATCAGCTGTTACTGGTTCAGACTAATCCAGGAAACGTCAAGCTGTGTAGTGCAGGAAACAGCTGTGATTGGCACATACAGGTTCTGAATTGGGGAGCACTCGAGTTACTTTTGCTTTGAGGTGTAAAGGTAGATAAACAGCCAAGTGACAGTCTATACTCACGCACTTGAATTGGAAGCAGTAAAAAACACCCAGTAAATTCAGTCTGGAACATAGTGACATCTAGTGGTGAGGTTTTCCACGCTGCACCTTTAAATACTGGAGCATGCGTTTTCATTTGATTATGCTCGTTTAATTGTGGAAGCCAAAAATCGAGTTAGAGATAAAAATCTGATTAATTGCGCTGTCCTATTTTCTGCCTATTTAGAAACTGAAGAGATGAGAGCAACACAGTAAGAGCCGCCTCTGCACCTAAGAGACTATATCCATCTCTAGGCAACTGATCAAACGCATGTGAAAGGCAAAGATTAATGCATGACATATGACAGATTCATCACTTTTATGTATGTAACATTGTTCTGATTAAATGCGCTGGCACATATACTATACACTCCAGGCTGTGCTAAATTGCATCACATGTATACAGTTAACAGTAAATCTTCAAGTTCAGTCATTTAAGCCCAATCAGTGGTCCAACCACACCGGACTCCTGGGATAGCCACGGTGTGTCTGTAGTTGCTAAAATATCAGTAATATCTTAAACGAACCTTTATTTGACACATGTACTGTATATTAAGCAAGTGAAACTGTTTCCACATATTCCTGCATGTTAGGAGGCTGGGGTCAGAGGATTGGGGTCAGCCATGGAGCAGATATGCTGGAATGGACAGGATTAAGGGCTCAGCTTGACTGTGCCACAATTCCCCATCTTTTGCTCAGTAACCCAGAATCTTGACTGTTGAGGCGCAACTTCCCCACAGAGTTAAGAGTACACTGTAGCACATTTGTTTGGGTTTTACTTTTCAAATTGAACAAATATGAAGGTGATCTTATTGCTCAAAGAACAGAAAACTAACAGGAAACAACAGTAACCCCAAAAAGGTGGTGTTGGTTGTGGCATGCTCAAGGCCATACATCTTTACACTGGAGAATAGTTTGTTGCTGGTGATTTATTTTCTTTTTGTTGTTCAGAAGAGAGCATAATTTTTTACCTTTTATAGAGGAAAAAAAAACAACGATGGGAGAAAACAGATGTGTTATGCATATAACTTTTTTCCTGGTGCTTTTTTAAGTTTAGTTAAGCACGTAACCTTTTCCCTGTCTTTACATCATTTCACTGATTGTCAGTACCTTTGTGCTCTCTGTCCCAGGTGCATCCACGGGGCTGTGCTTGGAACAATGAACTGACTTTCTTTTTTCTCTTGTTCGGAGATAGCTGAATCCAGCTCTGCCTGAGTTGCAACAAGGCCTGTCAAGCAGCCTGACAAACTCATTCTTAGCTAGCGGCGCTTGTTCCTGTCTGATGAAAATGTTACACTGCTCTCTCATTCTCTGCCTCGGCCCTCTATTCCCGGAACACAGCTCTGAGTGGGTGGTTATTCTGTCATCATTTTGGAAGACGGGCGTGCACACACACACACGCGCACGCACTCACGTACAAAGACTCGGAGACTGTCCATCCAAATTTTTTCAACCAGTATATTGCCATCGTCAGTCGCTGGGCTTAAAAGCCTCAGAGAGGATATAACTCAAAGCCACAAGATGTTTTATCAATTTATTTTGATAAAACATTGTGATTAGAGTAAAAGTTAAACCACGGCAGTGACGCACAAGACCACACATTCACAAATGTTCTTTTCAGAGTGTATTCAGAATGGGGGCAGGGATAGCTCAGTAGGTAGAGTGGTGGCCCCATGATTGGAAGGTTGGGGGTTCAAATCCACTGAACGGTTACCCTGAGGTACCCCTGAGCAAGGTACCGTCCCTCCACACTGCTCCCCGGGTCCAGTGGCTGCCCACTGCTTCACTGAGTGAATGGGTTACATGCAGAGAAGAATTTCCCCACGGGGATCAATAAAGTATACATTATTATTACTGTTGTATGTCTGTGCCGTATTTTGCAAACCAACTGATCTCAGCTCACACACTGAGGTAAAGCAACTCCACTACAGCAGCTGTCAAAGTTTATAGAAATTCCAAAATGATGTCGTTGCAAGCTCTATACAAGAATGGTTGTTTAAACAGCGTCGATGGCTTATATTTACCCCTGCCCTGGATAACAAATTGTTTTTCAACGGCACACTTTTTCTTTTCCTTTCCCCTATCCGCTTCATTCAGCAGTCTGAGGGAAAGCAAAAGGTCATTTCCTGGCAGCAACCGGTGATTTCTGTAATAGAACCTGCATTTGAAAACCAGGTGTTGAAACGTGGCGCGATTAAATGGATTCCAGTGGTCTGAATTTACCAAGGGTCCAGTCAGAGACAAAGCCCAGTTGGTGAATTGTACAGACAGGTGTACTGCCGTTTTAAAAGTTGGAAAAGAGAGAGAAAAAACAAAAGCTCAGAGAAAGAAAAGGAGGCAGATAGGAGGGCCGTCTGGAGAATAGGGGCCCCGTCAGATTGTGTTGAAAAGAGCTTTCACCTGAACGCACCGCTGCATCCTAATAACTCTTCAGCCGCTGGAAAAAAAACACCTTGTGCTCTACCTTTCCCCTCTTTCCTCTGTTTCACTCTTTTATCCGAGCAGCTGTGAAGGGCACCTGGCTGCTATCCATCTGGCTGTTTGTGTGCACGGTTGATGTGAGTCTATGCAAAGAGAGGTCTTGCGGTTGGTCTTCGGGGTTGATTGCTCTAGTCTTGTTAATGTAGATTTGGGTGCTGTGGCAATAACAGCCCATGCACAGTTGAATCTGAGCAATGGCAGTATCACAGTGTGCTCTCGAGTTTCTCGTGGAACAGTTTCATCATGCTTGATTCTTGCTAACGCTTAATCTGCTGTGTTTACAGTAATGTGAGGAGAAGGTGAACTGCTGTTAATGTAACCAGGTGACAAGAGTCTAACACTTGCGAGCGACTATGGACCGAAACCTCAGGCGTCAGCATGCGAGGTTAGCTACAGGATGCTGGCTACAGCTATAGAATAAGTGGCAGGGCCTGAGCAACTAAATGGACATTATTTTAGCCTGTCCTTAAATCTTTATCAGATTTTCCACAAGTTAAAAGCGAGAATCTTTCAGCTTCTTGATGCCTTTGTTTTCTCCACGCAATTAGCTTTCCATCCCCCCATTTGTTTCCCTGAAAGTGAAAAATAAAATACACTAATGCTATCCCTTTCATTATTATTTATTTCTTTTACAGATGCTCTTTGTTAGACATCAATGATGCCAGAAAGCTGTCAGAAAATCGACCAGAGTGGCTGGTTGAAGGTTGATGGACTATTTTCCGGGTGAATTGATTTTGCTGGCTGATAGAAACTTATCGCTACCCTCTCACACCTTTCCTGCAGTTGAAATGAACCATTTCTCATTAACCATGCATGAAGAGTATTGCAGTACTGGACCTGCAATAAAACTCTTGCTTCTGTAATTTTGAAAAAAGAAGAAAAAAAGGGCCCAGGAGGATCAGGTCCTTAACGTGTGACAAATTATCTTTCAAAGAGATGTTGTTCAAAGGAAGCCGCTGTTGTTTGAGCATCAAATTGCTACCTGGCGCTTTCAAAGTTCTCTGCTGTCCCCTACACGGAGCTCATGGCGGTGGAAAGGCATTGGCAGCACTCATCTAGACAGTACAGCCAATTGACGATGACGGCACTGAGATATGTGACATGCTTACCATCCATTCACTTTCTTCTGCTCCGCTCATCTTACCCCCTTTATCTTGTCTAGTCCCTGCTTTCCATTTTCCTGTCATTCATGAACCTGGTTCTTTTTTTTCTTTTGCTATTCCCTTTTATCCTTTTTTTAAAAAAACAAACCTATTTGGATAGCTGATAGTGACACTGCAGTGAGTCGCAACAACAGTTTACCAACTTTAGAAAATAAGTTGAGTCATCACAACCCAAAGAGATTTATTGCTTACTGTGCCAGTGACAGAGCCACGACAAATATTCAGGTTTTTTTTAACTCTTTCCTGCTGAATGCTGACAGAAGTCAAAGAAATCTCACCCTCTGTCTTCAATCTTTTCTTTTTTTAACATTAGCAAGAGAAAGATGACATCGTGTTAACCCCTGACGGTACACAAGAGTTCATGACCTTTGAGATCCCTCTGAATGACTCGGGTTCAGCAGGCTTGGGGGTCAGCGTCAAAGGAAACCGGTCCAAGGAGAACCACGAAGACTTGGGCATCTTCGTCAAATCCATTATTAATGGAGGTGCTGCTAGCAAGGCAAGTAACGACTCCCTCACTCGGGCATTTCCTTGATGGATTTCATTCATGGGTTTTCATGGGTTGCAACATACAGGTGTGTGCAAAGACAGTGTGACCTTCAAGTTGTAGCAGAAGGTGCGAGTGGCATAAAATTCTTTTCTCGGGGGAGAAATACTTGGCAATATTTTGTTATATGTTTGAAAAATGAGAAATTAATTAGTGTTTATTAGCACTAGTGCCATGCAGTGGTTTTACTTTTTCCCTGTCTCCCTCCCTGAGCCTGGTTTTTGCTGGAGGTTTCTTCCTGTTAAAAGGGAGTTTTTCCTTTCCACCGTCGCCAGGTGCTTGCTCATATAAAAGTCATATAATTCTTGGGGTTTTCCCTGTATTTGTATTGTACTGTATTTTGTTGTAAATAAAACTGAATTGGAATTTGCATTATTTACAAATCAAAATATGACAAAATGAATTCTGAAAAAATCTTCTTACACATGTATTTTTGGGGGGATATGTGAAAAGGGTACATGCTAACCATGGAAACGCCGCCTCAGGAGCAGCTTCTGTTTTACTTTATGAACCACATTGCACTTTCTTATGATGGTTCTTGTCTGCAGGATGGCCGTCTGCATGTTAACGACCAGCTTATTGCAGTCAATGGGGAGTCGCTGCTTGAGAAGACAAATCAGGAGGCCATGGAAACACTGCGCAAATCAATGTCTGTAGAGGGTAACAAGCGAGGGATGATCCAGCTCATCGTGGCCCGGCGGGTAGCCATGAGCAGTGAGGTAACCCAGCAGTCAGGGAAGAGTCACGCTGATGTGACTAATTGGCACCACAAGGAGTCCGATTTAATTGGTCTCCCTTTGTTATGTTTTTTTAAATCAGGTATCATTATTAGTGCTCTAATCATGACCTACCATAACATTAAGATGGACTGTATAACACGATGTAATTTTTTCTACAATCATATCCCTGTTTTGAGTCGGTAAGGTGGAATAAGACACTGGAATGAAGATGAGGGATAGCTACATATCAACTTGGCTGATAGATGATATTGATTTTCCTCTACCTTTCCAGTGCTGCTAATCTAAGCCCCGTAGATTTTGGGAAATTTGAGATAGCTAGAGAAGGACCTTTATGACGCGACCACACCACCATGCAAATCTTCAAACATTCCCATTTCCTGTGTGAGATATAGTGATAGCGTCTCCCATTTTCCCCATTCTCTGCGTGATTTTTTTCTTTGCTCACGGTGGGCCTTGATATGATATCTAAGAAGTACTTCACCGAGTTGTGATTGACAGCTCTGCAGAATAACACTGTAGGATTGGGAGATAAAGGAATATGGATATTTGTCACGAAGCAACAGTCAAGAATATTAAAGTGCTGGGATTTCACCTTCGTGAAACGTCCATTGTGATGCAAAACTTAACCTGGCCTACCTTTTTTTTTTTTTTTTTTCATCAACAAAACTGTCATTCACATAGTGTGGTGAAAGGGGGGAAATGCAATGCGTGGTGTGACTGTATCCCAGCATAGTGGAATGATGTGTGAATGCATTCGCAGCCTCGTGTACGCTCACTCGCCCTGCAGCCAGAGGTTGTAGATCAGGTTTGATTAGTGTTGCTGTGACTCTAATTGGAGCCTCTGTCCTGTGGCTGTGTGTCAGTTTGGAGTCTCACGCTGAGGCTCCCCTCCCCTTCCCCTGTCCTTCACCCTCTCTGGTAACCCCTCATCCGCTAAGCATTCTCTAGCAGCCCCTCCTACCTCGTGCAGTTGTTTTCCTTTCGTTTCCATGTTCAGTTTTCGCCTCCCTTGCTCCCGCCTGTGGTTCTCCATAGTCTTAACAGGTGGAAATTTTTAGACATTTCAGGGAAAACTGCAGCTGAATTTATCTGAATGACGCCGCATTTGTTTTACTGCAGCGTTACAGTTCATGCCACTGTCCAATATACACAACCTGCTCTTTGCCTGGCTTTATTTCTCCTCACCACCACACCCCCCATTTGCCGCCCCTCCTTCTCCCCGCTCTTTCTCCACCCTGCCTTCTGACCGAGACAGAGAGAGGACACATGTCCCTCCTGGGAAACCTCAGCCCCAAGGTTCAGTGAGTTCTATCGCTTCGGTCCAGTCACTCTCCTGTCGTCTTTAATCTCTCACCAGCAGGCAGACAGGTAGATAGACTGACAGTAAGCAGACAGCTGGGCTACTGTCATTAGAAATGGCTATATATGTGTGTGTGTGTGTGTGTATGTGTGTGTTTACACTTTTTATTATTAAACTAGCACTCTGTAGGCAGAAAGATGAAAAATGCTATTTGTACATTAATCTATTTAGAGAGAAGTTACGTTTGTATATCACTCGGTATTTATTTCAAACATCAGTTGCTATGAGACAACACGGTGACAGCATTGCAAAGAAGCAAAGAGTGTCTGAAAACTAAACCAGAAGGAGATATAATGGTACATTTTAGATTCCATCTATCAAAGTCCCATTACTGGCAACCATACGCTGCAGTGTTTTCTGGGAGCTTCATGGTTTGAATAGATGCCTTAAAGCCACTGGAGGGTTATTTTAATGTACTCTGAGTGGAGAAAAGATAAGCTTGTAAAGTGTAAGAATTTCAACCTCAAGTGAGAGAAGCGCAAGTTAAATGTTGACTCAGGCTCCCAGCTGCAGCCTGTTCCCCCCCCTCTATGTTCAGCCGTATCGGCCCAGCAGATATGCGGGGAGCCCGCGCCAGTTTGCCACTGTCACCCAGCCCGAATGGGAGTGAGCACTGGAGGCCACCGTTGAAATGAATCAGATCCATCACTGTCTGCAGGGGAGAGGAGCTGAACAGCGCAGCCTAATGCATCAGAGTGGTGGTTGAGGCAGCGGGGGGCTTCAGTGGGTGCACTATATCCAGGCCACCCCAGTCTGTGAAAATTGCATTGATTTCATCACCACCTTGCTTTGTCCACTGGCCTGAAGTGAGGGAAGTTTTTGGTAAAACACAGCAGTAGCTTAAGCTTGTTTGGATTGCTGCTTGGGGGGCCAAAAAAACTACACCAGACACATTTTCCTTCATGTAATGTAGCCAAAAATCTTTTAACTGATGAGGACCCAAACATGAAGCACCTTAATGGAAATATGAAACACAGTGTGGCAGTTGCAGATCTAAAACATGCACACAATTAAATTGCCCAAGGTCTTCCTGAAATCCTTTTTTTCTTGTGGCAGGGCTTGGAGCTTGTTCCATGTAGAAAAAGATTCTTTCAAAGACAAAGACGAGTGTTTCAGCAGGCGGGTTCATGCTGCTGATGGCCCATGATTAATCCCATGTCTGAGGAGAACCTGGTCTATTCTTACCGCCATTAAAGCAGCAGCGATGAGTAGCCTGTGCCTTGGGTTAAATTAGATCCCCCCCCCAACCTTGGAATAGAGGAAAAAAAACCTTCAGCGTGATTAAGGTCATATTCATGTCTAACAAAGCAGGGGGCTGCTCTGTGTGGGTGCTATTTTTAATATAGCACAAACCCGGAAGGTCTCCATTTGCCTGATTCAAAATATGACAATATGACACTTTACTGCAACCATCCAAGTTTTAAAGCACCAATCTCAATTTGCCCGGGAACACTCAGTCAGCCAGGTCACAGAACAGCAGTGACTCAACAAAGCAGGGAGTCGGACGTAAAAAGGTCGACGTTAGAAGAGTTGATGAAAGTTTTCAGAATGGCGTGTCTTGGAAGTGAATCCTAATGCCAGCAGATAATGAATTTAACAAGCGACCAGACAGAAGAGACAGGTTGGAAGAAAGTGTGTTATTTATAATATAGTCACTGCAGTACACACACAAACACATGCGCCTCCAAACACACAGACACGCAGACACTATGCACCGCCACTCTGAACCAGAACAATTAATCCTTCTGTTCTGGCTTCACAGATAGCCTCTGTTTGAAAAACCACCATTCTGCCCCAGATAGTCAAGCAGTAAGATTGGTCACAGCCAATATGTTTGAAACATTGTAATTGCATCTCTGCTTCAGACTGTTTAATTTCTCTTTCTATATCTGAGTTCTGTTAATATATCGTCACATGTGTTTAAGCAATTAAATTTTCGAAAAGTCATTTCAGTTCCATTATTTTTATTCAGCCACTCTTGCCGAGTGTTCTCTGTCTTTAAGCGCGCAGACTGATGCCCGAGTGGCAAACCTCAGTCTCGTGCGCTAATTTCTTTTCCCGCGATCACTGTTTGCTCTCTTTCTTTGACTGAGCGATTTCAACTTTCTGTCAGTCTGATTCAAACCCTGTCCCGTTGTCTCATTACGACCCGCCATCGCCACGTTTGTCTGACGCACAATCAAGCGTGCGCTTTTTAAATTAGTTGTTCACCATAGAAAAGTTAATGATATCACAATTATAGACTAGATAGGAGAAACCTGCAATTACAGTTTTCTATTTGCATGGAGGTTATTTCCCTGACGAAAATGAGGAAAGCTGAGCGTTGTTCAGCACGAATGTAGAAATTTGGAGTAGACTTAGTTGAGAAGTGTGCCTCATACATAGAACAAATGGAAATAGAAATAAATGGAGTATGAAAAGTCCCATATGTAGCTATCACACAGCTAACATACAGACCTACCATAGTTGGTTTGTGTGTGATATTGAATGTCATGTTAAGTTCCTCAGTTTATCAGTGGGGCGATCGTGGCTCAAGAGTTGGGCGTTCGCCTTGTAATCGGAAGGTTGCCGGTTCGAGCCCCGGCTCGGACAGTCTCGGTCGTTGTGTCCTTGGGCAAGACACTTCACCCGTTGCCTACTGGTGGTGGTCAGAGGGCCCGGTGGCGCCAGTGTCCGGCAGCCTCGCCTCTGTCAGTGCGCCCCAGGGTGGCTGTGGCTACAATGTAGCTGCCATCACCAGTGTATGAATGTGTGCGTGAATGGGTGGATGACTGGATATGTAAAGCGCTTTGGGGTCCTTAGGGACTAGTAAAGCGCTATATAAATACAGGCCATTTACCATCAGCTGCCCTCCTCTTGAAAGAAACTGATTAATATGGGAGCAGGCAAAAAAGACCTCTGTTTGTTATTAAACGCAGTCAGAATTCCTTTACATAAAAAGGTTTATTAGAAAAGTCCAATCTTAACTAATGTGTGGAGACTTCATGTAATGCCAGTGAATCAATCAGGCCCCATCTTATCTTAAAGACCTCATAGTACCATATCACCGCAGTAGAGCTCTTATCCCTCAGACTGCTGGTTTACTTGGGGTTGCTATGATATTAAAAGTAGAATGGGAGGCAGAGCCTTCAGCTTTCAGGCTCCTCTTCTGTGGAACCAGCTCCCATATTGGATTCAGGAGACAGACATCCTCTCTGCTTGTAAGATTAGACTTAAAACTTTTATTTTTAATAAAGCTTAGAGTTAGGGCTGGATCAGGAATCCTCCCTTAGTTACGCTGCAAAAGATCTAAGGTGCTGGGGACTTCCCATGATGCAATGAATGCTTCTTCTTCACTTAAGTCTTGACAGTACACTCTGTGTTTATAGGCCACTCTGCATTTAATCATTAGTTATTGTTAACCTCTGGCTCTCTTCCATAGTGTGTCTTCTGTCCTTTCTCCCTGACTGAGCCTGGTTCTGCCAGAGGCTTCTTCCTGTTAAAAGGGGTTTTTTCCTTCCCACTGTCCCCAAGGTGGTTGCTCATAGGTTCTTGTCTGATGGTTGGGGTTTTCTATGTATATGTTGTTTTTTTACTTTACAAAATAAAGTGCCTTGAGGTGACTGTTGTTGTAGTTTAGTGCTATATAATGTCCAACATGCACAAACTCAAATATTGTGTTTAAGAAAGTTAACTTAGAGGTAAATGTCTGTTTCTGTGTGTTCCAACAGCCTTTGCACATCATGATATTTCTAAGATATTTATCACACAGGTGTCTAAAAGCTGACAGGCTGATGATAAGCATGCATGCGGTTTGGTTTAGTTTCACTGATTTGTAATTCATCACATGACATATTATGCCTCTCTGTGCATTTGTGATGTTATTTATGACTGAGATCTCCTGCAGACATGGGCTTTTTTTTTTTTTTTTGACAGACTGGCAGTCGCGTTGTTTTGTTTTTTTCCACCAATCCTTCGTGACAGGTTTATGACAATTTGCTGGTAAAGCGCTGCATTAAACAAAAACATTCTTCTACAAGATACTTCACCACAAAATCATTTGTGCCTTTGTTTTCTATGTTTGTCGGGTAAGACTTTGCTCATTCTTTGCATCTGCAGGCTGAGTTGAAAATCAGAATGTGCTATTTTTACATTGTGGAGCTCGATCACAGAATTCAGGAGACATAATAAAAATATTTCTAGCTGTCTTTAGTGCCTTTCTGTCAACACTGCATAGATATAAATATAAAGGTTTATGTAAAGCATTCCCTATATTTTGACCTCTTCATACACTTTACAGTCTTGCACCTCTGGTTGCGTATATACCGTGTGGGACAATTGCTGCAGTGTCTGGCCGAGTGCATTTAGGTTCCTGAGAAATGCTTTTCTGGTTTCCCGTGTTCCCCGTTTCTTGAGCCATTAACATTTCACCTCGTATACAGCAACATTCTGTTTTTTGCTGTTCCTCGACAAATGAACCATGAGTAATCCCAACATTTACTACACTGACATCCTGACATGCATGACAGCTAATCAACATCAGCGCTTAAATGGAAGAAATGTGGCAGGCTTTATAGCAGAATGATGCGTAATGATGAAAGGGCAATGCGAGTAGTGTGGGGAGGGGTGGGAGGGTGGGTGGGGGTTTTCCACCAGACGTGATTAATACAAAACTGGCAACCACCATATTAAACGTGCTATATTAAACAGAGCAGGCATGTGTTTTTTTTTTCCAGATATTCTATTATGTTTAGAAATGTAATAAAATGGAAATGGCATGGGTGAAATGGGAACGTTGTTGTAGAAACGGAGCTGAGGCGTGACTAAAACACTAAAATTTGGCTTCGTCAGTCCAAACAACATTCTCCCGGGTGCACTGTGACTTGTCAACATTCATTTAGACAAACTTCTCTTGGGTTTTTTCTTTATGTTTCTTTTTTACATCATGAGTGCTCATCATGAGTTGTCCTCTGTTGGCATACTTGCATATTATGCAACCATTGCATACTAATCTTGGATGTCAGATTGTGTTTGTGCTCTATTGATCAGCACTTCTGTTCAAATAGGGCCCAGGTTTAGCCTTGCAGCTACACCTACAGAGGTCGCTTAGATTCTTTGACCTCTAACATGCTAATAATGTTGGTAGTTTAAGGGCACGTTATTAGGCTGCTTGTATTCTTGTAAGAGATCTTTATTATTTGCACGAATTTGGATCTTTTCACAACTTCTTTTATTCAGTTGTATCCAAAGAAGGGAAGCACGCATGGCAAATACACAAAAGAGGCAGTATATTCAGCCATTGTCTGTTTTACGCACATTGGTTTGAATCCAATTAATGCAATTTTCTCATGAAAGGGTTCTGCTGAGCAACAGCAAGAATGACCTCACCTCTTCATAAATTGGTTTGTTTGCTATGACTCTTGTCTTTATTTGGAGAATGTGGCCAGAGACAGTAATGGGCTAGCTAAAAACACTGTTTTATTATTGATAAGAGATAGAAGACGGCACAGAAGTGAGATGAATGTGGCGCAGACTTTACTTCATGCTTTCACCTTAACATTGTTGCGTCATAAGGACTCATAGCCATAGTAACTCAATTAAATCTGTGAAGAGACTACATATAACAGCTGATTCTGTAAGTGAAAGAGCACCAAAACAATGTCCTCAGCATGCCAATAGGCCTGTTTGTAATCCATTCCAATAGTATTGCTGTTAGTCACTAAGAGACGGTTTATGCAAAGAGACAAGGGGGAAGGAAGTGGCTGGTCCTAACAAAAGACGCTCAGTCGGATGAGAGAAGGGCTGATCGATAGAGCCTTGAGAGAGCTATCAATCAGAGCCCCAGCCTAGTAAATTATGGTTTTATTAGTATTGAGCTGACCACTGCTGGGAGAGACCTTAAGACAATGAGATTCTGGCCCCGCAAAAGAGGCAGGAAAGGGAGGGAAATTTGTGTTGACCAACCCTCTGGCCACTCGTATGGACTGATTGAATTCAAGTTAGATAGTGACATGTAGGAACTAGAGCTCACCTGTTGTCATAGCAAATGGGAGTGATTCATGGGAAGGGATAAAGTGAGGGCACAGAGCAGTGCACTCTGGGAGATGGAGTTTGCAATGACACAGTGACTAAATTGAGAAAAGCGGATCACAGAGCAGCAGAAATGCAATTCCAGCGCTGCCGGGCCCTCATTCCCGGCCTGCTCTCTACGGACTAACTCATTTAGGAGCGGCAGGGGAAACTCAATAGGACCAATTGAGAGAATAATATATTGAATCTAGCGGTTGAGTGGGCTGCTTGGGCATGGCTGAGGACTGTGGAGGTGAAGTGTGTGCTTAGTTTCTGAAAACTCAAGTATTGTTGAGCAACATATGTAACTGTATGCAAATACAAATACACAGATGTACGCCTTTCACTTCACAGCATAGTGCTCGGGTATGAGTTATGTATGAGATTCTTGAACTGCTATTGAACTTGACAAATGTGCAGACCGGTTGTGACCCGCAATTATAAATCCTGTTGAATAAAAGAAAAGTCAATGGAAGCCTATTTGCTTGGTATGAGTAATCATGTGGTTTTCAGCGTAGAGCTACAAAAAAGTTATTAATGTGTGTGAGGAGAATGTTAAGTGTAAATACAGTATGTAAAAGCTTTGATCATTTTAAAAAACAACGAATGTTTTGTCATTTCTGTTGGAGTGCTAGTGAGCTAGATATCTTTAGTTTCATCTAACCCTACCTTTTTCTTGTGACAGATGAGTTGACAGCACCTGCCTAATATTCCCCTTTTGCTGTCGAAACAGCCCTGGCCCATCGAGGCATGGACTGGTTTCTTCACCAAGATGTTAGCAGCAGATGATTTAAGTTGTGGGGTGGGCCCTCCGTAGACTAGTTTGTCATGGAGAATTGGCGAATTTATAGGCCAGGTCAACACCTTAAACTCGTTGTCAAATGCTTTTTGTTTTGTGACAACGTACAATATCCTGCTGAAAGAGGCCACAGCCGTTAGGGAATATTGTTTGCATGAAAAGGTGTACACAGTCTGCATAGGTAAGTGGTACGTGTCAAAGTAACATCCAAATAAATAGTAGGACCTAAGGTTTCCCAGAAGAATATTGCCCAAAACATCACAGAACATCACATTGCCTCCACTGGCTTTCCAAGTAAGCATCACACACACCTGAGTTTGCACGTGATATAAAAGAAAGCACGATTGCTCTATTGTTCCATGATCCAGATCTTGTGACCTTTGTTGGCACTTTCAGCGGTCGACAGGGCCCAGCATGGGCACCCATACGGAACAAATTGCAATGCATTGTGTATTCTGACACCTTTCAATCAGAAAAATTGTGTTCAGGCTAATTGTTAAATTTAAGTCTCTGAACACTTGTTGCCTGTACTTTAAGTAGTATAAACACAATGCTAAAAACCTCCATGTACCAACCTGCAATTTATATTTTCATCACCAGAAACACTGACAGCTTATTATGACACAATTTTATTTATTTTATTGCTAATTTGCTAGTTCACTGAAGGACCATTCTGACACGTCCTAACACGGTAAACATTAATGTAAACAATCCAGTTAATTAACGCTGTTTTATTTATTGTTTCCTAACCATTCCAGTGAGCCATCACAGCACCAGGGCCTTGGCCTCTGCCGATCTAATTAATGTTAATAATTACACCTGTGTTTACCCTCCAATGACTGCATGACAAAACAGCTAATGTGAAAAGGGCCTATTTGTTTTTCAAGTACAAAACTACTTTGTTTTACTATGAAACTTTTGCTGTAACTGCTTTCATACAGCATTAAAAGTGGACAGCACTCGCAGGCACTGCACAACTTCCATACATGCTTGAAATATATGTAACAGAAAACCACGACATGTATTCTCCTGTATTCTTGCTGCATCCAGTGTGAGAGGAAAGAGCTTTAAAGTCTCACAGTATTTGAGTGCAGCCTGTAGATAGATGGTTCGCTAGGCAACAAGACAAGACCTTTATTATGTTGCAGTTGGAGACAGAGCAGTGGCTTAACAGTTAAACCTGAGCACATACCTCACTGCTGTGCTGGTTTTCTATCTGTGTCATACTTTGGTGAAATTGAAGTTTTGCTAAGAAGTCCTAAAAGACTTGCGAGTCCACTTTGGGAGGCACAGGCATTAGGTTAAGGCTCTAGGTGGATGTGAGAAGCTAATGAAAGTGGGGTATATCTAGCCAGCAGAGAGGTGAGTTGTGCCGGGGGCAGGATGCAGCAGCTTAAGAATTGTAATTACAGCATTATGGTGGAGGTTGACTGGATTAGGGCCCCGGCAACAGGCTGAGACCAGGATAGAAGGCCAGGAAATGGCCATGGACTAGACATTATTAGCCTTGGTTGACAGCTTAAGACCATGCCTGTCAACACACTGCTTCTTCTCCCTTACTGAGTACTCAAGGTCAGGGAGATGCTGATGTGCAGGCAAAAAAAACAACATTTGTGCACAAGTCTGCACTTCCCACAGATGTATTTAGAACACACAGACACACACACACACGCAGATATGCAAGTGCACTGCACATTAAAGCATTGCCTTGAACACACAAACGCACATGCATGTTTAGCGAGTCCAGCGGGAGGGGAGCAGCTCCCGATCTCAGTGTAAGTCGCAGAGCTCTGCCCTCTCCCTCTGTCAACACGATAATCCACTCTGAAAATGACTAGATTAAAACACATTAAAAACGTGATAATATGATGAGACCCGGTGGTAAGAAAGGGCTAAACATCACTGAAAGACTTAAAGGAGCAAGCACACCTTTAGAAAAAACAAACCCCCCCAAAAATTAAAATAAAGAAATCGGCGTCTTCGCCAAGTTGCCCAATTGATGTTAGAATAAATGGGCTTGCTGTTATATCACAAAGCAGTTTTCTTTCTCCATTTCATTATCAGAATGTTTCCAGAATTGCCCATCACAACAGGATATCTTGACAACTGAATATTAGTTGGTGGCAAATTGTGCATGAACGTGTCACAGGTTTTCGTAGAAACCTGCACCACTAAATATTCACAAGTGTGTTAGCAGAGGCAGCCGGGGCTAAAGCATTAGCATGCACAGAAGCGGATTTAATTAATACTGAATACACAAAGATTAAATTGCTGCAATTTTGACTTTGTGTTATGTTTATTCCAATGTCTGTTTGCCATAGAAGCCAGTAAATACATTTCACATAAACCTGTCCGACTCTTAGAGATAGAGGGGACTTGGTATTCCTTCTGAGATCTATTCCACTCAGTGCCTTCTGTACATAGTTTTCATATCACTTTGGTCCTTAGCTGCTCTCTCTGTTCCAATCTTTCCACATATTTCCACCTACCTCTTACCCAAAACCTTCCATCTTAATTCTGTCAAGCTCATGACAAGTCTCTGGCTGATCTGAGACAGATTAAAAAGTGCAGAGTGCAGGCTGAATAAAGGAGAGAAAAGCGAGTTAAATAAATCTTCATTTCAACAATTTGAACCTTATTGAGTCTGAATCATCTAGGGACGTGCTTTTTATTAAAAGGCTGGCAGTGGCCGCGGCTCTGATTGTAATTGCGTTGACCCAGCCCCCCCACCCCTGTTTCACGCGCACTCGTGCACGCTTCACTCCGACATCTTCTCTTATCAACACGCTGTCCCGATAAAGTCTTGTGCTTTCAACCTCATTAAACCTCTCATTTATATTAAACAGCCGATAAGTCCTTCTACCCCGGTATGCATCTCCCAGGACGCACAGCTCCCGCAAGGATGTGATTTTTACTGCACCCACAATTCACCAGGGCCGCAGCTCCCACACCCAATAATTCTCCCCTTTTTTTTTTTTTTTGTAAAACCTGTCATTTGTTCACAAAAGCCTCAGCAGCACATCCTCTTCTTTTCTCTCCCCCTCGTCTCCATCCTGCTCCTCTGTCTCCCTGCTGCTCTTGTTGTTACATTTTTACTCCCCTTTTTCTTGGCCGGGAGCCAGCAGAGTGTTGTGAGATATCAATATTAGCTGGGGCCTCTTGGTTTAAAGCGTGCTTTAGAGTATAGAGTTGAGCCACGCTGGACTGTCTAGCTGCAAGGGAGCTATCTGTAATAGGTCCTGTACAGAGAGTTCTTTTCCAGTGGATTCCCCTGGCTGCCCACAAGCTGCTATAAAGAACTGTGAGAAATTAGGTTAATACCCAGGTTTTATTTTCTTCTATCTGCTTTTTATTTTTCCCTATCTACTCCCAAACTCTTGGTTTGGTTGTTTCTATCCAAAATACCACGTTTGACAGGCTGTTGGCTCTTGAATACTCAATAATATCTGTGTACACTGGTCCCAGACGAGCCACTAACCATGTTCAGCTGTCAAGACTGACATACACTGACTGTGAGTGGGCTCAATAACCACCAGTGCAGCACATTGACCATGTGGCAAATGTCACTGGTCCATTTACTAGGGCTCATTGTTAGAGAGAGCTATCTATTGGTCTATGGGAAATCCATTGAGCTTTATCCAGCTCTGACTACTGCACGACCCGTTTCACACTGCTGAAGCAGAAAATACCGAGATGTAACCTGAGATTGATACTGAAGCACCGGTTCTATGTTTTTGGTGTATTGGTGGCACAGCACTGGGATCCATTCTACTGACCCATTTTTATGTGAACACCATGTGTGTATCACCTTGTAATCCTATATTCACAAACTGAAATAGAAGGAATAATACTTACACTTTACATTCTTCTATAGTTAAAAAAATGACCTACAGCTTTATTGAAATGTATTGTTTAAAGCACAAGTTGTTCCTTTCTGACTGTTTTTATGTAATGAAATATCTTTCTATGATAAATGTGAGCGGAGATCTTAGCATTAATATCAAGTAAAAAATTTTAGTGCTTATCAGAGTTTGCTAATGACAAAATACCTGCAGAAGTATTACATAGCTACATAGCACTTTGTGTTTCCTGCTAATCCTAGTTAGCTAGTTAGCGAACACTGATATGCTAAAACCAATGTTGCTTTTCTTAAAAGTTATTCAGTAGAGTATTTATTTACTTGATGGAAAAAGTACTTTGTTAAATCACTTGTTACTTGTACTTTGGTGTTACTCTGTAAAACGACTTGAAACATGTTGTCATGTAACATAAACCATATGCTATAGTTCCACATGCAAACACAAAATTCTGGATTCTGGGCTAGCTTAGCGTTAGCATGCTGTCTGTGCAGATGATTGCAAAGTGCTGAAGTTGTGTTAGCTGATTGTAGCATAAGTGCGCAGGAGGATTTTTTTTTCTTTCTATTAGTGGTGTACAGATAACCGAAGAACCTTTGTAACTCAAGTAATGACATAATTGTAACTACTATGATGATAATTACTCCCCATATGGAAAAGATATATATAAATCTTATAAAGTTTTTATCTGTCTTGTATGAAACTTGTATGAAAAGCATACAAGAGTGAAAACACATATAAGATCCCTTGAAAAATTATATAATGAAACTTGTATGTTTTGTATACTTACTAAAACAATATATGAAAGTAATGAGAAAGTGGCCACTTTCATGAGTAAATCATATATGTCTTTACTATTTCTTTTCCATATGGGTCAGTTTAGTACAGTAACATGTTACATTACAGTTAAGTGTTACTTTGAATGTGTTACACCCAAAACTGGTTAAAACTAAGATGGTGATTGGTAGCTCCTTGTTTATCACATCTTAGCATTGCAGCATTTGATTGTTCACGCTTGTTAGCATGTTGTCCTGTATTTGATGAGAAAAAGCAACAACAACAAAAAAAAATACTAATTTGACTCAGTTTCCTTTTTCAGTTTACGAATACTGTAAATACAATACATGATCCAAAAAAGTCACAGATTTGGAATGTATTTGAAACCTAAATCTGCACGTTACTATATAGTTTAGATTAGGCAGTGTGATTGTTTGTCTGTCTGATGAGTTGTAAGCAAGTCTTTTCTCCCCGGTCCATGTAGGAAGTCCCTGGCAGCCCTTCATTTTTGGAGCATCCTCTTAACTCTATTCTGGAGAGCCATGAACGACGGATCTCCAACTCTCTCTATGAAACCACAGAGGGCCCAGACAGCATCTCCACTCCACGAGCTAATACGATCGGACGCATTGGTGAGTGTAACATGTCAACACGTTTATTTCATTTTCCCTTTCTTCACCTTTATGTCTCTTTCACCTTCTGCTAGATAGAAATTACTCCACAAATTGGATTTATTTTTTGGCCAAGCTCTCCTGATTTACCCTGATGGGAACTCAGGTTGAGTTGTTAACCTCATGTACACTGAATGTATTTTCTGACATGCCCAGATCAATTTTAACATTAGCCAAAGCACCTCTGAAATGCATCGCCTTCACACCCTCACCCCCCACATCACATTCCAAGGTGTGCTGTTTCACTCTTTAAACCTCCCAGGGATTAATGTCAGACTCAATCCTCCCCACCTTCACTTCGCTCCTGACTGGTTTCACTTGGGTCAATTTCCATTCTGCCCAGATGACATCACCAGGCTGAGATCTCGGCTCTTCAGATGTATTAGAATTGGCAATTCAATCCTCGAGTAATCACTGCTGTCATCTCAGTATCAGCAGACCTTTCTCATATGCGTGTGTGCAGAAGCTGAAGGTGACTGCATCAGTGTGGGGAGGGCGTTATTCTGGGAAATGATGAAGTTTAGGCAAATGTATCTACAGCATTTTTCATCCTTCATTCCTTTTTACACCTCTTTTTCACTCTCACCTTCCTTAACTCGCTTTTCCCTCACATTATCTTCTTTATCCATATTATGCTTCTTGCCCTTTTGTCTCCTCCTTGCCCAATCAACTGTCTCCTCATGATCTCTTTGTCTTTAGTCTTTCTCCTTTGTCACCTATCACCCCGTCATCCTTCTGTACACTCTGCAAAGTGAATTTGTAATCTATCACTGATCTACTCTTTCTTCCTTTCTGCCCTTCTCTCAGTCATTCTCCTGTTTCTTTTCTATAACCTCCCCACCATCCCCACCCCAAGAGTGGTGCCACACTGCCACTGATCATAGAAGATCAGAGACTGTGTCAGAAGCATCTGATGGTTAATTAAGCTTTCAGATCAATAGGGCTTGCCCCTGACACTCTCGCTCCCTCTGTCTCCTCTTCTTTCTTTTTTTCCACTCTTTCATCATGCTTTTCTCCTCCAGCCCCAATCAGATGTTTTCAAATTGGTTGGGTTTTTCTCTTACTTTGACTTATTTATTCCACTGGCTTTTCCAGTGCAGGTTTTTCAGAACACTGCTCTGATCATGAGAAGCAAAACTGTGGGGGCACTGATGGAAATGTTTTTTTTTTTTGGGCGATTGAAACCTCAAGGGTGTGTAGCTCTCATCTCATTCTGAAGAGTGGGAGTCAAATGAGCCAAGTGGAAAAGTTTTCGAGGTGGGGGCGGAGTAGGTGCTAAAGCAGTAAGTTATCACAGCTAAAGCTCAGCTGAGTCTCAGATCTTTGACTCGGCTTGTCTCGCTGCAAGAATATGCCATTTCCTTTTCTTCTGTGTCTTCGGGCTGCCTCTGAGTCACGTCCTCGTTAACCCATGTCTACTTTCTCTGACATGTCTTCATCTTTTAAACTGACAAAATTCTGTTATTTAAGTCTACTGCGCAGTAACATTTATTCCTATTTATTTTTGCAACACAACACAGCTGCTGTGAAAAGACATGTAGCTCCGAAGAAGTGCTACAATAAATATGGTACTCCATCATAGAGTTCAATTCAAATCAATTTAATTTTATTTATACAGCGCCAAATCACAACAACAGTCGCCTCAAGGCGCTTTATATTGTAAGGTAGAGCCTACAATAATACATACAGAAAAAAACCCAACAATCATATGACCCCCTATGAGCAAGCACTTTGGTAACAGTGGGAAGGAAAAACTCCCTTTTAACAGGAAGAAACCTCTGGTAGAACCAGACTCAGGGAGGGGCGGGGCCATCTGCTACGACTGGATGGGGTGAGAGAAGGAAAACAGGATAAAAGACATGCTGTGGAAGAGAGCCAGAGATAATAACAAGTGTGATTGAACGCAGAGAGGTCTATTAACACATAGTGAGTGAGAAAGGTGACTGAAAAGGAAAAACTCAATGCATCATGGGAATCCCCCAGCAGTCTACACCTATTGCAGCATAACTAAGGGAGGATTCAGGGTCATCTGGTCCAGCCCTAACTATATGCTTTAGCAAAAAGGAAAGTTTTAAGCCTAATCTTAAAAGTAGAGATAGTGTCTGTCTCCCGAATCCAAACTGGAAGCTGTTTCCACAGAAGAGGGGCCTGAAAACTGAAGGCTCTGCCTCCCATTCTACTTTTAAATACTCTAGGAACAACAAGTAGGCCTACAGAGCGAGAGCGAAGTGCTCTAATAGGGTGATATGGTACTACAAGGTCATTAAGATAAGATGGGGCCTGATTATTTAAGACCTTGTATGTGAGGAGCAGGATTTTGAATTCAATTCTGAATTTAACAGGAAGCCAATGAAGAGAAACTAATACAGGAGAAATCTGCTCTCTCTTTCTAGTCCCTGTCAGGACTCTTGCTGCAGCATTTTGGATTAACTGAAGGCTTTTCAGCGAGTTTTTTGGACATCCTGATAATAATGAATCACAGTCACACATTGTCCTTGAACGACACCCCATATTGTATGTTGCACCATATTGGATACTTAAAACCTACAGCATACACCATATGGACAAAAGTATTAGGCCACGCCTCTTTGAATTCAGCTGTTTTCTGTTCCATTGCTACAGCTTTATAAAATCAGATATTCCCCAATCACCCTGTAACTGCCACAAATTTGCAGACCTGGTAATGTTAGAGAGCGGGGTCACTGAGTGCTCAAGTTCATAGTGCATAAAAGTTGCCAGTTACAAACCTCCTCTGGCCTTATCATCAGCACAAAAGTGTGCTAGGAGCTTCGAGGTATGTGTTTCCATGGTAGAGCAGCTTCTGTAGGTGTAATGTGCTTTTGTCCATATAATGCATCTTCTTAGATTATTTATTTTATTAATATTAATAATAATAAAAAAATACAATACAAGTGGAAAATATCTGTCCAGCCAAAATCCTTTCATACGCAAGCTGAAAATGTTTGTTTTTTTTCTGAGCATTTCTTCTTGGACAAGTCTCCTGTCTTTACACTTGGGAAATCCCAATTCCCTCTTGATTTTGAAACTTGTTGTTATGTTGAAGACATGTTGATAGATGATGCATTTATCTTCTTCTTTTTTTTCATTTGCCCCGACAGCCCCATGAATATTATTTTAGAGTTGTGAGTGGGCGTCGTAATTGGAAACTGTTCCTGATTGCTCACTCTGTCGCTGAGGAACTGAGTGCAGTGGTTCATGTTTAAACGTCTGTCAGTCTGTGACCACTTTTGTCAAAACACTAACGTCAGAACTGTGAACTATAGTGTTGAGTGCTCATGTAAGCATGTAGAAATGACTGCTCTGTACTGATGACTTAGAAGATCAACTTGTTAACAGTCATCACAGCTGATGGTTCCCAGTGCAAAACCGTGTCTAGTTTTCTCCCTTGTACATGCTGATTTCGTGGGGGGTTAACGCCTGAAGTGTAGTGAGGTAGTCAGATCCTGGATGGCAAAAAACAGGATAAGACTGACGTCACACTCTAATCACAATCCATAATAATGGGTGAGCATCTGTAAGAATACAAAAAGCCAGGGTAGAGATTTCATGTCATTTTAATTCTGTAAAAAGAAGTGATGCTTCACTGTCCTCTCTGATTTGTCCATAAATAAGTGCCGATGGCTTACTGTTATCCACGGCCCTTCATGACCTTGGACATGATTTAATGTCAGCAGTGTCGTTATTTACTTTGGAGGCAAATAGCATAAATATTCCTGACATAATCTTACACACGTAAATTCATCTGCCATGCAGACAACAGCTACCTACTTTAATTTAAATGAAGGCAACGCATAGTGTTGTGAAAACACGTGTGAAGCTGTCACAGTGAAGTGCATTCATCGGTGTTGATGGTAAATGTCTGCGGGTTAGACAGAGAATTTTTGCTCCATCTTCTTCTGCTTGTTATTTCATATGGGGCTCAGACATATTGCCTGGTGCGTGAGATGTGACAGTTGTGGTTAGGGGACAGATATCGAGATTGGCTTAGCAAGGTCAGCAAGCATACAGCCGCCAGGGCTTGACTGACAACTTGATTTTGAGTGCATCTAACCTGCTAAATTTCTGAATCATGAAGGCCAGAGGTGTGGAGTTTGGGATATGGTGCGGCGCACTTAGTGCATTACCTACAAACTAAAAAGAACTACACGCTCGCGCAGAACCTCTGCAGCTGCTTCTACCCACTGATGTGAGCTGTGCATTCCCCTTTGGAGCAAACGGTGATTACAGACAAAACTCTGAGGCATTCCATCTCTTAAAAGACAAACAAAGGAACTCTCTAACCAAATCAAGCACTCTCCTTTGATGCTCCACTGCATTACGCTGCCTGCGCCTCTATAAATGAATCGAGACACAGAGGTAAATGGGATGGAATGGTTTTGCTGCTCAAGAATTAAGATCTGACTGTGATTGCGAGTTATTGCAGATGGCAGCAAGTCAATTCAGTGAAAATGTAAACTCCATATTTCTGCCAAGCCATGATTGTTGTTGTCGTGCTCTCTGTGTACTGTTAAAAAAAAAGAGCAAATAGCTGCAATGCTCCTCAGATGCCTTATCTCACCTTACCTTAAGTATTGATCAGAAACCTGGCTCTCTAGTCTACACCCAATATTCACAGGCTGCCTTTCTTCTGAAACACGAGGAAAAGGCCTTGAGTCTCTGGGGTAAAAAGGACATTAAAGAAACTGATGGACATTATGGACAATGCTGGGCATCCTCTGCACACGGCCATAAACAATCAGAAGAGTCTGTTCAGTGACAGGTTGCTTCTCCCCAAGACAAGAACTAACAGACTTAAAAACTCCTTTGTCCCACACGCCATCAGACTGTTTAACTCCTCTCTGGAGGGGAGAGGGAGGGGAAACAGGAGGACAAAGGAGGGGGGAACAACTAAGCTGTAGTGCCTCTTCACCTCACTGTGCAATACCTTGTGCAATACTTTTTGTAAATAGTCAACAGTGCAATAGACTCAATACTTGAAATGTGCAATTCACTTGTATTTTTATTTTTTATTCCTATTTATTCTATTTATCCCCTTTGTATATTTTATTTATATTTGTCTCTGTATTTATATATGTGTGTGTGTGTGTGTGTGTGTGTGTGTGTGTGTGTGTGTGTGTGTGTGTGTGTGTGTGTATATATATATATATATAACAGTTCTGTAACTGTAACTTTGGTCGTTGCTGTGCTTTTTTTGGAAGTCGAATTTCCCAGAGGAACCCACCCGAGGGATTAATAAAGTTCTATCTTATCTTATCTCTTATCTTATCTAATTGGTGCAATTGAATGAAATTATAGGAATCATAATCATGGCAACAGCGGAGACATGCTCACACAGGAGACAGGTGCTATTAAGCTAGTATAGTGCCATTACATTGATCATGTGGACACTTTTGCTGTGATCTTGCCTGTAGTATTTTGGGCTGTCATTCAGGACTGTCTGCTTGGTGTGCAATTCAGCTGATCAATAGTTCCAGGTAGTCCCATTCTTGGATTGTTTCAGTAAGCCATGCAGCTCTGTGATGCTGTCAGCGTTAGCTTCACACGTGCATGAACACATCATGGCCAAAAAGCTGTATCTGCAGTCAGCAGGTGGTGAACATAAAGCACTCTGCTTGACTCCATGCTCAAAGTAGATGAGTTCTTCACTCTACTTTTTGCTTTTTTTTCATGCTATCCTTCCATCCATGCCCGTGTTTTGCCCTCTAAAGGTGAAGGGATAGAGATCTACCAAGTAAAGTAGCCGTCTCATTTACACAAAAAAGTAGGAAAGAAAGAAGGAAAGAGGAAATATGCAAGAAGGAAATATGGAGCCAAGTAAAATCTCCTGCATGTGCATACTGTGACAGCGACAGTCAGGGTTTTGCCACAAAGGTCGTTAGCATCACACCCAGCTTTTGCCTTTCCGTTCTGTCTAATTGAAAAGTGCCACCGGGTGTGGGATCCACACGCTGGGGTGAAAATTAAGGCTCGTGCACAAATGCTTTCTGTGCATGTGGCTTTTTGACCCAAACTGAGTGCATGCCTAGCAGCGAGGGACAGGTAGTGGAGTTAGACTGGAGGTGGGAACCAGGCGAGCAGAGTCCTGCTGTTGTCACACAGGAAAGAAGGTGTTTGCAGGATGTAATGTGTGCGATGCAGGCAAGGGTGTAAAATCCTGCAGGCACATTGACCCAAATTAAAAAAACAAACAAAAAAAGGTACTTGTAGAAGTTTATTTTACCCTTTAGTGATTAAAAATCCTATAAAAAAGTCATCCTTTCTTTATGCTCACCTGTCAGAAGAATAGCGAGCTCTTTTTAAAATCAGTGTGTGTATATAGTGTTACCCTGAAATTTGACCCTTTTCTCTGCTTTGCTGTGCTTATTCTTTTGAAGTGGCGTGAGCGTAAGTTTAGCAGCAATCTTTTTAATGTATTCTGTAAAAAATAAAATAAATAAATAAAAGGCAGCAGTATTTGCAAGATGCACTTTCAAGATGTTTTTCCAAAGAAAGTTTTGCGTGACATATCACCTTTAAGTTATGAAAAAACATGAGCGTGGTAATTGGCGACAATTATGGGGGTGAAGGAAGTTTTACTTTTAGAAACACTTGTGCATATCAGCAGTGTTGTATTTAAAGTATAATTTGTGTGATATTGTGGGAAAGGGAGACTCTAATCATAAAAAGTACCACACAGTAACTCTAATTTGTGTATAAAGTACAAACTAATGTTATAAACCAACCCGTTACAATGAATCAAGTGAAAGTACTTTTTTTTTCTTTAACATACTGTTTCTGGATATTGAGCTACTCTGGCTGCTGTTTGTGTGGAAAAAATATTGATGTGATTTTGATGCTGTTCCCTGAAATGCCATCTGCAGGCTAAATAAAAGCCTTGGATGTGAGTGCTGTTCTTCATTCAACACCATCGATGGCTTGACCTCTAGAAAAGAAAAACCTTTTAGTTGCTTCGTGGTAATACGTCGCAGAGTGGTGGTCAGACGATGTATTGAAGACAGTCTTTGCCGTAGCAATGACTTCCATAAATTGATGTTTTAGCATTAAGCTGTCATCACCTTAGTTTTCCAAGCATACGTGTATAATAGACACACATTTGCCAGTATGTGGTTATAGGGACCTTCAGCCAGGATTCTAAATATATAAGAAATTGACTGGATGTTAAAGGTTCTGTTCTTGTGTCCATGGGAAGCATTGATCATCTCCACGTGTCTCTATAAGTCTCACACTTTAGTAGCTGCTCTTCATATACCAGACGTCTTGATGCCATGTTTCCCTACAAGGAAGAGATTGTCATAAAGCCAATCTACTAAATGCGCTGATCAATAGCATTAATGAAGGAATCCCTTGTGGAACACTGCTGAAAAACGGCACCGATGTCCCTTGGTGTACATAAAGGCTTTCGGCTTCTGCTGGTATGTACTTAGGGTGATTACCCGCTGCTATCCGTGTATGGGTCTGATAGCTGTGACAGCATGGATCAACTAATGACCTCTCCTCCATCCACATCAATAGGCCAAAGTTTCACAGAAGGAGGAAAAGGAGGAGGGAGAACATAGAGGAAAAGAAAGTGTGAGAGTGCGTGATGGGACAGAGATGGAGGAAATCGAGCAGGAGAGGGAAGATGGAGTGAGGCTATTAGTGTGACCTTTCACCTCACAGCTCAATGTTTCAACAGGTAATGCTTGGTCAGAGGGCAGAAAGAAGAGAAGAGCGATACTCTGATCTATTTGGATGGATGCAGCCAGGTGGCCTCTGGAGCCAGAGAGCTCATCCGTCTTCGTCCGCACGCTCTGTTAGAGGGAGCAAGAACATCTTTGCTTCAGTATTGTGGCATCGGTATCAACTCATAGGAATTTCAGAAACATGTGCAGAGAGATTGGCGTGGCTTTAGCAATGTAAAAGTGAATATGCAAACTGTTTAATTACCTTTCACCTTGGAGGTTATGTTTTTGGTAGCGTGTGCATGCATCTCAACTTTCTGTCTGTAAACAAGATAGCTCGGCAGGGGTGTAGAGTGGGGTCATGTTTAATAATGCTTTAAATTTTGGCTTACGTCCACCAAGGCCTGCAAGGTCAACTTAATTATTTATTGGTCAAAAATTGACAAAAATCCTTAAAACTATGATTTTTGCAAGTGTGGTGTATATTGTAAACATGCAGAAGGTAGTGTATAAAGACTTAAAAAGTGATAATAATGTTATATAGAGCTGTTTACTGCTAATGTTTGTTTTGACAACATACAGGGAATGATACATCAGGATTTTAAATGTCACATTACTTCGGACCTCTGACATTTTCTTCAAGGTTAAATAAGGTCAAACTTTCATAAAATGTATTTTATCTTTAAAACTTGGTTAAAATTCTGCTGACTTAGTTTGTATTACTAACATTTAGTAAATGATACTGGATACTGACCACATCTGACATCTGACCTCTGACCTAACCTTTACGTTTCTCTGCCTTTCTTTCCGGTTGACCCCAAAATGTGTTATATCTTCATAAAAAGAATGAGAATGAGCTGCCTAGTTCATTAGAAATCTACAGTCATAATAATAAACAATGAACTCAAGTTATTCATATCCAATTATTTCCAAATCAGTGGCTATTATCCATGACCCACTCCTACATAATGTTGCATAATAAAAGTAAACATCTGTCATGCTGCCCTTTTCTGATTTTACATTTAAAATTGAATTTATACAAAATACAACACTGTTCCCTTAAAAATTACCAGAATGTGAGCTGCCTTGGCTGAGGCAACACTGAAAAGTCATTTTCTAACATTACAATTAACAGCCAGGGTGATCATGTTGGACTTCAATAGGTGTCAGCGATCCTGTTAATCCTTCACAATGCACTATTATTACTAGATGGCAAACCACACCAAACAAGCTGATTTATTTTTAGCAGAACAGAAGATGTAATGAGAGGGGTCCCAGGGTGTTGTCTTCTGTGAGCCTGCTTCTGTCAGTGTGACTCACATGAGGCTATCTTTAATCACAGTGTGAGAAAGGTCATGGTGACATCATCATATTGCCACAGGTCTCTTTCCTTAACCCCAAAGATGGTAAGCATCTATGTAACAATTACCTAATAGCCCCTTTGTAAAACATTAGCCTGCTGTGAACAATTACTCATTATCAGAGTAAAAATAGTCCCTTCACGACTCAGCATATGTATTTCTCAGATAAGTGAGTTGAAGTCCAGATAACTGCATGAAAAATTCCATAGTTTCTGTCGTTTTTTTTCTTTTTTACGTCATCACCTCAGGGTGCTTTATAATGTAAGGTAGAGACCATACAATAATGCAGAGAAAACCCCAACAATCAAACAACCGCCTGTGAGCAAGCACTTGGCGACAGTAGGAGGGAAAAACTCCTTTTTATCAGGAAGAAATGTCCAGTAGAACAAAATTTCAGAAGAGGGGCAGCCTTATGCTGCGACTGGTTGGGTGTGATGGGAGTAAAACGACGCTCAACAATTACAAAAGAAGGCCTTAAGAATATTCTTGCTCATTATTTCATCAGCACTTTGCATTAAGAATCACTTCTCCATAACAAACAGAAGTGACTTTCAAAATGCCTCCATCACTAGTTATTCCGAGTTCCAACACACATGACTGTTCACCGTGTCGATCTGGCTGGCTCGTCAGCTACTGTGAGGAGCTGATAAAAGACAATGGTGTTAAAGCAGTGAGTGAGCTGCTCCATCTGAGCCTCGCTGTTCCAAGTTGCTGAAAAGCGTCTGCCTCTATTCCCACTCCGCCCTTTGCTCAGCCAAGTTTTATGAACCACAGTGTGATTTAACTCGTATCAACATATTGTTCCCTGTGAGCCATTTTCTCTTTGTCTTCTCCAGCCAACCTTAGTCTCGTCTGTTTCATTGTCCCGGTTAGTCATGTTCAGAGTCAAGTATCATGAGTAGGCGGGCTGTGATTTCCCTCTATGCTGATTATGCTGACAGCTGCAGAAAAGCATTCGCTGCAGTTTCTAATTATATTTTCACCTTTGAAAGCATCGGCACGGCCCCGGTTTTTCCTGCGCACTCTTCATACAGTGCTGTAGTGCATGTGCACATAGGCACGGAAGTGGTAACTGTAACGACTTTTCTTCTGCAGTGGTGGTCACTTGTGTCAAGGGGTCCTGACTGGAAATATTTCATCAAGCTGGGAGAAAAGCCTGCAGACTTTCTAATTAAAGCAGTGTCCTCTAGCAAAGTGGACCGTGACACAAGTGTATGTAAGGTGATTATAGATGGTGTGTCGTCTTAAAGAGAGCATATTGTAAGTTTGAGCAAATGTTCTGTCCGTGTGTGGTGTAAGTGAACATGCACTAAAAGTTTTAAAGTTTTATTTTGGGTGGGGTTTTTTTTGTTTTTTTTTAGAAAGACATAGTTAATACTCTGTGTCTGTTCAGGGTTGCTGCTGCAGTCAAAGTCTCTGTTGCTGATGCAACTGAGAAGCAATTCCATCTACTTACTAAGGGAATGTAAATGCAGGTATAAGAAAAGCCCCCGTGGAAACACAACCGCAGGGCATCTTTTACTGACACTGTCGCACTTTTGCTAAACTGACTGTAAAGCATGACATTTGAAATTTTGAAGGGAAAATGACTAAGTAGTGCTGTCATGACAGAAAAGGCTCAGAAAATAAGGTCAGATATATCCTTAGAATTCTACACGTATATTACTTATACAGATTTACAGAAGCAAAACCATATCTATTTATTCTCACTTTAATAGACTGTGCAGATTTTACTTACCTTCATTTCCCTTGATCCTAGACATTATTGAAAGAAACTATCATAATAACTTGAGAAATTACTTCAACCACTTTTATTAATAATCAAAATTCAACTATAAAATAACTGAATTTTCTTGGTCTGTCTACTGTGAGAATGATACATTTAGCTTAGCCTAATTGACTTCCTGGACTTATCACTGCCATTACTCCAATACTCCTGATTTACAGTACAGGGGGAATTCAATCACCTGCGGTTCTCTGTCAAGCTGTCTGAGTGAGAAATGGCCTTCATTTCACCTGTACAGTGTTGGTAGCCATCTTAACTGCTTTAGATTAGCAATCTAAAGACAAAAGGACTAGGCTCTCAGTAGAACCGGTTAACAGATGCAAAAGTATGGTCATGTGAAAAAGAAGGTTTCACATGACTTTGCAGTCACGGGTGTAGTTAGTAAAAAACTAAGTACCTCTATAAAAGCAGCCTTTGTAAGGAGCATTCAGTTTGCTGGTATGGTGCACTCAGATGTGTGTTAACACAATGCCACAATCTTCCCAGGAGTGTACATCCCTGTAAATCCCCCCCAAGGTTTGACTGTGACTCTGCAGGTCTCAGTTAGAATGTTAAATATTAAAGTTTAAGTTGGTAGATTAGAAAATGACTGAACAAGTATGGCTTGTTTGGAAGTGTTCCCCCTTATCTTTTAAGAACAGCAGCACGGCTGTTCAATTGCATCTGAATGAATCAAATAGTGGAGTTGTTTGTTATGTAGTGTTACAACACAGCACAGCGCAAGCACTTCATACCACCTCTGAAGGACAGTGATGGAGGGGGTCATGATTTGGGATTGTCTTGGAGCTACAGGACCTGGCCGTCTTGCTGTCTTCAAGTTGACCGTGAGGTCCTCTGAGACAAATGTTAGGCCAGCTGTTGGCTAAAGTTTGGCTGAAAATAGTTCATGCAACAGAACAAACACAGCAGCAAATCTACATCAGAATAGCTAAAGACGAATCAAAGTTGCAACAGGCCAGAGTCCTGACCTGAAACTGACTGAAATGCTGTGGCCAGACCTTAAAAGAGCCCATTTAAGACTTCCCACAAACCCCAATGAAATGAAACAACACTTTTTTAAAGAGCACTCCATGATTCCTCCGCAACGACACAAGACACTGAAAGCTGTACAGAAAACAATTACTCCAAGTTAAAGCTGTTAAAGCTGCAGTTACCAAACCTGACAGTTTCTTTTAATGACCACTTGAGCCTTGCTACACAAGCAAGTCAATCCCCATAGACTTTCAAAGTAAAATGTCAGCCTTCACAGCAATATGGTGGTACTACAAAAACTCTTTGGCCTCCATAGATAATTTCCCAGTTATAAGAACTGTACGGCGGAAAAGTTTTTTGGTGTTGTTTTGTGCTTCAATGGTTTGGATTGGACAAATCTCCTCTGTCACACGTCAACATGGCAAATCACCTAAAAAACGCACCTTTCCACATTGACTTTCATTGGCGCTGTGAGTGCTGGATAAGCGCGCCTTTATTTCTGTCCTCTCCCACGCAGCTCTGTTTTGTTTCTTTGTTTTTTTTTCTTCCCTTTTTTTTAATCTCCAAGTACCGAAACTAAACTATACCGCTCGCTGCTGCATTGATTGGTGCTGAGATTTACTTCCACAATGTGCATTTATCATTCGTCGGGCCCCAGTGAAATTAAATGACTCTCAGATTCACGTTGGGATCCTGCCAGAGTAAATATTGTTGTCTGCTGCTAGTGATTACACACAATTGTTCCTAAGCTATTAAATTTGCAAAATACCTCTGTGATAATGGAAACAAAAGCAACGACCACAGGAAGTCCAGAATCTCTGAAAGACTTTGTCTAATGGCAAGCAGGTGTGTGGCTGAATTCACGTCTCATCACTTGTCTCGCGTTCGGATCGGCCACGAAGAAGTCGTGCGCAGATCGGCTTTCAGAATGAAGCTTCCGCCTCTTCATTGTAATGCCACTTCTCATGCTGTTGAACAACCCTTCTGTTGCCCTTGGCGCTGAGTGCCAGCACATTCCCCATTGACTTTGACTCCTGAGGAGCAGCAAAAGAGCGATTCAAAGAAGTCCTCAGCGGGGAGGGTCAGGCGGGACAGAATACAGATCAGGGAGAGGCCTTTTTCTGCTTGTATTTGTCCTTGGAGGACAGTGAAGGAGAATAGCTAAAACTACCCGGGTCCAGAACTTTTGCCTGTGACATTAAGAGACTGGATAGACATTAGAGCACTTTGTGTTTGTCTTATGAGTCCTCATGGCCACTTAGACTTTCCATGAGTGAACTGTGCTATCATTTAGAAGATGTTTGTTATTTCCTTTCAGTACTGCTACTCCAGATAAGAGCAGAAATCCACTAGTTTTGCAAAATAACGTCCTCAGCATTATCTGTTTGCAGTGTCATGCTGTTAATTAGGAACGCAAGATAAAATTATATTTACACAAATATGTCTGCACATGGGGTGTGTGCGTTTAAAAAAAAAAAGTTTAATAAATGGGTCTTGACACAGTTTTATATTTTATAATTGAAATGAAGCTCAAATATACGCGGTCACACTCCATTTGCTAATCAGTCTCTCCTTGTCCTGGTTTTTCTCAGGTCGCTCCCAGCTCTCTCCGACTGTGAACATGCCACAGGACGACATAGTAATGATCGAAGACGACAGGCCACCCCTGCTCCCTTCCCACCTGTCTGACCAGTCGTCGTCCAGCTCCCATGATGACATGGGTTTTGTGGGAGAAAACCCAGTTCCCTGGATTCATGAGCTGCCCGGACAGAATGAATGGTAAGCTGCAGGTTGTTCTCACTTTGTGGGAGAGTCGGCTGAATTATTTATGGCTTGATGGACTTCAGACGGCCCCCTTTGTGGGAGAGAGTAGGACAGAGTTTATATGATGTGTAGGCTGGCTAGTTTGTTAGCACAGCCAAAGTCTCCACCGCTGAGGTGGGAGATTATGTTTACCCAGAACTGGTCCAGGAAAGAGGAGCATCACAGTTTTTGGATTGAAGATTTTGCAGAATGTCATACCAGTTAATTATGATTATTTATTTATTTTTTGACCGAATGTGCATGCATTTTCAGCAACTATTTCCCACATTTATTAGATATTGTAATGGTTTTTCCTTGGTAGAAATTGGTAAACGGGACAGTCTTACTGCCGTAACGAACCAGGAAATAAAGTTTTCATATCGTACACCAAGTTCACTGTAGGACAGTAATGACATTCTGCTTTAGGGCTCTGCTTGGAATCCTAAAATATGAGTCTGGGTATAGGTGTGTGTGTGTGTGTGTCTGTGTGTGTGTGTGTCTGTGTGTGTGTCTGTGTGAGAGAGAGACTGTAATGGAATCAGCAGCAGTAGTCACACAGCAACACTCTTGGGGACCCATATTCTTCTTCCAGCACTCCAACCCTCACCACCTGTGGGATTTTGGCACCCCACTCAGTCTGCAGCCCGACTGGTGCCACCCTCCTGACATATTTCGGCATGTAAATGAGACTTGGATTCTTCAACATTTTCAGAACAACAAGCTCTTAAAGAGTTTAGCTAGATAAGAAGAGGAACCAGTAGACACAAAGGAAAGAAAAGGGGTGAGGGTGTAGAAAAAGGAAAGGCATTTCAACCCTTATATCTGCTTTAAAATAGCCAGTAGTTACTCTAAAATTTCCTGACATTTCCTGAATTGATTGCATTGTTCAGTTACCGGAAATGTATTTCCAAGACATCCAATCATCTTGTAATTCTTGTCGGAATGACAGAGACAAAAGAAATCAGCACCTGCATTTCCACTCACCACTCATTGTTTCTAATTCTTGCATTCTTTCTTTGTTGTTGCTGGTGGTTTTTTTTTTTTTTTTGTGATGATTGGCTGTTTGAGGCCACATGGATGGATGCAGCAAGTGGCTTGAAGATGATGTTTTTGGCTGCCACAGATAGAGATGCTCTGTCTGTTTCTCTCCTTTTTATTATTATTATTTTTATATCGTTTTCCCTGGAGACTCTCTACCCTCTCACTCTTCTTTTTCTCTCTCTCTGTCTCATTCATTATAAATGACTGGATTTGCTCAGCATGCCTGTTGTGCACGTGATGTCAGAGGTTTGTCACAGTGGATTAGGTCCACAGCGCATGGCTGAAATGCACTCAGGTTTCCTCACACGCTCCCCGTCTATAAACTCACACAAATGCACAACCGCACGCACATATGCACACGCACATGCATGATGTAAGCCCATAAGGCAGGAGTGCACTATATAGCACTGCCTAGGGTTATTCTGAATAATTCATGTCTCTCTCTCACACACACACAAACACACATCATGCACACATTTTTTTTATGCAAATGCTTACAGCTGCTTAAACGCATCAAGTGTGTATCATCATTCTGACTGACTTACACCCTTTCTCATTTCCCTTTTCAAGTGCCCCCAATATCCCACCAAACACACACGCACACACTTATACACAGAGTTAACAGGCATATTGAGCCAGCAGGGGATGTGGGTCAGCCAGACTCCAATGTACCGGAACTGTTACTTTTTAATTAAGCTCTGCACCAGTGCTGCCAGGGGTCTATATGCACTGAATATGTATTGTACAGAACTGTGAAAGTCTCACCTTTGGCTTCCAGTATTATTCAGCCTTCCATCGTCTTGGGAGATGCCTTGCCAAGGCCATACACCTACAGTGAATGCACAAAGTGCAAAAAAGGCTGGTTGGCTGATAAAATCATTGTAATTCATGACCTTTCTGTTATTGGTCTTCACTTTTTTCACTTACTGGAATTGAACAAATTCACATTTGGTGTTTTCTGCTATTTAATTCCCTTTATTCATTTGTTGTTGTTGTTTTTAATCACTTTCACTCTATGTGACTCTGTTCACACACACTAATACATACCAGCTGCTTTGTGACATTCATTCAAGCTTAGTTTGTCTATCAGTCGTTTCTGTTGCTGATTTCAGCCTCTAGGATTTTATAAAAGTACATTCTCAGCTTTCAGTTCAATTCCATTCAGCTCAGTTCAATTCAGTTGTATACATGTTGTCTACATAGCACCCCGACAATCAGACGGCCCCCTTATAAACAAGCATTTGGCGACCATGGGAAGGCAGAACTCCGGCGTAACCAGAGGCAGGGCTGTGGCCCTCAAGATAAATGGTTGGTCATTAAGGAAGATACCCCATCTCATATATATTGTGATGAAATATTAGAACAACCTGTTATTTATTTTATTCTTAAAATCACTTGGTACTATTTCCCCATGGTGCATGTTTTGAGTATGTGTGCTTGTCTTTGTTCATATTTTACCGAGTGAAAACGTAAGCCTGTGTTTCCCTCCCTTCATACTTAGTGCTCCCTCAGCGTTTCATCACTTTTACAGGCCTGAAATGAACATAAAATGAGTTGTAAATATTACAACTCTGCGTTTGTAGATCTTAAAATGGTAATGCACAAAGAGCCAAGCTTTTATGTGTTGTTGCTATATTACAGACCGTTTTATTGCTATGGTTGTTACTACTGGCAGTGACGTGTTGCGCTTAGTCAAACTAGATTGGGACTTGAAGTCAGTCACTAGATAAAGTCTGCCCTAAAGTCTAGATAATCTACTGTAAAAGTTCCTTAGAGATGCACTTGACTGAAGCTGCAGCCAGCTGTAGAAATCGGTGTTTGCATTGCTTAAGTCCAAGATGTCAGTGAGCAGGGTTAAAGAGTGTGTGAGCATGATTCAAAGAGTTGATGGAAGCCAGCACGTCTGTCAGGTTCCACTGGGTAAACAAGTGGTTGTAAATTATTACTTTGAATATCTGTGGTCCTGACCTGAAGCAATAACTCCCTAAGCTGTGCCTCCTCCTTCCTTCATTGGTTTGAATCCAAAGCCAAACAGGAAAGGCCATGTCCAAATGATTTACAGCACAACAGATACAAAGAGAGGTTTGATATTACAGCTTTGCACAATAATTTGGATCAGTGCAAAGATGAAAGGTTTTTTTTCTTCCAAACATGGAACAGTGTCAGAGAAATTTAAAAAAAGAAAGTGTATTTTAACGTCAGGCTCTTTTAAAGATGCAAATGAATGTTTCTAGTTTCCACCTGGTTTTCATCCCACAAGTTGACAAAGTGCAGTTGCAGGGTGTGTCTGTAAAAAACGGTCCACTTCTAGTTGTTTTTAAGGGCGCCTTTATACTCCAAATAATGAGCTTGTTGTTGTATAATCTCAAGAACTCTGAAATAAGACATCCAAATTTGCAAAAAATCACATTTTAAGATGTTTACTTTCAGTCAGTTTCAAAACTAACTGCTTTCTAAAGTGTCCCTGAAAGGTCAAAGGTCACTGCAGCAAAGCCCCAGCAAATAGAAGAAATGCTGCAAAAGCTCACAAAAAAAAACCCAAAGGTGAAAAACCTTCCAGAGAGACAATAATGTGACGGAACAGCTAACAGTAGGGGACAAGCTAACAGCTAAACGGCTAATAGCAACATGTATCTACAGTATTACATGACCCATGTGATTAAAACACACATTGCCTGCATCTTTTTCTCCCTCACAGCACAGAAGAATCCTCTGCTTCTTTTAAGTCTTAGTGCAATCCTTCGCATGTTTTGGTTTCTATCTCTTCGGAAGCTGTTCCCTAAAAACACTTCCATTGTGGGGTTTTTTTGCAAGATTTTTTTTTTTACTTCCTTTGTGTTTCATTCAGTTTCTGTTGTGTTTTATGTGCTTTTGCAGTGTTTTTCTTTGTTGCTGGTGTTTTCTTATGTTGCATTGTATTTGACCTCTTAGGGCCACCGTAGCTTAGAGACAATCAAAAAGTTTTACTTTTACCTTTGATTCTGTCTGCTCAGCACCATGGGTTACATCTGTGTAAATCTGTATGAATACTGCTCCTTCACAGTAATCCTTCCCTTCGGTCCTTCGTGAAATCCTCACTGAGGATGCATTCAGCTGCGTCCTTCAGAAGCAAAAGTACCAGTTCTTAAAAGTACTCACATGTTCATATTGCAGTGTAGCATGGGAAGAAATCAAAATAAAAGACTGTGCTTGGGAGAAGACAAGTGCTCAAATCATCTTCTTGAAGATGAGTCTCTGTGAGAGAATGCAAATTTCTCTCCTCCTAACAATAAAAGCTTCCTGTTTCCACAGTGATTTGGTTTTTAGTTATTTAGCTCCTCATTAACCCACCTCTATTTCTCACACTAAATGTAACTGACTCTAATAATAAATCAAAGTTTAATAAAGTATTCATGACAAGTATTCAACTTGTCAAGAAATGAAATGTAACAGGTGGCAAAAGTAATGCTTGTAACAGCTTATCAACACCTTTGCCTTTAATTACAAGATATTATAGTATATACTGCATTTTATGTTTAAAATTTAACTTTTCCCCATAAAGGCCGTTGTGTGTTAAATGCCCAACTTTGAAAGATAACCATTTTTACACGGTAGTGCAGTGTTTTGGTCTCTGTGGCTAGTTCCACTTGGATACCCTGTAACTGTTCTGCTACTTTAAACTGTTGAACTGTAACCCTTGACAGTGTTTACAGTTTAAGAGCTGTTATAATATTATAATTGCCTGGGAAAAATATGACCAACTGTTTGTCATAGTTTGTCCAAGAAGTTCATTCAGCAGTTTTTACCACTCAACCTCAAAGGCTTGGGGTGTTGTCATCACCCCGGCGGGTGGGTGGCTAGGTGGGCGATGTGGACACCAAAATTCATGAATATGATAACTTGAGAACCTAAGTGATGTATGATTTTCAAAGTGACACCACAATTGCATCTCCTTGCATCTTTTTTATTTGAATACCGGTGATATTAGACATTATAAGGTCAGAGGTCAGATTTTCTGAACATCTTGCGAACACGTTAACTCAAGAAGGTCACCAGTACAAGTCACGTAGGATTTTCAAATTTATAGGTGTACTTACTAAGAGCTACTAAGTGGTGGCACTGGCAGCCAACAGTTTTTGGCAATTGAAATCTTAGCATTTAAATTTGTGTGTTACTAATAATCTGATATCTCAGTCTCTTCATTGCCCCCGTTAAACCTTCTTATCTAAATAACATAATTTTGTCTCATTTCTGTGCCCAGATGCCAGTAAAGATTCAAAATAAAGCTACTGGAGTTCAAAAACTAATGACTGATGTTACAGTGCTTACGTCCATTTTCTATATACAACTTGGAATTAAATATTAAACCCTGGGTTTCATGGAACACCAAGTTGCGGGGTTACCTGCCAATACAAGTTATTTTAAAATAATATAAGTATCACAGATGCAGACTTATTCAAAATTACCCATCATTTTCTCACTTGGACCGTTAGGGGCACTGTCACAACACTAATCTACACAAGACTACCGTGTCTGCCCTCGTCCTGCTTTGGACCTCAGCCTGGGTAAGGCTGACAGAGTGGAAGATGGGTGTCAATTCTCATTAAGCGGAGAGAGAAGAGAAACGGACAGCAAGAGCGACGGAGAGGAAGCATGAGAGCGAGAGAGAGACAACTAGACTGTGTCCTTCTCTGTCTTTGTGAGATGTCACAGGTGGAAACATCATTTCCCAGGCAGCTCCGAAACACTCTGTCAAGCAGCAAGGATGGAGAAGGACTCCAGACAAGCGTACCCACACATCCATTTTTCACACCTGCAAATACACACAGCCGTGCCGGTGCTCTCAGTCTCACGAGTGTTTAGATACACATTGGCTGGTAAACAATTTCGCAAATTAACATATAAAGTGGAAACGGTTCGCGCGGACACGAACAAACAAACTTTGCAGGCGGACTGCCTACTTCGGTTGACTCCCTAATAGTCTCTGTCATCAGCAGTGTAACTAAGGATCACAAGTGCTCTGTTAAGCACATGTTTTTCCCATCAAACTATCAGCATAACTACATATAAATGCAAACAGCCCTGCAGCACAGGCGTGGATGCATTCACACACAATTTCACTAATCTCAAATTTCCATTTAAGTTGGTAGTGACTTAAAGGCCAGACGGCTCACACACTCACACAGCTTCACAGCATATTTGGACCTTTTTTTTCTTTAAATGCTATCATTCCCTTCTAGATTTATGAATACGGTGAATATGTCTCATTTCTGTGCCCTCCCTTCACCGACTTCCTGCATCGCACACTCTGTGTCTATGTGCGACCTGCTCTGTGTCACTGTGACAGGAGTTAAGCTAACCTAGCCTGCGCACGCACCAAAATATATCTTTGCCCGGTCCTTGTCAGTCGCCGTTGTGTACGAGCAGACCGGAGCAGTCCATCTAGCCAAACTCAATTAAAAGCTTCGTAAACCAGGCAGGGAAAGAATGAGAGGGTCGGCACAGGAGGGAGCAGACGGACAAAGAGGTCTTAATTGATCTTGTTCTCTCTCTCTCTGCCTCTCTCAGCAACTTCATCACAATTAAAAGGGAATTACGGCAAATCGCAGGTGCAGCTGCTCCGCTGTGTGGCACTGATCGAACCGCGCTGTCTTACAGTTTTTATATCCGCGTTTAAAGTCTGATGATTTATGTGTGCAATTAAGCGAGTGAAGCAAAAGCAGCTATATGAGACATCCCTTGTTAAAATCCACTTGCGTTTAAGAAATAAACAAAATAAAAGTAATCTCGTATTTCACCTTTCTTTTCTACTAGCCAGTATTTGGACTGTCTGGTGTCCACTGGTGCACATGCTAGGAAAACAAACCTCTGCACCAACTTCTCATGCAGGACTTCATACAGTGATTGAAGGCAGCTCCAAGCTCCCCGACTCAGCTATGCATCCAAGCAGTCAACTGAATCGCCCTCCTCAAACCTCAGAATAACCATTTCAGAAGCACCTTGCTGGGCATTGCTCTCCACCTCTTGCCCCCTCTCCAAGGCGCTGAAACTAATACAAAGAACCCCACCCGGTCAGACTTAGCTGCACTAAGAAGTAGTAGAAACTTAACTCTTTGGGGTCAGTTTGAAACACAAGTGAAAAAGGTTTGAGTAAAAGAAAGAGAGGAAGTTTGAAAAGAAACAGTGTCACCAGGGTAATTGTGAGCGCAGAGGGCTTTTAACACACGCCGCTTAGCAACGAGGCCAATGTGCAGTTTGACACGTTCAACTTCCTGCGAGGAAGTAAGGAGTGATGTAAAATGTAAGTTAAAGCTGTGGATTTGCCTGTGAGCAATCCTCAGCGCTGTTTAATTTTAGATGATGGGAGCACTTTGAATGGGAGGAAAGCAGTAAGTAATGTTCTTACTATAGTGATCATAGCATGTGTATGCATATAATTCTGTATGTACCCTATTTCCCCCATTAACGGATGGACCAAATGAAATGAACATCGACAGGCAAAAAAAACATTCATTATGGATCCCATTATAATTTTTTTGAATTCTGTGACTGGAATTTTGTTTGAGTCACTGCTAAATACAAAATAAAGAATCTGAAAAACCACTAATGTATCATGTAACATCTGTCTAAATACAGTCCAGAGACGTGGACTGGCTCTATGGTCTGAAGAAGGAAGTGTGCCATTCTTTAGACGACCGAATTCATCTTCTAATTGGCCACGCTGTATTTTTCACTTTCAAATCCTGTTTAATATTGAATATCTAAGGTAGCTTTTCCAGTGGGAATGCTGTATGGGTCTCAGCTTCACAGGCTCAACCAGTCAGAGCTGACTAAACTAGAGTTTTGAGCTTAAGAAGCATCTTAAACAAGGACATAGTTTTTGAAAGCCACATCTCATTGATGACCACTCTGTAATTCATACATGTACAGATGAGGACTGATTAGCCTCCCTATGAAAACCTTATTCTTAAAACCATTTCCAAACTGCTCTTAACCAAAACAAGGAGTCTGAAACACAGCTTTGGTTCTTCACCAGGTGCGCCGTATGTCTTAGATCGTTATCGGTTGGAAGACAAAACGATGACCTAGACCCAGTTTTACTGCTGACTACTTTGATTTCTTTCAAAATCTTCACATATCCATCTTTCATCATAATCCTTCTACCTTGATGAGATTCCCAGTCCCAGTCACACTGAAGCGTTCCCCCAGCATAATCCTCCCACCGCCATGTTTCGCTATGGGGACGATGTCAGGCCAGTTTTTCTGGGTTGATAATAATATTGACACTTGCCATTTTTGCTAATAATTTTGTCCCCATCTTTATACTTTCATTAGCAGCTGTAAACCTTTGTGTTAGTTTACAGTGAAAAAAACAAAACATGTTCTGGCGAGAATGACGCGTGAGGTTTTAGATGCTTTAATTGGCTCTGAATAGAGTATATATAAAAAGATGTGAAGTCTACACGTGCCTTCAGCCCAAGATAGTTTAAACCTGTGATGAAGATTCAAACTCAGGAACTGCTTGGCTGCTGGTCATCGCCACCTCTTTAAATAGTTATGGCTTCTGAGACCTGAGGTGCAGGTTCCAACAGCAGGTACCCTTAGCTTAAAAAGCAGTTCAGAGCAGCACAGTTGCCGCTTCTCTTCAGGTTACCCTAGACCAGGGGTGGGCAAACTTTTTGATTCGTGGGCCACATTGAGTTCTAACATTTGATAAAGGGGCCGGAACAGGAGTAGATAGATGGCATGCTTTGAAAACATCACCTCATTGGGGGAAAAATACACATCTTGAGATATGGAGAAAACATGTGCTTTAATTTCCAATGAAAATGAAGAAAAGCATTACAATAAAATCTCTGACTTCGAAATGAGCCTTTAAACACTGAAAATCAAATAAATGAACATTTTATTTTAAAGCACTGAAAGTTCTGTTATCCTTCAGGATATCACATCACTCTCCTCCTAACTCTTTTTTTTTTCTTCCAAAAACGGTAGGAGATGCAGCTGTACTTGTCCTGTTCCTTTTATTCAATTTGTTTCCCCGGTGCCAAAAGTCAACAACGACCAGTGCAAGAACGAAACAGTTGCAGCAAGTCAGTCTGTGAAGCGTTATATTTGATCTGCGCGCACTGTTCATTTTAACAACGTGCGTATCACGGAGACACACATTTTAATGGGAGCAGTGTTGTTGGTCTCCTTTTTTAGCCAGCGCATCAAAGTCTGGAGTTAGTTTTGTTGTGGCGATTCTCAGGATTGATCTGAGGTGTAGGTCTGTTAACTTGGATCTGTGGCTGGCTTTGTTGATGTTCATGACGCTGAATGTCTGTTCACACACGAAGGTAGAGCCGAACAAAGCCAACATCATCTGCGCTTTTCGTCTTAGATTTGGAAACGCGGCATCATTGAGTGAAGCATAGAAGTCATTTAGTTTCAGAGAGCTGAATTTCTCTTTTAAGGCAGGGTCGGACTGAAGGTCGATGAGTTCGAGCTGAAGCTCCTCTGGAGCTGTTTCGGGGTCTTGTGACAGAGGAAAGGCCACCAATTGAAGTGACTTGTCAATTTTATCGAAATCCAAAAACCGACGGCAGAATTCTCCGTGCAGTGCATCCAGTGACTCACTGTATTTCTTTACTTTTGCTCCGGCCTCTTTCAGCGTGGCTAGTGTAGGAAAATGAGTGAATGACTTGTTCAAAATCTGCCTGGAGAATAAAGCCAGCTTGGATTTGAAGGCTTTCACGTTTGTGTACATGTCATGCACAAACTGCTCCTTCCCCTGCAGTTTCACATTGAGCTCATTCAAGTGTGAAAATACGTCCGTAGCAAACGCAAAGTCACACATCCAGCTCTTGTTGCTCAGCTCAGGAAATTCCTCAGTCTTGCCCTGTCGCTCCAAAAACACGCCAATCTCCTCTTTGAGCTCCCACACTCGTTGAAACACTTTGCCCAAACTCAACCAGCGGACACGGGAGTGATAAAGCAGGTCCTGGTGATCCGCATCAGTTTCCTCCAGGAACGCAATGAACTGACGGTGCTGAAGTCCCCGTGCGCGTATGAAGTTGACGAGTTTCACCACAGGATTCACAACATGATTCAGCTGTAACACCGATTTACATAGAGATTCCTGGTGGATGATGCAGTGGAGGAAAATGACATCCTGGTCAGGGTTTTCATCTTTCACTTTATTCTGGATTCTCCTCAGCAGGCCAACGTTTTTTCCCGTTAAATTTGGAGATCCATCTGTGGTGACGTTAACAAGCTTACTCCAGGGAAGCTTCATGTTTTCGATGGCAGCAGACACCCGTTCAAACAAGTCCTCTCCTCGTGTTTGTCCTTTCAGAGACTCCATTGTCAAAAACTCCTCCGTTATTTCAAAGGTTTCGTTGATTCCTCGGATAAAAATGAGGAGCTGAGCAGTGTCTTTGACATCGTTGCTTTCATCCAGTGCTACAGAATAAAAAGTGAATGACTTCGCCTTTTTGTTTAATATGCTGGTGATATCTTCATCTATTAGTTCTACACGGCGAGTCACTGTCCGCCATGATAAACTGATTTTCTCAAATTTGTCTTTGGTCTCTGGGCACAAAATACCTGCTGTCTCTACCATACATTCTTTTAAAAACTCACCCTCAGACAGTGGTTTGCTGGCCTTTGCTATTTTGAATGAAAGCACAAAACTGGCCTTGGTACTTGACTCTTGAATGGCAGTTTGACGGTGAAAAAAACTTTGCTGAGCCTTCAAATTAGCTGCCAACTTCTCAGCAGCAGCTTCCCGTTCTTTTGTTGAGAGCTTGCTAGCATAATTTGCGTGCTTTGTGGCAAAGTGACGGCTAATATTATACTCTTTAAAAACCGCCACAGTTTCTTGGCATATCAGGCAAACAGCAGATGATCGGTGTTCAGTGAAAAAATATTTAGTTGTCCACTCCTTTTTGAACACTCGACATTCTCTGTCCACTTTCCTTTTCTTGGGTCCGCTCATCTTCATAGATGGTAGGTCACAGGGTAAAGTGCAAACGTGGAGTAATAAGCCTATGCCGCTTCACCTCAACAAAGCCAATATATCTAGAGTGCGCCATCTAGTGAGGAAACATCAGAATTGCAGGGGAAATAAAACATTAACAAGGTTAATTTATTACATTTTTTTCAAGTTTGGCGGGCCGGATCAAAACGTTTAACGGGCCGCACGTGGCCCCCGGGCCGTAGTTCGCCCATGCCTGCCCTAGACCCACATGCTAGGCATTTAGTCACTGCTCCGTATGTGCCAAAGTAAATCAGAGATGGTGCTAAAATGGGCAGCAGCTTAAACCAACAGCTTTGGCCTCCAGCTAAGTGAATTTACACCACCCGCTCAGCTGCTCCCTCTTAACTTCGCTCTTTCTTCGCGCAGATTTCTCACTATTTTTGCTCCAAAAAAGCTGCGTGCCCTTTTTGTCCCAGCTGCTAGTTTCTTTAATTGCTCTCACAAATCTTAGTGTGGTCGTCAGTTCTCTGTACCTGAGTGACGGCCCCTGTGTGATTCCCACCTGCTGGTTTCTCACTTTCACCTATGTTGCCTCCATTTGCAACTCAGCTCCATAACCCAATACCAGTGAGAGTAAATGAAATCTAAATTCAGGCTGAAAATGCATCCTTTCCCATCTGCACAGCCTCAGTCACGCTCCGACACATGACATTTGCAGAGACAGAAAAATACAGGCCATGCTCGCCCTTTTTTTTTTCTTCTTTTTTTTGCGGGGCTCAGAATGATGAGAGGAGGAAAAAGCGAGGGATGATGTATAAATGAATAATACATCTGTGCTGTCATTCTTCTGTTCCTGCTCCACCTCCCTCTCTTCCTGTGTCATCTGGAGATGGTCCTGCGAGACAGTCTGATCTTAGTTGGGATTGTCAGGTATGGTTGACGGTAAAGCAACACATTGACGCCAGCCCCCTCTGCGACACATTGAAGCAGCTCTCTTGTTAAGTGGGGTTGACGACCTAAATAAGAATTGTTTACATGGAAACGAGTGCAGGCACGCCTGCAGTTAGCTGATATTCCAAATACCGAGGACTGCTTGAAGTAGCATCTGCTCCAAGAGGATACGTTTACAAATATCTACTTCCTCACTACTCCTGAAGTTACATAGTTGCAGTTACGGCTTTCGATTTTGCATAAAAGCTCCACAAATCCAAAGAAATGTGATTATTTGATGAAAATTCTGCTGTTATTTAAACGTTCGTGTACGAGCACCATGTGAACAAAAGAAATGGCTGCATGTAGCATTTATTAGATTTCACTGATGCTGCATCCCTACCTTCCATCTGCCCTGAAATTGCAAAGCGCTTCTCACCTAATTGTAAATGCACGTCCCTGCATGCAAATGCCAGTGTCCGCCTCTCTCGACCTCCTTTCCCTGCTCCCATCCGATTTTCAATTAAGATCCAGACAAAGATAGAGGATCTCAAACGGAGTGTGCTGCAGTGGGATGGGCCTTGCTTCTGCTCCAGACGTCCTGGAGGAGGGCGTTATTTGAGTGGCCGTGACCCCAGAGAACCCTCACCTTACCTGGGGTATTATACGCATCTAGGCCAAGGCCCTGCCTCCCACTTGTGGTGTGTCCTGAACCCACTAAGCATACGTGTAGGTGTCCTTGATGAGGAAAGGCTTTGAAATGAAAGGTGTGTGTGTGTGTGTGTGTGTGTGTGTGCATATTGAATGTCGATGGTCATTATCTGATAGCAAAGGGGTATTTTAGGCTGAGGTCTGGGGTTGTGTGAATATTAATAGGACGATTTTATTTCTCAGTCTTATCATCAGGATGTCTCTTGGCCATGTACCGTATTTCCCGGACTACAAAGCGCACCTGAATATTAGCCGCACAAGCTAAAATCAGGGGAAAATCCTGTTTTGTACATACATTAGCCGCACCTGACCAAAAGCCGCAGGTGTTTCAATATTGACTTATCATATGTAAGAGAATATGCACAAAGCGAATTGTCAGGAAAGAGATGGCTGTTTGGAGACACACCCCTTTTATTAATATTTTGAAAAACAAGTTATGGGTACATATTTGCACATGTGCTGTGCTTCATAAATGAGTAACAAATGTAGTACATAACAGTAACCTACAGCACACCAGAAAAATAGATTCGGACTACCTTTTAGGCTCAGGTGCAGTGACACGGCTTTAACAAGAAGAAAAGTCAGTCATTCACCACCATCTTCCTGCGCACTAAAACCACCAAAGTCCTCTTCTCCAGTGTCGGAAACGAACAGGCTCAGGATGGCTTCGTCATCCACTCTCAGCTTCTTTCCTTCGTTGTCACTTTCAAAACCAAAGAAATCCTCATTGTCAGTGTCAGAGTCGAACACCCTCTGAAGGGCCGTGGCGGTGTCCTCCTCTTCATCATGCAGCAGTCCAGCCCTTCGAAATCCGTTGGTGATCGTGGATGTTTTCACACTTTTCCACGCTGTCAGAATCCACTGGTGGTGTTGAGCATAACTTGCTTTTCGCAAGTTTATCGCCGCTGGTCATCCACGCCTCCCGCTGAACGCGTAGCGCTACTTTGAAGTTTGTTTTTCGCGCTACTTGTACGGCACTGTGTTGCCTGGCGGATGGACATGTGACCAACATACCACTCTTGAACCCCGATCCTTCCGCCAGGCAACGTAGTGCCGTACAACAGCAGAACAAACAAAACAAATCGTCTTACGATATCACAAAAATCATGGACAATCCATAGAAAAGCCGCACCTGACTAAAAGCCGCAGGGTTCAAAGCTTGTGCAAAAAGTAGCGGCTTATAGCCCGACAATTACGGTAAGTGCAACTTAATGAACTGTGTAGATGACTGAAAAAATATGTCTTCAATAGAATTATCTCCAGATGAAAAGAGTGACTCTACACTTGCCAGTATCTAATACTTCTACCTCTTTTTGTCCCTCTGTCTTTTTTTCCTATCAAACTGTAGTTCGCTCAGTCCGGACGCAGACCCTGGCACTTCATTCCAGAGGGAGGGGTATGGTCGCCAGAGTATGTCGGAAAAGCGCACGAAGCAGTACGAGAATCCTGCACATCTGGAGATCATCAAGTCTCGCAAGTCCAAGAGCATGGATTTAGGCAAGTGCTAAGCCTGAACCATCACACAAACACACATCTACAGGGAAAAGTTTGACAACTTGGGGAATGGACTACACTTACTGTATTTCCTGCCTTCTTGTCTTAGCAGTTTCCCTTTTTGCACATCTTCTCTCTCTTACACACACACCAGGGCCACCAGAGCTGACTTGGATCATGTTTCAAATTTATTGTCTTGCCCATGGACTCTTTGGCAAAAGGACAGGAGAAAGCAGGACTGCTGTGTTCATGTACAAAGGGCCGATTTGTCCATCACCAGAAACCTGTATTTTCCTGAGCCTGTGGCGGTTACCTGTCAGTGTCCTGCTAAATGACAAAATATTATTTTCCTTTCTTTTGCATGATTTAGTCCAACAGCATGCATGTCAGTATATGCTAGAAAATACTGGTAGCTTAATAGTTAGTGTGCAGATATGATCATATGTTCAATCTTGTCTCTGCAACAAGTTAATGGATTTTTTTCTAAGCTTAATTTCAGGCAGATTACTGATATTACACAAAAGTAAATTCACCTCATGTACTACTTTTTTCTTTTGAGCAAGAAGTGTTTTTCTGGTTTGGCATCCTAAGCTTGGCCGTACAAAGAAAACAATCCTCTACCTTGTGATGACTGCGTGTCTCCTTTCAATTTTTTTCCCACTCAGCACGGCTAATCTGGAGGTTTGTTTGCAGTAAACAAACCTCCAGATTGTTCATTGTCACTCAGTGCTCCTTTCACCTGCTGGACACCTCAAACGCATCTTGAACTTGTGACTCCTCAAACACTTGCTGCTCACTTTATCCTGCTTACCTCAGTAAATGCACTTTCAAAAACAGTAATACACACACAGTCACTTCAGTCCTGTCCAGCCACCACCTCTCCTCTTTTGGCCTCCATTTCCCATGGCCCTTTGTCCAGTGGACCATGGATAAAAACACAAGCGCAAGTGCACAATGCTTAGTGATGGGAGAGCCAGTCAGATGCAGGCCTACACAAACACGCACTGGGCAAGCACACTCTCAAACAGACAAACTGTATCCAGGGAAGAAGATGGTGTGAACTCCAAGCTTCTCCCGCTGAGACTGAAGCAGACGCTGCCTTCTCTCGGATCACTGACTAATCACAACAGATAACAGCCAACTCTTTTCCACATGGAGCCCAGAGACCTGTAGAAATCTTTGACTCGCCCACAGACTGGTGCAGGTCTGGGCCACTGCACCGAGCTCTGTGGGGTCTAGATCCTTTGTAATACCTTCTGTCCACCATTGAAACTTTTCTACAAACACAAAGTTCGGGAGAAGAAAACCTTCAGCCATCGGATGGGTTTTGTTCAGCAGTTAGTTGGCCTGAAATGGTTTCCATTAAGTTCTCAGTGTTTAAAATATAATTGGATATTACTGAGGACAGGAAGCGAGTAGAACGGAAGGGATGCTAAGATAAGGCTTTGATGGTGTTCTCATCATTGCAAATGCACATGTTATCAATGAGTTTAATCAAAAAAGCTTCTTAATTGTTTCAAAGTGGAGTCTTTGCGTGTTTGTTTGTGCATTGGATTAGCTGCAAACTACAGCTTTTCTTTCTTTCTTTTTTTTTTAACAAAGATCCTGATTAATGTACTCATAAGACGGCGCCTCACACATTCGAGATAACCAGTGTAATTGATCTTTTACAAATCTCTGTTACTGCTGCATTATTTCTTTATCAAGATCCCCCTGTGTCTGTGCGCGGGCGTGCCTGTGGTTTTTATTACATGAAATTCAAAAAAACTACCCCCCCCCCTCCCAAAAAAAAAAAAAAAAATCACCCCCTTCCCCTTTCACTGGGCCCAATTGAGTTTGTGAAATATCCAGCTGACAGAAGTCCTTGCCAATACAAAATCATAATCCATCGATGAGAATATCACAGTGTTCAGATGGTTCAGGGAAATAACAAACTTATTCCAGTCATAATAACTCTTGTAGCTGACGTGGTTTCCCCACAAGAAAAATTCAGTCCTCTTTCAGTCAATAGATGAAACACAAGCGCTAGACTTAACGTTTGAAATGAAATACACATGGTTTGTGATTTGGCACGTGCCCAGTCACCGCACTTCCATTTATCTCAGAGGAAGACGCTGCTATGCTATCATGCTTATTCTTTTTCTGAAATAATTACATGAAAGCTGCCCAATGCAAAAACGACTTCGGGGTATTGTGCGAGTAGATCTGAAAATGAAGTGAGCCAAAGAAAGTAGTGCCAGCGCTCTCCCTTAAGCCGTGCCTTCGCCACACAGCTGGACATTAGAACTTAGCTCAGCTAGCAGGTGTAAGAATACCGCTCTGCTTTCCCAATAGCGCACTAATAAAGCCGCTCTCTGCTTTCAAATTACTCAGAGGAATAAAAAAAGTAGTTAACACGCTCAAGAACGCTATTCCCTACTGACTTACATTTTATTCCGTCACTAGGTATTTTTCCCTCCTTTTAATCATGTTCCAGCTGCTCCTAAATCTCATCAGCAGATGGATTTCATGACTTTGAAACCCATCATTGTTGAAATATGCTAAACGGGTCGGACACCCTGCAGTTCAATCCCATTTAAATGGGGAATAAAATTGAGTGAGAGAAGAAAAGGGAAGAAAGCGACGTGAGGTGTCGGCGCTGGCAGTGAGACGTTAGCACATGCCGGACACTTTACCTCGTGATGGACGGCTCCTTCATGAAGTGTAAGACCTGCTCCTCTTGCTTTGTGTCTGCGCTTCACTTTCTTATTTCTTTGTGTGCGTTTCATGACGTTGTGCAGACTGCACTAATGTTTGTTTGGTCCTTTTAAGAGTAGCACAGTGCGACAAGAACTTGAGCAGAAATAAGCTCTGAGCCCTGCCGCCGCTAATGAGGTCAACCGATATGATGTTCGGTTCCATCCACGGGTCAGTAATAGAGATCGGAAGAGCAGTCCCACTCTTATTCCATAACTAGCTCATAGCCAGCCATTATTGGATTTGTGATCTCAGCCCCCTTCAGATGCATATAACCGAGGGTGCTGTTTGAGCTAATTTCAGCGTGATCAAAAGGGTTTTTTTCTGGTGCTGAAAGGGAGTTGAATGGCAGTGAATAGAGGCTTGGTAACTAATTTGGGAACCTGTGCCATTGTGCTCGTTCTGCAGTGCAAATGACTGAAGAAAACACTCATTACTCCATGTGAAGGGCTGCATGGAGCCTGGCAATGCAGTAGCATTTGCAATAGAAAGATGTTCATTTGCAGGTTGGCCTCTTCAGCTTCTGCAATTGATCCATCACAGCCAGGTTGGTTTGAATGAGGCTGAATAAAACAGAGTGCAGTCACTCCATTAAACTGACATAGGATGAAATGACTGAATCTTGACCACTAATTAACATAGTTGTTGTTTTTAGGGAGTATTTGAACAAAACAAGAATCTAATGTGTGCCTAAACTGGGTATTTCAGTGTATTTCAAATTAAATTAAATTCAGTAATTCAGTTTTATTTTTATGCATTAGCACAAATCACAACAATAATTACTTCAATGTTTATAGTTAGGGCTGGATCAGGTGAGCCTGATCCAGCCCTAACTATAAACTTTATCAGAAAGGAAACACTTTAAATCTTTAAAGGAGAGAAAGTGTCTGTCTGTCTCCTGAATCCTAATTTGGAGCTTTCATAGAGGAGCCTGAAAGCTGAAGGTCTCTGCCTCCCATTCTACTTTTAAATACCAGAGGGAACCACAAGTAAACTAGCAGTCTGAGGTCAAAGCGCTCTCGATAAGCCACATCTCATAGACTACCAAACACATGAGTGGAGACTTTCCTTGTAGAAAGCTGGCAGCCGATCCAGTCGCAGATAGGCCAGTGGTAGTAAATGACAACCTGGTAGATGTTTTTATGCTTACTGTAATTGTGAATATATGTTCCAGCCAAGTCTACCACTAATCCAGTGAATTTCCAGTCTTGCCAGTAGAGTTGTCAGCTTCTTTAAATGTAGGAAAAGTACTCTACACTGAACGATGATAAACAAACCCCCCAAAAAATTCACTGGATTTCTTTGAAGCCTGAAAAGTGCACATCAAAATATCCAGCATCCTTAATTGAGATGTTAACCAAGTCCGGCTCATAATGATTTCCTGTGACATATGCTGAGCGTGTGGAGGACGTCCTCTGTCGGGCTAATGGTCCACAACTAGCAGAGACATAATAGCGCAGCTGACCCAGCGACGCCTCACTTCCACTGGGATACCTGGACGTGGCCTTCCTCTGACCATCTTGGAGGTTATTTTTAACATAATTACCCTTTTACCACCTTCCTTAAAGCCCCGACACTCTGAATAAATTATGTGTAATGGAGCCCCTGTCTGTACACAGATCTTTACATGCAAGGGTCCGTGGTGAATAATGGCTGCAAAGCATAGTTTTTAGCTGCTCTAATTATACCATGGGCTTCTGTCCCTGTAATAACCACCACTGATTTATTCATGAAGTTTGCCACACTGCCCCTTTAACGTTTAATGGCAATGGATCTTCTCCAATTAACTGTCCTTGCCCTTAATCTGGCTAAAGTACGCAGCACGCGGGCCAGGTTTGTTTGCAACCAGGTGCACTTTCACCCCATTTAGTCTGATTGTCTTTCTCTTTGTGTATTTCATTTTGATGATTTTCATTTCTCCTCCAGACGTGCAGGGAGTGGCAAACTCGTGTCTGTATGCAGTTGGGGAAATATGTATTTTCATTCCTCTGAATAAGAAGGAGATGAGGAGCAGAGCACCGAGGTTTCTGTTGTGTGATAGGAATCACATAATAGATTGGCACACAGAGAGCTGTCCGTCAAACCCTCCCAGGAGAGAGCCGGGGCTGCTTCTGATGAAAACAAAGGCAGGTTTGAGGCAGTTGGGTCGGTGGGCAAAAACCGTCTCTTTGCCTCGCTCTCCCGTTCTCTTTGTCTCCGCGCTTTTCTCAGTTAACCGCCGCGCCGACGAGAAACAATGGCGAGCAGGACTGCGGCGCGGAATACCAAGCAGGAGGATAATTCCCTGTTTCCGAGTACAGCAGATGTCATTTTTGTTCCCTTGAACTGTTGCATCCCGTGCAGGTCTAACTTGCAATCCCATTGTGTCAGCCATGCACCCTGGCATCTGTGTGTCCGTCGTTGGCAGGCTTTAATGCTTAAGCCTCAAAAAAAGAAAAAAAATCCAACTTTACATGGCATTTGTACTGGATTGATTGAGTTTTATCCTCAAAGGATGAAACATTCCATCATTTTTCTGTCATGCTGTTTCTGTGCCTATGCTTTCTTATAATGAATTTTTTACTTCAGGCCGTCCTCTCTTGTCCTTTGCAGGATGAAATTGCTTCTTCAAACGAATTAGATGATTTTTTTTTTTTTACTTGCATTCAGTTGGTCTTGTAAGTCTGTTTATGCTTTCCTGGCATTGATATTTGTCATGCTAATAAAATGGACCCACCTCCACTGAGAAACTAAAAAGTAAAATGAATCTTTGGCTGCTGCTACCAGAGAACTTTTGACCTCCTAGACATTTGTAGCGCGCAGTAAAGTTTCATTTTACTGTCCTATGCAGCATAAAAGACAGGCATATGAGATCTCCTCACTAAGTAGGATGCAAAATTATATGATTGATGCTTGAGTGAGTGTAGGCTCTCATGGGACTGAGCACTTTCATTAAATTTGGCAAGGAGAGAGGAGAAATGGTATGGTCACTGGTTTGGAAGCCACCATTGGCAAACAGATGAGCTTTTAGCCTGTGTGTCTTGTCTGACTTTAGATCTATAGCTGCTACGGATGAGGGGGAAGCACTCATACTCTCACTAAGGGTTCATTGGTAGCAAATGCAGCAGAAACAGGGATGACTCTTAGACCCAAAAGATACTACATGTAACATAACTTACTCCTTTTAAAACAAGTCCCATGCAACTAGTACGCTATACTAACAAAAGTATTCACTTGTCTGCCTTCGCATGGATATGAACTTCAGTGACCTCCCATTATTAATCCATAGGGTTTAATGTAATGTTGACCCACCCTTTACAGCTATAACAGCCTCAAGTCTTCTGGGAACAACCTCCAAAAGGTTTTGGAGTGTTTATAGGAATTTTTGACCACTCTTCCAGAAGAGCATTTTTGAGGTCTGTAATAATGTTGGATTCAAAGGCCTGGCTCAGAGTCTCCGCTCAAATGCTTCTCAAAGGTGTTCTATCTTGTTGAGATCAGGAGTCTGTGCAGCCCAGTCAAGTTCTTCCACACCAGGCTCGCTCATCCATGTCTTTATGGAACTTTCTTTGTGCACTGGTGCACAGTCATGCTGGAGCATGAAGGGGCCATCCCCAAACTGTTCCCCCAAAATTGTGACCATGAAATTGTCCAAAATGTCTTGGTATGCTGAAGCATTAATAGTTCCTTTCACCTTTAAACAGCCGAGCCCAACTCCTGAAACAACCCCACACTTAACTTCACACTGTTCTCATGGCAACCTCCAAACCCAGACTCATCCATCGGATTGCCAGGCAGAGAAGCGTGATTCTTCACTGCAGAGAATACGTCTCCACTCTTCCCCACTGGACTCCAGGAGTCCAGTGGGGAAGAGTGCATCCAACACTTTGCATTGCACTTGGTGATATAAGGCTTGGATGCAGCTGCATGGCCATGGAAACCCATTCCATGAAGCTCTCTACACACTGTTGTCTGTCTTGAGCAAAGCTGAGTTGTTGTCATTCCCAGTTGCTTCCACTTTATGATATGATACCACTAACAGACCATTTAGTAGTGAGGAAATTTCACAACTGGACTTGCTGCACAAGTCGCATCCTATCACAGTACCGTACTGGAATTCACTGAACACCCGAGAGCGACTTATTCTTTCCTGAATGTTTGTAGAAGCAGTCTGCATGCGTAGGTGCTTGTTTTTATATACCTGTGCCAGTGGAAGTGACAATGATTCAATGATTTGGATGGGTGAGTGAATTCTTTTGGCAATATCTTCTTTAGTTGTGTAGCTTAAATGGTATGTACTAGTAAAAGTAGTTGATAGTCATTGTAGGTTTGTAATATGATTGGTACAATGATTGTAAGTAGCTGCAGGGTGTGCATTTTTGCACTGCAGGGAAAGTGTTCCCTTTTTCCTGAGCTCTTATTTGTTCTTCTGCAACTTTTGTGCATTAACACACTCATCCTGTCTGGAGGTTGCATGGGGGGAAGTGTTAGAGGGATTTATTTTCTTTGCCTAAAGATCCACTGGGATCACCCAGCAGCAGTGGGATATGCCTCATTTAGGCCACTTTAAACACGTCGAAAGTCCTTGATTGTATAGACGTGCGAGTTGGTGAATTTTGTTTCTGTGCTTGTTAGGGAGTCCCTGCGTGGGACCCACACATGCAAATAAACTCAGGGTGTTCTGTTCAGTGGGGCTGACGACAGAACAACATGTGCTGTTGAAAACCAACAGGAAGAGCTGCAGAAGACATTTATTTACACCACCTGAAGCCACAGAGGAAACACTATTTGTGACATGTGTGGTCCAGGGGGAGTCATAAAGACACAATGCCACTCTGTCCCCGAGTCCACAGACATTTGCTACACCCTCAGAGAGCCTTTGGGGCTAATAAAATAATTGAATTAACAGCTTAATCCTTATTACTGATTGCTTCCTCTGCATAGCCTCACAACAAGGCTTCACTGGCACATAGTCAGAAATCCATCTTGTTAAGTTTGACAGCGTCTTACTGTATTCTGAATCAAAGCACAACAAAGGGGACGGGAAAAGTCAACCGGGTTGCTTGTTTAACAACTGGTGGGTGAGGTAAGAGCTCCAGGGACCTGATGGACGCTCCCCAGCAAAATGAAATACCAATACCTGAGTCGCGCTCCACTTACATACCCTAAACAAACCCCCGGCAAGCATTGGAAAAATAATTACAGATGTGTGGGCCTGGCTCAAATATCAGAGAGGGTGGCTGTTTAACATTTGCTCTGCTTACCACGCAGTATCAATCAGCTCCACGCCCTTTTAAGGAGATATTTTGCCTTAGGTTTGATACCATTTACATTAGCATCTCTGATAATTTTGAAACTCTAGCTAATGTCCCAGCGTTTGTATCATGTGTTGCAGTAAAAACTGCATTTCTTGCTGTATAGTTTGTAAATAATATATAGGGAATGATATATGGGGATTCTAAATATTACATTATAGTTTGCATTCAAATATTATGTTACATTTGACCTCTGACCTCACTTTTACGTCTCACATCTGCCAAAGAGAGTATCGTGGAGATACGTGCCTGGTTATTTAGAAACATACTGTTATTCATGTCAAGTTATTTACAAATCAACACCTATTATACATGACCTCCTGCTACATAATGTTTGTCTGATCAAACCAAACATCCATCATACTGCTCTTATCTGATTTTGTTGATGATGTCACAGTTAGACATTAACAGTATAGTTAAAGGTATTTAAGTGCTTGGGCAGCTACTGCCCATACCTACAGTGACAGTCTTTCCATTGTCACCAGTTGGGCTTTTGTGAACTGCGCTATAAACTTCTTAAAATAAAATTTCAAGAGAAGAAGAGTAAATGAATGTATAGAAAATCCAGTACTATCCTTTTAAAAGAGAGTGAGCTCCCTTGGCGGAGGTCTGCGCTCTCTGAGTGTCTCTTGTTAAACGTATGTACCCTTTATGATATTACTCTCCGTCACTACACAGAAAGCCTTAGAAATGAAGCCAAGTACTACAGTTGTGCGATGTTGTTTGTGCTTCTGAACACTGCAATACGACCTGCACTGAAGATTAATGGATGTAAAATCTGTTCAGCCTACATGTCCTCGTCTTTTTCCCCTCACCTTGTTTTATCTAATCTCTCTTGGAGAAATTGAGTTAAAAAAGAAAATTAAGTGAGAACCGCTGATGGAAATTTTTTTCTTTTTTTTCAGAGATACAGTTCATCTCAGCAATTTGTGAATATGCTGTATTAGAAATTTCTTATATTTTAACATTACTCTATAATCACTCCGCTGCTGTGCTACATTTGTGTCTTTGATAGCGGGCCCATTTATATGCATTATGTTTCAGCCTCTTAATTTAACTGTGCAGACACAAAGACAAAGGTTGAATTATAATTCCCAACAGGAAAATGTCTCGCTGGAGATGTAATACTCTGTTCTCATTTCACACACTTCATTGGCCGGGCAATGGCATCATTTGTTTTTCATGTTAATTGCTAGACTCGCACCTTCTCGTAACTCACCATAATGACAGCTTTTAGCTTTTTTTTTTCTTTTTCAGAGGAGTTCTAATCATATGCCAGGTCTAAGTGACTTTATTTAATCTTTCCATAGGTTCTGCAGAACAGCAGGTCGGGCCTTCCCTGGGCCTGAAAAAATCCAGCTCCTTGGAAAGCCTCCAGACGGCTGTTGCTGGGACAGTGCAGAATGGCGAGATCAATGTTCGCAGGTCGCGCTCGAGGATCGTCAGGAGCCGAGGCTGCAATGAGAGTTTCCGCGCTGCGATTGACAAATCGTACGAGAAGCCTGCTGTTACTGCGCCAGAAGAGGAGAACAGCGTGGACACATGTGAGTGTTTGAAACGCCGTTTAGGTAGAGTTTCAGTGTTGATGCAGAATACTGTGCCCAAGTTTGTGGTGCTAAAATAATGAACAATATAAGATATCAGTAGGTTATTACAAAGCAGTTCAGAATCACACATAAATGTAGGCCAGTTTAGTGATACTTTCACAGATCCACTGCACAAAGCACATCAGCAATAGGTGTCTAGGTTATGGACTTATGATTATTCACATAGTGTGGAATTGCTTTGGACTGTTCCAACATGTTAATGTTGGTTCTGATAGAAAGGTGTCAGGATAGACAGTGCATCACAGTTTATTGCGTATGGGGCTGCATAGGTGCAGACCAGTGAGGGTGCCCATGCTGATACCTGTCTGCCAACGAAAGTGCCAACAACAGGGACATATGCATATCAGAATATATCAGATCTGGACCACGTAGAAATAGAAGAGCGTGCCCTGGTCTGATGAGTCAAACTTTCTTTTACATCAGATAGCTGTGTGTGTGTGCATCGCTTATCATGCACTGTGCGAAGAAACAGTATAATTCTTTGGGCAATGTTCTGCTGGGAAACCTTGGGTCCTGCCATCTATGTTACTTTGACACGTACCACCTACCTAAACATTGTTGCAGGCCATGTAACCCTTTCATGGAAATACAGTTTGGAAATACAGGATAATGCACTCTGCCTCAAAGCATAAAAGATTCAGGAATGGTTTGAGGAGCGCAACAATGAGTTTGAGGTGTTGACTTGGCCTCCAAATTCTCCAGATCTCAATCCAATCAAGCATCTGTGGGATGTGCTGGACAAACAAGTCCAAACCATGGAGGCCCCACCTCACAACTCACAGCTAACATCTTGGTGCAGATACCACAGCACACCTTTAGGGGTCTAGTGGAGTCTATGCCTCGATGGGTCATGGCTGTATTAACAGCAAAAGGGGGACCAACAACAATATTAGGCAGGTGGTCATAATGTTATATGCAGGGGTGCACATAAGTGGTCCGCAGGTGCGCATTCGCTGTCAAAATTAAAGACGCCCACCAGATAAGAAGTTGCAACGCACGTTCATGTACATATAAAGGCAGTGTTTTTGTCCTCTAGAGTGGGATTTTCACGGCATATTCTGCACCACATCTCTGTGCGTTCATCATTTGTTTGAAGCCAGCTCACCTCCTGCAACCACTTTTCTGAGAACACGCGCTTCTTTTGCGGTTCGGACTACGCCTGACATTTCTTTGGAGGTGGAGGAACACCAAAGTCATTGCTTAAAGGAGCTTTCTTCTTCGAAATCTTCAAGAGTTCTAAACAAATGTCTGTCCTCCTCCAGAAAATCTTATGCACGCAAACGTTGTAACTTCTTATCTGGTGCACGTCTTTTATTTTGACAGCGAATGCGCACCTGTGGACCACTTATGTGCACCCCTGGTTATATGTATGTGTTTGCTCCTCTTGGTTTTGGCACATATACGACAGAACTTTGTCCGGTATTTCTTCCATCTGTTTGTTTACTTGTGTACCTGACAGGGCCTAAAAACCACAATTACTTTAATTCATTTAAAATATGAAGAGAGAAAAAGAAGAACTAGAAAGACACCCTACCTTCTCTTTCAAGGCATGTATCCTTCACTACTTAGTGTTTGATAACAAAAAGACATGCAGCGCATACGGAGAGACAGCCGTCTTACGTTTTCCGACAGGTAATAACACCACAACACCACAAGAGTAATCACTCGATATAAATTTCCATTCACCATTAAAGGATTCCATTAAACGAGCTGGGGGGACATTTGAAAAAAGAAGGAATTATTTGCCTGAAATGCTTTGTTCTCATAAGCTCTGTCGGCAAGCCACTAAATACAGTCTTATCTCGGCAAAGAAAAATGGGGAAAGCAACCGATTTCCCCTGCCGCTGTATATTGCATTCTCCCCATGATATTCAAATAACTCTGTTTTTCAATTTAGATAAAAGCAGCCAGTCTGTGCTCGTCACCGAGGTTAATAGTCAAAGTTGACAGATAAGCCTCTGCCTTCCCCTGCTCCCAGACTTTTATTTACATAAAATAAGAATGTGGCATCACCTAAAGAAAATGTGTCCCCACAAGATATCCCGCTGGGCAAAAATGCACTTTCCCTTGTGCTACTTTGTGTTGCGTGGTTCGAGCAAAGAAAAAAAAAAGAAAACGGAAAAAAAAATCGTCTGTTCTGTGCAAAAATCCCTTCTTTCATTTTTTTTTCCCCAGAATAAGACTGGCAATTTTACTTACGTCTGTCATAACCTTTGCTGACAGACCGGCTTAGACGTCCTTGATTATTAAAGCAAGAAAGTTCACTTGTAGACTTTCATGAAGGTGACGAAATGTTTCTTGCTCGTCTGTCTCTGTGAAATGATCTTTCGCTGTCCCGACGCTTTCATCAGAACCTCTGACGTCAGCCTTTTGCTTCTGAGCTCCATTAAATTGCTGCAGACGGCCTCACCTTTTGATAACCGGTATTAAAGGCTTTTGTGTATTTTTCGCTTCTTTCTCTCAACTTTGTAATATTTAAAATTGATTGCCTTTTTTTCTTTTTAAATCAGCCTTCACTTTCCCTTTAAATGAGTCTTCCTGCTAAGTCAATAAGACAAATTAACCTTGGTGCAAAAGCATGCAGATATATCTACATTCACACATGGATGCATTTGCACACATGCGTAAGCACTCATGGCTGTAACTGCTCTCTGGGAGGCTCTGGATTACATTGTTTTGGGTGTTATCTGCAGCTTGGCATCACTAAGCAGTAGCAGCATTAGCACCACTGCTAATCTCTGTCATTTAAATAGCCAGATACAGCTCACAGCTGCTATTCACTCTTAAGTGGATGATAAGCGGGCCACCAGATTGAGCGATAGAATCGGCGCCCATCCAGAGCCCGCGACCGAATTTGGGGAGGTGGGGAGGGAGGGGCTCCGTGCAGAGATGAGTTGTAAGAGTGTGCAGGTTTAATCTGCCCCGCTTCGTTCTCTTGTTTCGGCTATACACAGTGGCTCGCGCTCAGATTCCATTTCAGTAATTTCCTCCGAGATGACAGCTGAAAGAAATAGCTGATAGCTCCTCAGATCACAAGAGAAAACAAACCCCACTGTTCATCCTTGAAATGTGAATCCAGCCGCTCCTCCTTCTCCTCAGTCTGCCTCATCCCGTATTCCAAAAATCCATCACGCACCCCCCCTCCACCCCCTTCCCCTTCTCTCCCTGCGATAAGCGCTTTTCGCTCCTCCATCAAAGGAAGAAGTTGGACAACGACGCGCAAGACTGTAATAAGTTGTAATCTGAAGGACATCTACCTCATGTCTCCGCGCCAGAGATGGAGCACTGACAGGAGCGACGCCGACCGCGGAGCACACCGTATTTGCAATTAAGATCCCCGGGAGCCTTTTTCGAGATGATTTAAATGTATAATTACTGACAGATTAATTACATTTTTGCACATCGGCTCTGATTAGGTGTGATGGAAACTTTGAGTTTAATCAACCTTGCATCACCTAAGGAGTGTGGTTTCAGTTTGATGTCTGGGCTGAAATGAGTTCAAATGTAATTAAGAAGCAGATTCATGAGACATCGCAGCGCGCTCTGTTTTCACAAGTGTTTTTTTTTTTTTTTTGTGGGGGTTGGCAAAATGAAGTTCTCTTGTGATCTTTGAGAAATGTACACAGACGAAATAACTTGAGGCTTTCAGCTAAAGTAAAAATGTGTTCAGCCCCAACACTAGTCCCAACTAGTCTACAATGTAAATATATTCTGCTCTAATGAGGCAAATGTATTCAGTGTGTTTTATTCAAAGCTGTTATACCTTGTGGGACACAGTTTTAGTTTTTTTATAGTTCCTCTGATGTTACTAAGAGGAAAAAAACCCAAAGTGATGCTTTTTCACAATAAAAGAAAAAGCAGTGTTGTTGAGTACTTATTTCAATTATGACACCGGTGATCTGTGGGGAATCAAGTCAAAGTTTAATAACTTTTTCTTTTTCTTTGTCTTTCTCTTTCTGTGTTTGCATGAATGTTTCCGGCATTTAACTCCCACTCCTTGTTGCTTTTATCTTTTCACTCCAGTGGATGATGACACAAGCTCCCGATCGGGTCAAGAGTCCATGTCCACCAGCGGTGACCTGACTTCGGGCCCCTGGCTGAATGGCAGAGACGACAGACAGAAAGATCAGGAGAAGTCTGGGGTGAAGGAGAAGAAGAAGCCAGAAAGGGAGAAAGAAAAAGACAAGGACAAGAATAAATCCAAGAAAGGCGTGCTGAAGGGCTTGTTCAGGTAGGAACCAGACGGAGCTCAGCTCAAACCCCTAAACAGCTCCACCGTCCACTGCCACGAGCATTAATCACTATCTGCTTTATTTAATTCCACTCACCACATCCGCCACTGGATCATACGGAATTTGAATGCATTCTGTGGATGTTGCCGGCGCTAATCAGGGACCCCTCTCCTTGAACCCTGCAAGGGGAGGAGAGTTATCGACCTCAAGGGCCTCTGGCACTTTTGAGCCAGATTATTTTTAATAAGGGCGCCATGTTTTATTCATAATCCCGTGCACGTGTGCCTACTATCCAAACACACTCATCATTTGTGAACCAGAGGAAAATGTTCTGTGCTCATGCCGGAGCTAACGGGGGGGGGGGGTTGGCTTTGAGAATAAAAGACGATAAAATCGACTGCAGGTCGGAGTTGTTGTTGCCCGTGGCTGGTGTTCTCAGCGGCCGCCTCATCATGCGGTAGCGAGATTTCAGGAGCAGGCTGTCTGGGGTGGTATGATTTTGTTCTTAACATCTACAGATATTCATCGGTATAAAAAAACCCCAAAACTATTTGAAGCAAAAGTAATTTAATTAGCACTCATCACAACTGCTGTAGGTCCTTCAGTGTTGTCATTACCACATCATGCCGCCTAATAACTTAGAGGCTGGGAGATGTTGTGGGCTGTGAGGTTCCTCTCCCAGTCTGGGAAATAGTTTCCCTGGCAGAGTTCTTCATCCTGAGAAGACAGTCACTTTGAACTGTGGACAATGCAGTTGGACAGTGTGAGGAGAAACACGCAAAGGGAAGTTGATGGAAAATAAACATCCCGTGGTGGTTTCTACCGAGCACGTCTGTCTGCCACAAGCAAAATTAGGAGTCACGTTAATTATTTCAACTCCATGCACATTTAAATATGGCATAAATTAACGGCGGAGGCGGTGCGGGCCGTTATCGTGCCGTGAGTCGTTTTCATGTGGATTGCTTTAATGGGATTAGTTAGCATATCACGGCGCACGCCTCAGTAATGAACAATAAAGATGACAAGTGTGCTTTGAGGTGATGATTGAGGAATGTAGGAAGCTGTCTTATCTCCCATTATTTTTACTTTTCTGATTTATTTACTTACCCGCCTCTTATTGCGTAATGTAGTGTGAAAAGCTCGTGCGTCCCAGTGTCGTGGACGCGTAAGTCTTCGTGGGAGGACAGAGAAAAAAGCGAACTGCAATCCAAATTGACAGGTGAAATTTGAGCCACGGGTTTGACACCATGACATGCAATCAGCACCGTTGGCAAACCGTTATGAGTGGCTGTGTGCTTGGCTTGATAGGTGTCTTCTGGGTGATTTTTTATTTTTTTTTGAAGTGCATGTTGGCCCTTGGCATGCCCTCCTTGGCCTCATCATCGTTCTTCATTATCTTTGAGTGCCACAGCCACTTAAGAGTTGGCACGCGACAGGCCTCGCTGACACTCCCCCCATGCTCTGTGCATTTAACGCCAGCCCCCGTGCCTCCTGAATATTAAAACCGCGACTCCATGACTCCGAAACCTCGTCGTCTATTTGCTACTTCTCTACCTCGAACTGCATTTTCTATTTAAAGCTCTCAGACCTGCACATCAACAATGTCCTCTTCTATCCCCTCCCTGTTCTTCCTCGTTCGAAAACATCATTGTTTCAGAAAGTTAGAAATGGCAAAGAGTTGAGGTGAGAATGAACGAGTCCCACTGGATACAACAGCAAACTCTTTCTATGAAGAACAGTCTGGAGTGATGTGAAATGCCTAGCAGTCAAAAGGGAGGAGAGGGAAAGAAAGCGAAAAAGATCTAACTATTGTGTGTCTCACTTTTAGCAGTTCCAAAAGTTTTCCCTGATTTCAGAGTGAAAAGTTTAACTTTGCATGACAAAAAGGTTTGGCTGACAGTTACTCGAACACCCGGGCTTGCGTGCCACAGAATTTATATTAGCGTGCTTCACGTGCGAGTGTCTCGCTATTAAATCGCTGCATCGTGGAGACATCCTCGTTGGGTTAATCCTTTGTGCTGCTTGTCTCGGCGGTTTTCATCTGCATAAAATGGATAGCCAGGCAGCCACTTTTTCCTGCATTTCTCACAGATGCATGTTATAGCACTCCCTCTAAGGAGATTTCAAGGAGTTTGCAGTGCGATGCAATTTGAGCTCATTTGCATGCAGGACTTTGGACGGCCTGATGAACGTGTAGCGCACGTCCACTTAATGGACAGCCTCATTGGAAGTGCATTAACATTGGAGCCAGGGGGAAGGAAGATGGCCTAATATAGGGTGGGAGAGGAGGGGGAAGAGTGGGAGATAAATACAGCGAGTGCAAGAATGGCTGAACGTGTGCAAGAGGGTGATGGAAAGAAAATTGACTGCCTAAAGCTCAAAGCAGGAAAAAAACCCCACTGCAGTGCACAGCCTTGGCTTCCAAGCCCTTCATACTGTACAGACTGTAGGCTGGGAGGCTTCCTGGTATACAGTCCTGTAACATCCAGTAATGGATAGCCCATAATCTCATGAATGGATAGCAGTACGCATCTATGCATGCTTCCACAGAACAAAAAACAAGCCCCAGGCAGTTTGACATCGCTGTTATTTCTTGAATGTCTGCTGGACGCATGCATAGCTTGTCCACTGATGCATCATATAGGGAAGAGCACAGGGGAACGCATCATCCACCCCCCAAAACCATTGTATGTGATTATTCATGTCCTTTCTAGTGGATAACATGTGATCATTACTTTCCACTCCTATCAGTTTTGTTTAGATGTTGGAAGCGTTGCCCACGGCTCTGTTAGCATGCTAGCAGACAATGATGTCTGGGCCAGCCTGGGAGATTCCCCTCGATGTACCTAATGAGGTGCTGTTTATCTGCCGTGTGACTGACTGACCGCCTCCATCAAAGCCCCATCTCCATTACTGTGGTGGAAAGGAGGAAAAAAAATTGTTTTTTTTTACATTGTATATGTATATATATTAATTTAGACAGTAGGCATTATTAGTGTGGGTGTGCCTGTGAAAATGTATTTCTGTGTATTCAACCCTCTCTTATTGCAATTCAGTTAACAGTTTTTTGTTGTTTTGAAATGCAACAGACTATTTAAAAACGTAGGCTAGCATTATCACTGGGGTGAGGGTTGCAAAAAAAAAAAAAAAAAAAAAAGCTGGGATGGGAAATGGGGAGCAGAGAAAGGTGGGGGTGGGGTGGGTTAGGGTGGAACGAGAGAAGGAGCGTGTGCACTGGAGTGAACTGGGGCACCAAAGAAGAGTGGGAAAGACGGATGAAAAGGAAACGGGAGAGGCAGAATGAGGGAAGAAGGGAGCACTTCAGAGCGACAGTCACGGCATCATGCTACTGTCCGCCTGGGGGGGGGGAGACCGGGGATCTTTGGCGATGCGTGCCTGCGCTCGTGCACGTGCGCACGCGTGCATGCTCAAGCTTCTTCAAGGTGCATGTAAGATTTGCACGTTTGCATGTGTGTAATGTGCGTTTGCCTTGTGCACGTTAGATGAAAAGACTCTGTTAATGGGATGTGGCACCCTTCCTCCCCAGAGCTCCCTCAGCCATGCACACTTACTCCTTTTTTTTTTTCTTTCTTTTCCCTCCACCCATCCTCCCCACTGATCCACCAATCTGATCAGCGGCATGTGTCTCGCTAAGCCATCCCACACTGGAGCTCAGTATGACAGCCATGCACCCTCCACCCCTTTCCATTCTCACCCCAGGGAGCTCATCTGCCTGCTCCGCCCCATAAATGCAATCCCACTCGAGGCTACACAGACAGAGATGAGGGAGAACCGGGAGCTGGAAAGGAGGGTTGCTTTCCATCCCTCAATCTTTACAGTTTTTCTCAAATGTTAAAACACAAAAGCCAATCCTGTAACCCAAATGACCAGTAGTCTAAACACATTTACTAAATGTAGCCACCATATTCCAGTACCATAAACACATGTCACATGAAGACACAATTCACAAAACACAACCCTCTGTACTCATAAATCTAAACACATTTTTCCTTGCTAAAACACATGTTGCAAAACAACTCTGCTCATATCCTCAAATGAAAGCCCATGTGATGCAAAATGCTTGCCACAGTCACCAATCTTTGAACACAGGGAACACACCTGGCGTCATTCACTACACACAATGACTCAAAATTGAAGACACTTGTTGCTAATGCTGTACCCACATGTAAAAGCAAGTTCAGAGTGCACAGTATGCTGAAGGTTCCAAACAAACACAATGGATGAAGGCAGAGTCAGGGGAAGAGGAATCTGATGCAGAGGAGGGAGAAGAGCTGGCCCTGGAAGAAGAGGAGCAGGCCAATGAGGAAGAGGAGTTCAAATGAGAGGAGGAAGAGGAGCGACCAACGAGGAAGAGGAGAAGGCCAACATGGGAGAGGAGAAGGTCCAGGAGGGAGAGCAAGACAACCTCGCACCATCATTACGGACGAGATGCGAGCAACAGCTCAGCGACATGATGCCGCACAGTGATTGTGGTGTGTGTGTGGTGTGAATAACGTAAATAAAAAAACTTCACACCCTGTTCATGTTTTCAAGATTACTGTTGTGTGCAATAGATTCTGTTTTTGCATTGAGTTGTGTTACAGTAGTGTACGTACATGCAGGATTTTCTATAGATTTATACTACTCATATGAAACTCACAAATCTAAATGCCTAATCCTCTGCAGAGATCTACGACAATCCGTTACTGTATAGCTTCTAAAATATGCATTGGCAGTTATGAAACAAAGAACCTTCTCACAAATTGAGCATTGTGTTTTCAATTGTTTTGCTGTAGTGTGTAATGCTGTGTATAGTGTTTACAGTTTTGACAGCTTCGAGCTGCTCTCTTGGTGTGGGAGTTTGAGTTTTGCAGTGGGAAGGTGTGGTTGTGTTTATGTAGCTTTAGAGAAGGGTGTTGTGTTTGGACATTGGGGGACCTGGTGGTAACGTTTGTGACATGTGTTTTAGCATTTGAGAAAAACTGTATTATTCTTAGGTAGCACGGGAGCGCACTCTCGGCACGTGGGGGCGGTGCCCGTGTGTTTGCATTTGTGAATATGCCGAGAATATGGATGCCATGCTGTATGACCATGATTGCCTTCTGTGAGGCATGAGAGTGGGTAGTCTGTGTTGCCATGCAGTTTTGTGTCTTTATGCCGTGTGATCCTTTCAGCTCATGTGGGTGTGAACGGCTGATGGCGGGTGAGCCAGTTTGATCATTAGTACGCTGACATGATATACACATGAACTTTTTTTTTTTCTTCTTTTTTTTCTTCTTTTTTCTTCTTTTTTTACACACACACACACACACATGCACACACAGAGCTAATGGAGCAACACAGACAAGAACACACACTTTCTCAAGCTAACACACCCCTCAGCACCTTCATTTTCCCCACACAGACACACACACATGCTCGCATATGCTTGTAGTATTATGCCACAGTTGATTTGGAGACAGCAATTAGCCGCCTCCACATGTGGGCCTTGACATCTGCTGAATGTAATCTGAGAGAAAATGATAATTGTTCTTCCTTTGCTCTGCCTAACTCATCATAATGTCGATGCTGAGCCGCTAAAGGGAAGGATGGGGTGCAGCGTTAAGCACGAGAACGGCGACATCTGAAGCCACGTGACAAATATTAACGCGGGAAAAACTAATTGTGTTAAAAGCAACTTATCTTGGATTGTGAATAGTGATGAGTGGCCAGTGTTTTGTCTTTTTGGGGGGTTTTTTCTTTCCGGATATTACCTCGGAGTGGAAGGGAAGGATAGGGAAGGAACTACAAATTTCTCCTGTCATGGATAAATATTTCAGAGGGGACTTAATGCTGAACTTGTCAGCTTTGCCAAGTGCAAAGTCATGCCTCAATATCACCTTCAAATGGTTGCTCGGCTAAAAGAAATATCATGTCACTGAGGGCGCTACAGAGAGAGCAGGTCGGCCTTTTCAACTTCTCAGGGGGAGAACACCTTTTTACAAAACTCCCTCCCTTCACAAGTCAGTACGTGATGCCCTAACTTTAAAGGTGTGTATATATATTTATATATAGATAGATAGATAGATAGATATAATATGCACTCTGAGTGTGACATCCCATTACTCTCCTGCCAGTCATGTTACCAAAGAGGCCTAGCAGGAGACCAAACAGCTACCAACAGTCTCCCACTGAACATTAGCACCACTGTCACAGAATGCACTGACACGAGAAGGAAAGGGTGAAAAAACAAAACTCTTGTGCCTGACAGTTCAAAACCCTTGTGTTGTCCTCGAGATTCCCATACACTTGTTTCCCATACACCTAGGGGTCATTTTTGACTCGAGGACAACACAAGGGTTACGGGTGAACATTGCTTTGCATCTTGTATCAAACCCTGAATGCCTCTGTTTTTTTCTGGAGGGTTGAAACATTTAGAAATGTGGAGGATGGGAATAAGGATGGAGGGAGGAGTGGTGAACTTTAATAACCGGCGGGGGTGGGAGTGGTGGGGGGGACAGCGGTTGTCCGGTTGCACTTCCTCTGCTATTGGCCACTCGATGCAAATGTGATTGGGCAGCGCTAGACCTCCATCAGACAGCCCTGAAGTAATTAGGTTTAGAATGATCATGCAGTGCTGCAAGATAGACCTTGAAGAATGGGGAGTAGTGGTGAGGCTAGTCTCTGTGTGTGTGTGTGTGTGTGTGGGAGGTGGTGTTGCATGATGGAGTTAATTGAATCTGAAATCTTGTCGGCCTGAAATTAGATCCACCGATGTCTCTCACACTGTGTCTCCTGCAGAGGGCTGCAAACATGACTGAATTCATAAAGTGTGTTATTAAAGAGCTCAAATTAAGTGTAGCAGCGCACCCCTCCATATTCTACCAGGCCTATGACTACTAATGATCCAACCCCAGCGGAATCTCAACCAGATGCATCAATGGACATGCGAGACTCTTCTTCTCTTCTCTTCTCTTCTCTTCTCCTGTCCTCTTCCCTTCTCTCCCCTCCTCTCCTACCTACCGCTCAGCTCTCTGATGTTCTCAAAGAACCCGCTTCATGTTTCTTAACTTCCTCCCTCTCTCTCTCTCTCTGCCTCTCACACTTGATTTTCTTGTTTTTCACACTTTGAGACACTTTGATGTTATTTTTTTCTCCTCCTTTGATCAATCAGAGAAAGGCTGTTCAATGCAACTGGAATCTCAGAGGACAGGCAGATTTAAAAATAATGAGAAAGCGTTAAGAACATGAATGTGGATCTGAGAAAGGCACAATCCCATTTTGTGTTTTTCTAAATAGTACAAATGAATCGCTAATGTCTCCTTTAATAAACCATATTAATATATGTCTCTGGTCTATAGGAGAAGGGAAAAAGATAACGCATACGTTGAATTAGAAATGCAAGGCATGCTTGATATTATGGAGACAGAGGTCTCCCCCCCCCGTGTCCTATGCAAATTAAGTGGGCTGCCTGCTACAGTTGCATTCATTGCTAGTCTCCTCACCCATCCACCAGGCTTAGCATGTAATGAAACTGAGGCCTTCGGCTGAAATGACCTTTCCCATTCACTGAGTTTCCACCTGCTGATTTGCGCTCACACCTTAACATATGAGTGAGAAGATGGGTAGTGGGGACAGGTCGATCACAGTGAAGACAACGGAGAAAAAAATAGAAGAGCTGGGAAAATAGCTTTTGAATTACAAAGGTAAAATCAATCGATGCTGGATTACACTTCTGATTTCCATCAAAGGCAGCCAGGTAAAGCCAGGAACCATATTCCTCTTGTTCTGGCAGCGTCTCTACATGCGTTCAGCATGTCGAGTGAAATTGTCTGTTATTTTTTTCTCTTTTTCTCTGATCATTTTTTAAAAAAATTCTTCACTAAGCGTGTCAGGGAGATGCAGATTCCTTTCATAGCTGGATTGATTGATTTCATTCCTCCCTGTGTTTTTCATGAAGGAATCTTAATTGGACTCTCACTGCCATACAAACATATGTGAGCGCCCCATCAACCCGCCACACACACAACAACCATTGCTTTGTGAGTGGGGGAGGTGGAGAGTGCAAAGCTATGAATGTGAGTTGGAGAGAGAGAGGGAGGATGTGGAGAGTATGTGATGATGGATGAAACGATCCACAGCAGCAGATAAAGGCCAGGTAATATTTTCACCTGCAGATCCACATCGTGTCAGGTTCAAGGCCCTTCAGAGCTAATTGAGTACAAGCAACGTTATATCTGTGGCTGAATAAGACGTTTTTCCAAAGTCTAAAGTTCGGCTACATCTACATTTTCCCAGGCAAGCGTGAGCGAGAGGACACATGGTCTCATGCCTTTATTTTTTAGGGCTGTGTCCACTTAATACTACACTATATAACTGAATAACACTTATTATTAATAAAAAGCATAGCATTATTGAGGCACTGCAAATTATTTAATCCCAACAATGTCATTTCTAAAGCTTTTAATTGGTCATACTTGTTGCCAGTGATGTAATTAACCATTATAAGTCCAGAGTGCACAGCCAGTCAGGAATGGGGCAGCAATAAACAGATGTAATGTGAGAGGCAGCGGAGGAGACCTGCATAGAGTCCTGTGTAATTCCATGTAACCGCAGACCATATGAAACGTAGAAAAAACAAAGAGTCTGAGAGTGCATTTGTCATACTGTTTACTCATGAAAGCTGCGTGCTCTGAACAATGTGCACTCGCCTTTTCTTGATGTACTGTGTAAGGAATGTTCAGTAGCATTTTATAAACTGGTTGTAAGCACAGGTAAAACGTCTGGTTTTGCCCGACTACACTGAAGTTTTGTGAATGTAGTTTGAAAACTGGATTAGAGTTTTGGCAAACTTTGACAACTTAAAACACATACAGTACGTGGGCAGTAGAGGCATATCTGATCCTATTAAGCATGTCTAATTTGTTTGTTTTCATAACGATTTCTCACTTAAAAAATGCTACATGCAGCTTTTTTGTAAGGGTCACGGTTCTGTCCTTCGCAGTGTTTTTACCATCAGCCTCATTCAGCTGTAGAAGAGGAGTGTCCAGGGTTAATTATCTAACCTTGCTCGTGATGTGCAGTCACTATCCCTGAGATTCCTCAGGATTCCTCGCTTGCTTATCCTCACTTTATTTACCATTACTGTCACTCCCTCACTCTTTTTTTTCAAAAAAAAATTCTGTGTATCCTCACACATCCCTCCCTTCTTCCCTCCTCCTTCAACCTGCCCTGGAGATTCATTGTGGCATTGACAGAAAGACCTCTCCCGTCTCCCTCTGAATGCTGGGAGCGATGTATATCACGGATCAGCGGTTTTTGCTGTCTCCTTCCCCCAACTGGCTGAAAATGCAGCGCTTGAGCCGCCGTGCATCCATGCATGCATTTCAAAGTCTAACGTTTACAAGGCAGACAACCTGTCTCACTTCTCTCCTTTGCCCGTCCTTCAGGCGAGGGTCTCGCAAATCAGACATTTGAGCGTCACCGTATACATCTGTCTGCAGACTCATCGGCATGTAAATGAGTTGGCAAACAATTGCGAGAAGCGGGGATAATCAAAGCAGGGAAGACAAAAGGCCTGATGAATACAATTAATTTGAGATAATCTTCTATCATGACAATAATCATAAGCTGTTTTTCCCCCCGTCACCTACACGTTCTAATCGGTGTAAGTCATAGGAGGTGAAAGCAGCTGTAACTCCAGTCGCCAAACCAACAATCAGCAGAAATCTCCAGTTCTCATTAGTTTGTGCACATCTCCGGTAGTTTGCAGCGCTATTCCAAAAAATTCAGTCTTGACATCTGCGGTTGAAGTTTCCGTCATTAAAAGAGCTGAGCAGACTTTGGGTGTTGTGTTTGCCTAATGTCGAGGGTTTGTGTTGGAGGCATGCAGCAGAAGCCTGGCTGAGGACGCAGACAGTGGCAGTGATCAAAATGGCCCATTAGGAATGCAGCAGGCTGTACTGTATCTAGGTCACAGCCTGAGCCACCTACTGTAGCTCCTCTGCTGATAAAACCCTCTCCTCCATCACTGTATCCCTGGGTGAGGGTGTATGGACTAGAGATGGCACGATACCACTTTTTTATGTCCGATACCGATACCGATATCATAAAATTTGGATATCTGCCGATACCGATATGAATCCGATATAGTGTTTTTTAATCAACAAAACTGTTTTTTAAAATATCTTGCTGCATTTTGCAAGTCTGCAAGTTCATACTCAAGTTTAAAACAACAACTACACTAAAGCTATTCTGTTATACCTGTATACAAAAAAAATATTTCATAGTTCAGCAATACTGATCAATCTAATAAACTTAGACCTACACCATCCTCCCTATTCTGGTATTTTAAAGAGTACTTAGCGTAAATATTAAGCAACCTAACTAATAGGGTTCCAACTCCCAGCAACAACAAAAATAAATAAATAAAAAATAGGGAACCACCCCTCACGCTCCACCTCATGATGCTTAATCGACGTAATCAACCTTAATTTGATGCAGTGTGAAAAAAAAATGCACAGAAATCAATTATTTTTCAAGAAATATTAAATAGATTCAACATCTTTCTTCAACAAAATTGCAGACTGCACAGATGGTACCTTCCCAAAGGAAAATGTACTATAGCTTACTAGGGTATATATATTAGACTTAATAGTTACTATATACAGTAATTGACTTCTATTCATTTTACATCAAATTAAAACTTTGGGTGTCAGATAATTATTTATTAAAAGCTAGACATTTTAAATGAGAATAAGAAAGAAAAGTATGTCTTTGTGCCCCCTTTTCCCAGTTAATGCCCTATCGGCCCCCCTGGCTAAACTTTGCTAGATCCGCCCCTGGTGTAGAAAGTAATATTAAATAAATTGTAACAACAGCTTATCAAGCTTAAACGTGCTGCTGTTGTTCAGCCGCTGGTTTGCTCTTTCTGGCGCAAAGTGGACCAAAAACAAACAAGAGAGACTCACGACAGAAAAGCCGATCAGCTGATCATTAGCAGTTTCACGATTGAAGTAGCAGCCGGAGAGCGAGAGGCAGTCGCTCGTTAAGCTTAACGTGGGAATGCTTTACAAACATTCAGAGATGGACTTACACACTTGCTTTACTTCTCTCGGGGATAACTTTGTCGGAGATGAAATGCCGGGTTGCTAGCGAAGCTCCAAATGCTATCCAGACCACCGACAGGTCCCGCATGCCACAGCTGCTCTATCACGTGATGCATACTGCTCCGACGTTCTGAGGCGAGTTACGGCGTGTTGCAAGTTTTGTGAGGTGCTTTCGTGATATTTAATGGATCGGATTACATTTTTTATTTTTCTCCGATATCCGATCCAGTAATTTAGGTCAGTATCGGACCGATACCGATACGTAATATCGGATCGGTCCATCTCTAGTATGGACAGCATACTGCGGTCAGGCACAGCATTATGAGCACTGTGAGGGGAAGCAAATAGCACAGATTATCTGTTCATCAGGGCACCTGTTAGTGGGTGGGATATTTTAGGGAGCAAGTGAACATTTTTTTCCTCAAAGCCACCTGAGCTACAGGGGTGGCTGTAGCTACAGGTGGTAGAGCACGTCAGCTACTAACCGGAAGGTTGGTGGTTCGATCCCAGGCTCCTCCAGTCTGCATGCCAAATATCCTTGGGCAATATACTAACCCCATCGGAGTGTGAATGTGTATGAATGTTAGTTAGTAAGCACTTAACAACTTAGAAAAAACGTGCTCGTGTGAATGTGATTGTGTGAATGAATTAGTTGTATAAAGTGCTTTGAGTGCTCAGAGTAGAAAAGTGCTATATAAGAACCATTTGCCATTTACACTGTGATGGCTAGAGGTTTGGGTCAGGGTGCACGTGTGTCGCTTACCTGGGGAGCACCTGGCCTCAGGATGCACTATGGGAAGAAAGCAAGCCGATGGAGGCAGTGTGCTGTTTTGGTTAAGGTCCTGCTGGGAAAACCTGGGTCCTACCATCCATGTAGATGTTACTTTGCCACATACCAACCTGCTTCAAAGCAAAAATGGTTCAGGAATGGTTTGAGGAGCACAACAAAGAGTTTGAGGTGTTGGCTCTGCCTCCAAATTCCCCAGATCTCAATCTAATCACGCATCTGTCCGACATGCCGGACAAACAAGTCTGATCAAAGGAGGCCCCACCTCACAGCTCACAGAACCACTTACATACCACAGCACACCCTCAGGGGTCAGGTGGGCTACACATTGAAAATCAAATGTGATTGTATGTGAACTTTTTGTCTCTCATCTACAATTTATGGCTCTTAGTAATTATATGTTTCTTTTTTTGTGCACCACAAGAGAAAGAAACTCTGCAAGATGAGCAATGAAAATAATAAATCAAACAGAACATCATCACAGGGAAATATGATCAGAAGCTACACACAACTACACGCATTCAAAGCCTCAATTCAATACCTGAACTTCCCTCCAAGCTGCTCAAGTGCCTCTGTGTAAATTGTCCTTCAGAAACTCCCTCCTCGCTGCACTCATACACTTTAACAAATGGATGTATGAATGTGTTTAGCTTGTTTATTTGTGTTGTAATGAGAGGCTTTAATCAGGGGTGTCATGGGTTTGAATTGTTCCTCCGAGTGTGCACGGAAACTCCCCTCCCCTCCAAACATACACGCACGCACAACTCAGTGATTTATGCGAAACATTAAAGGCAATCATGTTGGGCTGGGCCTTGTCCTTTGTATTGCACAGGCTGCTTGAAATATGGAAAAGCCAAGCTGTTCCCTGATATACAGGCACACGCATAAACATAAAGACCATAAACACACACACATGCACGGGTGTTTGTGTGTATCCTGTTCTTCTTAAATATGAATAATTAGTGCGGAATAAATGAATAGATTGTGGGTTTTGTTTTCTTTTTTTCTTTCTTGTAAATATACAAAACACACAGGGAAACTTTTTGATTGTAAATAGATATGCAGATTCTCCCACACAGACATGCACGTGTGTTTAGTTCAACAGTTGCTTTAAATCTCATAGTTGGTAGTTTGGAGGCAGAGAAACAAGCCTCAGCCATTCACTGAGATGTACAGCCTCAATAAAAACATGTATAAAAAATATGTAAATAAAAACCGAACGCAACAATCCCAAAAAATCTCATAAACCCAGATTTTCTTCACAATAAAACACAAAAAACATCAAGTGTTGTAAATGGAAACATTTTACTGTTCCGTGAAGAATATTAGCTCATTTTGGATTTGATGATGGCAACATTGGGTCAATAAGAGGCTAAAAAAAGTAAGTGCTGCTAAAAGGGAACAGCTGGAGGAACATTTTACGACTAATTAGGTTCATTGGCAGCACATCGCTAACATGACTGGGTATACAAAGAGCATCTTAGAGAGGCAGAGGTTCACCAATCTGCAAAAGAACTGCATCTACAAATTATGGAGAAGTTTCAGAATGATAATTTACCGTGCAAGACTTTTAATGTGTAATCTACAACATAGAATATCATAGATCATAATATCAAAAGGGTCAGAGAATGGTCTTTGGATAGTCAATCTTTTGGCTTCAATGTATTAAAAACGATTCTGTGATGGAAATCGCTGCACAGGATTCAGATCACTGTACCATCCACAAATGCAGATCCAAGCTCTTTCAAGTGGAAACGGCTGTGCGATCAGATGGATTTAAATTTGAAATTCTTATTGGGAAACGTGAACGCCTCATCTCCCGGACTAAATAGACGAGGGAGCATCCGTGTGTTTTCTATGGTCTCTGCGACCAAAAAGAACATTTCTCAGTTAAAATCAGATTCTCACATGCTGGAATTTGAAAATCTAAAAGAAAAACTGAGTTAAGGATGTTGGATAAAGTCTGTAAAACAATAGTGAAGAGAGGGGGAAAAAACAGGAAGCTTGACTGACAGAGAACAGGAAATACTGTCTGAGATGGCAGGAAAAAGGGTGCATTTTAAGGCCAAAACCAATTTTCTACAGGTTGGTATGGCACCAATTTCAATGCACCTGTCAGGGAATTCATTTCCATTCAATAAGCTCTTTATGGTAAATGTGTCGAGACAGTGATATTGGTTGAGAAATAGAACGTTTAAGCAAAATGATCCCAGATTGCGTATGGTTGTAAAATATTTTTCTTTGTCATTATTTTAGTGTGGGGAGAAAAAAACAGCTAAAAATACACAAAGCATTACTGAAACTGATCTATCCTCGACGTGACAGCTGTCTTTGCTGTTCAGCTGAAAGACCTAAGAGGTGTAAAACTTTCTGGAGAAAATATTATTTTTCCTGTGGCATTGTCCCCCTACTGGGGTGTGGTGCACTGATGTCATGAATAAATGCATGTCATGCCTCCACGGTGCAGAACCCATCACTGTCTCGCCTGGGATGAACCATTCTGACTCCCATCCTCCCTCCTCCTACGCCCCCGCTCCTGCTTTTTTCACACCATCACTGGAAGAATTAGGCCCGACTTCCCTCCAGAGCTGCAGCCAATCAACAACAGCTGTCCACAGCTTCTCTGAAGGAAATTGATTGGTTTAGTGTACACATGGGCTTATCCAATGAGGCGAAAGCTGTGACCTGTGGGAAGCAGTCTCTATAAAAGGCAAGAGGATGTGCAGAAGTATTAAAGGCTGTGTTATTCTGAAGGTGCATGCTATACCACCACCAAACCCAAGACACTATGAACTCAAAGATCTGACACACGGAGGGTTGCAGTCTTGCTCCTTAAGATATTAAGGAAAATGCTTTCCTGAGGAATTCCACATTCTACACATTCTAGTTCAAGAGGTCTGTTTGAGCAGGGAAGGAACTGACTGACATTACAGGTTGCAGATAATGAGTTCCACGGGGAGGGAGATAATCAGCCAGTGGCTGTTGGAGGCATCATCCCATACCACTGTGGGGTTGGTGTCCCAGGAAACCAGCGGTGGCAGCGTTACTCTGAGGCCACTCTACGATAACGAATGCGCCTTTAATGCCCGTTAACGATCGCTGGGTCACAGCGTGATTCCCAGGGAAGAGAAAAAAGTTCCTACTTTGTTTTTTCTATCTTATTGTTTTTATGAGACAGCTATGTGTCTCACCTCAGGTGGAGAGTGTTTACTCACCAAAGCCAAATATGACGATAATCACAAGTCTTGATTTTTCTCTGAGAGAAAAGAGTATTTTAATGGTGCTTTATAGATTATCACCATGAAATGCAGGGGTGGAGGCATAAAAATTAATTTTCTTCCTGACTGCCACAAATACAGTCGGAGGCGATGGGGGGGGGGCTCAGACACCACATCAGATGTCTGCCGGGGACTTCGCCCTGGGAGATTTGGATTAACTTTCAGGTTGGCTGAGCAGAAACCATAATGATTCTCTCTGTCTGCCCTTGAAATTATCTTCTCATCACTTACTCAAATTGATAGATGCAGTCATTTTTATTTTTCCCCCCTCCTTTCTCGCTCACCTAGTTCCATTTGCAGGTTTGAATAATGCCAGAAGATGTAACACCTCATATGATGAGCGCATCATCTGCAGGGTAAGCCGTGTGGTCCGTCATACCCTCGGGTTCACTTTTAAAAATCCCACAAATTTTCAAAGGAGGAATAGACAGACATTTTTTCCCCTGTCTTTTCTTCCTAAGTCAGCAACAAACTGCGAAATTCCCCACAGAAGATGTCAAAACAGATTAGCTCCCTTCTAATCCACTCCCCAGATTAAATGATTGTAACAATCAAACTGGCTTCAAGGCTTTGCATAATTTACTCTTTCCCCCCTCATATCTTTTGAAATTCTGTCTTTGACTTTTTACTCCTCTGTTGCATCGCAGCCTTGAAGAATTATCACCCTGTAAATCGATGAAGATGATGTATGAGGCATCCACAGCCAGTGGTATAAACCCTTCTGCTTTCTGTGATGTATGATGATGTATCACGCTGAATGGAGTACCTATTTACTGACTCCTTTTCTAATGGAAGCAGACAAATCCAGGGAAGGCTGCTACTCAGTAATACGCCTAATGTGTGACAGCATTTTGAAAACATTTTATTTGATCAGTTGCTGTCTGCAGATGTCAAAGTCAGGACACGTGGATTGAATGCTTCAATTTTGCTTTCTACGTTTAATCAAATCTGCGGCCATTATAACATTAATAAAGCAGATTTTACTGATGCATGTCAGATTACGCATCATCCAAATGAGCTTTGATAGCCAATCAGTCATTATCAGGACTAAAAAGTGATAAATAGCCCAGAGTAGCTCAGGCTTTGAATGAATGAGTTGTGAATATTTTCTGAATTTGTCTAGATTCTGTTTGCATGCGACTACAGTGCTGATCGCATCTACGGAACGTCTCTGCACACATGATAGTTGTGCAATCTGCGTCTCATCTCGCCGTCTTCCTCTGTGTGTATTTGTGTATGCATCACTCTTACCTGCTGCTCGCCACAGTGAGGTAGGTGGCTGACGGTGGATCATTAAACACTGCTTCGGTCTGGTGGACTGATACTGGGTAGAAAAAAAACACATCATCGCTTTATGATGATGTAAGTTGCAACATTTCTGTGGCGGGGGCGTGGCGTGGAGCAGAAGGCTCAACAGGGCGGCGCTGCGAGGCCGGTAAGAACAGCTGATGGTGTTTATGTACTGATGATGGTCTCCCTCCGCTGTGTTTATAGTGAGACGGGGAGGAGCGGCGAGGGGAGATCAGCTGGGCTCGTGAGCTGTCAGGCTGTGCGACTGAGTCAGCTGTCAAACAAACAAACCAATAAATGTGGAAATTGGCAGTACATACCTGCGTGTGCGTGTATTTGTGCCTGGTGTATTCCACAAGTGGTGCCTAAACCCAGGAGAGTGCCGGTGGGGATATGTCCGACCCACAGGCCGCGCCACCCACCCAGCCCCTGCAATACTTGGCGCAGATGCTGGCGGAGATGGCGGCGATGAGCCGGGATCAGGCGGCCGACCAGCGTGCCCACCTGGCCGCGCTGCGGGAGCAAACGGACCGACAGACACTAGTTCTGGAGCGGCTGGTCGGGGCCGCTGCCACGCCGAAGCCCTCGCCACTGTTGGTGACGGTGCCCCGGATGGGGGACGGGGACGACCCACAGATGGAGACCTTCCGTGCCACGGCGGAGGCTTGCCAATGGCCGCGGGAGGAGTGGGCTCCGCGGCTGCTCCCCCTGCTGTCTGGGGAGGCACAAACAGCGGCCCTGAGTCTGCCTCCGGCGTCAAGGAGCAGCTTCCCGGATGTGAGCCGGGCGGTGGTGGACAGGCTGGGGCTCACCGCCGAAGACCATCGCCGGCGGTTCCGGGCCTGTCGGCTGGCTACAACGGACCGACCATTCGCCTGGGCCCGACAGCTGCGCGACGCGGCGGTGCGCTGGCTGCAGCCGGGAACATCGGTGGGCGAGACGAAGCTGGTGGACAAGGTGGTGCTGGAGCAGTTCACGGAAGGATTACCAGCGGAGACGGCGAGATGGGTCCGGTGCCACCGGCCCGCAAGCTTGGAGGTAGCGGTGACGCTGGCGGAGGACCACCTTGCCGCTGGAGCAGGGGAATCCGGGGACGCCGGACGGAGGCCGGCCAAACAGGCCCCAGTGCCGGCCCCGAGGCACCGTGTGCCGGCACCAGGGGACGCCGGCCCCGGAAGTGTCCCCCATGGGTGATTTCCCACTGGAGCAGTCTCGTGACGGCACCCTACGCTCAGCCTTTGACCAAGTGATGGCTATTGATGGTCACGTGGTGCGCCCTGAGGCCGCGCAGACCTACCCGCGTTTCGTCTTATTAAAGGACCGATTATATCGAGTGAGTCGTGACACTCAGACTGAGGAAACACACACCCAGTTGTTGGTGCCGCAGGGCCGCCGGGAAACGCTTTTCCAGGCGGCCCACTATAACCCCATGGCAGGGCATATGGGCTACGAGAAAACTCTGGAGCGAATAACGGCCCGATTTTATTGGCCTGGCATCCGAGCGGATGTGCGCCGCTGGTGCGCGTCCTGCCCGGACTGCCAACTTGTTAACCAGCCGGCCATACCGAGAGCGCCTCTGCGCCCTCTCCCCCTCATTGAGGTCCCGTTTGAGCGCATCGGCATGGACCTCATCGGGCCGTTTCACCGGAGTGCACGCGGTTACCGCTTTGTGTTAGTCCTGGTGGATTACGCAACGCGGTACCCGGAAGCAGTTCCGCTGCGCACCATCTCGGCTAAAAGTGTGGCGCAGGCACTGTTTCAGGTCATCTCCCGAGTCGGAATCCCGAAAGAGATACTGACTGACCAGGGCACGTCGTTTATGTCTCGTACACTGCGGGAACTGTACGAATTACTGGGCATTAAATCTATTCGGACCAGCGTCTACCACCCTCAGACTGACGGGCTGGTGGAGCGGCTGAATAAGACCTTAAAATCCATGATTCGGAAGTTCATTAACGAGGATGAACGCAATTGGGATCACTGGCTAGACCCTCTGTTATTCGCAGTGCGGGAGGTGCCCCAGGCCTCCACGGGATTTTCTCCCTTTGAACTGCTGCTCGGCAGGAGGCCACGTGGGGTGCTCGACCTGATTAAAGAAAGCTGGGAGGACGGTCCGAGCCCTGCCAAAAATGAGATTCAGTACGTGTTGGACCTGAGAGCAAAACTCCACACTTTGGGGAGGTTGTCACGGGAGAATTTGCTCCAGGCTCAGCAGTGTCAGCAACGCCTGTATAACAGAGGGGCTAGACTCAGGCAATTTTCACCGGGGGATAAAGTGCTTGTGTTACTCCCTTCTTCCTGCTCGAAGTTGCTCGCCAAGTGGCAAGGTCCCTTTGTGGTCACACGGCGTGTCGGGGACGTGGACTATGAGGTCGCTCGGTCGGACAGGGGAGGAGCCGCGCAGATTTATCACCTCAATCTCCTCAAACAGTGGAGAGAGGCTGAAACCGCTTCTCTGGTGAGCCTGGTGAAGGAGAGAGATGAGTTGGGGCCTGAGGTGCCAAATTCTATCATTTCCACCTCCCTCCCTTGTGATGACCATCTCACACAGGCCCAGAGAGCGGACGTTGTCGCGTTGCAACAGCGCTTTGCGGACGTGTTCTCCCCCCTGCCCGGCCGGACGTCCCTCATCGAGCACCATTTCGTGACGCAGCCCGGCGTGACGGTGCGTTCACGGCCCTACAGGCTCCCGGAGCATAAGCGAAAAATCGTGCAGAGGGAATTGGCGGAAATGCTGAGGATGGGAGTAATAGATGAGTCGCACAGCGCCTGGTGTAGCCCCATCGTTCTGGTGGCGAAGAAGGATGGGTCTATACGGTTCTGTGTCGACTATCGCAGGGTGAACGAAGTGTCACGCTTTGATGCCTACCCCATGCCTCGGGTCGACGAGCTCCTGGACCGGTTAGGCACGGCCCGCTTTTTCACGACGCTGGACTTAACCAAGGGCTATTGGCAGATTCCCTTGTCTGCCGAGGCCAGGGAGAAAACGGCCTTCTCCACTCCGTACGGTTTGTACCAGTTCGTGACACTCCCGTTCGGCCTGTTCGGGGCCCCGGCCACTTTCCAGCGTCTCATGGACCGGGTACTGCGTCCGCACGCGGCGTATGCTGCCGCCTACCTGGATGACGTGATCATCCACAGCGACACCTGGGCGGAGCATGTGCTGCGGGTGGCCGCGGTCCTGGAGTCCCTGAGGGGGGCGGGGCTCACGGCCAATCCGAAGAAGTGCGCGGTTGGACGGAGGGAGGTGCAGTATCTGGGGTACCACCTGGGGGGCGGGCAGGTGTGGCCACAGGTGGAGAAGACGGCGGCTATCGCATCCTGCCCGCGCCCCAGGACGAAAAAGGAGGTGAGACGGTTCTTGGGGTTGGCGGGTTACTATCGTCGCTTTGTGCCGGGGTTTGCGCAGCTAACCAGCCCCCTGACCGATCTCACTCGAAAGGGTGCCCCGGATCTGGTCCAGTGGACGGGGCCGTGCCAGGCGGCGTTTGTGCGAGTGAAAAACGCTCTCTGTGGGGAGCCGCTGCTTCACGCTCCTAACTTTTCCCTCCCGTTTGTTCTGCAGACTGACGCCTCGGACAGAGGGCTGGGAGCCGTTTTGTCTCAGCAGGTGAGGGGAGCTGACCGCCCTGTCCTGTACATCAGCCGGAAGCTAGCGGAGCGCAAGCGCCGGTACAGCACCGTGGAGAAGGAGTGCCTGGCCATCCGGTGGGCGGTCGGCTCCCTGCGCTATTACCTCCTGGGACGCTCATTCACCCTCTGTTTGGACCACGCCCCGCTGCAGTGGCTCCACCGCATGAAAGATGCCAACGCCCGGATCACCCGATGGTATCTGGCATTGCAGCCCTTTAAGTTCAAGGTGATCCATAGGCCGGGGGCACAGATGGCGGTGGCCGATTTCCTCTCTCGCTCGCGAGGGGGGGAGTTGGCTCGGCCGGACGGCTCCCCGGCCTCGAACGGGCGGTGGGGGTGTGTGGCGGGGGCGTGGCCCCGGGCGCAGCTGCCGGGGAGGAGTGGAGCAGAAGGCTCAACAGGGCGGCGCTGCGAGGCCGGTAAGAACAGCTGATGGTGTTTATGTACTGATGATGGTCTCCCTCCGCTGTGTTTATAGTGAGACGGGGAGGAGCGGCGAGGGGAGATCAGCTGGGCTCGTGAGCTGTCAGGCTGTGCGACTGAGTCAGCTGTCAAACAAACAAACCAATAAATGTGGAAATTGGCAGTACATACCTGCGTGTGCGTGTATTTGTGCCTGGTGTATTCCACAATTTGTCGCGGTCCGCTGTGACAGACCGTGCGGTGGTGTGAGTGGTGGACCCAGGTGCGAACACAAGTGAGCAGACGGGAGTGAACTTTAAACAAAAGCGAGCCTTTTATTGTGGCTGGTAACGCAAGAGAAACAAACAAGAATAAGGGCAGCACGAAAGCAATAACTAAACAGAAACCTAAACTGGGAATGAACTAAGGTAAGGCTATGACTTAGAATGCAACAGACCGGGCATGGAAACATGGAGGGTGGGAACACAGACGACGCGACACAGACTGTAAAAAACACAGAGACTAAATACACATGAGGGATGATCAGGGGAAGTGGCCACACATGGGAACGCAGCTGACACACATGAACTTAACGACAGGACAGGAGGAGTGAGCTGAATACACAGACAGTGAATGCAGGCCTTCAAAGTAAAACAGGAAACATGAGACATGAACCGGGGAGACGTAGTACAGGGGGAGGTGACATAACTGACAGCATGAACTTGACAGTACAAGACACACAGACATAACCACACGAAGGGCAAGGGAGACGTAATGCAAGGGTAACATAATTACAAAAAGGACTGGACTACCTTAAAGAACCTAAGCAAACAATAAACATCAAAATAGGTTAAGCATAACACACTGGGTCACACGACCCAGGACCATGACACAATTTCCTTTTTAGAATCATAGTTTTTAAGTTCTAGGCCTTTTTGTCAATTTTCAACCAATAAATCATTAAGTCGACCTTGAAGGTCTTGGTGTATGTGAGAAAAATTTTAATGGATTGTTAACATGACTCCACTCTACACCCCTACAAGGTTTTATCAGAATACATGTGCCAGTGCTGCCAAAAACAACCTCCTCGGCAGAGGTAATAAAATGAAGGTTGGAGTTGATGTTGAAGGATACGCTGGCATCATACCCCTACAAATATTACAGTTCTCTTTGATCAATAGTTGTTCTCTTCTGTGCACTGCAGCATAGTGATGTTAGGCTCATGACAGCATAGCCTTTTCCTAATCTGCACTGTTCAGGCAACACAGAGAACTGATCCAGAATCCGTAAAGGAATCAGAAGTTGGATCTGTAAGCATCAAGTATCAAGAATTCCTATCCTCCAGTTCAAAAGTTTCTGCTCTTAAAATCTTATGGCAGTTTCCAGATTCCGAATACACCGTAGTGCAGTCCAGTCTTTAGGAAGCTGGCCAGAGCTTTAGGGTAAAATCAGTTCTATGTATGCTACAGTTACACCATCGTCATTCTACTCCCGACTTGCAGCTGCCAGTCAATATCTTATTATCAAGCCTCATTGGCCTCGCTGTCAATATGACTGCTCTGCTGCCTGTGCCGATTAATGCCAAGGTGCCAATAACAGTTTGAGAGTTTTACGGAGAAATTCTCGAGTTTCCCCGTGCCAGCTGATGCTGATTAACTCCAAATCGTTACTGTTTTTTGTTAGATTCCTTTCAGGTCTCAAATGTGACACTTATCTTTCAGAGACAGGTATGAAAGTCAATATGTTTTGCCATTACACAGTACACACAACTGCTGATGCCAAGGAGCTTCATATTTTCCTTTGGGGAAAATAGCTAGTGTTAAATATAATACTGGCATTAGTGTAGTCCTCTGCTCTCCTGTGGTTCCCACTGGAGGGACCCAGACTGTTCATATAAAGAACAGAGCCACGCTGTAAGCCAGCAAGTGTCCCAGTAGCCTTCTAATAGCTCAGGCAGTGCAGAACCTTTACTTCACCTGTGCTTCACCTCTGCATCCTTCCTCCTCTGGCCACCAGCGATGGGAAAATAATTTCTCATGTGGGAGTTGCTGCGTGTTCAGAGTCCTGCTTGGCTTAATCTGCACTATGTCATACTGTAAGACTCTGCTCACTGTACAGATGTCGATCCAGATGAAGGGAAAAAAAGTTGAGGGCCAAGGTTTGTCTCCCTTAAGGTTACTTTATGTTTTTAGTGGATGACTGGAAGAGATTGAGCAAAAACAAAAGGAGCGAGAGATAAACAGTTCGCTCTTCATAAACGCTACAAGTTGACTTAAACTAGTTCACTTTCATAGGTCACATTTTAGAATTAAAAGAGGTATTTTTTTATATACACTATGGGTAATAGTATTTTACTACAGCTTAAGTAGTGCACAGGTATATTTGTCAATGTTCATACTGGGAATAACAACGTAACAATTGCACTCTACACATGAGTTACTGATCTGAACAGATCCAACTACAAAGATAAAATGGAGAAAAAAGGATTCAGTCAGTAGCTCTCTTGTGAATAATTTTGGATATTTCACTGCTGTTGTCTGAGTCATTGATGGCAGCATTCAGCATTTTAAAACTACAGCTCATGTGACCGTAGTGTGAGCACAGTCTATTACTGGATTCTGAAAAGTAGCTAAAAAGTGAAGCATGCTCTTCTTTACCAGAAGTGAACAAACAAATCATTGAAGACGACTCAGCTGCTTCTTACTCCCCGGGAAAGCTCAGCCGAGCACAGTTTTCCACACAAGTATCACCTTACTGTGCCACTTTAAATTATACGTGAGCAGCAGGGAAAAAAAATCACCAGCATATTACTGACGCAAATGTCTACATGACTCTTAACTTTAGCCAAGTCAGAATGGAGTGTAGTAAGCATCCCAGTTACCTGGTGCATAGGCTGAAGCTCAGGAAAAGTTTGAGCTCTGGGCGTCCAACCAACCAATCAGCCAGCTTGATGAGACACGAGGTTAACTTTGGTTGGCACACAGCTCCACCACAGTGTTGAGAAGCCCACTAATCATGCAAATAACTGCACTTTACTGATGCTGCAGAAAATTTGTCGATGTGATCTCAAACAGATGTGGACACACCTGCAGCGTGACTTGTTCTCTCCAGCTGCGCACCCCGTTATCCACTTATAAACTAATAAAGATTGATGGTGGATCAGGGATCGACCTCTAAAACTTTGTAGCCCCAATGGAAAGTTTGGGCACTCCTGCACACAAATCACCTTCTTTTAGTTGCAGACAAATACATTTGGGTCACTGTTCACAGACAACACAAGCTTTTTTCCAGTGATCGTGCTTTTTAGCATATTTATGTGTTGAAAACAGAAAGGTCAACTTCTTTCAGGAAGTTAATGAAAGTCCTTGAAGGGAAGCCAGGGAAGCTGTCACCTGCCCTGATGATAGATAGCAGGTTCATTATTATTATCATTCCCAGCTCTAGCACAGAGTTTTATGCCTTCACTAGAGCCATTTGTTGATTAATTAATCAGGTAATGTATGCTATCTGTGCTACAAAAGAGCCCACATATCACTCCCTTTGCCTCTGGGCTCTTTACGAAGCCACAAACTCGGGTCTCCTGTAGCACATTCGAAAGATTGCAATTCCAAAACAGGTGCTACCAAAAGAGAAGCCATTTGCACAAAGGTCCAGGCTGCTTTTAATGTAAAGTAGAATAATAAACATCCTTGAGGGAACCAGTCTCCCATTTCATGAATATATTTCCTTTCACTGGCCCTAAGTGAACCATGTCTGATGTAATCTTTTTTCAGCTTTTAGAGAAAGTTCTCAAACTGTCAAATAAAGAACAGCCATGGAAAAAAAAAAGTATAATAAACTTGGCACCATACCATCCCCAGCATCGTGGGGCTTGGAGCGCACAGAGCTTGATGTCTTCTCTGTCTGAAGTTAGAGGGGAGTGGTCAAAAAAACAAAAGCCCAGAGGGGACATCAGAAGCGATGTTGGTGTTTGTAATGCAAGAACGCAGAGTTTTGTTCCAATGGATCAATAAATTCCAGTCCTGTTTTTGTTAAATTTCTTCTCACGTCACACTTTTAAACTCCACTGAGCTTTGTGAAAGATGATTGACTGATGATTGGATTCATTTGTTTTATAGCTATTGTAAAAGTCTATACTGAGAAAACTATGACAAAAAAAAACTGGCCAAATCACCAGCACAGCAACATGATGTCATGCCAGAGCAGACAGTGTGCCATGCATAGAGCTGCTGTGTGGTGTACAGATGTGCACTCCCTTGGTACCTTTCATCCTTCCATTGTGTACATGTTTTTCACTTCCTCCACGGCTTGCTGCACCACGGAGCAGGATATGACATCGTGCTCCCATAAAAACTGCATTTGCTGTTCCAGTCTCATCGTGAAGTTGCTCTTTTATCGTGTAATCCTGCGCAGTGATGAAGTCAGACGATGGAATCAGATATCAAAGCCATTTGAGACTGTGTGGTCCTGTAGATGTCCCCGTACTCCCCCGTCAGCTGTAAGCCTGCGATCTGTATCCTCTCCTCATCATTTTCTCACGCTCTGTCTTCAGACGCTCTCCACTCATTTGACTTGCCAAGTGCATAGCATATCTGACGAGAATCATGCTCTCAGCTTGTCCCTCACCTTGCCTCATATATGTCCAGACCAGTGTCTCACTCCTGTCATTAAATTGTAAAAGTTTGCATTGGCCAGAGTGTTAGAGATATCAGCCAGCTTTCCAGTTGTCCTGGTTGCACAGCTTTCAAACATCTAAACCACAGGTGTCAAACAGAAGGCTCTAAATATGTAGTTGAAGTTCTTTACACTGAGTGAAAGGGGAGCTTTCACTGGTCTGGCACACTTTTGATCACAGTGGGCCATATGTGTAATGTAATCAACTACAGAGGAAGAAAGTGGAAGCAGAGTTACTTTTTATACCATAGCTGAATCTTTTCTGCTGTGTTGTGTGGACAGTTGGTAGGGTGGGAATTGGTAAATGGTAAATGGCCTGCATTTGTATAGCGCTTTTCTAGTCCATAGGACCCCAAAGCGCTTTACACTACATTCAGTCATCCACCCATTCACACACACATTCACACACTGGCGATAGCTATCGCCAGTGTGTCGTCTTATCATTTGATATGTCTTGATGCACTCTGATTACATTCACATTATTCTTATTCTTCCAATAATGGATGGCTTCCCAAGGACGCTCCCTTTGAGCTGCTTCCCAAATATAAATCCAAACCTTTTCTCTTTTCCAGGTTTGGAAAGAACCGGAAGGACGAGCGGCTGGACGACAAGATGGAGAGGAGGAGCTCCACTAAATCCAAAGCAGAGGACATGCAGGCATCAGAAGAGGAGACCCAGCAGATGAGACTGGAACAAGAGAGGTGAGTACTCAAAGAGAGCTTCAGCACTGTAATGATTTCAGTCTAAACTGAACAAAGTGGGGAAGAAACACCCCCCCCCCCCCCCCCCCCCCACTGTGATTACTGGAAAATTAGCAAACTACCTAATTAACAAAATGGCAGAGGCACAGTTGGGAAATTCTGGGAAAGCACTCTGATGTCAATTTGTGAAATGCCCTCCTTTCTTTTATATCAGTACATTAAATAGATCATTTATAGATTGTTGTTGCCTGTGCCATTCGGAGGCGCTGACCTCCTAATGGTGCTCTTAGGCCCCTGTGGATTTAGCATGATTGAATAGTGCTCATTGTAATAGCGAAATCGATGTAGCGCACCATTTGTCTTCCCCTGCAGCACGCCCAGGTTGTTAATCGCTCAAGAATACACTGTTCCTTTTCATCCTCCTCTTTTGGCCCTCTGTCCTCTTGTCCTCTGGCACCGTGGACGCCGGGATGTCCAAACGAACCGAGGCGAGGCGTCGGTTTTGCTTGCGTGCGCCTCATCCCTCACAGACGAGCCCCGTTTCATTCTCTTCTGGGGCTAGACAGTATTGGTGAAGAAAAAGACAGCTTGCTGCCTCCATTGTTCCCCGCCAGCCAAATGAACTCAATAATCAAACTGCCGTTGGTAATGGCAGCTAATTGAATAGAAACAATAGGACTTGATAGCGCTCGCTGTTGCAGCGAAGGAAGAGAAGGACGGATGGCTGTCGAAAACACAAACAACTGCAAGCACACACACACGCACACACACACAAACACATACAAATGTCACAAAGGGCCCTCTTCTCAGCTGAAAGGAACATCTGGAGGCCTTGCTCAAAAAGCTGTAATGCATTTCTTGCTGGTATTCACCTATAAGTTGCAACGAAGGTCCTCTCTCCATTGAGGGTATGACCCCCCTCTGGCTGGTGGCCCAACACATTTCCATCAGCGTGCCCTGGAGACTGGTGGCTCTGGTGGTCCATCCAGATCTTTCTTCTTTGAGCAGCTCCCAGAGAGCTGTCATGCTAAGCAGCAGAATCGACACAGACACAGTGGGCACGAGATATGTGGAGCACATGCACTCCCGCACCTCCATCCAAACGCGTCCACGTTATTTAAATCTCGTCTTTCACAGCTGACGTTCTTTCTCCGCCGCTTTGTCTCGCCGTACATCCTCATTCCCCATCTTGTTTGTGTCCGTTCTGCATGTGTGCGCTCCCAGCCCTGCTTCCTCTGCAGGAGAGCAGCCTAATTCTTTCCTTTTATACCTGTTCCCAAATCCCATCACTCAGCCAGACCAGGATTGTCCCTCAGTTAATGGAAAGGGGATCCTGAGGGAAATTGTGGTGGGCAATAATAAACCAACCTGCCACGGAGCCAAGTCGATATTCAAAGCACCGGGGTTCAGCAGGGTGACGGCTCAGAAATCCATTACTTCTTGTATTTTCTGGTAGCGCTACTGTATTACACTCCTGAGGTGCTACATTTGATTGTCGTAGCTCTAACGTGTACAGCTCGTGCTGTGATTGATTGCTCTGCTGACACAGAGACGCGGCGTTCCAGAGGGCTTTTATGAAATTATGGATCAGAACTCACCGGGCTTCCCAAGCTGGCAATCGTCAACCGGCACAGCACGTCACCGCGACCCGGGATGGGCCGCGGCCAGACTCCCAGCTCAGCTGACATTCGCTGTCATTAATTGGAGCAGACAGTTGTGACAGGGGCTTTTAGTGATTCAAAATAGGAGTCATTGAAGAGGTGAAACAGATTAATTCATAAAGCCTGTCCCCTTTTTACCCTGCAGTAAGGTAGCCATGGTCATATATTTAAAACTCTGACCTTGATGTGATTCATGCAGTGTATTCTTGGCCCGTGCTTCCTCGCTGATACAATCCATTTATTTTGCATAAAGCCGTTCTCCTCCATTGATATCTTGTCAGCCACTTATAGACTGAAAATGATGGAGAAGAGAGTACATAAAATTTAGACTCCATTACATCCACAGTGCGCCGGACCCACTTGATGAAGAGCAGGATTTGTTTTGCAAAAAAAAATCTGGCAGATTGGATACAGCTCGTGTGATTGGCTGCTTCATGTCCCATCATTATAACCTGTGGTCCGGCTGATATAAATCCATGTTCAGCTCAGCAGAGGCGGCCATTATTCTTTTTTGCTTTGTTTTTTTGAGCCACTGGACAGCGCCTAAGACAGCTCTATCTGATTGGCTCCTATGGAGAGGACCGTGAAAATACCCAGCACTCTGATTGGATCCCGGGCGTCTGTGGTTCTCATTCATGGAGACAGCTGTGGGGGAGCGAGGCGTGACAGAGAAAGAAGCATGGTTGTGGTGGTGCTGATGGAGCTTCTATCAGTCTCTGTGTTATCGCTGCACGTGTTCGCCCCGAAACTATGTTTCCTTGGCCAAAGTGTGGGAAGTGCACAAAGCCAACCTGACAATGGTCTTCCTTCATTTTTCTCTTGGACTCAACTCCATTGTCGTCTGTCTTTCTCTGCAGCTGCTGATTATGATGTCCATTCTCTCTTATCTGCTTGGCTCCGCATGGCTTCTAATCAGCAGCCAGCACTCCAGCGCCACTCTCCTTGTTCCCGCTCCCCACAACACAGCAGAAACTATCTCTCTTTTTTCTTTCCTCTTCTTTTTTTTCTTTCCTGGACAATGACCTGCTTCCTGTTGTTTGTTGTTACACTTCCTGCTGAGTCTCACCAAACAAAAACCTGACCCACGCTTCTGAAATAGTCAGCACAATTCACTTCTGACAGCAAACGGCAAATCCAAGTCTTTTATTTAACAAATGAAACGTCTTTTTATAATTTTGCTCAGCTTAAAGATACTTTGTCCCACTGAATGAAGATCCTAGACTTTAAAGTTCTTCTTTTCCTTCCCAGTGATCACAGTACCAGTGATATTGTTCCATTTTGTCGAACCACCTAATTATTTCAGTATCCTATTCGAGTCTCATTTGCATAGCGAGTTCAAAGGAAGCTCCAACCGGGTTGATTGGGATGGGTGATTACTTTTGTAATTATATTGATACCTACAGCAAGTTAATCCGATTATTAGCGCTGCGAATCAGGACCGCGGAACTCGAACAATTATCTCTGTGATTGCGCTACTATGTCGCGGGCCAAGTGTCAACAGAAAAGCTGCGCTATCAGAGCTTTGCGCTTCTGCGCAGGCAGCTGCGAGCAGAGTCACTTACCGCGCTTTGATTAGATTCAGATGTATGCTGCACTCCGTCTGCACTTTCAGAATAATAGAACACGTTTTTGATGAGGGAGTATTGAAAAAAAAATCTATTCAAGGCGGCTGGATGCGAAAGTAAGATGGCAAATACATTCTGTTTCATCCGCCGTGGTAACAATGCATATTGAAGAGGCATGGTTTCGAAACTTCCAAGCGTGCTGACTTCAAAATGAATGTAGGAGAGTAAAGACGCCCCCCACCACCAGCACCGCCGCCGCCGCCTCTTCCCATCTCCTCCTTGTGTCCTTTGGGGTAGATTAAAGATTGACAAACATATGGAGAAGGAGTCTGCTCGCTTTGTTGGTCCAAACAACAGCAAGTGCAGGATTAACAATGAGATTCACTCAGCTCGGAAGAGAAAGGACTCGAGCTGACATGTTGCCACCAGTTCACACCAGGACTCTCCTCCAGCGACACGAAGAGTTCAAGTAATTGCTTCACGCGGCCCTCTTTTCTCGCTGTTCAGCTAATAGTAACGGCGTCATTACAAATCCAGCTTTAGTTGGCGCGAGCATGCGGTTTGACAAGGAGAATAACAGAGAGAAAGCTGAAATGTTAAAGGGAGAGCGGCGTCATCTGGCTGACACATAATTTTGCTGAAGACACGGTCAGTCAGTGGATTAGGGGCTGAACTTTAACTGCCCTGAAAGCCTCCCCGCATTAGACTGTCTAGACTGTCTGTTCACCAGCAGGAAATGCCTTTCCACTCCACCGTTATGAAGTAAGCAGGCATCGCATTTAATTTAAGAGGTACAAAAATACAGAGGCACTCCTGGGATGGGCAAATTGTCGCTTCTTCTTTAGTTTCAACAGTATGCTTGGAATAAAAATCCAGCCGGAGAAGTAGAGCTTGAATCGTGTCCTTGGCGTGCCAACTATAAAAATGTAGTATGTGGAAAGAGGAGACGAGAGGAGATGGCCTGGTAATTGGGGCTGTAATAATGTGATAGTAATAATGTGTTTAGTGTGGGCAGCACTTTCCTCAGTGTTAACATGCCGGGCCATTAATTGGCTAATGGAGTATATACGGTGCAGTGCAGGGGTGGCCTCTGAGGAGAAGGCAGGGGGAATGAGAGGACCTGGAAGTGGAGCAGCAGTCACAGGTTGCCCACAAAGAATGCAGTTAGCAGGTGTGTGAGGTTTCGGGGCTAATGAGCATATTAGAGAGCAGAAAAACGGCTTCTAAATTCCAACACAGTTTCCTGTGGTTGTGGTTATATCAAGACTTGTTCAGCTTTCGACTTGCACCACGATGGCTCCCTGATCTTTATGTGACCTTTATGTGACCTTTATTGCAGTTATTTTTTGAATTGCTCAGCTATACTCTGAGCAAATAGTCTCTATGTCATGAGTTACAAAAAGCCAGTTTTTGTACTTCTGCAGTCGGCAGACGTTTACCGCAACTAAGCGTAGATTAGCGCAATTTCATGAACACAGCAGCTCAGAGTTGTTCACACTTGTTCAGGTTTGACACCAACAATAGATGGAAGCAATCTGAGAAACACAGGAGAGAAGAGAACAATCTAGAAGAGTATTTATAGATGCCATTTGAGCAGCTGCAGTATTGTACACCACGTTCTTGTACATGGAATGATAATTCACGAGAAGAGTTTACAGATAACAACTACAGCACAGGAGTTGTGTTCTTCGTTCTTGTTTCTACTCCATATTTTGGAGTTTTTGTAGAAATGAAACTTTTTCACGTACTGTGTGACGAATGCTCATTTTTATACTAATGGGTCGAATTATTTGAGACTTGTTCGGTTTTGAGTACCAATGGAAGTCCTCTGATGCGTCTGTGATGGTTTTGCCTGGAAAGTTAAAGGTTTTTGCGACTGTAGATTGAGAATTGTGTTTTCAGCCATTTTGCATGAAATATAAATAAACACAGGTGTTCCTCATTGCAGGAGGTTCTGTTTTGTTTAGTACAGAGCCTCAATTAGTGTGATTAGTAACAGCTGTGTATTTCTAATATATCATGTCAAAATGGCTCCGCTGTAATAGCGTTGGGGAAAATATTGTATTTTGCATGGTGATATTTTATCGATACAAGGATATCGATAAAATATCACCATGCATCTATTGATACAGACGCAATATATGGATACTTTACTAAATACATTAAAATAATAATATCCGGGAATGTTACAAACAAAAGGGCTCATCTCATCCACCACCACCCGAGAAAATGTTCGCTGACAAACATCCAAATCAGAAAATCCTAAAAGAGGACATGCTCTTCCACACATACACACATGCATACATACATCCCGACATATATACAAGCACCGGCTGTCAGCTGATTGTTTTTAGTGATATTCCTATAGAACTGGAAATGTGCTTGACAATCTCATTTTGTAGCAAAAAAATAAAACTGAAGTGAGATAATTTTCTTTTATTAGATCAAACACATACTGACAAAGTTTAATCTCGAGGACATAATTTGCTGTTGGGGAAAAAAGCAATAAATCACAATATATGTTAGCACAATACTCAGCATATCACAAAATGTCGCTGTAATGTCACATCGTGGGTGAAGTATTGTGATAATATTATGTTGTGGGATGTCTCTATGGTAAAAGAGGTTTGCGTAAGACATTTCACTCGAAGCTTCAAATTTCAAACACACGCATGCGCGCGCACACACACACACACACACACACACACACACACACACACACACACACACACACACACACGCCTGTCAGTGTCTCGTTCCGGTTCATTCTCCTGGTTTTGCAAATATTTCCCAACATTTTTTGATGTTATTCCATCAAGTAGTTGTTGAAGTATTTGAGTGTTTTTGCAGTGCTGGATGACACTGCAGCAGCAGAAACTGGAGACACATCAGTGTGTTTAAAGTTCATAATTCAAAATGTATATTAACGCACATTTTACATCTGCTACATTTCCAGTAGTCACGTTTCAAATCTCAGCTTGGCACAGAGAAAAGCCGCTGCCACCTGGCCACAGATGAAAACTCAACACCGCGTCACAACCCAGCCTTTTTCTGTCTGACATCCAAAAGATAAGTCTTGCTTTGACAGCAGAGCAACAGGTTTGGATTGCTGATATGTTTTCTCCTAAAACACGCAAACAAATCTTTTCTACAACCAGACGAGCCGTGGCTTTGCTCATGAAAAATTAAGCATTAGATATGCTGAAATGAAAGCCTTTTTTTTTTTGAACACATTTTTATTACATAAAAGCAACAAAGTTACAACACAGAATGCAGATGTAATAAAGCCAGTGGCGGAAGCAGCATGACTCATAATTTTGCAGTTTTTTGCTTGTTAAGATCGTCTTATTGAAATGCACCTATTAGCCTTATCCATGCCGGACTCCTGAGGCCTGGAGGAGAAGTCTCTCTCTTTTAGCTTGATGTCGCCAGTCTAGCCCCGGCCATTATCTCATCCCAAATGTCAATATTGCCGTTTTCATGAATCTGATTAGTCCATAAAATGCCAGAGGGTCTTGAGATCCCAGTGGACTTCCGTGAACCTGTGGTAACATCATTGTCTGGTCCTTCCTGGCAGAGATCTGACATCACTTTAGCCAGATGGCAGGTGAAAAGGCTTCTGGGATTTAGTGTCTTTTTTTTCTTTCCCCCCCTTGTTGGACTTTCTGACAACTACACACAGCTAAGCCGATCATTTCCATTGTTTACCTCGTACAGAGCCATGCAAAAATACACCAAACTAGCTTCGGGGCTTTATAGATGACTGCACATCATGCAACATTGCATCAGGACTCCATCAAAATCTCATTCTGCAGATAATGCTGAGAAAATGGGATTTTGGACAGCTAAAAATAAACAAGGCGGTCTACGGGTTGGAAGAGGGAATTGGGTTAATTCAGCACTGAAAAATGGTGATTGTTTGAAATGTGATTAATGTTATTAAAATACACACACATGAGATGGAGACTTCTGTGGGGGGTGTGGGGGTTCTAGTTCCTTTCAAAACCTGCCAATCATCTGCGAGGAGCCGCAGTTGGGGATCAGAGGTCGGTTATGACCTGAGGTAAGAGGGAGATGTAGCACGGGTGGGAGGTAGCGTGCTTGTGTCCGTGCGTGTGTGGATGAGCGAGTTACCCTGCAGCACATACAACATCTGGAACCAGTGAGCAGTGCAGAGACTGCTGCCAGGGTCACCACAGTGGGAGGTGCCCCCCCTCCTTCCTCCTCCTCCTGCTGTCCTCACCCCTTTTCCTCTCTTCGCCTCACTGTACATCCCTCTTCTCCCACAAAGCAAGCTCTCCTCCCTCCCGTGCAGCACCCTGACTGAGCCTTGTTAGTTGCAGACAGACGGGCATTCACATGGAACCCCTCTCTGACACAGGAAAGCCCCGTGAAAGGGGCTGCTCTGTGGAAGTGATCCTGCGGAGAGCAGCCGCATGGAGGGGAAGGAAGGGGCAGGAAGGACGTAGATGAGGCCTAACTGTTTCCCTCCTACCTTATTTTGTTAGAGGGCCGAGAGAAGAAAGCCACGTTAGAGGTTTACCTCTGAGAATCTCCTCCTTATATATGATCAATATGTGAAAGTTTGCTGTAAGCTGCGTTGCTTTATCTCATTACTTCCTTATTATATATGTATGATACATTTCAGCTTCAGAAGCAGAATTAATTATTATTTGCATATCTCGAAATAACCTTTTTAGATAACTCAAAACTACTGAATCCTTAAAATATTATACCATTAATCTGGCTTTTTTTTGTTGTGTTTGTGCACACTAATTCAGAACTCCTGCCTGACATTTCCCCTTCATTGTGTTCCTGACAGAATACAGGCCAAGACGCGGGAACTCCGTGAGAAGCAGGCAAAAGAGAGAGAGTACGCAGAGATCCAAGATGTCGTCAGCCACACCTTCAGCTCAGACGAGGACCACACTTACGCCGGCATTGGATCGCTGTGCTCATCAATAGACAGCAGCACCATAGACCCCTACAGCCACCCCTACCATCTCCCCCAGAGTCCTCTGAACCCGCATCCTCCTTCCCTGAACCTTCAAGACAACGGTCCTCCCCTGGAGGCGCTGTACGCCCAGGTCAACAAGCCTCGCAATGGACGCCCCGCAGCTCCAGACAGGTAAAGGATGCCCCAAAAAGCAGTGCTTTTTTAAACTCTATACCTTTCTTGTTCATTCAAACGACACTAACTAGCATTGCGCCTTTGCATCAGTGTAGTTGCTTTACACCTCATCTATAATTTATACACAGTAATGTGATTGTATTTGTTCGCTTCTACTTGTCGTGGGTGACTCGTACTTTGCAGAAAAACAATGGATTTCACACGAGGTTTCACTGCACGCTCCGTCCCACAAGACATTCCTCCTGTGCAAGCACCTAGGTGAAAGAATAACAGCAGATTATCAGTAATTCTCCATGTGTTACAATTCCACATCAAGCAGTTGCACTTTTTTTTCTTTCCATTACTCTTGGATCACAGGTAATACTCCATGACTTCTCACATCCCTTTCCAGACAGGCACATTATACCGGCTTTCTAGACAAAGGAGGGAAGTCTGCTTTAATATAAATATTTGATGTGAAGACAATGCCATGTTTGATATTACTCTTTTAATAGGTGCCAAAAATCCAGTGTGAAGCCAGTGTTGCCCTCCCATCGTGTGTGTGTGTTTTAATTTGTTGCTGTGATTCAAAAGTAGAGTGCTTTTCTTTCTTTCTTTTCTGTTTATTTTTTAAATTTAAAGAAGAGAAGGCCTTGTGGGACAAAGCACGCAGTAAACCCCCCTGTGAAATTCATTGTAAATAAAAGTGGTTAAATATAGTTTGCCAGCTCAAAAAAATGCTCGTTTTTCAGCTCAGTTGTACTGTGTTTTTAGCAATCGAGAATTCTCACCAGTCAGTGTGGTCACATTAGGAGCCTGCTATTCTCATGGTCTCCCATAACCTTAGGGCGCTGGATAATTCCCACATCCTGTGATTGACAGCTGTCACTTGGGGGCACGTGACCTTTCACTTCTAGGCACGTATGTGTTAACAGGGGACGTATGTGTTAACTGGGGATCCAACGTAATCACAAATCACTATGGCATATCATGGAAATGTAACTAGACGTAGCCTTAACACATCCTGCAACTACTGTGAGTATGTTACATTCCTCCTGTGTGTTTCAGGCTACTTTTGCACTGCGTTTTTTTGAATGGATCAATGGGATCAATTATTAGAGAGAATTGTCGTAGCTCACAAGTGGATAGTTTCAGAATAGATGTGAAGGAATGTACACAGAAGTAAAAAAAAACTGCAACAAAGGGTGGCATCTCGGGAGGGGAAAAAACCCAGAAATCCCAGCATTTTATTTGATCCTCTGGTGGCTAGCACTGCATATAAAACACTGGGACACGACCACAAGGTAGTTAACAAGAAAGCACAAAGCACAAGCATCGTTGCTCGCCTAGGTTACGTCATAGGCTCAACCAAGAGTTGCAGCTAAATCAGCTTTTAGTGTTGGAGGAGGCTGAACCAACTCCCTGTGTGTGTCTATGTGTTTAAGGAGGAAGATCCTCTGTCAGTAGAGATGATGAAGTTGTCTGTTTCCTGTGATCGCTGAATTAATCCATTTACCAAAACATCCATAGGTATGGATAAAAGCCACTGATTCATATTTTTAAAGTCAAGGTCATGTCTGCACGTTTCTACAGGTAGTGTTTTTGTAGTCATAGCAACTGCAAACTTCTTATGGAGGAACTGATGGTGAATAAAGAATGTTTGATTGGTTTTCAGCAGCTGTGTGTAGTCAGATCACAACATGCTGGTCAGTGATGCACTCCAGACGCTCTGTGCAGGGATACAGTGTGAAAGCCTTAGTGTGAGACAACCATGTGAACGACTTAACTGCCAGAAAAGGACATTTAACCATCAATCTGCTTATTGATCATCTCGGAGAAAGCAACAGTTTCCCTGTATGATGGGTCTGATTGTCAACTCTTCTGTCTTTTCTTCTTCCTTTCTCTTGTTATAGCTGTGTTTCGGACACATCTTTACATGTTTCTCTCAGCATCTAATGCCTACATAGTGGTGCATGTTAATCATAAATCCAAGCTTACAGTAAGTTTGGGGTCTGAGCCTTGAGTACTGATAGCACAGTATGGATTTTCTTCTATGTAGGGATGGGATTAGGCGTCGCAAATGTTGTGAATTGATTGGAAATGTGCACTCCATGTTCAACAGCGCGTTTGTGTTTTGCACCTCTTGCTGCTTTGCATATCTTGTGTATTCCAGCCAAAGCTTGAATGCATGTAATATTTGCCTTTCTGCCTTTGAGAATAATAATATTCTCTGGTTCTTATTTCGCTCAGAGGCTTTCTATTTGCAATTTGAAAGAAAAAAAAGAGCTAGCAACACATCTGCATTTCAAGACTCCTGTCACTTGTCTATCATAACAAACATAAACAGTAATTTGCATTTCTAAATTAAACTTAATGGAACTTTCATTGTCAAGAATAGGGCGCAGACACAACAGAATTTACAATCATTTCTGACTAATCCATGTATCGAGGCAGCGAGATTGGAGTGAGAACTTTTGATTTACCTTGCAGTTATATGACTTACACTTTCTTTCTTCACTTTTTAATCCTGACACTTGCTTCTTATTTTGGAGCATCGGCAGCGATGACATGAAGTTCGTGTATGAGGTGAAGAAAAAAAAAAGGAAAGAAAAGTTGAATATTGTTCATTGAGCTCGGCTCATTCGCGGATGTCAGTTTTCAGTATGAAAGAGAAGAATGAGCAGCATTTAACCCTGACCTGGATACTGTTACTTCCTTCTGAGGAGGCCCAGGAGAAACACTGTGATCAAAGCGACAGATTAAGGATCCTGTTTTACTCGGTTGTTTGAGTGATACTCTGACAGAGTTGAGGTCTGCGGTTAGAACTGCTATATAAAAAAACGTGTCATTGCCTTTTAACCTGATCAATTTCTACCACATGACCCTGTGCACTTCATAACAAAAAGCATCTGTAGTGTGCAACAGTATACACTGTCTAAAAAGTAAACACATTTATTGCATGTCATGCCAAAAATGAATGTTGCATAAGAACATTTTAAAACAAGCAGTTTATTTGTGACCAGCAAATAAATACCGGCAAGTAAATAATATTATATGTGATTAATACGATGTCAGAACTCCTGATTTTCATATGATCACTAGAAGCAAGGCACTGTTGCATAAATCTTGTCAGGAACCAAGAAAAGAGAATTAGGTTAATATTAGCTAAGACCATATGTGCCAATCAAAATAAAGCCTACAAAACAAAACATATTAAATACTCAACAGAGACAGAGAACTTGTATATGAACCTGCCTTAGCCGATTAGTTTTCTTTCTTCCTTCGCTCATTTGCGTAGCTTTGAAACAATCCTCATGCGTCCAGCAGTCGAAGTTCCCACTTGTCTGTTTAACATCATCTCAGAACTTTCGTTAATCAAATTCAGTTCCATTCAGTTTTATTCATATAGCACACAATCAAAACAACAGGCCTCAAGGCTCTTGCAATGTAAAGACCCTACAGTAATACAGAGAAAACCCCAACAATCTGAGAGCACATGCCCAAGAGCAAGCACTCGGTGACAAAGGGAATGAAGAACTCCCTATTAACAGGAAGAAACCTTCAGCATAACCAGGTTCAGGGAGGGGTGGCTATCCACTGCAATCTGTTGGAGGTGAGCGGAGGGAGACGAGAAAAAGTGGTGTATAAATACACAAAGATTCAAAAGAGGTGAATGGAGAAGAAACACTCATTACAGCAAAATACGTTTAATTAGATGGAAAATCTTTCTTTAGCTTCAGTAAACTAAGCAGAGCTGCTTAGTGGCCCTTTGGTTTGGTTTTGGGCGGTGGTCCTTTTCAGAGGAGGTGGGGTCCAGCTGCTTGCAGATCAGATCCTGTTTTCTGTAGATTTTGGTTTTGCATCTGTGACTCACTTTTACTTCTTGTTTTTACATACAAGTGCTTTCATTTAATGCCTTAATTCACCCGTGACTCTGGGCAGCTAACAAAGCTGCATACTTGTTTATCTACTACAGTTCATAAGATGAGGCCACAGCTGGAAAAATAGCCTGGGTATGCTCCCCTCTCTCTAATAGACCTTTGGTAATGGAGCTCTAATAGGAAGGTCACTGTGACTGTAAAGCTGGAATGAGTCAGACCTGAGCCTATAAAACCCTTAGAGATACGAGGACCCCTGGTCGGTGTGGGCGTCCAGAGATCCCGCCCGTGCTGTCGTATCAAGTTTTACTGTTCCTCCGTGAGATCACCGTACAACAAGAGCTCATTTGACAATTTATTACTTACCTCCATGTTATTAGAACTGGCAGCTCCAGTGCTGTTTTGACAATGCTGTCAGACTCAGTAAAACTGAAGGGCACCAATAGACAGCTGGGATTTAATTATGTTCAGTTTTGTTAACGCCTTATATAAAGTAAAGGTAAATATCATTTGTCACACTGCACACAGAGTAAATTGCACTTGCTCTGTTACGGAGCTTACATGAGAGTGAGGCAGACGTAAACACCCGAACAGCGTTTCCTTTTAAGTTTGTTTCGTTTCACCTTATTAAAAAAAAAAAAGGTAAGACCTAGCAAAATGGAGTGACCTCATTTCTTGACAGGCGGTTGACAAGTCAACCCTTCCATCTGCCAAAAATGGTTTGGGTGACTGGGACTGGATGCCGCGTTTCAGAACGACAACCTGACAGGTGCCAGGCTCCACGGGGTTTTTGGGAAGCGGGCGTGAAACAAAGCATCACCTTTGAGAGTGCAATTTGATTGACTGCTGCTCCGATTACCCAGTTGACTTTCTAAAGCCTCTTAGAGCACGGGCAAGACAGAGTCAGGGAGACACAGAAGAAGAGGTGGTGGCGGTGGCGGTGGCGGTGGCAGCGACGGCGGGTGGAGAAACGATACGGAGCTCACGGCGCTCAGCTGTGCAAAGCCCTTGAAGTCCTCTGCAACTCAGCAGCTCTGCAGAGTTTGGCAAGCAAGCAGCGAAGAGAGGAAAACAACCCAAAGAAACACTCAGCGCCGTGTTTTTCTCCTCGCTCTCGCCGCACTGAAACTCAGTCAAATCCTCCACTTTGCATGGTCGTGAAATTGAATTATGAGGCTGCTAATGCATTTTCTGCTGCTGATAAAAAGGTCAGGCTTTTCATCTCAAAGGAACATTTTCTGAGCATCCCCCCATCATCGCCTCGTGATTCTGCCCAAAGATGTTGACTTTTAAGGTGGGAAACGTTGAGACCCCCCCCCGCCAAGTTGGTTCATAACCACAGGGCAGTGGAGCTGTTATCCTCCCAATCGTTCCTTATTACCCCTGTCATTGTCTTCAGATGAGGAACCACAACAGTCACATTCCAACACAGATGCACAATCTTCAGTTGTGTTACGTGCTGTAATGTCTGAATGGACCGCTGGATGACTCTATTACAGTAATGCAGATGAAGAGTAAGTTCTCATTGAACGGCAAAGCCCCCCCACCCCACAATGATCGCTGAATCAGTCTGAAGTAATCACTTTTTTATTGTTTGCTCTCTTATTTTGGCGACTGTAATTAACTCTACAATCTGCAATCAGTCTCTGTGATTTTTATAGTCTATATTTTCATTTGGACGCAATCAAAGCGAGATTAACAACACTTTCTGACTGCAACATCTGTAGCTTTGATTAAATCCTACCTCTCAATAATTCATTGGTAAACAAATGAATCTTTTACGACCCTTGTAACAGCGTTAAGGCTTTAATAACGGCTCGTGAGCCGCTAATAACATTTTCTTCATGTCCCCGAGGGAGTCGGATTGATATGTCTAGCATCAAGGAACAGTTTTGCTTTAATGAGACACATACATTAGCTGTAACGAATTACGCTTTACTGACTTGCTGTTAAAGCAGTTAGTCACATAACTGTGTTTGGTTTCTTTTTGTCAGTCCAGTTTGAGTCCCAGAGCCTTGGAAGCATTTAGTCTCTGAGAAAAAATCCTTGTGAGTTTTCCATTCTTTTCCCTGAGTGTCTGTGTGTAGCTTTGATATTAGTGCCTCAGTAATTGTAAGGCGTATTCCCTGTTCCTTAATCTGGAATGTTAGGTATTGTTAAGAGCACTGAGGATGAAATGGATGAGTCCTCGGGTGAATCCTCAAGGCGCTCAGCTAGCTGTACCCACAGGACAATCTGTGCACACAGCTTTTTAGACGTTTCAGTCCCTGTATGGCTTTGGAAAAGCCCCACGTAATATCTGTAGATAGGTTACAAATGAGGGGACAGCTCCAACACAAAGACACACATTTGCGCACAGACTTTTGCCCTTTTCTCCCAGCCCGCTCTGTGCAGCGGCGATAGTGCAGGAGGCCTAATGCACCAAATGCACATCAGCCTTATCGCAGGGGTTTCCACACAGATAGCAATGAGTATCTCCCAGGCAAGGCAAGTGAATTATTTTCCTGGTCTGCTTTCATTCTTTTTTTTTCTTCTTCTTCTTTTTTTTCTCTCTTTTGTTTTTAACCTACCACTTTGGAAAGGGCCCTGTGGGATGGATGTGATGAGATGGAGCGCACAGAAAGGCAATTTATCCTCCGTTTGTACCATTACATTCATTTAAGAAAGCAAACAGCCTGAAAGCATATCGAGAGAGAGAGAAAGAAGGAAGACGCGAGCGTGAGAGAGATATAGACCCACCTCACTTCAGCTCTACATCAAGTGGATCAAGCTGATTAAGGTTGCGCATGCAGTGTTTTATCAACGTCCTTTGAAGCCTGGAAGACATGCGTACAGTACCTAATGAATTTTCACAAGAAGATGAAAGGAAAAGAGGGGAGTGTGAGGCATACAGGGCAGACATACCCCAGCAGAGAATATGGAAAGGAAAGACTTGGGGGGGGGGGGGCTTGTATATGGCCGGAGGATGCTGAAGCCTTGTTTGTTGATCAGTTCTAGAGGACCTTCCATTTCTGGCAATCACCAGCTCTAAATAGAGATTTAATCCACTGCTCCAAACTCCCTTGAAGACATCTAATTCCCAACACTGCAACCGACTGTACGGCACAGAGGAGATATTCACAAACTAACAAACTAGACGGGCATTTGTCAGGCCTGGCAAGTTTCCCTCTACAGTTTGGTATGAAGGTGATGATTTGTTTTGAAAATGTCACAGCGACTAATTGGGAGAAAGCTCTGAGAGAACACGCTGTTAGCAAACGTGGAATATATTTCTCCTGGAATTCAATCACTTAGAAATCCATGTTGATTAAATAACACGCGTCGCTGTGTGTGCCTGTTATGGAGATCTCCGTGAGAAATTCTGCTTTTCATGTGATAGATAACACAATTTTGCAAACTGATTGTGGGTCCTCTCCACTAACATGCACTCCAGAGCACTCCAGAAATAGATCAGGTGAGGAATGTGACGGAGAGGCAGGTGACTGCCGAGCGGGTTTGCACTGTGGACCGTGTCAGCAAGCAGGTGGCTCCCATGCCTCTTCATCCTCCTTCAGCCTTATTTCGATCTCTGCCTGTCACTACAAGAATAGCATTCAAATAGATGCACACAGAAGTGACCCCAGTGTCAGCCACGGCAAGACATTGAAGTTGTTCCAGGTTGCTTAAGGCTTGAACTCTTACTGTAAATATAACTCGTGAAAGAAAGGGAAGCAAAACTGCCAGGTTATGGAAACGAGTAGTTAATAGCTTTCTTTTACTGCTGTGTATTCATCAAAATCCATTCGAATAACAGCTGCAACTTAAATACTGACTAATAAGTGTGGTGTGTATTGTTAACATGTTGGTAATCTACAAGATTAAATCCATAGTACCAACACTGTGTCCTCTGTAAAATCTTTATATCAAAGCTTACCTTTACCTTGTCGTCTCTTTGTAATGTGTGACATTATAAAGAGACCACTACATGAACATGAGAAAAAACATACGTTTAGTTGTCTCCTACATCAAAAGCCAGACTGTGACCTACATGCTGTTTTCCAAGTGATTCCGGTGTTGCAGCTGTGCCAAGAAGTCAGTCCGTTCTAATCAAAAGCCGGTCAGTGTGTACAGGGGCACGTAATTAAATTTACCTTACCACATCTGAGCCACTGAGCAAGTGCTCTCAGCACAGAGCAGCATAAGTTCCCTCTATTTTAAGAGCAGTATCCATATTCCTTTATCATACTACGGCATTGTCATTCCAATCCCCGTGCCTTGAACAAGCTTCCAGTGGCAAATCGGATCTCAGCAAAACCCTTTGTAATTACAGGGAGCTGAATGGGTGAGTACGTCCCAAATCCACAAGACCAGCCAGCGACACATTCCATCTGTCTTAAGCCTTCTTCCAATATTTGAGATTGACTCATGAGGAGGTACTGAAATAGTGCGCAGGACCATTCTTCTTCTTCTTTTTAATGTCTGTATGAACATTCGGTTAAGTTCTGTGAAAGTTTTGGACAGAATTTGTGATCACAGTGTGGGCCTTCACATTCAGTCTTTATAACTAATTGTGAATGGTGCATCATTTTAATTAAGAGTGTTTGTGTGTTTAAGTAATAATATGAAAATGTTGGACAGACAACTTAAGTGTAGTTTTATTTACTTATGAAATCAATTATTTGCTTTGTTTTGATAACACTTGTTGGGTAGCTTACACCATCTTTTCTAACGTAGGTATCAGGTTTTCGTATGTGTTAGCAGAGTGTATATCCTGTGGTTATCGAGTGAACATGGGACTCATTTCCTGACTGTTACTCTGTGGTCCCATATGTGCAGAATTTAAAAAAAATAAATTTACTAGGGAAAGCCTGGAGGCTTCCCTGTATATGTTACAGGGCACTGATAGGGCCCAGACTGGACTTTAGGGCCCCTTTAGCAAAAAGGGACAAATGCTTCATTACCTGAGCTGGACATGTTTGAGCTCACTGTGGGACCCGATAAAGCCCTGTGGAGGCCACCACACATTTCTAATGCCATCAGCGTGCCTGTAAAAATGCTCTTAGTCCCATTCAACAGAGTAATGGCAGCACACAGCTTTGTCGGACCACGGTAATGGGCTCATGATGTCATTGCGGATCATCGCAGACCTAAAGGTCTTAGAGCCTGGCTTGTTTTCAAAGAAAAGCAGGCTGTTTCAAGGGAATCGCATTAGCATCCCTCCGTTTCCACTGTACCAACTGTGGTGGGGTGGGGTTTGTTTGTGCCAAAAGAGATTACTTGGGAAGTTAATAAGCAAAGGCATTTTAACCTAGTCAGACTTATTGAATTGGTTCACTGATTGGACCAAATGCCATGTCGGTCCTAAGCAATAAGCTCTGTTATTCCTCTCCATTGTCCTCTTGTCTGGAACAGTAAAAGTAAGAGTAAAAATACAAGGAGACTTTGATTTCACTCATTAAGTACCACTTACATCTAGCTTTTTAGGAAACAAACAAATATTTTTGCTTTAAAATTTCAATTTTGTCACAATGGGCATTTTCGCTCTCCCGTCTCTGTCTTAGAGTTTGATATCGTGGTGTTATTGTTGGCCATTACCACTTAGAAACATGTGCAACTGTGGCCTCTCATCGCTCCACTATCTTTTAGCTTTACAGCTTTTATGGCTGATGGTCTGTAAGCGTCCCAGTGAGATGTCATCCTAGAAACACTTGTCTTCTCTGCCATGGTTAAACATAAAGAATAATCCCCATCCTGCAGTTATACGGCTATCATTAAAGGCTCACCGCCAGGCCGACCTGCAGTTAGTTTCACCACGGATAATGGCCGTGTTTTAGTGGTAGTCAGGGACGTCAATTAAAATCCACAGCTTTTCTTTATGACCTTTTGTAGGAAGTTGTGATTTATCTCTTGCATCTCAGCGAAGGTTGACTACCTAACTACTTTATAGTTTTCTGTAATGTTTCTATATAATGTTACTCTCATAATCATTGCTATAAACAGATGTCTGTGTATTAATATTTAGATTTATTATTTCTGTCTGCTCTGTACCAGGACTTTCCTTTTTCATTTGTAGATTGCTTGTAGTGTGAGAAGTCCAAACCAATAATGCTTGAGCAGACAAACAATCCTTGATTCTAGTGGAAGGGCAAGCTGACACATCACATGTAGAAAGGAGGGACTTGTTTTGAAAGGAACTAATTTCCTGGTCAATAAAATACCTTGAGTTGCTGTATAAAACTTTAAAATTAGTGACAATTTCTTGGATTGAGACAGAAAAACTTTGTTTGCTGGAAATGTAGTGTGTAAGTGATTTATAAAAAACAAACATTATTCAGCCTCTACACTATGGGTGTCAAACATAAGGCACAGGGGCCAGAATTGGCCCGCCACTGGTTGGCTTTGGCAAATGTGAAGGAAGGCACAAATTTTAACCTTGTTTCTGTATTTTCAGTCCTACGGTATGAGTAAGTAATAGATAGACAATAAAATTAGAGAACGTTGCTATATTTTCACTGTCTACTATAGAAATGTATATATTGGACTGTCTGCTCAATGAGCTAACAGAACTTTTTCTGTCATTTTACACATTTATTTCTTGTAGTTTAAGACCAAAGCAGCATTTCTTCATGTTGAAAATACTGAAAAACTGAGACATGTTGCTGAAATTTCAGTTGTTTCCTTTATGTTAAAATATTTCCGGTATTAGACGTGCAGTTAAACTTCTTTACACCAACAAAAAGATCCTCTGATCCGGCCCACTTTGGATCAAAGCTAGTTGTTTGCGGCCCACAGTGTAAAATGCGTTTGCATACAGGGTTTTAAAAGTCTTTATGGCAATAATTTCACAGTTTTGCTATTTTGAGGGAAATTTTACATTCATGCGATGAATAAAAAACAGTTCCTAAATTATGCTATTCAGAGGTGCACAAACAGGCCAGATAAACAATTTAAAAAACCTGCATCTGTTGTAGGATCACATTTACACTATGGTTATGTTATTTGTCTCACTGTGTATCTACATAATCACATTATATCTCAGCTGACATCTGTTTCACAGCAGAATCGTGTTAACCTGTCATCTGAACCATGGAATCATCCTGGCATCCACTGAGATCATAAACTGTGAGACAAAGAGGTTAGACGTGTGTCATCGGTCATGGTCGAGTATTTCTAGCTCTTTTACATTACTATCAGGAGACAGATTCAGGTTAGTCAGGAGTTTTTTCATCTCTTTTGCAAGTTTTCTTTGTAAAGAATAAAAAAAACTTTCTACATGACATTTTCAGAACGAATAAGAATCTATAGTGTTGCTATTATCAGCAATACCTTTGAATGTTATCTGTAATTTTCATTTTGTAGAGGACTCGGTGCATTTCCACAAGGAGATGGAGCAACATAAATTGATAGCGAAATGTCCAACCCTGAAGCTCAAGTGGTTTATTTAAGTGATTTAAAGCAAGCGAATGTCTCTTGTCTCTTGAAAATAACATTTCGTACATGGAGCAAGACAAAGATGTTCTAAATATGATGGTGATTTTTTTTTTTTTAAGTGTGGCGAAAGGGAAAAAGGCGGAAAATTTGAATTGAACAAATTTTCCTTCCCCTTCATTTCACCTGCGCTCCATCATTGCAGAATCCTTTCTGCTTCGTTAATGTTCCTTTTTTCCAACCTTCATTCATTCTTATTCTTTTTCTCCCACTTTCCTGATGTACGCTTCCACTCCCTACACTACAGTCGGGGGGGACTGTAGTGTAGGGAGGGGCCCTCCCCACACACACACTACGTCTGTCTTTATCTGTCTTTCGCCCCCATTTTAAACCAATGCCAGGGATAGTGCACAAGCCCCAGCTATCAAGCTGTAATGAGCATGTTCACTAAAGCACTGATTCATCAGAACAAAGAGAGGCAGAGAGAGCGAAGGAGGAGGATGGATGACAAGGGGGAGAGAGAGACTCTGGAGTGTATCCTTGAATGGCTTTGGACTGTAAACCCCTACTGCTTCCTCCTCCTCCTCTGGCTCTATTTTTCCTAATAGCCTCTTGGGCTATTTCTGGGCCCCTTTTTAAATGGGAGGTGGGTGGGAGTGAATACAGTAAAGCAAGGGTGTAGGGGAGCATTTGTGCAAGTGTGTGTGTGTGGGGAGGGGGTGCTTGGCCCTGCTGAGGCACTGAATAAGCACTCTGACTCGCAGCAGGATCAGTGGTAGCGGTGGTTGGGTTGTGTGTGTGTAGGGGCTCTCCGTTTCCACTGGAGACGAGAGAAGAGACGTATATGCACGCTCGCACGCACACTCACTCACACACAAACCCCGCAATGTGGAACCTCCAAAGCTGATTAGTCAAACTTGTGATTTCCAATTTCAAACCCGCGACACAAATCCCGCACTTAATATTCATGCAGAAAGTGGTTAGGGCTCCTTGCCGTCCCACGCTGCCGTTGGGCTGTGGGTTAGGTGGCAGCTGGGTGGGTGGGTGAGTGTGTGTGTGTGGAGGGGTGGGGGGCGGTGTTTGAGTAAATAGAGAGAGGGAGTTGCCTTTTAATCAGCTTAGTTAAAAGGAAGGAGATGATGAAAAAAGAGGATGACAGTAGAAGAGAAAGTAATGGTTTTTTGTGGCTTGATTAGGTAGGTGGGCCATTGGTGAAAGCAAGCAGCCCACACACACACAGACAGGGTGGACCATGTTATCAGGGGGTGCAGAGTGACAGAATGAAACCCCTGTCTAAACAACCACCCATGTCTCGTTTTGTTTATTGTTTATTGTTTTTTAATCTTTTTGACCAATGCAGACAGCCGGCACAATTTCATCTTTATTGGGGCGCTTTACAGCACGTCTTTCTCATCTTTTCCTGTGCGTGCGTGTGTGTACGTGCAGTTTCTTTGTCAGGGTACACATTCAAACATTAACACGATTACAGCCGACGTCTGACAGATGCCATTTCTATTTTAGCGAGGATGATTTCAGTGGCGCAACTGTTTGTTCGACTCCCCTGCCTGTGTCTTTTAACCTTGTAATCAGAATGGCGTGCTGCGTCATCGTTGCTCCCAAAACACAGGCATTGGTGGCTAGAAAGAAGGCGAAGTGTAGAAAGAAAGAGTGAGAGTGGTTAAATTGTGAGCACGGGATGCTGAAGTGGAAAGTAACTAATAATCCCTTATGATTTGATTTCTGCTGTTTCTTGAAATCGAATTTTAACCTTTGTTGGAGAAAGAGTAACTGGTTACATCACCGGGTGGTGGAAAAAAGCAAAGACAAAGAGAGGTAGAAGACAAAATTCAAAGGCAGATACAGTGGGGCAAAAAAGTATTTAGTCAGCCACCGATTGTGCAAGTTCCCCCACCTAAAATGATGACAGAGGTCAGTAATTTGCACCAGAGGTACACTTCAACTGTGAGAGACAGAATGTGAAAAAAAAATCCATGAATCCACATGGTAGGATTTGTAAAGCATTTATTCGTAAATCAGGGTGGAAAATAAGTATTTGGTCAATAACAAAAATACAACTCAATACTTTGTAACATAACCTTTGTTGGCAATAACAGAGGTCAAACGTTTACTATAGGTCTTTACCAGGTTTGCACACACAGTAGCTGGTATTTTGGCCCATTCCTCCATGCAGATCTTCTCGAGAGCAGTGATGTTTTGGGGCTGTCGCCGAGCAACACGGACTTTCAACTCCCGCCACAGATTTTCTATGGGGTTGAGGTCTGGAGACTGGCTAGGCCACTCCAGGACTTTCAAATGCTTCTTACGGAGCCACTCCTTTGTTGCCCGGGCGGTGTGTTTTGGATCATTGTCATGTTGGAAGACCCAGCCTCGTTTCATCTTCAAAGTTCTCACTGATGGAAGGAGGTTTTGGCTCAAAATCTCACGATACATGGCCCCATTCATTCTGTCCTTAACACGGATCAGTCGTCCTGTCCCCTTGGCAGAAAAACAGCCCCATAGCATGATGTTTCCACCCCCATGCTTCACAGTAGGTATGGTGTTCTTGGGATGCAACTCAGTATTCTTCTTCCTCCAAACACGACGAGTTGAGTTTATACCAAAAAGTTCTACTTTGGTTTCATCTGACCACATGACATTCTCCCAATCCTCTGCTGTATCATCCATGTGCTCTCTGGCAAACTTCAGACGGGCCTGGACATGCACTGGCTTCAGCAGCGGAACACGTCTGGCACTGCGGGATTTGATTCCCTGCCGTTGTAGTGTGTTACTGATGGTGACCTTTGTTACTTTGGTCCCAGCTCTCTGCAGGTCATTCACCAGGTCCCCCCGTGTGGTTCTGGGATCTTTGCTCACCATTCTCATGATCATTTTGACCCCACGGGATGAGATCTTGCGTGGAGCCCCAGATCGAGGGAGATTATCAGTGGTCTTGTACGTCTTCCATTTTCTGATGATTGCTCCCACAGTTGATTTTTTCACACCAAGCTGCTTGCCTATTGTAGATTCACTCTTCCCAGTCTGGTGCAGGTCTACCATACTTTTCCTGGTGTCCTTCAAAAGCTCTTTGGTCTTGGCCATGGCGGAGTTTGGAGTCTGACTGTTTGAGGCTGTGGACAGGTGTCTTTTATACAGATGATGAGTTCAAACAGGTGCCATTCATACAGGTAACGAGTGGGGGACAGAAAAGCTTCTTACAGAAGACGTTACAGGTCTGTGAGAGCCAGAGATTTTCCATGTTTGAGGTGACCAAATACTTATTTTCCACCCTAATTTACGAATAAATTCTTTACAAATCCTACCATGTGAATTCATGGATTTTTTTTTCACATTCTGTCTCTCACAGTTGAAGTGTACCTCTGGTGCAAATTACTGACCTCTGTCATCATTTTAAGTGGGGGAACTTGCACAATCGCTGGCTGACTAAATACTTTTTTGCCCCACTGTAGATCACCAGTGAGTCCCAGCTCCTGGAGAGAGAAAAAGATTGTGGTATAGAAGAGCGTTTTGACCTCCCACGCCTCGCCGTCGAGGCCGCAGTTGTAGATTTCCATCCCATCATTTATCCGCCCATCGTGGAGAGGTGCAAGCTGTATCCAGTCCCCACCACACTCCATAACTCAACCGCTTTTCTCCAGAGAGGTGTTCGCTAAACACCGCCTCCCTCCACGTCTCCTCCTCCCCAGCTCTCATCGCACCCATCGGTCTGTCTTTAAAACAACCGTTAGAGACATAAAAGGCAAGCAGTCCGCAACCCTCTGCTGTAACTCTCCACATATCTGCGAGCCTCCTCCTCCTCCTCGTCTTCCGCGCTGGCCTTGGGGAGAAGAATGCAGCCGACGAGGATGCTCCTCGGGGAGGCTTTAGGAAAAATGGCAGCGATAGAGTCTACAGGGGCTATAATTCACCAGGCAGGCTCCATGATGCTGTGACACGGTTATTAGCCATATAAATTGGAGCTGTCAGTGTGTCATTATTGCTCACATTCATGTGAGACCATCCCTCTTTTTTTGTTTACTTATTTGTTTTTAACCAGCTTTGGCCTCAGATGCTGAGAATACTTCCTTTTTTTTTCTTTTTTGTATCATGGCAGAGCGATTGATGCCTCTGGCCAAAATACTTTCCTTTTGTTGTTAGTTTGCTTTGTTTCCCCCACTATCGGAATGAGAATAAAACACACACACATTGGCACAGTTACAGGACATAGATGTTAATTAGGTGGCTGTGCGCCTGCAGTGTGTTGACAGCAAGTAAACACAATGGCAAAGCCTTCATGTGTCAACGTTGTTTTCTGGAGGTTTACTGGAACAGCGTTTCCAGCGTTACATCACTGGCTGATAAACAGATAATTAGCATTTGTGTTATTAGTTTTTATAGATAAGCATCTTATTATACCTGTTAACACGCCTGAGGAGCGAAGGTTAATGAATTTGCCTTTGTTAGATTCCAAATGACATTTTTAAAACATTCAAAACATATATTTTTAATAGAATTGTTTCTTTTTTTCCCCCAATATCTTTACTGAGAAGAGAGAAAACGCCACACTTGCTTGTTTATTTGGCTTGCTGGTGATTCTTAAACAACACAAAAAGGACTAACAGAAACAGAGGAAATGATGTAATAACAGATAAGACTTTTTTAAAGGGGCTCTCAATTGAATTTTAATTGGCTGATGAGTCAGGAAGAATACAGTTTGACTCTTCCTATATTTGCCACATTACGGGTTTAGGACATTTACCTGACAGAGATACAGGTGCAAAATTACAAGAGTAGAAACATTTGTCCTCATTTACAAATGCCCGTGTGGAAATTTAAATAGTAGTGTCGAGGGGGAAGACAGTAAAAGGGGCATCTTCGCATAGTGTTTTCCACGTGCTTCCATGTTTCACACCTACTAGCTGAAGAAGATGACAACACTCCATGAGCATTTTGCAGCACAAATGAACCAGCTGCTCGATGAGAGGCTAACTTAAGGCTGGACAGTCCTGATCCCCAAGGATTCCCAGAATCCCATCCAACTGCCGTCTAATAACCTGGCCACAAGTGACCATGTGGTTAGTGCCTCAGGCAGCAGAAACTCTTGAAGCGAAGATGGCCATAGGGATAGCAACATCAGAAAGAAGGGCCATATGAAACTTCAAGCACCGAGGACTCAGAGAAGAGCTTGAGAAGATGTGAATGTAACAGTGGTCCCAGTTGTAACCGGAGAACTCAGTGCGGTGACCCCAAAGTTATGGGAGTGGCTCCAGGAAAACCCAGGAACAAGATCTGAGATCTCTGTCCAGAAGAGCGCAGTCCTAGAACACAGCAAAGACAGCACAGGTCCTTCAGGCTCCCACGGCTCTGGTCGAGGACCCGAGCTTGAAGGATAAAGACCTCTGGGGCGACAAAGGAATTTATTTATCTAAGAGAAAGAGAGAAACATATCTAAATTGATACGTAAGTGGCACACAGGCTAAAATTAAGGGGATATTGAATATCGATTCCCCTAAGAGTTTTTTTTTTGTTGTTTTTTTTTAAAAAAGCTTTTTGAGTCAAAGTTGATAAAGACTAGCAGGCTATGAGAAAAAGAAGAGAGCTGGTGGAGGATAGGGAACAGCTGATCTTTCAGCCCCAGATAAACAAAAAGAGAAAGAGAAAAATCCAGATTCTACTAAGTCTGCTAGCTGATCTCAAAAATAATGGCAACATTGCATCTACGCTACATCATACAACATGTATGTTGTTGTATCTTGTACATTACCTTTACATTCTTGTTTGTTCATACATTTTGCTAAACAGTCATTGTCATGCAAATCTGTAAATAAGCATTCATAAAACAGTGACACTGTTGATTCTGTTCTCTTATACAACAAACATGTAGCTACCTTGAATATGTGCAATTTGCACACAGATTAACACACTGTAGGTAAATGAGGACCATTCTTCCTGATTTAACAAAAGTAACACAGCACTTAATTGCTCCCATTTACACACGGAGCACAGTTCTCACTTCAGTAAAATATCAGCTCAGATACTGCGCCTTAAACAATTAAGGCTAATGTTTCCTTCACTTGTGTGAAAATGTTTGCTTGATGATGACGGGTTTTGTATTGTGACTCTTCTGGATAATTGTAACAATGCTGACGACATTGCAGTGCAGTTATAATTCTGTCACTTTTGATTCCTATCAACAGGAATTTTGGTTAGGACTTCAGAATCAAGGCTGAGAGTCTGTCTTTAGAATTACCAATTATCCAAAGTCAGTCAATAAACAAGTTGGATGTGCAGGTGTCTGAGCTGTCAGCAGTTCTTTCTTCTGTTGCAGTGCCAGTCTTTGTACCAGACAGGATTATTATTTTTAGCTCAGAATCTTTCTTGTTCTATTCAGTGTCCTGTGTCGTGACAGTATCTAAGCACTACACATCAGGTACACGTCCCCCCCCTCTGGGTTTGGGAGTCTGTTTTATGAGCTGGGAAGCAGTGAGGTCAGGGTCTCTCTGGATTGTGAGATAAATAGACTGTTAGTCAGTGTTTACACCTGGGTCGGAGTGATATATCTCCTCCTGTTTAAGACGGACATAAAAATCTCATTCCCCTATCTTTGTCTGGCAGTCAAACGCCACAGCCCAACAGACCACAGACATGATGAGAGTTATGGGTTGCAGGTCTGATCGGTACAGTGTGCACAAGAAGAGAGACGATTTATTGGCAGGCTAACTTAAGGCTGTAACTTAAACTGACTGCATAAAATAAACTTGGTTCATATGCATCGTGTTTCAACAAGACGAGTAAAGCTGAAGTTCTTAGAGCACACTGTAACATAATGAAGCCAAATCCATTGAGTCGATACCTAAAGGCTTTGCTAATAACACATATCTGAAAAAAATCATTAGTCACAGGTTTGTCGTCCAAAGACCAGAATATAAAGGTAAAACAATATACTATACCCAAATAGATATTCTAGAATTCTAATTTATTTATTTGTTTATTTTTAAAATCACCTTATGTCATGTCCCAAAAAAAAAGAACTGAAAAACAATTAAATCCCATAATCTATTTTTTCCTGGTCGAAAACAGCAAAGTTTTGTAACTTTTTTATTAGCTCTTAAGGGGGAATAGGAAGCCCATTCCACCTTAACTTCATTAAATGATAGCTCTTCCATAAATTGTGGGGGGGGGGGAAAAGTCAGCTGCATCTTCAAATACTGCTGTTTTGTCAGATGCTGATGGCATCGCTGGGATATGCAAAGGTGCCCTTTAGCACTGGCGCTTTGGTGCATCGCACAAAGGAAGCATAGCAAGAGCGATGAAGTCCATATTTAGAAGATGGAGGGGGTGGTGGCAGGACAAACCAGAAGTTGTTTGCTGTTAAGGTGTGCTTTAAACTTTGTTTTGCTTCATTTTCGGTCGCTTCCTTTTTAATTTTGCTTCCACTTGCCTGCTTGGTTAGCTTTAAGCACTAAAATAAATGGTTAGGTTTAGGAAGAGAAAGTATGATTCTTTACAGCATTAACCCTGCACAGTGAAAAATGTACCTATTCCTTTCAAATGTCACGCTGAGCAGCCCATTACAAGCATCCATGTGTATATATCTGTGAGACACTGAACCAGCTCTGTGTCCTGGGAATGAGAACGTGCTGGGGAGTCATGTCTATATGTAAACTGAAGAGTTTTTGATACAATATAACAAACAAATGATCGAGAACAAGGGGGATGTGCAGAGCTGTAATAACTACAAAAGCACAAAGCTGATGAACCATGCCAAGAAGCTTTATGCGAAAGAGTTCTTTAAGATAGAAGAAGTTGGCTTCTTGCTGAGAAAGAACACTACAGATGGGAGGAGAGTGTTCATGGAGAAGTATAGAGAAGGTTGGAAGTTGGAGTTGCACTGCGTCATTGTGGATCTAGAGAAAACATATGGCAGAGTGCCAGAAGAGGAGCCGTTGTACCGCATGAGGGAGTCAGCAGTAACAGAGAAGTTTGTCAGGGTGGAACAGGACACGTGAAGTGTGCATTAGGTGTGGCAGGTGATGGGTTCAAGGTGGATTTAGAATTACTTTGGGCATTGGCTGTGAACCGCTTGTTCTTTGCGATGGTGATGGACAGGCTAACAGAAGAGGTCAGGTAGGAGTCTCCATAGACTATGATGCAGGTGGAAGAGAATCTGGAGAGGTGGAGTTATGCCCTGGAGAGAAGAGGAATGAAAGTCAGTCAAAGCAAGACTGAATATGTGTGTGAATAAGAAGGAGATAGGTGTAACAGTGAGTAGAGATAGTGGAGGTGGACAGATTTAAATATCTGTGGTCAACCATCCAAAGTAATGGGCATGAGAAGTGAAGAAAAGAGTGGAGACAGGGTGGAGTGGGGGGATATGAGTGTCAAGGGGGATTTGTGATAGACGACATGCAGAGGGCTGGTATATAGAGGAGGCTGCTATGGATAGGGAGACAGAGATAACCTGCAAAGATGACCCCTAAAGGGAGCAGCTGGAAGAAGAATTACTAAATTATATCATTCGCTTGACTTCAAGGGTGTGAAATTCTGTGACTGACCTTAATCTAAAGTTCAAAAAAACAAAAACAAATTATGAGTAAAAAGTGTTTCAAAGTACTGAATAGATGGAACACAGATTAAAATTTAAATAAGCAAAAAAAAATCATTTTTGCTTATTCATTTCTTAATAACCTTCACCCGTCCTTCTGGGAACACAACCCCTAGAAATTTCTGAGCACACAAACGCACTCGAGCATTTTCAGAGGACGGCTATCAACAAGCAGGCAGAGCATATTTAATGTCCAATAATGTAGTGAGACAGCTCAACACATGAACAGCAACACAAGTGTGCACACATGAACACACGCACATATGCCTCAGTGCCCGCACCAATATCGAATTATCCTGTCTGGTAAACACTTTCTTTCCAGACCACTTTGTCGTTTGAACCTAAAATTCTAATTTGGTTCTGCATTAAATTACCCACAATTACCTTTTCAGGGCTGCTTTAGTACTTTTTTTCTCTTCGTCGCTGTCAGCCCCTTGCCACATCATCCACTCTCTCTCTTTCACTCCACCTCGCTGTCTCTTTCCTTCTCCGTAAGGCGGACTCCTCCTTCACATGCGAACACGCGCACATGCCGGGCAGCTTAGGCGCCCTGAGGAGTAGCTGTCAATCACCTGTCAGGCTCCCAGGTCAATTTGCCTGACTGCCAAATGTGTCGTATCAGTGTGCTCCCCGGTGTCAAGAGCCCTCATTATGGGCCAAAGGCTAAACCAAGGAAGTGAATGAGGCTTTCCTCTTCATTATTTTCAGTCCCTCGTGACCTCCTAACCTTCTTGCACTCTCTACAACTAAAAACTTCAACCCCCCAGTCCCCAACCCCACCCACCCATACCTGGCTGTAACAATACTCAAACAACCCATACTGTTATAACCATGTTTACTTGTTGCAGTCCTTTTTCTTAGTGGCATGCTTCTAGCACCTTTCTTTCTTTGCTTGTTTTATTCCCTGTCTTAGAACATTCAGTTTCCCCTCAGAAGATCCCTGAAGGGCTAGGCACAAGAAAAATGTTTCACAAGTGGCCTTGGAGATGTGTTTTCCCATAATGCACTCCAAATGGTGCCCACGGCTTCCTCCCTTTAATTGTCAGATTAAAAAAAAGAGACTGGCTTGATGCTTTTTAGATATCAAAAGCTCAGCCAACAAGCAACTGGGCATTCTTTCTTCCAACGGATGCCAATTGGGAAACTTTATCTTTATGCTCACTTGGGGTGAGGATAGTCATGAGAAAGATGGTAGATCAGCCAAAGACTACACAGAAGGAGCTTGCTAATGATCTAAAGGCACCTGGGACCACAGTCACCATGTATACCATTGGTAACACAGAAACCTTACAATGCCTGCACGTGTGCCTGCTAAAGAAGGCACACGTACAGATCCGCCTTAAGCTTGCCAGTGAATATCTAAATGATTCAGTGAAGACTTGGAAGAAAGTGTTTTGATCAGCTGAAACCAAAATTGAGCTCTTTGACATCAAGTCAAGAGAAATGCTGAGTAAGACCCACATAACACCATCTCCGTAAGCGAGCAAACTTGACAAAGTAATAATATATTAAATTGTAAGATAAAGTGTCTCATCTTTTGAACGGGTTTGTTTTTGGGGGATCAATCTGATCAGTAGAACCACCCCGAAGCGTGTGGAGTGTCTCATCGTTGGCAAGCTACCGTGACAGTGGAGTCGCATTGGCAGCGAAATTATTTCACTCCTGGTTATTAATTCACGAATCAATTAACTGTCATTGCAGCATCTGTCTGATGAATCGCATGTAATTAGCCCGTAGGTGTAACAGAGCCATCTTCTGTTATCTGTCTCCCCGCCTGCTTGCTGGTCAGGCTGGCTGATGTGAGCAGAGATGGGCTTTCCTGTGCATTAGCCTAACACAATTAAACTAATTATTGATTTTTGTTTCACCTCCACGCTATTCACGGCCCAGATAGCACTGTGTAAAATGGAAAAGGCCCTGATTTCTGGATAGATTAGATGAGTAACCAGAATGAGCGAATGAGTAAAAGCGTTTACTGAAGGACGTCGGTAACTTTAGAGTACTGTTTAGTTTCAGTTCTGAGCTCCACACGACTATAAGGGCAGCAGTTTCCTATTATATGGGACATACATACAGAGCAGTAAACAAGGTTATCTGGAGACCTTGATGGCTTCACCTCACTAACACAAAGGCTTCTGTGTTTGTTTACCAGTCGATCTTATCAGAAAGTCAATGAATCACAAACAGCATCTGTGCATGTATTAAATATCATCCTTGGTGCAGGTCTACTCGCAAAATATACATAACCTGTAGCAAACACAGATTTTTTTCCTGCTTAATACAGAAAAAGCACTGACTTGCTTCACATTTACGTACCAGACAAGCAAGCCAGCTTTCTAACGCTAATTGCACAAAGACAGCTAATTGTAACACAAAGCGATAATAATGTATGTTCTAACTTATCTGAGCTATCAAAAGTGTTTATAAATATAATATATTGATCTTAACCTTAATGATCTCCTGTGTATAGCTATTTTATGACATTAGAAAATGTCAGAAATAAGCATACAAGTCATGATGTTATTTCCTTGCATGAAAAGTAGGCTTATTTGGCCACACTACGGCTGAGCATGCCACTGTTGGCACTGTTGCAAGCAGTGGGGTTAGATTGACTGTGTACCATTTGGCCTGCCGTGTGTGAGAATGTCAAGTGGCTTAACCAAAGTCTCATTCATCTTTGCCCCCTCCTCAGTTCATGCCAGCATCGAGCTAAACAGCGCTGCATGTAAAGTCTGCCCCTCGTGGATAAGCCTCATTCAGTCTGGCATGTGGTGCTTGACCACGATGGGAGGAGAACAAAACAGGAAGTGTGGCAGGAGAGACTCGGAAAAGTAGGGAGCATTCTTAAACCGGTTAGGAGGTAGGATAATCCTTCCTCCCCTACCAGGTGCTGAGAGAGGAGATAACTTGGGAGACAATAGCAACAACTAGGTCTCTCCATATGGTCCTAAGTGTGAGTGCGTGTGAAAGCTGCTAAGCAGCAGAGAGGTGGGCAGGCTGAGTGACTGGCTCAGTGGGTGTAGGGGGAGAGGGACTGGCATAGAGAAGGATAACAAGAGTGAATGGGAGGGAGTGAGAGGTCTTTGTTTTTGCAGGCTCAAACAGAGATTAGTGGCTTGCTGATGTTTTCTGTCAGTAGCCACACTGTGACGGCTGCTTTGAGGGGCCACAGCTCAATGAAAGTGAACGTGATGAGATGGCCCCCTCAGCTTAAAGCCTTGATGACTGATCTGTTTCTGAGAGCTACTGGATTGACCCTTTGGGCTGCTGAAAACACTTAGATAGTGCACACACAGTGCTTCACTGATAAGGATACAATTAGTCAATTGTAGTTTTACAGGGACATAAAGGGACAAATTCCTTAATGTGAATACATTTTGCTTTTTATTTTCACTTACTGGGATATGAACACATCTTCACTAGCCTAACCACCTTTACATCAATGATTTTAAACACCAGTTTACAAACCTGCTTCTGCATCACTATCTTGCTAGTTAGCTTGCTAACATGCTAGCTAGAGGCATAAGTTATTACAATGTGCTACTCAAATTATTTAAACCACAACTTAGACCCCTCACACCCAACTGGTTGCAAGAGATGGCTGCCCCTCCCTGAGCCTGGTTTCTTCCTGGTAAAAGGGAGTTTTTCCTTCCCACTTTTACTGAAGGCTTGCTCATAGGGGGATTTTCTCTATTGTTGTAGGGTCTTTACCTTGCAATATAGTTCTTTGAGGTGACTGCTGTTGTGATTTAATGCTATATAAATAAAAGTGAGTTGAGCATAGTGTGGTATATTGTAGTACAGGATCATTGTCCTGTTAGGTGACATTAATTCAGCCAAGCTTTACAAATGGCCAAACATTTGACTCTAGAATACTTTGATATACAGAGGAGTTCATAGTCAACTTAATGGCTGCAAGGTCACCAGGTCCCCCGGCTGCAAAGCAGTTCATTACCTCTCAGTTTCCTTCAATTTTAAACCAGCATACACACATTTCACTTGGTGGTTAGTAAAATATTAAAGCGCTTAGAAAAAAATTTACACTGCTGTAGGTACTGCTTTGCTTGTTATGTTAAAATAACTAACTGTTCGAGAAAAAGAGCCAAAATGACCCCCTCTGTCACCCCAGGTCCCTTTGTATAGCCCCAGCCAGAAAAAAAAGGAAAGCTGGCTTATTGTGTCTTTGTAGGGTCCTGTCACATTTGATTGATTATAAAACCCTGATAAAAGTGCAGTACAGCAAGTTTCCCCAGTTACCTCACCGCCCACTCAGAGGCATTCTCATATCTGGCAGCCCCCATCGTGAATTCTGCGTTTCATGCTTCCACTGTTTGAAAAACTTTACGTCTGCAGAACTCTGCGCTCTACCTTTTATAAAAGCAAAAGTCTGCCAGACTGAGACCAAAGAGAATGAGGCCTCTTTGTTTCTTTTTGATTTTTATATTCATACCTGTATTGCCATCAGTAGTGTCAGATTACAGGCAAAATCACTTTTAGCTTTGACCTACATTTTTATATATTGCTTTTTTCTTTTCTCTCTTTGCCTTACCTGAAAATTCATCAGTCAGTTGACGGTCGACAACTTTTGCAGTAGGAAAGTTTTTTGCATAGATATGTATATATATTACACATGAAAAAAAAAAAATGTGTGTGTGTGGGTGTATTATTTTTTATTCATTCAACATCTCTGTGACTCTGTGTGCTCAAAAGCGGGACATGCATGGGCATTTGAAAAGAAAATTGCAGGTGTTGTTTACCACACACTTTCCTCAGTCTGAGAGGGAGAGAGGGAGGTGATACGCTGATAAAATGCCATGCCGAGCGAGATAGGACATGACACAAAGTTGGCCGCCCTTGACAGCCTTTCCACTTTTCACCCTCGCGCTGTGTGAATGTGTTTTTGTTTTTTCTTTTGGAGATATGCTCCATTCTCCACTGAGACTTTTTTTGCAACAGCAGAACCTGAATCAAGACCAAGTGATAAGATCAGGAATGTAAGACTCCCTGATAGTGCTCCCGCTTCTCACGTAACGTCTTCTCTTTTCCATACATCAACAAATGATGTTCCAGCGTTATCTCCTAATGGGAGAGGTTACTGTGTGCACGATGCACTTTATGTAGTCAGACGAACAGAATCCGCAGTGTTTCACAACTGACTGCTACACAAAGATTAGCTGTCTTAGCCATGCTTTGGTAAATTCTCTTTATTATATTTGTTTAATTGCAAACCACAAAAGCTGCCTCTGTGCTCGAGACCTTACTAAACATCTGACTGTGCCCGACATGTGAAACATCAGCGTATGCCATCCTGTTTTTTTTACTCTTTTTCTAATCAAGGGTAGCTTTGTTAGGCCAACTCAAAGAAGGAAGGCCATCAAATGCCAAGGTCTGGTTTTGGTGGTTATATATTTCCTCGGGCCTGTCCTCAGCACACAGTGAAGATAATCTCACAATGACCACCTTGTCTGGACATTGTGGGAAGAGGCGGGATTTAAAAAAAAAAGTGTAGCCAGCGGTTTGAGCTCCAGATGCCCCGAGGTGTGTACCGGGCTTGTTTTTACAAAAAGCCACAAATAGGAGCTAAAAAACCCTGCAGAGCAAACTAGTTTATGAGATGCTGGTGCTTTATAAAACTAGATGCAGCTGATGTTCATGTTCGGCACAGAAATGTTTCGTAATGAGACGTGTTTACTTGTAGAAAAGAGGAGGAAAAAACACTGACGCAAACGGGTGAAAGGAGCTACGAAACCCTTAGCAACTGCCTCGTGCTGATGGGGCTGGTTTCAAAGCCAAAGCGCTTTTTTATTATTGTTTCCAGTTTAATTGTCAGCGAATTCACATTCATTCAGCATCTGATTCTTCCCCGCCGTATATTGCATCGCTGACAGTTTGAATGGTTTTGCTTTCATTACAGAGCGCATTATCTCTTCCCTTCATGGAAGACGCTGCCGTTTTATTGTTGGTTTTATTGGTTGTAGCTTTTCTTTTAAGACCTTCAGCCTATTTTTTTTTAACCACAGTCTCCTTGTTAACATTCCAAGGAAATGCCCTTCATAAATATTGATGTGCATTAAAACGCATCGTCACCTTTTGGAGAACACTCAACACACAAGTATCTAAATCCAGACTGGCTGCCTATGCTGCAGATAGCAAGATGTTCCCTCTCTGCTCCTATAAAGGGAAAAAAGTATCTTTTCCAGCTCCCAGTTCCTCTAGCCTAGCGCTCCTTCTTGCTTTTTTTTTAATCTTAGGTGACAAGTGAGGGCTTTTGCAGACAGGAGAAGAAGCAGGCAGCGTGGTGCACCCAGAAAAGTGGCTTTGATAGTTGAAATTAATGAGGCTGGATATGTTTGGCTCCGCTCATTATGCCTACACATAGACCCCCAAACCCTCGGGGGCCCTGGAGTTCTGTTTTTCGTCTTTGTGCCATGATCTCTCTGTCTCCTGATTTAGCACATCCTCTACTCTTTTTTTCCTCTTTCTTCCCTTCGTTGCTTTTTCTGTCTCCATCCCCCCCTCACACCGCCCCTCTTTTCCACCCACATCTCACCTCCATCTCTCAAACTCTGTCTACTTGTGTGGTATGTGGAAGAAAGAGATAATATAATCAGCTGTGCATGGTGAGAACAATAAGTGTGTCGTGTCTGTGCTGACAAGAAGCAGACGCCTCTTCAAAGCCACCTTAACATTCCACTTCAGCCCTAACTGCATGCGGCTGGAGGAAGGCAAAGGGGTTGGGCGGCTGAAAAGGTTTCCTCTCTCTCAGTGCCGAAGGAAGCTGCCAGGACCTGTAAATGTTCGTGTTATTCAGCTCCGTTGTCATGGACGTGTGTGCATGCATTTCCCATGAATTAGGGTTTGTTAATAAAAGTAAAAAGTACTTCTGTCTGAGTTGCAATCCAGAATGAGACCCTAACAAAGACGGACAGTCTCACAATATAAGTGTTTTTGTTTCAGGGATTGTGCATGTGTGTGTGTGTGCGTGTGTGTGCGTGTGTGTGTTAAGGGGTTGATGGGCTTGAGGTTGGTCCTGAGATAAGGGGAACATCTGTTAGTCTGTCTTTATCTCTGGCAGAGCTCCTGGCACATCGTAGTAAGAAGCCCCATCTAATCAGTGCAGACAGAGTCGGGAGGGGCGGTGGGGGGTTAGCATGTCTGCCAGCTCTGGGGTCCTTACTGCCTCAGCCCTGGCACCAGGATGCACACAGAGACACGCAAACCCACACTCATCTGCGAAGAGATCTTTTTTTCTTTTCCGTCTTCACACTTTGTCATTTTAGCATCACCCTACCATCGCACACAGCTCGCATCAGTCATTCTATCGGCCAACATTTTCAAAATTTTGGATTGAATGAATTTTGCCCAACGAAACCAGTTTCAGCTTTTTATTCGTTGGTGCTTTATAATTTTGTTTTGTTTTGTTTTTCCATCAAACTGCAGCAGTCCTCACCGCATCAGCTGCAGCCAACTTCCAGAAGCCAAACACAATACCTGTTCGACATGGACTGTCTGATATTGACTGCTTGGTGAACTCGCCGTGCATCAAGATCGATTTAGGTCTTCTTCCATGTTTTCCCCCAACCTGGAGAATTTTCTTTGTTGCAGTTATTGTGTGCGTGCATGCGTCTGTGCGCGTGTGCGGGTGTTTATGCATGTGTCAGAGTAACCAGCAGTGACACCAGCCTGCAGTGGAGCTGGTCCTGAGGAGCTCTAATAAATTTAGGTGGGCCTTGTCACCAAGCATGTCTGTGCGTCTCTTTGCCGATCATGAAAGCCGACAGGTTTATGCAGCTGTGGTTGGATCCCTGGGGAACGCAGAAGAAGCAAGCACCCCGGGGGCCTTCACACACACACACACACACACACACACACACACGTCGGGTATTCATAACTTGTGAGGACATCTAATTGACTTAATGCTTTCCCTAACCCTAACCACAACCTAACTTTAACCCTGACACTAAAACCAAAGTTTGAGTCTCCAGTCTCCAGTATTTTGGTCCCTATAAGGACTGTTGGTCCCCACAAATATAGTAAACTTCCAATTTTTGGTCCCCACAAAGACATGGATGCATGCTCATACACACACACACACACACTTTTACCTTTTGGCCATAACTCTTGTACATGTACAGGTTTTGGACAAAGGGGCATTAATCACACTCTTCTTGCCATAGCAAAATCCCTTCAAGCTACAGGGCAGCCAGAATACTCTGTAGTAGTTCACTACATCAGAAAGTTAAAACGAAGCAGACTTCCAGCAAAGAACAATCTGCGATCAACTCACTCATGTCAGAAAGAGATTCCAGTTGCTATTTTTTCCTTATTGTTATGTCTAATGGGGCCTTTTTGAAGACAAATGCTTTTTAGCAGCACAAACGCACTCTGCAGTAAATACTTCTGTTTTTATATTCACAAGCACTCGGGCTTTAATTTTCATTTTAATAACTGTGAAGAAAAACACAGGCACCGGGAGATACCATCTTTCATTTGCTCTAACTGGGAGTCAAAGATTATTATTTCCCACCTCATCTGTGCAATGAAAATTTATTTCAACTAGAGGAGGGTTGCTCGTATTTATGGGAATTAATTCACATGTGCACGGGTGACTGTGACGGAAACACTAGCTGACATCTGAGTTAAGTATTTCGCATGGACGGATGAGGGGAGATTGCGAATCAGGTACCTTACGACAGGAGAGAAAGTTTCTTGAATTTATGTTTGTTTCTGTTTGCCTTGACTTTTCAATCCAAGTTGCATTTTGTTGTAAGCTTGGGTTTGGCTTCAATCCTTCCTGGAAAAATGACTCCCTTTCATTCTGCATTTGATCCCAGAAAATGACAAAAACCATTTGAACTAGCTGAATGACTCCCACCTGTAGCATACTTCTCTCCTGAGAATCTTACACATGGACATTTCCAAATATGGGCCCCTGATTCACCCCCTCCCTTTATAAAAGTCAAAAGTCACACACCAAACACCCTATAATGACTTAATAAATGCAATTTTCTTCTTCTTCTACTTCTTCTTTTTTTTTAATCCTTACCATGACAACTCTCAGAGGGGGAGACCTTTGACTTGTCACCCACCCCCGAAGCTCTGCTGCCTTTTGTTATGCTGAGTCTTAACATGTGTCACTTTCACTGCTGCACTTTTCCACTGCCTGTTCAAGATAAATACCAATTGGGAGCCCAGCTTGTCAGGAGAAATTATGGCATCACGTCTCATGTTGGAGAAAAGACAGAAATCTTTTTGTTTACACACATGCCATTTAAAGCTGGACTTTAAAAGACAGACCCTCTTTCTCCTGAGCAAACACTCAGGGGTTTAAGAGATTGAGGGAGAACTGAAACCTCTCCAGCGACTCAAGGGGAGGGAAGTGAAGGGAAAGGTTATGGCAGCTCTGGTTTGTATCCATGTGACTGTCTGGGTTGCTCTACATTTAATCAACGCGTCTCTCAGTGTGTTCGTGAATTTTTTAGTTCCTGTCTGTAACTGAATGTTTACATTTCTGCACTTGTAATGAATGGTTTGAGGATCTGCTTTTCTCTTCCTTTTATTTGGAAAATTGTTGAAGAATTGTGCGATACAGGTTAGGAGCTGTCAAACGTCAGGATTTCAGTTTGTCGTGCATCAAGCGTGTCCTTTTGCTGTGATTTTAGCCCTCAGATTTAAATGAAATGGGACCACTCTTGGACTCGGGGCTCTCGACTACAATGCTGCACATGCACATTTTTCTGTCCGATAAACAAACGAACCCTTTTACAGACTTGCTTTAAAGTCTCTGACACATCTAGGTTCAGACAAACCCTGTGCCATGGCCTTGCCTTACAGGTCTATTCAAAGCACAGTGATGTAGCATCAAGAGCCAAACCCTGTCACTTTAAAACCTTCCAAGCTCATACCTCTGGAGGTAGGCAGGCATGGAGGAGATAAGGCTAAGCCCACACCTTTCTTTTTTCTCTCTCTCCCTCTCTCTTCCTTTTTCTCGATTGCTCTCTGGGTTTTTTTTCTCCACATTTTCCTTTACAGCAAGCCGAGGCATGGAGGGTGTTGCGATATCCACAGTTCAGATGTTCTATTGTAAGTCCACGTTGTGTCACCTCATAAAGAAAGAGTAGGGTGATCTATCAGTCACAGCACTATGTGATGTGGCTCTAATAACCTTGAAGCAGTTATGGGTCTTATAGAATTGTAGAAGATAGCTGTGACTATTGAACCTGTTCTGAATGGTTTAATGACAGTATCTTATAATACTCCATAAATGTTTTAACATGTTATAAAGATTCAATCACTGTTAGACAGAAATAGACAGAAATATCTCACAGAATGAGAGGGAAAAGAACATGTTTACTTTAAAAATGCAAGCTGTTGTATTCACCTCTACCACGTTGTTTCTACGGAAACCTAGTGCTAGCTAACTGATCGAGGTATTTTTGTCTTCTAAGCGAAGTAATGGCCTCTGGTAGGGACAAGCGGGTGTTATATTGCATCCATCAGCTACATAGCTGTTGGATGTTAAATTGGTTCCTTAAAACGATTTTTTCCAGGTTTCTTCCTGTTAAAAAGGAGTTTTTCCTTCCTACTGTCGCCAATTGCTCATAAGTGGTTGTCTCATTCTGGCACCAAATAAATCAAGTAGAATTGAAAGTTTGCATTACACATGGAGAGTCCTCTGGTAGTTCTGTTCAGCTGAACCCAGCTGTGATTCTTGCAGCCCGTATGTGTCAGCTCTATGTAGCGCTAAGCATAATAGTGGGAAGGCAACCAAACAGCATGCTCCAACCCCTAAGAGCTTCCCTCCAGCTTACCACCAGAGTGTCAGGCTCCTGACTCGGGGTGAAGTAGCAGGAGGGATGGCCTTTGCACAGGAGCTTCTCCCTGCTGTGGAATACTTAGCAGATCATCATAGGAGCTACATCGACTTTCACCAGGGTAGTTCTCAGCAACATGGAATACTAAGGGAATGGTGGCATTGCCCTGTAAAATATCTGTAACATTTGTGCCCCCTAACATTTTAGGAATTTTTCAAACGTTTGCTAAATGTGCTCACTGTTCCCAGTACACCTGCAGTATGCATGTTCAAAAGGAGATACTCCACATCAGTAAAACTAATTTAGCTCTAATTTTCAAAAAAAAAAAAAGAAAACCATAAGATTTGTCATGTGTTGCAGTTGCACATCCAAGTAAAAGTAATTTCAGTAGATGCAAACTGTTGAATTTGCAGAGACTTCTGCATTTTAGTGCCCAGTAGGGTGCATACATTCTATAACTGATTGCTGCCGTTACACTGCAAGCATAAGCATTTCATCATACATCCATTGACCTGACTGGAAGCATATTACACAGCATGTATACAAACTATATTTGATGGAATTATTAGAGGCAGGTGTGTTGTGCTTACTGTCATTACCTCTACCATCCGGCAAGGAGATAAACAAAAACTAGCATTTATGCATCACGCACGTCTGTTTGACATGTTTGTACACATACAATTTGCGCTTCACTGGGTTATATATTGCCACACAAATTGCACAACCCTCGCCTCTGCAACGTCGTCGGGCATCTATACAGTTTTTATCCAGACAATTTCCACTTCCTTGCACACAAGCAACAATGCACATTTGCCAGGGATGCACTAGATAAACACGCATTCACACACCTGACACATCAAGGAGTAGGCGCGCGCTCTTTCACCGTCCGGAGTGGCTTCATAGCCTGTAATTTAATGGTCATTTTGTCGGCCGCAATAGCATCCTTCCCCATCCCCTGGTGCCCACTGGTAAAATAACAGGCTCTGGGCTCATCCACAAAACCCACAGGACTACACTTGAATCATTGCTACAATTTGAGCTATCAAATCATAATGGGAGGATGAGATTGCCTTTCTTTCCTTGGTGCACAAGTGTGTGTATGTGTGCTTGAATGTGTATATGGTGAGTAGCTAAGCAGGTTTGTATTCTCCGGGCCTGTAGCCTTGGGTTAAAGTGTTGTTACAGCTCATATTTGTTCTCCTATTATCTTACTGCGAAGATGCCAGGTCTCCTTTGTTGTTTTACTGTTTTTTTAATTTTTATTTCAAAGCTCCTTGTTTTAATTATTAAAAGTGAGAAACGGCTCAATAGTTAGCTGTTGGTTTTTCTCTGAATGCATCTCTAGGTTAGGTTTTGTCTGTAATTGTGTTGTCTTGTACTACAGCCTTAGATTTTGCTCACACTGCTATGTTCTCAGACTGATACCTGGACATTTTTTGTCTGTCTAGTTGTTGTGCAGTCCATTTGTCTGGTCCGTGTAATGGGAAATGTAAGACACATATCAAACAGGGGTGAGGTCATCTTTTTTGCCTGCAAAGAAGCCTGAGCGGATATTTAAAGTGAATATATTTCTTATGACATCACACGGTGCAGACCATTAACAGTATCCTTTGCATCTGGCTGCTGTGGCTCTGATTCCTGATTTCTCTCTAATTCTTGCCTTGACATTGCAACCTTGATGCCCACTCGCTTTACGTCACCTCATTCTTATGTGTGTTCGTAGTTAGCGCTTAATATTATGGCATTTTCAACGCCTTCCCTTTTAGTTGACATCACACCGTGAGTGACAAGATATCAGTGGCACAGAAAACGCAGACAAAAGAGAAAAGGGCAGAAAGCGATGGATGATTGCCCTCAGCCCAGAGACACTGTTATTACATAGCAGTCTGTGCCACCACAAGAGCAGTGAGGTCAATTTTTCCTCTGTGAATGGAATGTAATTTACCGTCAGCTTTGTAAAGGCAAGTCTTGGTCATGGTGGAGGGAGCTCTCTCTTCTGCTCTGGGCTAATGATCGCCTTTGACAGAGGAATGGCCGCCGTGCTTTTCACCGCAATCCTTATTCCACTCGCATTGATCCCCCCTGCCTATTTTCACACAGTAATGGATGGCATTGTCCCTCCCTCGCCACTGTTAGTACAAATAATTACGAATCAATATGCACTCAAGGCCCCGCATCAGAATATCATTTTAACACATGATTTATTCCCGCTAATGCCGCGCAGTCCTTCCCATGTGTAGGAGTCAATGGTGGGCTGTACTGCGTCCAGATCCCTAACCCCCCTGTGAGATCAATCAAAGCAATCAGCTAAATATTCTCAAACAGAGCTGGTGCATGAAAGAAGAAGTGCTTTTTCTTTCATTCTTTTCACCTATGTGGGTATCCCTGTATGGAATGACAGGTGGATTTAGTTTTGGTGTTTTGTCTTGGTGAACACATAGAAATTGGCTTTTTTAAATTATGTTGAAATATGCCCTTGACTCATGCGAAGCCATCCAAACTTGATATGACTGCACACTTCAATGTTGGCTCTGCAGACCCTCAAACAGCTGCAGTAAGGTCTAATGTTGCTCTCTTAAGCCATCAAACTAACATTCTAAATATGACTTGGCAAGGAAATCATATCAGAATCATCTGTTTGCCCAGGCTTGGTGCTTTAAGGCTAGCACACTAATCTCTTCGCTCTCCAGCCCTGTCAAGACCGGTGAAATGTCATGCAGTGTTTGTGCTCTGATGATGTGTGTGTATGCATTTGTGTGTTAGGGCTTGTCATTTGACATTTTTGGCAGACAGCAGAGCCAGATTGCTTTGAATCGTAGTTCAAGTATTCCACCTAACCGAGCCCTTCAAATTCTAGCTCATCCACTGCCATAACTGTCACACAGAAATGGAAAAGGTCACACAAACCATGCCTCTGCTCTCAGCAGCCTATAGGTCTTGGTATAAATGACCCAAAATGATTCGAATGATTAGTGAGTGGTTTGAGTAGCACCACACACAAATGCTATCTAAAGCCTTTTGATTGATAATTGAGATATTTATATATAAACTCATGCTGGATATCTACACTGAGATAGAGTGGGATATCTGTTAGGAACAAAAGGGTGCCACATCTTTTTCGAATGAAAATGACCAGGTTGTACAGGGCTCAATTCAAAGACACCTTGAAAATCAAAGTGAAAAAAAATGATGTCGCAGGTTTGTCCATTGTGCTGAAATTTCATTGCAGCAACTCAAAGTGGTGATTTGGGCATGCTTCTAATGAGATGACAGAAGGTGTCTTGGGGATCTCACTGTGCAACCTGGTGGCATTAGATGGACAGAAACATAATGGGGGACCAGAGTGTGGCGGCCGGTCAATGTATCAATTCCTTCATCCTCCAGGCTGCATACTCTCGCCCCATGAGGCCAGAGATTGTCATACCCCAGGAGGACATCTGGGCTCACTGCACCAGCGTAGCATCTGACAGTGGGTCCAAAAACTTGGTCCTGGCAGTCAGGGTGCCGTTGCCTATCCTGCAGAGGTCTGTGCATCCCTCCATGGATATGCCTCCCCAGACCATCACTGACCCACCACCAAACCTACCTCTCTACAGCTCCTCTAGACATGACACGTCTGTCACATGTGCTCAGGGCGAACCTGCTCCCATCTGTGAAAAGCACAAGGCGCCATTGGTGGAGCTGCTAATTCTGGTATTCTATGGCAAAAGCCAATCCGGCTCCACAGTGCCCGGGAGTGAGAACAGGACTCACTAGAGGACATCGGACCCTCAGGCCACCCTCATGAAGTCTGTTTCTGATTGCCGGGTCATTTTGTAGTTCTGGCAGAGCTCATCCTGTTCCTCTCCACATTCCTGCTAAGGACCTTCTGCAGCCCCAACCAGCTCTCCTAGAGTAACTGTCTCCTGGACTCTCCTCCCTGCTTTTGAGATTGTGCTGGGAGACACAGCAAACCTTCCGATTGTTGCCGTTCTAGTGCACCTGTTCTTCATTTCATTGTAACACCAAAGCAGCTGAAACTGATTAGCAACCCCCTCTGCTACTTGACCAGGTCAATATTCCAGAAGTTTGACTGACTTGATGCTAAACTCTCAGTTTTATGATTGAAATTAGCTTTTATTTATTTTATTTATTTATTTGATATGAGGGGGTGAGGTGATCTCTGAGCTCTTTGTTATTGCATAAGCGCTCTGTTAATGTAGCTAAAATCTCAGTATAGTTCACATTCACATATCTTTATTATTTTTCTATTTGAACGCGGTATACTAGTTCAATTTAACTTCTTTTGTTCAGTCTGACCTTGAACCATAGTTATCACAAATCCTCTCCACCTTGCACCGCTTCATTAGAGTGACCTCGTACAGACATGTCATTAATTAAAAGTGGACCCTGTCAGCTTTCCCAGCTGGAAAGGATCACCCGCTTCAACTCCTCATCTGCCAACACAGGACAATCCTGTTCATCGCCGCTTGTTCCTATGCCATTACCCGAGCAACGTTAAGCTAATGAACACTGCCGAGTAGCGGGGAGGCACTTCATTTATCTGCTCCTTTTCTTTTTTCTTTCTCTCTACCTTTTTATTCACTCTATTGGAATAAGTGATGATGCGCCTTCCCAGCGGTGCCTTTGTACCTTGACGAAGGGGGCAGATTTAAATAACTCAAAGCTCCTTCGCTCAGACCTAATCCCCAACTCCACTCTAATCAACCCCACTGTTCCCTTCTTTGTCTCTCCACATTTTCTATGCGATGGAGGAAAGCAAGGCCAGATAGAGGCATTTAAATGTGAGCGGGCTAATCTCTTCAATTCCACCCTCCGCCGCTTTTATTAAGGTGCGCGTTGTTTTCTTTTCATTCAGGTCATTCTGTTTATGTAACAAGTCAAAGTGTTTTTCTCTTTTCTTCATGAAAGGCTGCCGTTTTATGGAATGTGACTTTCCTTTATGCTTCAAACACAAGGCTTCCTCTGCCGGGACAAAGTCGATAAAGACGCGGTATTTTCACCGGTTCTGAGCGATACAATAATCTGCCCTCACTTTTCCTGCAATCACAGAGGTTTTCTTCATTATTTATTTATATGTGACCATTAGTAAGTAATACATTCACTCTGTTTATGATGTTTTGGGTTGTTTTTGCAAATATGATTTATATTTTTCCAACATGCATTGAGCACAGATGATGATTCGTCTTCACAAATGAAAAAGATCCTGCTTTGATGATGAAGACTTTTCCGCCTTACTCTCCGTCTTGGAGGAGCTTCCACTTGTGGTGCAAACGCGTCTCTCTGATGGGGCTTTTTCCACATGCAGTAAAGCCATCCATTAACTCTTCCTTGTCTTCCCACTTGAAGTTTTTTGTTGTGTTGTCTCGCCATCCATCTTTCACTGTGTCATGAAACGCTGGAACATCTGTGGGACGTTCCTGTTCAAATCCAGCTGTCCCAAGCTCCACTGGACATCAGGAACTAATTAGAGGAAGGTGGAAAGGTGAAAGTTTCAGCTCTTAACGGCTGGTGCTAACTTTATGAAACCTGTGTCACCATAGCAATTTTGGGATTTCCCTTTGAACAGTGTTTTTTTTTTTTTAATTTAATTTAATTTATGGACATCCCCTTTCTTTCACAGTTTCACCTGGTTCACTCAAATGTTGTGCAACTAAAATGAATTATTATGTAAAGGAGTGGAAAATAAAGCAAAACACATGGAACTTCAGTAACCTTTGAGCCTAACGTCCTCCTCTCTGGTGCTCCAGGTGCAAATGAGCAGTTATGAGCAGATTCTTTGTTTTATTTGTATTCAGACAGCGGTATCTGTTAGCGCTGGTTATTCACAAGTAAACTCTTTGGCATAAAATTGGACACAATGTTTAATTATGTCATTTTAGGTTAAGGTTTCCTGTTGCAAAATTAGAAAGAACTAAGTGATGTGAAACACCGCCTCGGTCCATTTTAAATGCACTTTGGCCCGGGGAAGAACCTGCATTTGTGGATGGCACGCTGAGCTGCGCTCCCTGAAACATTCCTGAGCCCGCGCAGTGATTTCCATGACAGACTCCCGCGCCTGTTTTTAATGCAGTGTTGGCTGAAGGCCTGAAGATCACATGCATCCAGTATCGATTTTTATCCCGGTCCCTTGCGTACAGATTGTGTACAGAGATTTCTCCAGATTCTCTGAACTTTGATGTTATGTACTGTTCTTGACAATTTTTACACCGGGAATCATGATGGTGAAAATGTTTCAGAGTTTGCAGACAGTGACAGTTTTTTTTTTCAGATGAATGAACATTATCTTGATTTTTGAGAAAGTCTTCTTCTCTAAGCTGCTCTTTTAACACCCTGTCATGTCACTGACCTGTTGCCAATGAACCGGACTTGGGGCAAAAAGTTTTTAGTATTACAGCCTTTTGTTGACCTCATCCCAAAGGTTTTTGAGATGTGCTGCTGTCATCAGATGCCATCAAAGTGACCTAGTATTTTTCATGACATAAAAAACTGTCTAAACAACAAGTTTAAACACATTAAGTTCTATTGTGAATAAAATATGAGTTTGTAAATATTGCCAAACATTGCAATGTGTTTTCATTTACATCTTACACAGCAACTTTTTTGGGATTGGGACAACTGTATGAGACAGTTAGAAAAAACAAAACATGGGATTCTGTTCTCCATGTCCATGTTTTGCTAGCAGTGGCTCTTTATTGCATCCACTTCAACAATTTTGAGAGCAAAGCCTGCTTTTGCCCTCCAGTTAGACATTCCTATAATAATGTGATGTCACAAGAAAGCCATGCGAGACTAGGAAGTCGTTTTTTATCATCCAGATCCGTAGTCTGAGCTGTGCTGTGTGCTGCGCAGGTCCTACCGACTAAATTTGTGATTTTGTTCTCAAAAGTGCTCAAATTTGTACTTTTACTGTGTTTTAATAATGTGCTCATAATGAAATCGCAAAAGTGTAAAAATCCCATCGTAAACCATCTGAGCACTTTATTGAAAAATGTGTTTAATCATTGTTTAGTGAGTCATTTAAGACCGAATAATGGAGTAGAATTACCCGATTGAAGATTTTATACCTTTTAAAATATTTAATTATGTCATTTAAATGCAAATTTATTGAGTCATCATTATCAAGTGGGGTTTTTTGTATCCATCTTTAAAATGTGTTATGATGAACTTCTTAAAAAGTACAGTGTAATTCAAGCAGAATTATGTAATGATGGGTTTGAAATGTTTAATGTTTGAACCCACATCGTCTGAATAAATGTGCTTTACGTTTGTGTTCCGACGTGGCATTAAGCACCACACTCTTGTAAGTCAGTAACAAAATATGGACTCATCACAAATGATTAATGAGACATCTATCAGCTCCTTACGCAAACAGACAAGCTAATATACAGTATTTGAGGCAGCGTGAGGCCGACCACTGACGTGTTCTTTTGTGTGAGATCTCCCACCGCAGCATCTCCCCTAGCACTTCATAGGACCCTCCCACCCCCTCTCAATTCACCCTCACTGCACAAAGAGGAGACAGAGTTGGCCTGGGTAATTTGGATAATAATTATTTCTGCATTTAGTGCCAGCTGGGTGCCTGAGAAGGTCAGGGAACAGCATGAGGACAGGCTTATCTCCGTGTTGGTGCTGGCTTCCATATGGCAGCAGACAATAGGAAAAGGGCCTTGGCCCTGGACACAGCAGCATGGCACAGGACAGCTCCCACAGACAAAACACAACAACACACTGATGCAGCAGCAGCTACGGCGGCTCTCGGAAGTGCCACGCAAGGCTGGGTGGGCTGAACGTCTCACTGCACTGATGGTAGAGGAAAGAAGAAGGAGAAGAGAGAACAACCACTAAGAAATAATAAAGCTCGAGTAAGAAAAGAACCATTTCAGCTAAGTTAAAATCATGAACTTGTCATCATTAAATCCGTGTTGTATTCAGGGCGCAAACAGTTGTGCCCCTGTCCTGGAAACTGTGAGAAAGGCTTTTTGTAATTTATGAAGAGGACTTTGACCCCCTCTATTGAAACTCAAGCTTCATGCGTTAGTCTGGTAAAGGTTCAGGGTTATAAGAAAAGATGTGAACATTGAGAGGTTAAAAGTTTCCTTTTCTTTCCTCGCCATTCTGCTGCTCTTTATTCAACCGCCCCTTCGACCTTACTGTTCATTGGGTTACCATGGCACCAAAGACCCTGTAGCAACTCAGCCTGAGCTTCATAAATCAGATTTTTACTGTGTAGCACTCCTTTTAATCTCCATCCACTGACGGCTTTATTTGATTCCTCCTCTTTGGAGGGCTTTCAGTGGTCAGTCCATCCTGAAAAGAATCCCTCTGTGTGTGTGTGTGTGTGTGTGTGTGTATTGGTTTGCATGCATGGGTCTGTATGCATGTGCACAGGCATGAGAAAAGGGCTATAGAAAAGCAATGTCCTCCGAGGCTCCTTTGAACAACCCCTCCCGCATGCTTTTCTTTCACTTTGAGTTCCCAAGTATCCCCTTCCCCTGTGTGGTGACTTTAAGATGGAGCCTGAGTGAGAATCGTCATTTTTAATGTTGAGCTGTTAATCCCCTACTGGAGTGCAATTGTAGCTCACTTTTATGTCTCACTGAGGAGGGTGGGGTCTTTCTTTTTTTTCTTTTTTTTAACACTCTGTAAAAGAAGAAAGTGACTTAATTGAATTAAATTGGCAGAAAGATTCATTACTTTTTTATAAAGCAACTTTGTTTCTGGCTCTCTGGTACAGGCCACGGTCTCACCCGTCTCACAAACAAACAGCTAAGGTGAGAGAGGATAGCCTCTGGTATGACAAAGACCAGCTCAGGTGAGCAAGAGAGGAGTGCATGGCAGGCCTATTTCAGCAACTGTCCCATTGATCTCTAAGTAAATCGATGAGATGACATTGTAATAGCAGGGACAGCTGCTGTCCATCTCAGCTATTATAGGCCGTGATCAATGAGGTGACCATGTGAAATCAGATGCTGGTAGCTCTCAGGTAGCTGTGAGTCTGCCTTGGAGTGTAAAATGTGTGTTTTTGTTCTGCGGTGGGTGAGCATTTCTCAGTGTTTCAAAGTAGCATAGATAATAGTTTCAAGGAGCCAGCTAGAGTGTTGTTGTGAATGCTGTTGTGCACAATGTCATTAACATTGTTAATGTTAAATATTCAGATGACTCACTGGAGGTTTACGTGGTTTCAAGTGTCCTTATTTGGAGACCGTGTGGTTTTGTGGGCTTGTCAAAAATGCTTTTTTGTTTGTTTTTAATTAAATCTTTGCAGATGTGAAGTGAGCGTGTTACGGAGATATGAGAGCCAGCGTGACTATGTGTAATGATAATTCTGTTGATGGGCTTGCCGCTCTCTCCCTCCCTCCCTCCCTCTTTCGCCCTGTCTGGGCTGCTGAGGAGCAACGTAAAGGTCTAGAGTTCATTATCAGAGATTTTCCTCTTGAAGGGGCACAGCGACCAAAGAACATGCCGATCTCTCATTACTCTCACCGCCGTCGCATAATCTTTGCCCACTTACATCACAGACGCAGGGACCTGACTTGTCTAGAGTGAGCCTTGCCGTGTGTATCTATTCCCTTTCAACACAGGAAATTAATCCAAAAGTGCCTGTAGAGAAATCACCATTTCAAGCCATTAGCACTTGTCGTGCAAAGCTGCCATTACTGAAATAACCCGGGTGACGGAGAATATTGGACTTACTGGAGCAACAGCCAATTCATGCTACATAAGTTTGGAAATCGCCCATTTGGGGAATATTGTAATGGCCTTGTGCAAATGTGGATTTATGCAGGGAAAGCTACCATAAGCCACCACTAGTGAAAGCACAAGGTTTGAGTTCTTAAACAGCCTGAAGAAAAATAAAATAAGCATAGCAGTCATAGAAGTATGGAAAAACTTCATCAGTCTCTCATAAGACAAATTCATGGTGGGCCACACACACCGATAAGTACATCAACATGCACATACTGAACCTGCAAAAGAGGAATGAAGCAAATCCATGCAGCGGTTTTTATGGTTTCTTTTTATTGGATGTGATTGGATTTTGAAGGATTTTCCAGTTGATTCCTTGACTTTTGACCATTTCACAGCACACATCTTCCAGTGACGTGTGCCTGTCGTTTTATTTAATTGGGCTTTCTATACTCAAAGGTAAAGCCAGTGAATTCCTAGACATGGAGCTGCCAGTTCTTTCTGTTCCTGTAAAATCTTCTAATTTGAGATCTGAAAGTAGAAGACTTTGCCCAGTCCACCTTGTCAATCAATGTTTTTTTTTTTATTCCCTCTCTTGTTCCATTTTTGGCACTACCACCACTCCCTGTTTTGGAGATTGGCGTTCTGTGAACAGCAGCCAATTGGCAGCCACTATTTACTGCCACCAGCTGCTTTTGCTCATTGAAGTTTCTGCCTCCCGTTTACACACCAATATCTCGCTCTCCTTTTTCTCCCCTCTCATTAATCTTTGCAAGATCCCAGAGTTATGGCACAAGTTAAGCTTTGCTATATTAGCTGGCCTTTGAGGCCTGTTAAAGCTATTTTTGGGAATGCCTTGGTTTTAATCAACCACACAAAGGCACAGATAGCACTTGTTGAGTTAATTCCATTTTTTTAAGTCCTAGCGATGGTTGGTGAAGCTGAATTTGGGTGTGGAGATGGCTGATGGGGATGTTGGGTGGTGTTGGTGAAATATGGGCAGGGTCGGGCTTTGTCTCTTTTCTTTTTGAGGATGTTGGATTTTAAAGTTGTCTTTCCCATTTGACCCATTCACGTCCTTCAGAACCTGTCGTGCTGTCAGAACTTTCAAAAGCTGTCTTGTTCTTTTCCCCGTCTTTGTCGGGAGATCACCTTGCCATTGCTTTGTTGGAAAACGGGGAGTGCGTGGGACTATTTAAAAACGATAATGGTCTTTAATGTGCACCGATGATGATTTATCTGTCCCTTCCTGGCCTCCCTTCGCTTATCATGGACTTTAAAACATGAAAAGGAAGTTATTAGGAGGGAGACGGCCAAGGATTTGTCTGTTTTCCTTCCTTTGCAGAGGCAACAGAGCGCCAATCCAATTTGCCAGGCATGTGGAGTTATCCTTAAGCCTGTCAAATGCGCCGACTGGGAAAGCTGTCACTTTTCTTACGGTCATATGGTCACAATCGCCGCTCGAGTTATTTATAGGTCTCATACGTCACACATTCACTACTACAAGCACCCAGATATAATGAGACACCTCAACACACTGAGGGAATCATATGTGAGCCAGTTTATTTAAAGTATTTCATCTTTATCATCCTTCAGCCCTCTAACTGCATTTTACTACAGAGCTTACAGCTGGTTGCAATTCTGCTTTAGCAGAGCTTCTTTTTGTGAGGTGGTTTTGATCTTAAACAACTTATAGAAACTCACTCGGAGACACATGAAAGAGACAAAAAGACGCACAATCAACTAACTGTTGATCTTGATTGTTTTCAGCAGTCGCATCAAAAATATCAAAAATAAGTTGGCAAGGTGCAGCTTTAAACAGGAAATAATGCCAAATAATGAGAAATTAGCTTTTGCTTTGCGTGGAGGAGAAATCTAATTAAGTGTGCTTTAAATCTCCTTCCACCAGTCGAGCTGTTCTCGGCAACCAGCTCTGCACTTACTGCCTCATGTCCGTGACATGACCGCTGACTTTCTGCCTGTGTGTGTGTGTGTGTGTGATGTCATACCTTGAGGATATGTGTTAACTCAGCAGGTTGAGTATTATCAGAGCCCTCCATTGTTCTCAGCACCATTGAGAGTTCTCCAAACACTGGCCTGTAATTAAAGGGCTCACTCCTGCTTAATGCTTTTTTGTTCCCATGCCCCCTCACCCTCCACCCCCACACTGGGGGTTAAGGATAATGAGCATTTTATGTGGATGTGGATGCACATATGTGTGCATGCTTGTGTGTGTGTGAACAGGCAGATGTAGTGACAGTATCTTAATTTAGTTTTGATTCACTGGTGCATTCATTCACACATCAGCTACCACGTTTGCCATCTGTGGGCGAGCCCATGACCGCTTGGTCTTTTCTGTCAGCACTTGGGCTAAATCCCCCGTGGCTTGTCCTGAACTGCGGGTCTACCATCTCCCGTGTGTTCCCTGACACCCATTCCTTTAACCACCTGAAGGTGACAGTGTTTTGTCATCAGTGTCTCCTGGCTCCCTCTTAAAACGCAGTCTAAATCCCTGCCACCGAAGTGAGCCCTCACCCCTCCTAACCAGGCCTGAATAATTCTTTCGGACACCACTTTCGGAGTTTGGCTGAGTACTTTGCTGTGTCACATTTAAAATGTGGCCACTTATAGAGGGGTTTTTTTGTCCCTGAACACAGCCTTGCCAAAAATAGGGACGCTGTTAGGAGAAGTTTTCTCAACAAGCTGCAGTTTCCTATCATGACTGTTGTATTGGCAGACAGGGACTCGCTCAGTGGAAGAAGTTAAATAGATACATTTCCATTATTGAGGACACAAACTCTGCTTCTGTATAGTTTTTTTTCTGCTGCACTTCTTCTGTCTGTCTCTCTCATCACAGCTCTGTATTTCTTTTTTTTCCTTTTCTGACTCAGAAGTGTGTTAGTGTGGGGATTAGAAAGCAAAGATTACTCTGTGAATACACCTGCAGAGAAAAAGAAACGGAAACAGACAAAACTCCCAACACATTTGTGTGAAATGCTAACACTCTCGCCACATGACAGAATGTGATCCTTATTAGCTTTCTGTTGAAAGTCTTGGACAAACATTATCAGATATCTGTGTGCTCACTGAAGTCTAAAGCCCGTCTTAAGTTACACTGGTTGAAATCCCCGTGGCTGAGAAGAAACAACAGGGCGGCAATGATGTTAGCTTAAAGAAATAACCTGTGAGACCCGCTTCAGGTATGCTCGGTCCCACTCAGCAGGGGAAAAGCTTTCATGCACAGGAATGTTTGCAGTCTTGCGACGATGCCACAACTGCTGTCTTGTAGACTCGTAACAGCTAATTCAAGATTCTCTCTTGCATGGAACACGGACCCTTTAAGACACGTTAAGGTCACCTTTGATTTCCTCATGGTGTGAGCAGGTGCGCGTGTGGAATACTGGGTTGGTCCTTAAAAGAGACATGAAGTCGCTTCCTGTTTATTGCTCTGAGTTGACTTTGCTTTTCCCCAAACCATGTCATTTTGTAATAGGGTTCCAAGATTATTAATTTAAACCAATGGACTTTAAGTGATACAATTAAACTTGACCAAATCTTCACCCGGTGCCCTTTTCCATGGCTTGATTATTGACTGCCAGTGCTTCTTATTAGCATGTCGGTCACAGGAGAAGCGGCGGCCCGCGGTCATGACGATAATTGAGATCGTAATCACAACCAGTGAGTTTGTGTGTGTTTGCGCATACGTGTGTGTGTGTGTGGTGTGGTGGGGGTTAGGTTCGGGGGTCCCAGCTGTCACATGGGCTTTGATTGATGGATGGCTGATGTATGATGATGGATGCACACTCACATTAAGCCGATAGACGGTCGTACCCAGGTTCGTCGCGGCTTCGGTAGTTTAAGGCAGTGTTACAGCTTCATTAAGGCAGAGAGCCACTGTGGCCATAGATCATGGCGGTGACAGGCCAACATTATGTCTGGCTGGGTTGATAATGATGCCATGAATATGAGGGTCACAGGTTGAAGGGGCATTAACATATGTAAGGCTCCCGCAGGTTGATGTGAGATAGCAGTAATGGCAGGATTTCTTCACTGCTTTGAGTGTGTTTTTTTTGTTTTTGTTTTTTGGAGTCCTACAAATACCTTTCTAGCGCATTTCAGTTTTGTCAAGTTTTTTCTTCTATTTTTGTCCCTCTGGCAGGTGGCAAAATCATCAGCAAATGTTTGATATTCCAACACCGATTGGCCTTTTTTTTCTTTCATCTTCAGTTCTCTCATTTTCCTTCTTTCTTCTTTTTCTCATCTGCCCGTCTGTCATTATCTGCCAACCTCTTGACCTTCACATTGATCATTACACAATATTGATAGCCTAAATTGAAATTATCCTGCCAGTCTTGTTTTTCTCTTTCTTTCTTTGCTCATCTGTCTGCCTAACCATTGCTAAAGGTTATGACCCCTGACCTCCTCCGGCTTCCCTCTTTCCGAGACTTCGAGACTTAATCCAGTAATGGACGCAGCAGCAAAGGAGTTAGTACAGGACACCAGGGGCTGACAAGGAGGGGGAGGGTAAAAGGGCACATGTGCCTCCCTCCTCCTTTTTTAGTTTGTACTTCTATCCATTCCCAAGAAGCCCCCCTGCAAACCCCTTTCCCTCTCCTCACCACTTAAAGCTGGGAGCAGCTGCGCCAGGAGCACAAAAAAATCTTTAGAATCCATCTTTTTAATTCCGCTTTATTACACCCACTATCAATATTGTTATTGTTTAAAGTGGCCCTGGCTCTGACTGACGGGCATCCCACCGTGCCTCTCTCGTTAATTATGTATAGAGGAAGTAGTGGCGGCACAGGGGGTCGTAGCAGAAAAGACTTAGGTGGTGGTGGGGGGGATGCTGGTTGTGTATGGGATGGCGAGGAAAGCTACACCGGTCTGCTGTGAATTATTTACCACTGGCTCGTGGTTCACCTGCTGAGCGTCAGGCACTGACATTTGCAAAGGGAGCGATTGTCTGCATTCAGCACAGTGTGGCGTCTTGCTGAAGTAAATGAGATTCTTTACAGGTGTAATGCTTCTCGAATTAACCCGGGAGACCTAATAAAAGACAGGATATCGGCTCTGCTTGTTAGTCAGTTAAAAAAAAGGGGATTTTAAAAGTGGGTGTACGTGTAAAGAGAAATGCAACAGTGGTGAAGTAAACCCTCCAAACCAACCAGGTCCCTCTGAAAATGATGCACCAGATGTCAAATGATACACTTCCGAATGCATATGTAATATATGGCTGGTGCACCAGTGCTGCTGCTTGGGCCCATTTGAAATCTAATATTAGCCTTTCATTATAGGTAGCCAGTGAGAGCGTGTCACTTTGGCAACGTGCTAGAATAGCAAACGAGTTAGAGGGGTTCAGCTGCATGTGAATATCTGCTTCTGGAGTGGAATCATCTGCTCCTTCACATGGTGATAGGTTTGCATATATTTGTATTAAAGGACCGTGGCTGTCTTTTAATCCAACTGATTCTTTTCGGCACACGAGCGACTATATTTCAAAGTACGCAGCGATGTTGCTGCTGTCATGTTTACAGAGACCCTGTGGTAAAAATGCGCTTGATTTTAAAGGTGTTTTTGTGGATAGCCCTGTCATTCTTTCATAATAAAGTCCTTAATGATTTCTCTGTAATTTAAAGTGTCTCCAAGCAATTTCACAATAAGTCAACACCAAAGTTTCCCAAGTACAAAATGCAAAACGTTATTGTGTTAAAGTTTTGGCTATTCTCAGGAAGGGATGTGGATCTATCCGAAGTAAAAGCTCACTGAAAACCAATTTAACATCAAAGGAAATTTGAGACATTTTAAAAAAAGGTACACTGAATAGCATTCGATATTTGAAGTGACATTCCCAAATATCTCATTTGATTATTCTTCAATCCCCTCCTCTTTTTAAAACTCACTGAAATCTGTTTTTTTAATTGCCTCCCTCCGCTGTCTGTTTTCATACAGTGGATTGGAAAACTTGGGCCTCTCTAATAAGCTGCCCGTGTGCATTCCAGCATACGATAGCATCTGAAGGATGAGGCAGTTTGAGAATGCAAGTGGGAAAGGCAGAGCTTGGCACTGGGTTTTGGGTTAACACAGCTCTGTGAAGAGCGCAGTTGGACCTGGCCTAGCAGGTCAGCAATCTTTGTAAGAATGTTTCCGGGGAGTATAGCTGTGTCAAAACAGTGGAGAACAAAAGCATCCCCCTCCCCTTTTTTGTTTTTCCTGGTCCACTGTTCCAAAACTTGTTGTTTAAAACTTTCATGAAATAACTTTAATTTTGCAGCTTGTTCAACATCAGATGTTATTTTATACAAAGAACTTCTGACTGACTAAATTTGTCTCAAGATCAACTCGGCTCCTTCTTGTCTAAGTGCTGACGATCGTCTAGTCAGTGCTTCTGCCAAGCTCTGCAGCTCCCACTCAGTTTTAGAGTGGCCCTCCACAGAGAAACCTGCAAAGGTGACTTGTTGCTACAATGCACCAGTCTCCCTGGGAATTTATATTTGAGGTCCCCTAATGCAAAATACAGCAACACATTTCATATTCCATGGCGCCAACCTATACTTAGACAAAATATTATAGCGTCATAGTCGGGATACTGGAAGCCAAAGTCATATAGCTTCTCCACTGGCCTCTTAGTGTCAAGCAAGCTCATATCTCATAAGAGTTGTCTATAAAGATCCGATAGGCTCGTAAAAGCTGACTTAACCTGTTTAGATGGATACTGTAGCCCATGGCCTTCACACCTTATTTAAGGCTAATAAGGCTGACACTTCATTCTTCTTACCCTAAAGAGGAATTTTGTTTATGTGCAACATAAACAGCTGCAACACTGTACATATGTTTCAACTCTATATATATGCTGCTTTGAAAATAAAAGATTTACTGCATGTAGCATGATGCAGCCAAGTCATTTCTTGTGCAGTTACAAGTTTCGATCATGTGATGAGTTTTAAATCATTAGCATGCAACACATCTTTGTCTCATTACACAATGGCACGTTCATGTATGCACATAAGAGTAAGAGTGTATTTATTAGATTGTGCAGTCCTGACCATGCTCCCTCTCTCTCAGAGTGAGCACCCTTCGCTGAATCAATAGATTTGGATTATGGGCCTTAACTTCAAAGTTAATCTCTTTGGAGAATGCAGCCGTGCTTTGTTCTTCCTAGAAAACAATTTAAAGAGAAGTTGCCAGAAATGAGGACAAGTAAAGCTTTCAGGGAGCCTATCATCCACACAAATCTTAGCTTAGTTCCTGTACCTTCATAATATACAGCACATCATGCAGAAATAAAGGTTTCTTTGACTAGTTCCATTATAATGTTTAAGCAACCAAAGGTTTAAAAGTTGCTAGTAGAAAGATAGGATAGAAAGCAGAAAGGGGAAATTCATCACTTTGATCTGTTTAGAAATCATGCCAACTGAACAGAGAAGACAGAAAAATGGTAATGACTAGAAGAGTTGATGTCTGTACAATAAAAAAAAAAAAATTTAAGGGTGCTTTTAAAGTACACAGGACTACAGGTATTTAAAAGGAACAAAGAAAAAGCCAAAGATCATTGCCTTTTCTTCTTTTCTTTGGAGTCGTGCTTTTCGTAGAGGAGAGCCTTCTGCCGCTCCTTTCGTACCGGACAGCCTGTTGGAGGGTTAATCAGAGCTCCGTGCTCCCGAGTCACGCCACTACCACATCCCAGGCAGGGATCCCACACGATGGCCTCCTTAGGACCCCTAAGGACCATATATGTGGTGCTTTTGAGTCTGAAAGGAACCATGGATACAGATTCATGCGCACACAGTCACAGCACCACATTAGGGTGGGGATTTTAGCTGGCAAGGCGCCACTGTCGGTGCATCAGTCACAAGAGGACATGGGTGAAGTCAGAGCCTGACAAATCCAGGGTATTATCAGGCCTTTGTCCAGCCTGCAGCTGTCACTTACCAGGCTAGTGGGGAGAGGACGAGGGGGACAGAAGGGAATTCATGACCTATCCCTCTAGCCACAGAGGAGCACTGAGGCATTCAGAAGTAAAACATATGGGAAGAAGAAGAAGAAAGAAATGAAGAAGAGATGAGGCGAGAGAAAACTGGAAGAACTTTTTTATGAACATGGAAAAGAAAGTGGAAAGTGATATATGCTTCAAATGCTTCCATTTGATTGCTGGCAAAAATCATAGCAGAAGGGCCGATATATGCTGATTTCCTTCTGAAGACGCTAAAAAAAATGTTTTATCTTTGTCCCTCTCCCCTTCAAAAATGACCAGCAGTAATGCAGATCTAATCTCTTTCTATCATCGTGGTAGGTCCCAAAGGCTGTCCATTTCCCCCCAAATGCCTCATCTTTCTGTCTTTGAAATAAATGAAAGTCCACAGGGCGGTGGAATAAAGATGAGCTAAGCCTTTGACTTGATGCAAGATTGCCAAAGGGCCCAAACTTAAGAAGTCTGCCCCCCCCCCTCATCTGCTGCACAGAGATACTGCGGCCAGTAAGAAACCAGATAATCTGATAGAATTTCAATCAACAGCGATCAGATAAGAAATAACAGAATGTATGATTTTAAAGTCGCACGGAAGCTCCGGCAGTTCAACCCTTTTCCGCTTTTAGTTGGAAATGAACATTTCTGTAGCAACAGCCTGAACTCCAGTCAAACTTCATCTCTGAAATCTTATTCCGAGGATTATAACACTCTGCTGCTCTCATTCGAATACCCCTGAACTTAGGTATGCTCATATGACCCGTATTACACTCTTGGTGATTGGATTACTCATTTATTGGCCGGTGGCGGTGTTTACGGGGCATGTAGAGACTCAGCGCAGCTTTGATCCACCAACAGAAGCAAATATGAGGGCTGCTGCATAGTTTACATCCTGGGCCTAAGCCTTGTGGTGTGCGAGGCATCTGCTAAATCCTCCCGGATCAAAGGATGACTATTACACAGACAGGCATCCACATACCCCAAATGCAGCTTTAGAGTGTTCATGACCCCTGTCAACATGTCCATGTGAAAGCACAGGTGTGGATGGGTGTGGGGGTACACACAGACACATGCACACTACCGGTGCCTCAAAGTTTGCTGCTAAAGAGTGGCAAAGCTGTTTCTGTATAGGCTGATGTTTTGTAATGTGATTGGCTCATTGCTAGTTCTTCACAAGTTCGAGGAGCTCTAGGTTCTTTCTGAATTGTTGTTGTGATCCGACTTTGCAGGCCAGGAATTCGTATGTTCACTACTCTTGATAAGTCCTCAGAAAAAAGCTTTTACTCAGTAAATTCAGCATCGGTGTGTCTTTATTGGATACAGGCGTCCGTAATAGTCGAGAGAGGGGGGGAAAAAGACATGTTGGCTCTTTTGTCTCTTCTTCCATCTTTGTGTTGCCGACTGTGTCGCGCGGTGATGTTTGCATGCATCTGGGAGAGACACAGCCAACCCAGGAGGCCAAGTGCTGACATTTCAGCCCGCAAAGTCACAGATGAATTTGGAGCAAATCTCATTATACCGGACAGAATAAAGATGCTGCCTGTGAAAATGCTGTGGCATATGGACACTTTATCTCCCCCCATGTTTTTTAATAACTTTACACACACTATCTCGTTTCCCACTGATGCATATTTTAGCTGCAATCCTGCGCGGCGGTGATGCGGACAGCTCGCTTGCACCCCTGAGGACACTTATGCCACCTGTGACCTTTTCCCTTTTATGCACAAACACACTGCTTACAGCAAACTGATGAGCAGTGCTCATTCGTACCATATTCCGTTGGCCTGGTCTTTCCTTATGGCGCATGTTCTACAGGCCAATTACAGACATTGATGTATTTGGAGGTGCATTTATAAGTGGTGACCTGATGCAGCGGCAACAATCATGCTGACTAATTACCCACCAAGGTGCCTGAGCGATGTGGGGCTCTTAGCAAAGGCAACTGAATCCATCTTCTTTATGCATGCAGACAGGCCTGCTGCTGGCTGTTACACTGACAGGGGACAGTTTCGGCTGGCTGTTTGGGCTTGATTCGTGCTCTCCCCCGATTTTGAGCTCCGTTTATTAACATATGAATATATTTACAGACCCTGAAAGTACTCCCAAGAATCCCATCACGGTGAAAGACAAAAAAAGATAAGGCCCTCCAGATCTAATCTAGATATGGCAAATGCCTCCTTTGAACACCTACGACAAATTTACCCCTTGGTAAATCAAGCCGTCATTCCCGGCCCACACTCGATGCAATTTCCATTTGTTGTAGTGCTTTAAAAAAGTGTATTAAAGAACTGCTAGTTCTTTAAATTGCCGGAGACCTTGTCTTCGCTCATGTTTTCCTACTCCACACCCCACAGCATCGTCTACCACACAGTGGAGCAGATCTTCACTGTCACATTGATACTTTCGTGAGTGAGAGAAGGGCAGAGGGGCTTTTTATGCAGTGAGTGCACATGGACTCTAGTTGTCTTGTTTATAACCTGTGCTTTCTGGATCACCAGTTGGTTCCTCTCGCCCAGTGGTACATGTTCAAGATACTCATGGTAGCACTGACCCTCCATGGAAGGTCGCACAGAAAAAAAATTATGAGCCTTTTATTTGGAGTTTGCTCACTCTTCTCTTTGAGCGGCAATTAAGCTCATTTGGAGTTCACAGATCTATTACAGTGTTGTGAAACCTTTTTTTCTCAACAAGCAGGGATGATGAAGAACATAAACCCACAGTTGCAAATGTGTTTTTTTTTTTAATTTACACTTTTGCTCAAAATATCTATCTGCAAATGTAGTCAAACGATTGCACTGGTAATCACATGGAAGCACACAATTCTGAAGTTGAAGCCTCGATGCTTCTGTAGTTAAAGTAATGAAAACTTGTATGATAACAGGAAGAACATTTAGAGGAGTGCACATGTGCGGTTCTATTGACTAGAATTAAGTAATTTAATTTATTTAAAATTGCATTTGCTATTTAAGCAACCTCAAGTAAATAGAGAGGGAACATTGATTTTGTAATGAACAGTAATAAAGGGACTTCACCATTACTCCACACCCTAAAAGCATAAGCTACCTCACACCCCAGTGAGCCACTTAATTGCCCACATCCACATAAAAAGGCCTAATGTACGCTCCCTGCGCTCCCACACATATAAAGCTATAGGAATCAAATGGAGTATAACTAATACAATTGATTTTGATCGGGAAGTACGAATAACACGATAACTGTGTCTTGCCAAGTGCTACTAAGGGGCACGCTCCGAGAGCCGTGCATCCTTTATGAGCCGCTATTTATTGTGCTTTTAATGAAGCTTGATTGGCAGCATGTCCTAGTGCCCATTATCATCAGAAGGATGTGCTCATTCTAATCTGCAATTATCACCATAATTGTGCTCAGAATCCTCTGGGTCCAAATAAGCAATCACTTCCACTGCTGCTGTGCCACCTGTAAGTGCTGCTCAGGAGGACACGCTGACAGGCTGACAGGTCTTCATATCAAGGGTCCTTTTTTTTTTTTGTCTTTGGCTTTTTGTCTCCCTCTGCTCTTTATTTCTTGCGCCATGCTTCCCTGCTTTAAGTTTCACTGGAAATTTTGTCTGGGGTTGACTTTGTTTCTTTTCCTTTTCTCACATGCTCTTGATTAACCTTTCCCTTTTTTCCCACACGGCGCCATCCCCACACTCGTCCTCCTTCCTTTATCTCCCTCTCCTTTCCTCGCCCCATCCATCCCACTCCTCTCACATCCCCTCCCAGCTCAAATTCCTAACCTTTGGTCACTTTCATCCCCGCGGTATGCATAAATGCAGGCCTATTATCAAGCCGGTTGTCTCATCATAATTATGCATTTTGTCATGTGCTGCCTCTGTAGCTGGTGATAAAAGGAGAGCCTGATTAAGCTGAAGGAAAGCTATTGATTCCTATTGACAGGCTCCTCAAAGGCCTTTAATGAAGGAGATGTAAATGAGGGTTTTCCACAGCGTTTAATGACTGCGTACCATAAAAGGCCAACATTCTTCTGCAGTCTGAAAGAGACATGCATCACTGACAATGGTGCACGAGGGACACTTTCAGTTATAGTGATGTTCACAGGCAATAAAAGGATGAGAGTAAAAACACAAGAGTGTTGGAACACAAATCGCAACTGTTGGATTTAAAAATCCTCTGCACCATTTATGTGGAGAGGTAAATTGCTGAAACGCAGAATTACCTGTAACAGCATGCTAGCAAAACCAATGTGTACCAAAGCATTAATGAGTCTAAATATCTAATTTCCTTTCTTTTTTTTTTCTTTCCTAGCAGTCAGATGGCGCCTAGTAACCATGACCGGATACAGAGACTAAGGAATGAGTTCCAGCAGGCCAAGCAGGAGGACGACGTAGAGGACCATCAGCACACCAACAGCTTCAACCAGTCCTGGGTGAGTATCGAGTAGGAGCTGTATTCCAGGAGAGTGTACATACCTAAAAAATTCTTCGGGATCAATCCAGAGTTACTAGCTGAATGGATTCTTAGGCCTACACATATTTTTTTATTGCTTACTAACACTTCTATTCTGTTAACTTGAATGTATTTATATAGCGTCAAATTAAGGCACTTTATATATAAGGTAAACTCCCTTTTAACAAGTAGAAACCTCTGACAGAACCAGGTTCAGGGAGGGGCGGCCATCTGCAGGGACTGATTGGGCGTGAGAGGAGGGAGGCAGGACAAAAGGAACCAGGAGCCAGAGTTTAAAATGAATTTCTAATGATTAAAACCTACAGTGCTTTATAAACACGTGGAAAGCAAAAATGAGGTCTTGAACGCATTGTAGTAATATGAGTGTTTCTGCCACTCACTAATAAATCTTTGTTTTTCAGTCATTTTTACAAACAACCTCATTTTTTCACACTTTTTGTGCCTTAATCACCAGTCTGTATTTATTCTGTATTTAGTGGCGAGTCGAGCAAAATATCGTTATCGATATATCGTTGCTGAGGCAACGTGCATTGAACACGACACATGAATCAAACACAACTGGAGAATGTAGCATCGGGTTCACGTGGGGATGATGAAATGAACATATTATTATATAGGAAAATCCAAAAAAGTGGGTTTAATAATCATTAAAAAAAAAGACACATAGATGTTAATAATTGCTGAATGTGTAATGATTGGTCCACATGTTAAGGAAAAGATGGTCATTTAATTAAAATAGATTAAAAATATTAAAGTAATTTTTATTAATTCCAAATGATGTGGCATGAAGCAAAGAGCAAAAACAACAATATTACTAGTTTGTTATAACACAGCATGAAACTGTCACTGGTGCTGTCGTGTGATGCCATCAACCTTTTAGACAGCGAAACTGCCAAACTGCAAAAACATTAGTTTTCTCTATTACCTAAAGCTACATTTCGTAGACTAATTCTTAATTTCTGGATCCAACCTTTGACCTAGACATAATTTCTTATCTGCAGTCACTGCATTTGCCTTTTCAGTCTTGGAAATATGACACACTTATGGAAGGAAGGCGATGTTAGGGGACAGAAACTAAAGACACCTACCCGCACTGTTCATTCTAATTTTCATTAGACTTGATTAAAGGGATTTTTAAATTAAAACAAATTTAAATTAAAATTTGAGAATAGTTGCTTTAAGCCGTTCTACTCTCCAACGCTTGATCTGTAACAACAATGGGATTTATTCTTCATAATTGGAAAAATGTAATCAAGTTAATTCCTTTGTTAATTCATTCACACTTGATCTCATATCCATCCCTGCTGTGCATTAAAAGTTCAGGAACTTTAAGTAAGGAATCATATCCTTTTCCAAACTCCCTGTCAGGTCACCGATAATCTAAACTGTTGTCCCGCTTTTTACTTAACTGGTGTTTTAGAGGCGTGTAACTCATTAAAAACCATAACAAAAAAACACAGATAACCAAGTCGCGGGACATGTGGGATGTCAAATACCTCCATGTTATTTATCAATAATAACTTACAGTGACTTCAGTTTTTTGGTTTCTTTTTTTACTCAGTAACTTTTTGACCTCGGAGAAAAGGATGCGGCTAATTGTTGCTCCTAGCAGAGCTATTTAGAAAATGACGGGCCAGAAAGTCAGACCTTGAAAGTTAAAACATTTTGCATGCAATTTTCTAGAGAATTATCAGTGTTGGTTTGTCAGTTAAATTGGTTTGGAGTGGCCAGCATCTTCTACTGTTATTTCCGCTGTCCAATTGAGTTTGGGTAAAACACAGCAGCATGCTTCCCACCGTGTTCCTACACAGATGAAGGCAGGCTGTATTTGCTCTGGATTTTCTTCGGTATTTGTCAAACTGATGTTTGAAAAAAAAAAAACACAGAGTGGACGTCTATCTCTGTTTTCTTAATCTCTCTTTTCCCATCCGCCATTAGATGTGAACTGTTTGCTCACCACCAAGAGGTCTCAGTCTTTCTCTCTGAGCCGCTGAGCTCTTAATTGCGTCTGATCGTCGACACTATCGGGCACACCACTGCTCCACTGGTAATAAGATATAGGGCCAGCCCTTGAGTATTGAAGTCTGTTTTATTAGTCCTCTTTCATGTTATTTTAGTCATGTGAACAAGAATTCACAGTGGCAGAGCTTATTAGGAAAGGCAGACTTGCACCCGTGTTATGCGCTGACACTGATTAGCAGAACTCGAGGGAAATCCCGTCTTAGCGTCGTCTAGAAGCAGAATTGATATGGCTCTATTTAAAGTGAACAGGGTAAGGATTTTGCTTTGAAAACCAAAGATATTACAGAAAGATGAGACAAGTACAAAAATGTGAAGTGACATACTGACATTGACTATGCTGACAGGAATGGATAGTTAGCATCTTTACTGTATATTTACCTCTGCAAGGAGGTTAGGTTTTGGCATAGTGTGCGTCCATGACATTCTTTCTTTCTGTAAACACAATACCTCAAAAAATTTGGATGAATTTTGATCAAATTGGTCGGGTTGTAGAGGTCCATTATGCCAACCTTGAAAGACCAAATCCATCAAAAAAATAGCCAGAAAATTCAGATTTATGGGGGGAACTGAGATAATAATAATAATAATAAACTTTATTTATAAAGCACACTTAAAAACCAAGGGTATGCCAAGGTGCTTAACAAGTAAAATAGAGTATAGGAGGAGGATAATAGAAATAGGACCAAAGCAAGTACTAAATATGCAAACAGATAACTGTCACTAATACATAGGAAAGCAACAGGTACAGAGCAAACAAGAATTTAAATGAGCATAGAAGTGCATGATATAAAATCATAAAAGAAATATTAACTAGAGGGAAAGGCAAGATTGAATAAGTGGGTTTTTAATCGTGATTTGAACAGTGCAATGGAGTCAGATGCGCGGAGGTCGGAGATGTTTATTAACCCTTATAACAAAATCCACAATTTGTTTGCTATATCAAGTTGTGTATAATATATTTTTATTATATATTTATTACATATTTTTTGTATCGCATTTGATACATTGGACATTTTTGGCAACTTTTTGTTAACAACAATGTTAATTTTAGACAAAAAAAAATTTTTTCTCCATAACATTTTGATACTTATGTATCAAATATGATACAGGGCATTATAGGGTTAACAGTCCGTTAAAACTTTCCTTACATCCCCCAAGATCTTCAAGGTCAACTTAGTGACTTACAGGTAAAAAATTGACAAAAAGCCTTATGACTTAGAAAACTATGTATAGGGAATGATATATGGGAATTCTAGATATAACGTTACTTTGGACTAGAGATGGCACGATACCACTTTTTTATGTCCGATACCGATACCAATATCATAAATTTGGATATCGGCCGATACCGATATGAATCCGATATAGTGTGTTTTTTAATAAATAAAACTGTTTTTTTAATATCTTGCTGCTTTTTGTATAAGTTCAAACTCAAGTTTTAAAAAAATAAAACACTAAAGCTATTCTGTTATACCTGTATGCAAAAAATACACTGCAGCCAAAATATTTCATAGTTCAGCAATACTGATCAATCTAATAAACTTAAACCTAGTCTATCCTCCCTATTCTGGTATATTAAAGAGTAAGCAACCTAACTAATAGGGTTCCAAACTCCCAGCAAAAAAAGTAAAAAAAATAGGGAACCACCCTCCACCTCATGATGCTTAATTGACGTAATCAACTTTAATTTGATGCAGTGTGAAAAAAATGCACAGAAATCAATTATTTTTCAAGAATAATTAAAGAGATTCAACATCTTTCTTCAACAGAATTGCAGACTGCACAGATGGTACCTTCCCAAAGGAAAAAGTACTATGGCTTACTAGGGTATATTAGACTTAGTAGTTACTATATACAGTCATGGACTTCTATACATTTTACATCAGATTAGAACTTTGGGTGTAAGATTCAGATAATTAATTATTAAAAGCTAGACATTTTAAATGAGAATAAGAAAGAAAAGGATGTCTTTGTGCCCCCTTTCCCTGTTAATGCCCTATCGGCCCCCCTGGCTAAACTTTGCTAGATCCGCCCCTGCACAGTTACCAGCCGTCAGCTACGTAGAAAAAGATCCTGGTGTAGAAAGTAATATTAAATAAATTCTAACAACAGATTATCAAGCTTAAACGTGCTGCTGTTGTTCAGCCGCTGGTTTCCTCTTTCTGGCGCAAAGTGGGCAATAAACAAACAAGAGAGACGGACTCGTGACAGAAAAGCCGATCAGCTGATCATTAATCAGTTTCACGATTAAAGTAGCAGCAGGAGAGGGAGGGAGAGAGGCAGTCGCTCCATATATCGGTTGTTAAGCTTAACGCTAGAATGCTTTACAAACATTCAGAGATGAACTTACACACTTGCTTTACTTCTCTCTGGGATAACTTTCTCGGTAAATGCCGGTTTGGTAGCGAGGCTACAAATACACACAGCTGCTCTATCACGTGATGCATACTGCTCTGACATGCTACGGTTATGAGCTGAGTTACGCCATGTCGCAAGTTTTGTGAGGTGCTTTTTTCATATTTAATGGATCGGATTACATTTTTTATTTCTCTTCAATATCCGATCCAGTATTTTAGGTCAGTATCAGACCGATACCGATACGTAATATCGGATCGGTCCATTTCTACTTTGGACCTCTGACCTCTTCTTCAAGGTCAAATAAGGTTAAACCTTCGTAAAATCTAAAATTCTACTGTGTTTGTTTATATTGAAAACATTTAGGGAATGATACTTTTGTATGGGGAATTGAAATATTATCCCACATTGGACCTCTGACCTCACTTTTAAATTTCACATCTGCCTTTCTTTGAAGCCAACCCCAAAATGTGTTACATAATATCATACTGTAGTATGACATTATATAATAAGGTGAGGTTATTCATGTCCTGTTATTTACAAATCAGTAGCTATTATCCACTACCTGCTCCTACGTAATGTTACATACAAAATATAAAAGCAAATACTGCTCAGAGGGAACTGCCTCGGCGGAGGAAGATTTGTCACAACTTTCAGAAAGTGAACTTCTGGTGTGGGTTTAAAAACTGTGGGTGGAGGTAGTGATGACAAAAAACATTTATTTATTTATTTTCAGTGTTTTGACCCACACTGAAAAATGTAAAGTCATAGCTGAGTTCTGTTCAAAGCCATCGGAGCTATTTTTTTCTGCACTGAAACTGATATGTCCTTTTTTAACAGCATGTTTCACTCAGTTTCATTGCTGAAGATTGTTCACAATGATGAAAGTGAAACCTTTCTGACCTCTACTTTTATAAATCAAATCGTTCAGGGAATGTAACCATGAAAAGCAAGATGCTCCGGCAGGCAGTTAAATGCCTACCACATCAAAGTCTGCAGAACTGCACTTTGATGCCTGTTTCCCCTGAGCATGCGAGGCTCCTTTGTGATAGCCTCCACGCAAATATACTGTACACAAACAGGAACTGCTAGCATCTCAAAGTGTTACTCAAGAACAGCAGCAGTTCAGATTTCTGCAATCATTTATCCAGATTTAAGGATTTTAGGTTATTTTAGGGTGCAGTTCTGGGTCACAGCACATGATCTTCATCAGTGGTTTCACCACATGTGATGGATAAACAGACCCGTGAGGACTTAAGACCCTGCTCTTCCATGTTGGCTTAATGGTTTAGCTTTAAAATTCATTTTTAATTTGGAAAAAGCTGTTTATGAAACATTCTCACGTTAAGGCCTGTTAAGTAGCTGCTCTCAATTTTATAGCCTGATCGTCATTAGCAGATGTATTCTGCATGACTTACATTTGATCTGTAATCCATTCAAACTGTGACTATAATCTACACTACAAAACACAAAATATTCTCTGCTAAAACGAAAGCCAATGTAAATGTTTTGCTTTCGGAACTTTAGAAAAATGTGTAAAATGATAATAATAGGGTTCGGCTAAGATAAGGGTACATGCATCAGTATTAGGTGTGGGGCCTGGTCTCCATGGGTTTAACCTCAGCTTTTCACTCAGGTCTGCCTGCTGCTAACAGCTGTAATGATCAGGTCCATCGCTGAACCTAAGCTCCAACATAATGGAATAATGATCAAGATACAAAAACCTCATCTATCAGTCAATCCACTTAGCCCAGCACACGCAATTAGAGCTGGTATGTTTTTTCTCCTGCCCGCCCTGCTTGTCTATAAGAGGGAATTTCCAGATGTTCATCATAAAGAACTGTTGTTAAGCAATGTTTTTCCTAGAGCCCACCCCCCAGCCTCACATACACACACTCTTTCTCAATAAAAACAATTTGTGCTGTTAGGCTAGAGCACCAGTAAGCATGACCACACAGAGGAGAGCACCACGCTGGTAACTTGGATCACACACATCAACAGCAACTTTTAAAGCCCACATTTATGTGAATTCTTTTGATTTTATTATTACTTTGAATTCTGCTACCAGGGTTCATGTGTGTGCACATATTAGCTCTGCTTATGCAACTACTAGTTTCCTTAAATATTGTACTTTCATGTTGATTAGTGTTGTGTGCCTCACAGTTAACTCTATTACTATGTGATTACTTGAAGAGTAAGCCCTGTTTAACTAGTCACTTGACTTCCTCAGAGCTAAACAGCCAGGGATTGAACCACCAGCCTTCTGATTAATAGATGAGTAACCCAGAAAACAAGCTTCCTGGATATGTCACGCAGGTTTGCGGTCTAACGTTTCACCCGAGCTCTGGCAGTCGTGTTTGTGTGTCCGAGACTCGGCAGTTGGCACACTAACACCCTTGCTATCTCTCTGGCCCTACACAACCCCCCTATTTAGAATTTAAGATAGCCCAGAACAATCTCACACCCAGCGAGGAGTTAACACGTTACAGGAAGGCCATATCATGCTGTGAAAAAATAAGGGAAAGCCTAAAACCAGCATTGCAAACCCGTGCTGAGATGTGTTTCTTTCAACCAGATCTCTGACATTGATTGATTGTCGCCTTTTAGGGCTTCTTAGTCATGCTACTGCATGACTTTGTAGGGATTAGTGCTGTGTAATGTTGTGCAAGTAGTGAAGCAAGGTTTAGTGGCAACATGGTTAAAGTAAATACCATAAGCAATGGGATTTGCCATTGTATTTGAACAATACCAACCTTAAAGTTATGTGGCTTGGTTGTTAATGTGGAATAGATTGATGCGTGATCTGATATTGTCACGTTGGTGTTGTTCCCATATCACAGTAATATAGGTCCAAGATCAACGTCGCACTGACCAAAGATGTTATCTGAGCATTCAGTTAGCATTAGCCAAGAAGCTAGCTAATACTAATACATTAGTAGCATAAATTTAGCTAACAGCAAACCTAAATAGACAATATTTTTTATTATATTCCATGAATTAATAAAGAAAACACTTGAAAGCTGCTACCGGTTACAGAAGAGTTTGATATAAATAAAGGCATGTTTTTCTTTTCTTCCCACATTGCAAAACAACGTGATTGGTCAGTTTCACTTAAAGATACAGAAAAGAAAAATGACTTTTGTGCTGCCTTATGTGCATGCTACAAAGTCTCTAAATGATATAGCGATAGCCACACCAACCTCCTATTCACTGTGGTTCCTTGGACCAGAGGCCGGGAAATGGCAGACCACACTGCTTGATCCAGATGGTTACACCGCCCGGAGCTACACACCCTGGTAACCGCAAATGGACTGAGCTTGCTTATAATAAATTGGCGGAATTGGGTCGGTGCAGTGACTTTAAGAGAGACTGATTATCCAACTGGGCTTTTGTCAGGATGTGGTGTTTCACTACCATTCTCTCACTTTCTTCTTGTTGTATTTGCCCATTAGCAATCTTAATGTCTTCCACATGTCTGTTTGTGTACAGCTCGACTGTTCTCTTAAAACGGTTCCCTATGTGGTGGCCTCCAAGCATACTATCAAGAGAAGCATGGGCGGTAAAGCCATATGTTAGTGCTGGCCCATCATCGCAACCTGCTTTGATATCTCAAAGGTTTGTGACCAGCTCTGAACCAAGAAATATTACACCTCGGCTGTCTTGCTCGACTCCCACCCAGCTGCTTTCCTCGTCCTAGTTTTTTTTTTTTTTTTTGATAGCTGCAAATAATTTTCATAATTACATCCCACCGGCTCTCATGTTTTAACAGGTGGAGAATTTTTGTTTCCTCCTGCTTTGTCTGTGACACCACCAAGGAAGCAGGGGAAAGATAAAAACGTGCCATATTGACATCATTTTTCACATTATTGGATAAAAACAAACACGGACATCTCTTTGATTTGATTTCAACAAATGTCATGTTTTATATGGCATTATATTCCAGGTCTAACATGAAATAATCTGATTCCCCTTCCCTGGATAATGGCATTAGGCTGACTGATTTTCTCTCCTGGCTATTTCTCATGCATTTCTCTTGGCATGGCGTCATCCACGTCAACCCTTCGGTTTGAGACTGAAGAGTGTAGCACCGCAGGATTCCTCCTCACTTCCTTTCAAATCACATTAATAACTTTCAGAGTGCGTGACTAATTATTTTCTCACTACCACATTCGACTCCAGTAAAATTATTTTTCTTTTCCACCTCTCAGTTCATCTGATATTGGTTTATGTGCTCTACAGTTTCTGAGCCCGGGAAACATGTTGTTGCAGCGAAACCTGAAACATATGAGTCCAATTCACTTCGCCCACGTGGAATACTATTATGTTTTTAAGACTCGGAGGGCTTGAGAAAAAGACTTGATGTTGACGCTGAGTGAAATGTAATTGCGCTGTTATTGCAGCTGTCCAAGTGAGGAGAAAAGCAGTCATTTCAGGAACAGAAGACGTTTCCAAGAAGACGTTTTTGCTGACAGCTTTTCATTCCACCAGCGCACCTTTACCCCATCGATTAATTCCAGAATTGTTCTCGTCGGTCAGATATTGCTGTATTATCAGAAGTGTTTGGCTTCACAGAGATACACTCGCAGCGTCTATTGATACCCCCCCAAAGGGCACCTTAATACCCCATATTTAGCATGTTTAGACACTTGCTTGTTACTGTAATGTACATATTTATAATACCCATATATCATTCTCTATATGTCTACATGCTGTCAATACAAATAAAGGCAGTAAGAAGAGCTGATTATACTACTATTAACACTTTGACCTTCAGATACCTCGAACTTGAAATAGAGGTCAAAGGTTATATGTGATATGATATTTTAAACCTTTATACAGTACTTAATATATGTTGATATTATGTTTGATAGTTTCAAGGTTTTGGTGATCTTTTGATCAATAAATCCTTCAGTTCACCTGGAAGACCTTGGTTAATGTAAGCCAAATTTTAATGGATTGTTAACATGACCGCACTCTACACCCTGACCAAGTTTGATCAGAAATCATTTGAGACTTTTTGTGACTGAATTGCAAGCACGCACGCAAATGCTACCAAAAACATAACCTCCTTGATGGAGATAACAATGGGAAGGTATCATTTTGTGGCAAATAGGGCTAATGTTGTAAATTGGGGAATTTTAAACTCAAACCCACAATCGTTTCTTCAGCCTAACCACACAGCGAAAAGTACGTAAAACGCAAGTGCAAACAAAATTAATCAGTGAATAGTTTTAATAATGAAAAATCCCAAATGGGAGCCTTGCCGCAGTGTTCTGGCTGATAAATGTCACTACATCTTAGAGGTGGCTGTAGCTCAGGTCATCTGTTGGAAGGTTGGTTCAATTCCTGGCTTCCCCTAGTCTGCATGCCAAATATCCTTGGGCAAGATATTAACCCCAAATTGCTCTCCGATGCATCCATCGGAGTGTGAATGTGTGTGAATGTTACTTAGAAAGCACTTAGAACAATGTGCTTGTGCAAATGGGTGTGAATGGGTGAATGCACAAGTTGTGTAAAGCACTTTGAGTGCTCAGAAGAGTAGAAAAGCGCTATATAAGAACCAGTCCATTTACCATTTACATCCACAACTGGCTGTCTGCATCCACAGACACCCTTTCAACCATTAAATGCAGATTTCACATTAAATGCACATTACTGTAGCTGGTGTGTCAAAAGCATGGACACCAAAAGACACCTTGTACTGTATGTACCTTTGCAACACCACCATCTGCTTGAATGGCAGTATTTGACATCCTGTGTTTACTGCAAATCAGAGGACAAAGTGCATTAAACTGTGAGTTTAGCTACGTTCTGCCAGCTCCACAAATCCAAAGACTGTGAAGAAGCTGCTTAGGTTTAGAAATCAAATTTGGGTAAATTGTGAGTTATTAAGTGGTTAATTTATTCATACAAGCCATCCACCACTACCTGCCTTCCACAATAAAGCCTGAGCCTTATGAATGCTGACAAGTGGTCAAGCCACGCCTGCAACACCTCTTCAGCTTGCTTCTGTGTAATTGGCTTGTCTCGTTCTTTCATAAGCCAGCTCGTTAGCAGCATGCTGGTGCTGAGGGAGATGATATCTCCATGTCAACCTCACAGATGATCAGACGGCAAACACACATGCACACTGGTACAGGTTAGCAGTGTGTTGTCATATGCATATGAGCGGAATGAAGCCATAGCTGGAAATGCTCATCTATAATTTATCTCTTCAGCACACTAGTGGTGGGCTAAACTGATCCAAACTGTAGCTATCAAGACCTGCAGCTCACACAAATAAGCTCCATCGCAAAATGTTTAATGCATACTAAAGAGAAAAGTCATATCAACCATGTGGCCAGTGCAGTTTGTTTGAAAAGTTAAGAGAACAGGATTCTTTGTTTGTTTGTTTTAATCACAGCATTCTTTAAAAGCAGTTCTCCTTTCTTAATGTGTGGTTGATATGGACCACGGTTCATTTAGTACTTTATTATCTGTGTACCAGGCAACACAGATCCCTTAAACAAGCCATTCAAAAGGTACCTAGGGTTAAATGGACTAGCTAAACACACTTAGGGCTCTACTACCTTTAAGACTACAATATAAAATAAATCACTAGCCAAGAATCACTGAAGCTGCAAACAACCAGCATGTGCCACTTTCCCACGAATAAGAACTCGTGTGAACAATTTAAGTTCAATTCATCTTTTATCAAAACAATAATTTTCTTTTCTCTTATATGGACTGGTTCTTATAATGCGCTTTTCTACTCTATCCTGAGCACTCAAAGTGCTTTACACAACACTTTTTTTCAACTGTTTCTGAGTGCTTCCTAACTAACATCCACACACTGTATGCATGCTATAGTCCGATGGATGCATTGGAGAGCAACATGGGGTTAGTACAACATGCACTGAAAGGCTTAAATGCTTGCCTTTGGTCCTCTCTTTGTTACTGTGTATTCACTGTGTCTGTGCTAACTGTATTTGTGGGTTTAACAGGCCAGCAATGGGACGGAGACATCAAGTGGACGCCATTCTGTAACGGTTGAGACTCAGGTCCAGAAACAGCAGCAAGAGGACAGAGATGATTTCCCACAAGCACAGAGACAGTACAATTCCCTGCCACGGTGAGACATCCTTCCTTCCTTTTCTTTCTTTCTTCAAACTGTCCATGCATCCATGCGGCTGCGTTCACCCCTTTGACTTATCACGTCCTCCCTGCCCTTTCTCAACCCCTTCATTTGACTTTTTTTGATTTCCATCAATTTCTTTTCCTCACATGTTTGCCTTCCCCCCCACCTCCCCCCTCCCTCACTTATCTCTTTGGCTTCCCTCAAAGTCAATCACCACAAAGCCACTTTCAACTAATCTCCAGACATTTGAACGATTCTTAGCAAACTCTTTGAATGAAATCATTTAATGTGATCGCTTAGAATTATTTGACTGATATTCAACTTCATTAAGTCAATGCTGACCTGAAGAAAGCGGTGACTTTGTCCCAAGCCCCCCTCTCCAATAACAGCTCCAATATCACATTATTTTTTCTAAAGGCTATTTTTTCCCCCTACAATCTCTTGCCTCGCACAGTTTGCCATTAGGAGCTACAAGCACTGCTCTTCATCTTCTCCATCTTCTTGTTTCGATTCTTTTTTGCATATTTGTCAAAGAGATGCCAATAAAGCTTACCATATCTTACATCTTGAGCCTTTTTTGTGGGAGGGGGTGGTTTAGTATCAATATTTGCCATTTCTGCCAGCAATCCGTTAAATGTCTTTACTGAAGTTTTTAATCTCATGGCAGTAGGTGCAAATTACAAAGTTAACCACTGCTGCTAGGGGAAAGAAAGTCGCATATGAAGCTTAATATCCTGGAAGAAAAGCTCCCCAAGGCAATAATTCTGTCATTTGACTGACTGACACATTATTGTTGAATATTTTCACACTGAAAACAATCCATTGTGAGGGTTTTTTTGCATTGTGAAATGTATTATATGTTCAAAAATGCTAAGAGCAAAGTCAAGATTTATTTCACTTTTGCAGCTTGCCAATTTAAACAAAGACGGAGCCCTTAATATATGTGTGTGTGTGTGTGTGTGTGTGTGTGTGTGTGTGTGTGTGTGTGTGTGTGTGTGTGTGTGCGTGCGTGCGTGCGTGCGTGTGTGCGTGCGTGCGTGGTCTTTTCATTTTCTTTGCCAGTTCTCGTCTATGCTGTAACGCACAAGCACCAATCACTTCTTCATATTCATCCCCTTTTGTGTTATGTTGCCTCAAAACACAGTTGGGTCGATGAAAACGTGTTCGTGTCTGTGGATATGGATTTGTGGTCCACACGGACACATAATCAATTTGGTCTGTATAAGGCAGACTGATCTATGCATTCCCCTCATATGTGTTATCTGCTTGCATCTCATGTGGTGTGACAGTTGAGCTGGGACCTTCTCTCCCAGTGAGTTGCTTCTCTTGGGAAAGTTCATGTCTCCGGCCAAGCAGCCAAGCGAGGATGGCCTTTGATATGCATTCCTTTCATAATCTCATAGTGGCTTCGGGCTAAGAGCCACATGAGCTCAGGCTTGATGCTTGACCCTGGCTGAGGCTTTTCGGGGCTTGGTGTGTCGGCATGGCTTCTCATTAAAGAGCTAGTCTTACATCCCCAGATTAATAATCACAATGCCTTCTAATGTCAGCCACCTCTCTTATTGGAACCTCTTCATCTTTTCCTCTTCCAAAGCAGGAAGTCTGAGCAGTCAGCCATTCAGCAGAAAAGGGAACATTCCCTCACCAAAAAACACCCCAGAAGCTTCCAGAGGAAACCATGGTAGCTGGTTATCTGATGACGGCCAGGCTTAGCTCGCTGTCTGGGATGTGAGGATTGGAAGAACACTAATGAAGGCTTGTTGTTGGAGCAGGATTAGCAGTGACAGGCAACGGAGGTCGAGAGTGACTGGGAGAGGAACGAGTGTTTTAGTAGGAAGGAGAGACCACTGATTAGCCCGAAAGAGATGTACACACACACACAAGCACACGCATGAATGCAGTGAATGTCGAGATAAGGTTCTTAACTGCGGGCTGAGTGAACTGCCAGTAGCTCTTTCATCTAGCCGTGCAACTATCGCATTCCCAGCCAAAAGAATATTGTTCCAAGTTAGAAAGAAAACATTATTCCAGGTTTGTAGACAATTTATTTATACAATATAGAAAATGATTGTTGCATTACACATTAGATGCTTTTGGGTGCATGTGTGCGTGCGTGCATGTGTGGAAGCTTTCTCCTACTTCTCATAAACTCTGATTCTTCCCAGCTGTTTTAAAGAAACACACAGCAGCCACAAATGTTCCTGCGAGCCAACTTCCTGGGTTTGTTTGTTATTTTCTGTCATTCTAAATTTACCCCACTCTTTGGCATGATGTATTTTCCCATCCCCTCCCGCTGTACATGTAACTAATCTACTTTGTGATATATTTTGGCAAAGGAGTAGAGGTGATAAGAGAAGTAGATCCCTTGACGCATCAATCACTATTACATTCCTGTGGAGCAACGCAATCTCTCTGCTCTCATCTCTCCGCTTCTGACTTCCCCCTAAAACTTCTGTGCTTTTAAAACCTAAAAGGTCATTCTGGAAACGCAGGTTGCTTCCTCGTGCAACAGGCGTTCCTGTGCTTCTAAACAAGCAACTCCCTCATGAGCGGTGCTGGCTGCTCTGTGAGCCAAGCCAGGGTGTAAGTGCGTGGCGGCTCGCCCAGACGGTGAGGTCCATGTATGGAGCATGTGGTGAGGCTCTCTGCAGTCTGTCCCTACATCTGCCCCTGTACTTGTGCATACTAGCAACCAAATGGCGGAACAAGAGGATGTGTTTGTGTTGCACATGTTCGTAACAGAAATGCATGCACAAAAAAACTCACAAGCTCACAAGAGCCCACATACCCCACGTTTACAGGGCCGTGTGCTTTAGCCCTTCCCCTCCCTTTAGTCATTGTGAACCGCAAGGGCTTTCATTAGAAATGCTGAAATTCTGGGATTCTCATAACAGTTTCACTATGATGATGATAGAAAGAAAATATTTCTAGCAATGGAAAGTTATCAAGAAAGAGGCACTGTGTTTTGTAGCATTTGCTTTAAATCTGTGTGCCCATGATGGCAGCCCTGGCATAGGAACAAACTGTATAGTGTTTCTACTTGCAGTGGAATTCCCTTATTGAAATCCCCACTTCAACACTTATTTTTAAAATGTTTATTATGAAACAGAATGGTATTTCAATAAAAGAAAGAAGAAATAGAAAAAAAAACACAACAGAAGGTCAAAAAACCCACAAAGGAAGTTGAATAAAATAGAACAGAAGTAGAAAAAAACAACTCTCACAAACACAACTGTAGTGTTTCTGGTGAGACATTAATGCACAAGTGACAAAAACATGTGAAGGATTGCACCGAGACATGTTTAAAAGGATTCATCAGTGCTATCAGAGAAAAAAATATCACATGATTCATGTAATACGTTTACTGTTAGCTTGTCAGTTCTGTAGCTGTTCTATCACGTTAATATCTCACCAAAAACACTTTCGTTGTGTTTTCTGTGTGTGTTTTGGTTTGTTTTTTGGGGGGGGAGTTTGCTGAAGTTTTCCTTTGTATTTTATTTTACTTCCTTTGTAGTTTTTTTTTTTTTTATTGCTGTCACCCCTTGAGTCGGCACCCAAGCCGGTGAATGCATTAACCCAAGAAGGAAGTCACCTAGGATCAAATTGATACCATAGCTACATCGACTAAACCTCTCTGACAATTTTGAATTTTGAAAAGGAAAAACACAGCGTTTTGAAAACGCTCCCAAAAACGCATACATTTCAAAACAGAGCTGCCCCGTCGCAGTGTGGACACTCGAAAATGCAGACTTTCTAATAGCGGAGGGCATTATACAGCAGTTGTTTAGATTGCTCTCAATTTTGACAGCCCTAAAAATGATTAATATCAGTTTGTACATGCTCCAGATAGCTTTTCTTCAAATTCTTTAATACCCACTCGCTTTTGCGCATGCGCAGGACTGTAACATTTTGGGTTGTTTCAATATGGACGCGCAACTCTGTGAAAACAACTGAAAACGCTAGTGTGGACACCGTTTTCTTTTTTTTTTCTTTTTTTTCCTTTAAGCGAAGGACAGTGCGTTTATTTACAGTGAACACATACACCAAGTGGCTATATACAACGTGCAGGGGAAACGGATCCGGGTCGCCAGGGTCCGTGGGAAACAGGGTTGGGAGAAGGGTGTTCCACACTTTCTGTACAAAAACGTTCCCCCTCAATCACTCCTCTCCGCATCGGGTTCCAAAAACGATACTGATAGCTCAACGATCCAGCGAAGACTAGTGCAGACTCGCCATCTAAGTAGTGCAGTAATCAGCTGGGATCAGCGGCCGGTGTGGTGATGAGCAGGTGTGTGGGCCAGCAGCGGGAGCCCGCAGTGAGCATCGCCGTGGCGAGAGAGAGAGAGAGTGAGAGAGAGAGAGAGCGAGAGAGAGAGAGCAAACAAACCACAAACATATTGCCCAATAGAGAATTGACCAGCGGGGCACAGGGACCATGACAGAATGTGTATTTTTTTTTATTTTACCGCAAGCAAAAAGTACTCCACCACAGATTTTCAAATTCTTATCCTACCTTATACTTTTCTTTGCAAATATTTCATTCATTAAACTGCAGTCATGCTTTGGGACCCTATCTGCGATGTTTAAGGGAGCTCTGAAGAAATGTTATGGTTGCAGCTTTTAGGCTTTTTGCATTTGATACATAGGGGCACAACAGTCCTATGTGAAAAGGTCAGTCCATCACAAACCATCATGTTCCCTGATGTTGTCTCCAAGACTTGAAAATATGCTGCCTGTTATTTATTTATTTATTTTTGTCCTGTGGCATTTTGGGATGATTTAAATATTAAGTACAAAAGTTGTCTAAATGGTGCTTAAAATAACATTTCACCATTTGATTTTTGTTTGATTGCAAGAGGAAAGAACAGACAGAGACTGCACAAGTAAATGCTATTTTAAATAAAGATATTAAAATACATACATACATATATATTTATAAATTCACCTGTTATGTTTATCATCCAAACTTGTTTATATTAAGTGTTTAATTACCCTTTTAAAGTCACACTGACAGCAGCAATCTAACATGATCCTAAACATTTTTCATTTAAAATTAAAATAACAAAATGCCATCAACAATCTTTTTTCTTAAATTGCTCCCTGATTTTTGTTATATGCAACTGTACCCAAGTCAGCATCTGACTACAATAAATGCTTAATTGAAAAGGGAATGCCACTATAATATATACACTCAACAAAAATATAAATGCAACACCTTTGTTACTGCTCCCATTCCCCATGGGATGGACGTAGAGACCTAAAATTCATTCCAGATACACAATATAACCATCCCCCCCAAACAGTAGTCACAAATCAGTCCAAATGTGTGGTAGTGGGCACATCTGCTATATTGAGATAATCCATCCCACCTCACAGGTGTGCCACATCAGGATGCTGATCTGACATCATGAGTAGTGCACAGGTGTACCTCAGACTGCCCACAACAAAAGGCCACCCTGGAATGTGCAGTTTTGTCTCACAGCAAAATGCCACAGATGGCACAAGCAATGAGGGAGCGTGCAATTGGCATGCTGACAGCAGGAATGTCAACCAGATCTGTCGCCCGTGCATTGAATGTTCATTTCTCAACCATAAGCCGTCTCCACAGGCGTTTCAGAGAATATGGCAGCACATCCAACCGGCCTCACAACCGCAGACCTCGTGTAACCACACCAGCCCAGGACCTCCACATCCAGCAGGTTCACCTCCAAGATCGTCTGAGACCAGCCACCCAGACAGCTGCTGGAACAATTGGTTTGCACAACCAAACAATTTCTGCACAAACTGTCAGAAACCGTCTCAGGGACGCTCAACTGCATGCCCGTCGTCCTCATCGGGGTCTTGACCTGACTCCAGCTCGTCGCCGTAACAGACTTGTGTGGGCAAATGCTCACATTCGATGGCGTCTGGCACGTTGGAGAGGTGTGCGCTTCACGGATGAATCATGGTTCACATTGTTCAGGGCAGATGGCAGCTGAGAATGTCCCAGTTCTTGCATGGCCAGCATACTCACCGGACATGTCACCCATTGAGCATGTTCGGGATGTGCTTGACCAGCGTATACGACAGCGTGTACCAGTTCCCACGAATATCCAACAACCTCGCACAGCCATTGAAGTGGAGTGGACCAACATTCCACAGGCCACAATTGACAATCTGATAGACTCCATGTGACCATGTGTTGCACTGCATGAGGCAAATGGTGGTCACACCAGATACTGACCAGTTCTGGGTCCCCAGACCCCCAATAGCACAAAAAACTGCACATTCCAGGGTGGCCTTTTGTTGTGGGCAGTCTGAGGTACACCTGTGCACTACTGATGATGTCAGATCAGCATCCTGATGTGGCACACCTGTGAGGTGGGATGGATTATCTCAATATAGCAGATGTGCCCACTACCACACATTTGGACTGATTTGTGACCACTGTTTGGGAGGGATGGTTATATTGTGTATCTGGAATGAATTTTAGGTCTCTACGTCCATCCCATGGGGAATGGGAGCAGTAACAAAGGTGTTGCGTTTATATTTTTGTTGAGTGTATATATATATATATATATATATATATATATATAAAAACACCCAGCACGCCCCTGCGGGCGGTTTATCCTTCAAGCTCGGGTCCTCTACCAGAGGCCTGGGAGCTTGAGGGTCCTGCGCAGTATCTTAGCTGTTCCCAGGACTGCGCTCTTCTGGACAGAGATCTCCGATGTTATTCCCGGGATCTGCTGGAGCCACTCGCCTAGCTTGGGAGTCACCGCACCTAGTGCTCCGATTACCACGGGGACCACCATTACCTTCACCCTCCACATCCTCTCGAGCTCTTCTCTGAGCCCTTGGTATTTCTCCAGCTTCTCGTGTTCCTTCTTCCTGATATTGCTGTCATTCGGAACCGCTACATCGATCACTACGGCCGTCTTCTTCTGTTTGTCTACCACCACTATGTCCGGTTGGTTAGCCACCACCATTTTGTCCGTCTGTATCTGGAAGTCCCACAGGATCTTAGCTCGGTCATTCTCCACCACCCTTGGGGGCATCTCCCATTTTGACCTCGGGACTTCCAGGTTATACTCGGCACAGATGTTCCTGTACACTATGCCGGCCACTTGGTTATGGCGTTCCATGTATGCCAAGTGGCCGGCATAGTGTACAGGAACATCTATATATATACATATATTTTTATTTTTATTTTATTTTATTTTTTTTTGGTGTCCCGTTTGGATTTTTAGCCATCAGAATTGTTGTCTTAACGCCAAGAAAGATGCCTGGACACCGTTTTCAAATCTATCCGGGCTAGTGTGGACGTAGCCTCAGTTGCACTGCGTTTGAACACTCAGGGCCATCGTACATATTCCACTGCCAATATATCTGCCTATATATATTTACCATGCTTATATTCAAAAGTGCTTTCTTACCAAATGCTGGACTGACTTGGCTGGACATGTGTCACCACTTCCATCAAAACTTTAAATGGGCATATTTTTGAATGGAGTAAAATTCATCAGTTTCATCTAGTTGATTGTGCAATTAAAAACCATGGTTGTTGGGTTTTGTTTTGTTTTTTCAGTTTGTACAAATTGAGAAATGAGTCCCACTTCCCTCAATTGTAAAACCACACAGTTGTGTCTTCTGCCTGTTCCTCACAGCCTCCCTGGAATGCAGGTGTTCTGTCCTAAAAGCATACCGGGCCCCTGTCTCCCTCTGCAGTCTTGTGCCTTGTACTCAAAAGCCTTTTAAGCACACAATGGGTCAGTGAGGTGTGAATGGGATCTCTCTTAGCACCCCTGATGCAAAAGACACTGTCACAGATATTCCATCCCACGTCTGCTCTAATGGATTCTAATAGCCAAAGACCCTGCAGATTTCAATGACAGCTGTCCAGGTGAAAGGGGAGCACGTGTGGTGGGAAGCATGCATGGATGATAGCTCTTTTGTTTAAATTTTGTTTCTAACAAAAGATACGTCCATAAATCTTTGGCCGGCCTGTCAGTGCATGGGCTGACAGGCAAGTCGAAGATGAGTAGAAGCCAGATAACTCTCTGAGGCCTACCATTATTCTGTCTGGTCTGTAAGTGCACCCATCTGCATCCCCAATACCAAGTTAAATGGATGAAAGCCGGCATTTTCTCAGCGAGGTTTTAACATTTATGTTTGTTTACAATGTGGAAATAATAGTCCTGCACGCGTTTCATGCTTCCGATATTTATTTCCTGCCTCTTTCATGTCTCGTTTCTTTTTTCTTTTATGTTACTGGATTCAGTCTAATCACGCAGGAGCCTAAAACAGACCCCTCTGCACCATTGATGTTGCTTTCAGTATTTTAAGTGAATGCCACGTCCTGCTTTTAGCTCTCACACAAATGTGAAAATGATCCCGTTCTCCGCTGAAGTGCAGTTCCTTTTGAATTCCCCTTGAATACTGCTGACCCAGGGGGCTTTTTTTTTAAACAGAATCAAATAAAATCCACCTCTGTTCGCTTTAGATTTAATTGCTGCTTAAGGTGACTGAGAAAACAGTGCAATTGACCCTCCTACCTGTTTCTGTGTGTTTAGGCAACCTCGCAAGAACAACAGTGCGGCGTCCCAGGACTCGTGGGATAAGATGTACGTGCCAGCAGAGGGATTTCAGCCATCCAAGGAAAATCCTCGCTACTCCGGGGGCCAGGGGTCACGTAACGGCTACCTGGGAACACCCAGTATTAACGCCCGCGTCTTCCTCGAGACCCAGGAGTTGCTGAGGCAGGAGGAAAGGCGTCGAGAGCAGGAGGCCAGCAAAACCAGGCCGCCTCCTGCACAGGAAACCCCCAGCGGCATCACCTTTGACCAGAACAGAGACAGCACTCAAGCCACTGGCTCTGCCATAGCTCGGGCCCTCTCAAAACCCAAGGGGCCCTACAGACAGGACGTGCCCCCATCACCGTCCCAAATCGCCAAGCTCAGCAGGCATCAGAGTTCAGTGAAGGGAAGGCTGTTTTATTCCTGAGAGGGTGAAAAGGAAGAATATGGATGTCTTTAAGGAGATGAGGACTGATCCTAACAAGCATTTACAGGGGAAAAAAAACAAAAACAAGATTTGTGGGATTTTTTTAAAATAAAAATATGAAATATAAAGATTTTTATAGGACTGCTGTAAAAAAATTTTATATTTAAAGAAAGATTTTTTTTTTTAATTAAGAACCGTGATCCTTTTTAAGCTGTTTTATAGTCCAGCATTGTGATCATTCATACCTTGTATGTTTATCCTTTAAGTGCCTTTAACGTCATTTGATTGTTTGGTGTTTTTGACTCGTGATCTGCTGTTTTGACCCATCTAACACACCCGGAAAAAGCTGCCATCACAACAGAGCACTGTTTGAGGGGATCTCAGCAGCGCTGCACCTAAACAGTCGTAACCTAATGGGCAAGTCTCAGTCCAGACATGCTTTTTCTACCACGCATCTGCTAGACCTCAGTCGATACCACGCTTGTGTGAATGAGGCTTATTTTTGATGTTCATGGCGACTTTAACTGTGTGTGTGTGTGTGTGTGTGTGTGTGTGTGTGTGTGTGTGTGTGTGTGTGTGTGTGTGTGTGTGTGTGTGTGTGTGTGTGTGTATTTGAGAGAGAGAAGGTGACAGAGTGCTGGCAGGAGCTGACATGTAGTGGGAGAGTGTGGAGGTTAAAAAGCTTGTGTGAACTGTGGAGTCAGAGCTTGGGTTTTGGGCTTGAGCACCCATCCCCCTCACTTCAGGGTAATGTCCCTTTTGGTTTCAGATACAGGACTTACTCAAAGTCTGTATCCTCTTTCCAACCCCCTCTTGTATTCAGTATGATAATCCTAAATTCTCTCTTCCCTTCTGCTGGCTGCTTTATCAGTCCCCCCTCCCCCCTCTCTCACATTGTCGCCATCAATATACAGCACTCTCAGTGGAGGAAAACGGCTTTAGATCTTCTTTATTTCTGCTCCGCTCCACCCACTCAGGGAATCCAGCAGTACAAATGGGGTCAGGTCTGGGTTATTAATTAATGTACGTCATTAAAAATAAATGCACACCTTCGTTTGTGTTTGTTCTCACGTACGGTGAGGAGATAAAAAATGGCAACCTTGGCGGCGTGCCGCTTGGCCCCTGGCCTCGCCTGGAGTGATTTGGCCGTAACCGAAGCCTGCTGGCCTTTAGGTGTCTGAGCTGTTCTTCGCTGAATATTTCATCAGGGCAGTTACATGGGAAACTGCATCAGCTCTGCTGTGGGTGGCCTTGGTGTAGTGCTGCATATCCATGGGGCAGATACAATGGAGCTGATTTTGTTTACCTTCATGATTATTTCCATTATTTCCAAACAAGAATTCACTCTTCTGGAGTTGAGGACCTGATTTGCTATGTGAGGCCAATTTTTTTTTCTTAAGGAGAAAAGTGCAGATTACATTTGAGTTACAGTTTAGATTTAGATCAGGTTCGGAAAAATGACTTGGATATATGTTTATATGCACTAAAAAAAACAGGTTATGCTTTCAACTTGAAACTGAGGTGTAAATGTGATCAGGCTGGTGATCAGACTTCTCCTTTGCTACATTACACAACGGTCTTTTGTAACTGTTGTGGTATTACAATATGCTGTTTCATGGTGAATGTGCTCAACAAGCAGATCTCCAGCATTGTCATATGACACATGTAGACCTCTGGTGGTTTCTTTGTGTCAACTTCAGTCACGCTTGGATGGATTTATTTTGAACACCAAGGATGTATCTAACAAGCGAACTCCTTGATTCTCAACTCTGAGATCAGGCACATGTAATAAGAAACCCAGCGAGACATCTGCATGACCAAGAAGTCTGTTAAAAGCTAGCTTGACAAATCAGGTCTCTCTAATTCCATGTTCCAGCCATAGACAAATCAGCCTACCACAGACAGCAGACCGAAGCTTTGTTGCTTAAAAAAAAATGCATTCGATATAATACACTGACTGGAGTTCTCACAGAATGAATTGCACTTTTCTCTTTTGTCCCCTTTGTGATCATTCAAATGAATTTGCTTCGCTAAACCTCTGTTATTTCCTGAGCCCCGGGTTAAGCGCCGAGTCTGGGATTATACTTCTTTGGGAACACACACACGGACAGCTGCGGCCACCACCGAGGCCTTGTTCTTCCTATAACGCTGCTTTCTGGTCCGTACAGAGTTCTCTCGGAGGACACTGCAGTGCGCTGGCAGCACATACAGCAGATCTCTCCACCCTGCCCTACTTAAGTACGCTGAAAATATAACAGCATAAGACTAGAATTAGGATTAAGATAAAACTCCAGGCTACAGTTTCACAGTCGCTGGTGAGATTATCGATTACGGTCCTCACAAGCAGCAAAAAAAAAAAGTATCCTCACACATGCAAGGATATTGAAAGGAGAGCATGAGTAAGCTTGTTTCGCTACCAATTTTTGCATCGTGCTTGTATGTAGGTGGCCATGTGGTTAAGTGTCTGTGAATGCTGCCAGTAAATAGATTCTCCAATATGTCTCTGAATATGTCTTGGCAGCCATATGAACCACTCTGCTGCCGAGTGGGAGAAGAGCAGAGGAGTAGGAGGGAGAGAAGATGGGAGGCCTGACCTTGCAGATGATTCAGTCAATGGAGTAATCACAACTATTCCTCTGAGTCCGCACTACAAACGAGAGGTTACTGACGAGGCGGCGCTCACTTTTGCTGTCTCTTCTTCTTATTCTCCACATTTATCTCCTCCTTCTGTCTGTCAGTTTGCATCTTTTTTTCTTTTTTTTTTTGCCTGGGCAGAATTGTTGGATCTGGTTGTGTAGATGAAAGTGGTGGTTGCTGTTGTTGTTGGTGGTGGTGTGTGTGTGTTTGCATGGGCGTGCATGTGTTTATGTAAAGGAACTTTGACACAGCAGCTGTTTTAACCAACGTGTCCGTGTTTCATGTCTCATGAACTGTAGAGGCGCCCGTGATATCTAATGATTTTATTCCCCATCTCTACTATGCAAATTAGATGATATCCCATAATGCACATTTATTATTTGTGTTGTGTAATTAATGTTTGTTCTCCATCTCTGTGACATATGGATATTTTTTTCCCCCATAAAGCTATTATTTCGGGAGATTTTTTTAAAGTCCTGGGATAAATGAGAAAGATATTGCCATATTTTCATTGTGTTTTTACAGCCTTCCTTTATTGTGTTTTATTATCCACAACATGGTACTATGGTAGTGAAAAAAAAGAAAAAAAATTATTAATATGTAAGCACTGTGCAATTTTCCTTTATACAACAGTGTGTCATTAAGAAATGTTTCTGCTGTTCTCTGTACATATGATATGAACCATTTTTTCAGCGAATAAATTGAGGGTAGTTTCAGTCCTTGTAACAGTAATTTCCCTTGATTGCTTTGCTTTAACATTCACAAATTGTTCCTCTCCTTGATAACGCCAGCTAAGGGAAGTAATGAATAACTTATTCTTGCTGCTGCCATACCGGATATGTATTCAGGATTCAAGAATTCAAAATGAAACATTGTTGAACTTATGATAATTATCGGTTATGAAAGTAAAATTGGCTGTTCTCTTTCAGAGGTACGCACATGCATTTGAACTAGGAACGTTCACTTTACTCGTCATCTGGTTGCCATATCATTTCTCACTCTTTCAACATGAAGGCAAGAGAGACCTGAGTAAAGGCTGAACTTTCTAAACAGTTGCTCTTATCACTTTTTGACTGCTGAAACAAGTGGAACGTTTATGGTCTAACTGCAGCTATAAACTGGCGCTAGCTGAAAATGTGGTTCCCACATTTGTTAAAGTGGCAACAAATCCAAAGGTACAAAAAAAGCCCCACACTCGCACATTCTCTTTGTTTTTCATCTCTTTACACTCCAGCCTAGAGCCGGCTTTCCTTCTAACAACATCCTGTGATGACGCTGATGGTGATAAAGACAATAGTTAAGTTTATGATGTTGAACTCCGGGGAAAAGGAAGGTTTTAGAAAGTGCAGGTTCTGGCCCTGCATTACAGAACTCCTGCCAAATCTGCCTCATCCTGAGGAAGGGAAAGGCTTTTGATAGAATCCGTCTGCTCAGAGAGGAAACATAGTATAGAGCACATGCACCAGGGGTAGAGACATCCACTACTCCGTATAGCGCCTTGGGGTGCAGCAGTAAAATTAAGGTGAAGAGTGAGTGGAGTAAATTTGTCCAGCCTGTGAGAGGACAGAGGGTGACTTTAACCCTGAATAATACCTCGAGGGGAAATTTAAAAGCACCTCTGAAGTAACTCTTCTCTGAACATCCCTGCTGAGCCACAGTCCGTTGCTTTTTATATTGCCTTTGATTGAGGGTCAATAGAGCAAATGGGGAGGAAAGAGACTGCATTTGGTCATGTTCCAGCTCTGTTTCAGCTTTCACCTTTCCCAAAATTCAAAGAGCTTTAATAGAAATACATATCAATGCTTTTGTAGAGTATCACAAGACAAGTTTTTTTTTCTTTAACATTTTTTTGTGGCCAGTCTAAAACATTTCCTTCACATCTGAGTACAGCTGAGTACAGCTTTAAAACTCTAGTTTAAGATAATGTAAAGTCTAACTTTGTTGATATTCAGTTTTTTTAGTAGTGATGTGTTTACAGTGCTATCCTAAATCTTGAGCCACATCTCATTTTTTAAATATTTCATGTCCAAGGAGCCTTTTTCTTTAGACATGAGGTTTTTTTCACTCATTTTCAGTCCTGACCTTTTACTTGACCATTTTCAGACTGTTTTGTTTGAGCTGCACACTTTAAAAAATCTGAGGAAACTCAACAAGTGAAGGAGTGGCAGGACTAAAAAGTATCCACAGCAGGTGAACATTATCTGTTCATTCATCATTCTTTTGTTTTTAATTAATTTATTATTTTTAAATATGAGGAAAGATCTGAAACAGGACCTGAGAGATGACTTCATTCAGTTGATCCATCTACTGAACAAATGAGCCTAAGCAGCATCAGAAATGGTCTTAATGGGAGTTGTTAAGAAGTCATTCTTAAGAAAGGGAAACGGGGAGAAAAGGCAAATTACACAAGACCTGGTCTAAAACTCAGTGGCAACAGTCTTATGACATCTTTTGGATTTTTGGTTTAATATGTGCAGAGAAGACCATGAAAGAAGTGCGTGTCTAAAGCCATCTGTAAAACACAATGGAAGCTCTGTCGTGATTTAGAGCTGTATTTCAGCCAGTGCTGTTGGGGATCTTGTCAAAATTGATGGAATTATGAACGCTGAAAAGTACCAACAGATTTTGATTCACCATGAAATACCATCTGGAAAGCATCTGATTGGCAAAAGCTTTGTTTTTAGCATGACAATAATACCAAACACTGCCAATGAAGTAAAAGCATACCCAGATTTTAAAAAAACATGCATTGGAAAACTATTGGTCGTGCATTGGCCTCCCCAGAGCCTGGACATGAACATTATTAAAGCAGTGTGTGATCATTTTGAAGAATTTTGAGAATGAAACAAAAGGTAGAAATCGCCAAAGAAGAGCTTTGGATGTTCTTCAAGATGCCTGAAGAAATATTCCTAAAAATCATATACGTGCTCTATTTTTGTCCAACAATCAAATGTTTCTGTGTGTGTGCAAGCGCTTGAGGACAGTATGGCAGACAAAAACTTCATCGCTACAACATTCCAGACATAAATCCAGTTGACACATCCATAAAGGTAATCTAAAGCCATCAAAAGACAATCCGTTTCATCCCAGTGTGATACAAAACGCAGCATATAACCTACTTTGCTGTATCAGCTTGCACCCTTAACACTTTGAAGCCTGGGGGAACAGTAAAGCTGTCCTTGGCTCTCGTCTGCCTGATCATTACTCACGCTGAAAAAGCTCGGCTGAGACTTTAATATCACCCCTTTTGCATCTCCCCCATCAGATTACTCCATAATGAAAACCTTCAGCGATTTCCAATGATCAACAGCAGACGCTGTCATTCGGCCAGTTTGATTTCATTACTCCACTTTGTCCTCGTGACCCCTGCAGGCCAGACCAGTAGACCCCTGTGCTGGCAAGTGCGAGCATGTTGATATGAGAAGCAGATGGGGTTTGTGTGAACTGCCAGTAGATAAAAATGCTTGTGTCAAGTGACTGGAAGGGTAGGGGTCTTTTCAGCCTGGTGATAGTGGAGTCAGAGTCACCTGTTTTGGGTTGAAGAACCTGCTTCTCCATTCGAGCCATGATCTGCTGCACCGCTGGGATTTCAAAAGCGGAAGTCCACTCTGTAGCAGGAAAACTCACGGCCATAAATCTCAGCAGATGCACAAGAAAAAGCAGTTGTGGGGGGTTGACACAAATGCACACATGCACACACCTACCAAGCGGTTCTTCCCTAAAGGTTTGGGCAACATCTGGCGATTGCATGTTTCTGATGAGCAGATTGTATCTGTAATGGAGGCAGAGGAGGGAGGAATGCTAACGTTTGTTCGTATGTGTGTGTGTGTGCAGCCGAGACAGAGGAAGACTCAACCTAAGAGCAGGCTTACTGAAAAGATGACCAAATGAAGAACAGAGAAACAGAATAGATATCGTGTTTACCAGAACAGGCCTTGCCTCCCGCTTGGTGGGAGAAATTATGGTCTCAACCGGAATCCATGCACTTTGTGCTGCCAGATATTATGTGAAACTGGTGGAGAATCTTTGAGGCCTGCAGGCTCAATTTGTAGAATTTTAAAAGCAGCTAACACGGATGCTGTTGAACTCCTAACATAGATCTGAAAGGCTTTAAACAAGATGCGGTTGTCCTTCTGCCAATCTTTCACACATCTTAATAATACTTAAGACCTTCTTTTCTTAATAGACAGTCATCAGACTACTTTAGAGGATTAACTCATGTATTAAGAACAATTATGTCAGAATTACTTCTTATTTTTCAAATTCGATCCACGGTTCTGTGACAGAGAAACCTGTCTTGGCTTGTGTTGAGATAGTTTTAGTTTAATGGGTTATATGAATATGTACAGATAGGTGAATTTAAAATATTAAACTGATGCTACATCATTGCATTATAAACTAAAAATGACACTAATACACCAGAAGAAAAAAGAAAGTTGTTTTTTCTTTCTTTTTTCAAGAAAATTGCTTCAGTACAGGAAATGTTCCTTATACCTCTTATGTAATGTTTTCTGATGTTGATATTAAATGATCACAAATGCAACAACAACTGACTGATCATAAAAAAATTGGCCCGTTATGAGTTTGCTTTTTTTTTTTTGCTTTTAAAAAAAAAAAAAAAAAAAAAATATATATATATATATATATATATATATATATATATATATATATTAGGGGTGCAACGATATTCGTATCGATATTGAACCGTTCGATACAGTGCTTTCGGTTCGGTACGCATATGTATCGAACAATACAACATTTGTAATTTATTTTATCAACTTTCCTTCCGACGATGCTGTCTGTGTTGAGCACTCAGTGAATCTGCGTTCGACTACTCCGCCTAGGCTGCACTGTCGAGCGCAGATCCACTGAGCGCTCAACACAGACAGCATAGTCAGAGATGAACCTGAAAGCACTAGTGGGAACACAACGAATATGACTGCACATTTACGCCGACATCATCCTAGTGCAAAGACAAAAACAACAAGCATGCTACTAACTTTAGCCGAGTCATTTAGACAGCTGTTAGCACATGATTCTCCTTATGCTGCTGAGAATATAGCCCAGAAGAAGCGGATAGTATAGCTTTTATTTTGGAAAGAGCCATTTCTCTGTAATAAACTCTCTTTTCCAAAGATGCATGATTCCTCAATCAGATACAGGGCTTGCAATATCGCTAGCCCGACGTCCTGGAGCTAGCGATTTTTTTCAGTCGGGCTACCAAAATCTATCTCTTCCCTGCCCGTCGGGCTATTGTAGGAAGGAAAAATATATTTCAATGCTTTTGCATTCTTTCAGAAATGTAGCTGGGTAATTATGTCATTGGCATCTGTGAGCCACTGTCAATATGTAACATATTGAAATCACGTTTGAATTTGCGCTTGTTTTTTTGCTTTCACTTTGCAATCGTGCGAACTGTGTATAGAGAGCGACAGCACTGATCTGTGAGTGATGATAATTTGTGCACCAATTCCTCTGACATCGTCTTATTAATCGTTAGCTTACTATGCAAACATGACAAGTGAAATCTCCCGCAGCAAGCTTAAACATGTGAGAGGTTGATCGCGCAGAGAATCGCTGAGCTTATGTGAGTGCGTGTGTAAAAGCATTTCAGTTCTGCTGAGCCAAATAAGACAGGTTGGGGTGAAGAAGTGACAGCCAAAGAAAAGCTTACCACAAAACGGAGAAGTTATGACAAATCAGACTATAAGGCAAAAAGAAAGTGCAGCTTTATGGTTTCATGGACAAAAGAATTTCTGTGGCTGCAATATGACGAGCTAAATAACCAGGGCTGCACATAAGTGGTCCGCAGGTGCGCATTCGCTGTCAAAATAAAAAACACGCACAAGGGTTAGGGTTAAATTTAAAAACTGTACTTTTGAGTTAAAATATATATTTATAATTTTAATAAATGACAAATTAAAAAGGCATGAACATTTTTTTTGTATCGAAAAAATATCGAACCGTGACACCAAAGTATCGAACCGAACCGAACCGTGAATTTTGTGTATCGTTGCACCCCTAATATATATATATATATATATATATATATATATATATATATATACACACAAGCTAAATTTGTTTGTTTTCCGGAACCCACAGCAAAGCCTGTAAATTATGTAGACCTCATCTTGTAAAATACAAAACGTTTAATACATCTCTGTTAATTTGGACAGTTACAGCTAACTCAAAAGAAATAATTAAGTAATTTTTTTCTTAAATTTCTATTGGAGTGTAAGAGAAAACCCAAGCATCACAGAAGGTCTATTTACCTTCTGTGATGTAATGGTGTGAATATTGAATATTGTAATTCCTTATTTTGAATAAATTCAGAGTTATTATATAAATTTTTTATGTTTGTTTGTTGTTTTTTGATTTTCAGACGAGGTTTTAAGTAGTTATTATATTTTTTTGTGTACCCTGTCTTTAATTTTAGTTTTAACACCAGCAATTCTGCAGATTAACAGCCCACCCAAGAGAAAAGATCATTGGCCAGCACATATTCATCAACAAATGGAAGGTCATAGCTTAACCAACACACTATCAATTATCCCTGTGCACTCCATAAAATTAGGTCTCCCTGGGCCAAAACAGGGCCCAACCAGACAACAGTAGTCCCCTGACAGTTCCCCCTTTTTCTTTGCCAATTTAACCTGAGGCCCTTTCCCATCCCATACCACCCACTGAGCGTGACACGCCGCCTGTAAACAGCTACAGCCCTACAGGCGACGGGAGAAGAGGACTTCCCCACAAAAGAGGAGAAACAATCAAAAATAACAAGTCTACACTTGCGTGTGAGTCAGCACCCTGCGAAAGCTTGAGCTTGATGTTTTGCTTGAAGGTTTTTATTTGCGCTGTAGTGGGATCTGAGGTCACCGTGGAACCTGCAGCAAAGTACTCGAAACACTCTTTGGCTTAGCTTACGATCCGACTTGATTACACAGACTAATGTTTTATTTAACTGCGACTCTTCTGAAGCCTCAGAACTGCTCACGTGATAGCTGCCTCACTCCGGTGTGACTTTAGCCTGTAAAACTGCTGCTGCTGTTTGTTCCTGCTTGTATGACACACTGTTGGTTTGCTGCAAAGAGACAGACAGGCTGTCAGGAGCTCCTGGGTAACTGTGGGCTATTCCCTGATGGGCTCCGTGGAAGGTAATGGGCCTGCCATATTTCACTCACTCACTCTCACACACACACTGAACAGAACATTCAGGACCCTTTGCTTTTAAAGCTGGATTGGAAACAGAAGGTGTTCTGTGAGGCTGTTTGATTGGCGACATGTGTTGGGAATGGCACAAGTTTCTTTTTCTAGCATGGGGAGCCTTTGATTCTTCACAAAGTGTCTTTGAGGCATCTGTCCTTCGTGAGGCATCTTCTCATGCAGCAACACCGTTTACCCCAGATTGCTTTATGGAAGCCATGAGAGAGTCAGCGGGAGTTCAACGCCGAGCTAAGCTGGGAAAACAAATGTGAGAATAAATAAAATCAACAAATGTAATTTCATCTTGTTTTCATGCGTGGACAAGGAATTACACGTACTTGACCGGCTTTGAAATGGTAATGCATTGTTTGAAGTGTTCTGGTAAACAAAGCAGCACAACATATGCAAATATGTGGTCGCCGGGTTTGATAATAATCTCTCCTCCCAAATTCGGGTTGTTTCAGTGTTTTCAACATCAAATAAGTGAATTATTCTACGGAGCATCTACTTGTGCAATAGCATTTATAATTAGTGTTTCCATCCCTCCTGCTGCCTTCTGCTTCGCCCCACCTTTAACTGCAGCGGTGATTACAGTTCTGAGAAGCGGCGTGTGCCCTCTGACACCGAACAAAAGGTTTGCTTTCCAGCTGCAAAACATCGAGTGAGCTGTTGTGCATCCCGTACAGCGAACCTATGCTGCGTTGTCATTTTTGACACACGCGCACTTGATCTATGTGTACTCGCTCTGCCTTCACTATCCTGGGTAGTAAAAGACACGACGCTCCGGTATTGCTCACTATTTATGGATTTATGGATTTATACAGAGCATCCCAGGCTGCACGTTCTGCTGGGTGGATGGAGGAGGTGAGGTGGCACCAGCAAAGCGTCTCAGTTGAAAATCTACATGGGAATAAATCCTATAATCTCTCCCCAGTTTGCACACTAGACTGGCTGAGAGCAATTACTCCGACAAAGAAAACATTTTTTCCCCCTTCTTCTTCTTTTTCTTCTTTCTCCTCCTTGCCTTCTATCATCCTCTCGGCCTTGTGTCAAATTAATCCTCTGAACTTTCCTAAAGATCTTCGTCTATTTCCGTTTTTCTTCTAAGAATGCAGGCAGTCTGTCTTTTTTTTCCTTCTTCTCCCCTATCTTTTTCAAATATGGCACCCGGGAGAGGAGATTGCCTTCCAAATGAAACAGCTGTCAAGAATTCCCAATGTCTCAGTGCGCTTTCTCCCCCTTTGTTCTACCTGACCCCCTCCCATCTCCCAACCCCTCTTGCGGAGAGAAAGCGAGACGGAGGTGAACGAAGGCCTTATCTCCTCTCTCCTCTCGGTGGGATCCTCACAGGTGCTGAGTGATGGGAGAACGGGAAGGTGGGGGTCCTCGAGAGGAAGTGGGAGGCGAGGAAAGAAAGAATGGTGGATTAAACAGAGGAAAGCTTCCCTCTTTTTGACAGGCAGCAGAAGGGAGAGGAGAGGTGGGACCACGGATTATTTAATGATGGAGGAAAGGGGGTGGTGGTGGGAGCCTGACACCTGTGGGGGAGTATTTAGGGAGGGGAGCCCTGCAAGAAAGAAGGTGACCATCTGTTGCAGTCACAGGCGATGGAGACGGGAGAGCCTTCAACCCGGTCCAAAAATGTTAATGGGTGCGCCGTGTATGCATATCAAACGCACATCTGCACGAGAAGCAGCATTCGCCTTCTGACTGCACATACATGGCCGGATGTTTGCTGTACGTCACTGATTAGCATCATCACTCAAGGCAGTTTCGGTCTCCCCTCCATGTAATGCCAAAGCTTCATTGTTGTTTCATTATTGTATTATTGATCCTACCTTTAATTGACCCGGTAGCATGAATGCCCCCAAACCAAACAATCCATACTCTAAGTGACTCTAATTTGATTTTTGTTTTGTTTCTGTTTTAAACATTAATCTGAATTTGATTGTGGATGCATCGGAGCGAGGATGATGAATTGTTTGTTTCATAATAGCTGCCATACGACAAGGTTACAGAACTTAACTTTTGAAGAGAACAAGCTAGTCCCGCATGCTGTACAGAGACATGTTGTTAGTTAGGAGTAGGGTTTGTGCAATGGTTTTACATTGACTCCAGAAAAAAAAGATCAAAGCATTAAAAGCATTGCTCATATGGAGATAATTATATAGTAATGATTAAGAGAAGCAGGAGGGGGGACATAAATATATCATACCTGCAATTTTGTATTCTCTAATATGGATAAAAAATAGATGTTTAAGCTCTCAGAGCAGAACTTTGATGGCATCACTGATGGCTGGAGGAAGGCAGTTGTTTGTAATAGTGGAAGAAACCATTTCGTCTCCTAATACTTTTCAGTATTTAGCCAAGGGCACCATCGCTCCATGTTCATGTGAAAAAGCCTGTGCTCTGTGCGAGTGGTGATGGGGGCAAATCATTGGTGTTCGCAGCTCACAAAGGAGACTCCTAATAAAATGGTTTTTTTTGTCATACACCAATAAACCACATGATATGAACCACTGCTGTTCATATCACACCAATACATGTTCTGCTGAGAAAATCATAGGTCCTGCCCTTTATGTGTACGCTTCTTAAACAGCATCAGCACAAACGCTGTTGCTGACCTAGCACACACTTGCACAATGCTTGCTGCCACAAAAACAAAGAAGGCCAGGAACAGCTCCATGAACAATGCAAAGAGCCCAAACCTTGCCCTGAAGGACCCATAGGATCCACTGCCAACATCCTGATGGCAGAGATCACAACCTCAGGGTCTACATCTATGACCGGATGAGGGGATTGGTTTGTCAGATGGTTTTATTGTCATAGTTTATGGGTTTGTTTATTACGAGTTGTAGATGTAAACATAATTTCTAGCCTAGCAGGGGTAAATGTTTTCAGACATTGCCGTTTAGAACATATATCCTTCAGATGTGGCCGGCGTGCACTGCCCTGTACATTTCTACAGCGCATGTGGACTCCATCGCAGTGACGACCTGTGCCTGGTTTCTTCTGCACTGACAGTGAGTATCTTTAATGGTGACGGTGTTTTGTTTTTCCTGTCTCTGGGGAGAGATAATTGGGGAGGGGGGGGGGCGCTCCCCCTCTGAGGTGAACGGGCCAGAAGAGGCTCTGTAAACATGGGGGAATGAAGATTAATCACACACTAGAGATGGTGTTCCCACTTTAATAATCAGTATTGATTACTGTCACCTTACATCTGCGCCAACAGCTGCTGCGAGGGGGGCCTGTCGCCCAAGGCTGGTCCACCTCACACTTCCCCTATTAAATCATTGTGTATTCACTGGAGAATAGTAGGATAAGCGTGGAATGCAAACCAATAGATATTCCTTATTGTCCATCAAACAATAATACTGCACAATACTACTTTAGCTTTGTTGCCTCACAGTGCAGACCAACCTTAATTTCAGGGATGTCAGTTTGTTTCACAGGTACAGGTTAAATCTGACTTCCTTCTTTTACATAAATATACTGCATTTGGCATTTTTCGACCACACTTTGTTACCCTCACCTCTGTGAACATGCAAATAGTAAAAGAACTTGAACTATAATTGAGTCGCGATATTAAAACAACCTATTAGATGCTGGTTGAGTCTTGTTTGTGTTCCCATTGGTTACTTCCTGCTTTATTCTGGTTATTGCCTTTCATTGTGCAGCTTTATTATTTGCTTCCTGTCCTTGTTCTCTTCCCACCTTTGTGATTCCTCAGTTGATTTCACCTCTTCCTTGTTATCCTGCTTTTCTTTGGGCATCTTGAGTTCAAAATCCGGGTCAACCTCATGAGTTCTTTGTCCTTGAGTCCACCTCCTTGCAGGGCACAATATCCTGCTAAGGGCCTATGGCGAAGGTGAGGGGGCTGTATATTCTGGAAAAATATTTAAGTACATCTCAAAGACACATCCCCAGAGATGCCTGGACAAAAGGTTTTCCAGCAGATACTGTTGGCTAATTGTTCGCCCAGTTCTTACTGGTCCCTTTAGACCTGAGTAATTGTAAAATCAATGTAACATTATCGAAATGTTGATTATTTACATGTGGCAAACCTGCACCGCCAGCACTAAGTTATCAAGTTTCTACTTGTGAAAAAGTTCAGTGGATTGCTGTTAACCGCGCCAAGTTTCCTTGATCCTTTGAATGTTAGTAGCAAGTGCAGTTGTCATAATCATGGTTGAATTCGGTGTCTTTGCACATCCCACACATGCTCGATTGGATTGAGATATTGGGAATTTGGAGGCCAAGTCAACACCTCAAACTTGTTGTTGTGCTCCTTAAACCATTCATGAACCATTTTTGCTTTGAAACAGGGTGCATTATCCTGCAGTAATAGTAATAGTAATAGGTTGTATGTCTCAAAGTAACATCCACATTGAATGCAGGGCCCAAGGTTTCAAATTCAAATTCAAATTCAAATTTTATTTGTCACGTACACAGTCATACACAGTACGATATGCAGTGAAATGCTTAGACAACTGCTCGTGACCTAAAGAAAACAAAAGAAAAAAAAAGGCTATGAATAAGATAGGAAATAAAGGTTAAAAATGAAATAACTGTACAACACAAATTAGAATGAAGGGTACATTTAACTGGGAAAGAATAAGATAAAATATATAAATTAAAGTTGAAAATAAAATAACTGTACAACAAAATACACAATACACAGTATAGAACTATATAAGAATGTATGAAGAAATATAAATAAATAAATAAATATATATATACTAAATAACAGCAGCTGTACAAGTATTAACTGGAAATGAAGAATATAGTGACCAGTGTTGTGCAATCCACATTATGTCTTGTGCAGTGCAAATATGCTTAAAGTGATTTAAGTGATGAAGTGAAAACAATGTCCAGAATGTCCAGTGTGTGTGTAAGAACCATATGTGTGGGTCAGTACTGTGTGGTGGTGTGATTGAGAGACCGTATCGCCTGCGGGAAGAAGCTCCTCCTCAGTCTCTCTGTGTTGGTCTTCAGGGAGCGGAATCGCTTTCCTGACCTCAACAGAGAGAACAGTCTGTTGTTGGGTTGGCTGAGGTCCTTCACGATCTTCCTGGCCTTGGTCCAGCACCGCCTGCTGTAGATTGAGTGCAGGTCAGGGAGCTCGGAGCGGATGGTGCGCTCAGCTGACCGCACAACCCTCTGTAGAGCTCGTCTGTCCTGCATGGTGCTGTTCCCGAACCAGGTTAAGATGTTTCCCGTCATGTTTCCCATTGCCCAAAGCATCACATTGCTCTCTGCTCTCTTGATTTCTTCCCATAGTGCATCCAGTTGCCAGTGACGAACATCCACCAGGTAATCCACATGATGTAAAAGAAAACATGATTCATCAGACCAGGACACCTTCTTCCATCTGTGGTCCAATTTTGATGCTAACATGCCCATAGGCAGTGGACAGGGGTGGGGCCATCATGGACATCCTGACTGGTCACAGGTATGCTGCCCCACATGCAACAAACTATTACAAATTTGACCACTTTTGATAGATACTGACCAATGCAGATTGGGAACAGACAACCTTAGGTTTAGAGATGCTCTGACCCAGTTGTCTAGCAACGACATTTTGATCTTTGTCAAAAGAACTCAAGTCCTTATGCTTTACCATTTTTCCTGCTTCTAACTCATGAACTCAGAGGACAGAATGTTCACTCACTCCCAAATATGTCCCACCCACTAACAGGTGCCATGATGAAGAGATAATCAGTGTTATTCACTTTGCCTGTCAGTGCTCATAATCTTACACCTGATCAGTGCATACAGTCCCGACTTTGCCTTTGTTAGAGCTCTATGTAGTTTTTCTTCTAATCTTTTTAATGCTTGTTTTGTTTGGCCCTATTTGGACTTTTTGATATTCTTCTTAGTACTTGTTTCTGCCATTAAAGAATTGTTCTTGTTTATTTTGTCTCTCTCCAGTGTCACTCTGGGTTTGCCACCACAATACACAATTTTTAATTCATTGTCACTGACCAGAATCCTGCGTAGCAGATGAATACTGCGAAAGAGAATTGCCATCCTCTTTCTTTTAATCATTTACATCATGGGTTGTACACCATGAGCTACTGCGCTGAAGTTAGAATGCTGAGGAAGACTACTCAGCACTTCCAGAGGAGATGACTGAACTGTAACACATGCTGCTGTGCTATTGCATCCTGGCACATAGTGTGCTGAAAATTCATCAGGCTTTCAACCACACAAACACAGTTATCATTTACCACCTGCCCTGTTTGCCAGATTTACCTTCCTACAGCTTCATCCACTTCTCTAAAATGACACTCAAATTTAAGGATGACCATTTTGGCACAGAGAGTAATACATAAATAGCAGCCACAACAAAAAGTGATGCATAGGTGTACAGAAAGAAATCGTAAAGGGCTAATGTGCCAGGATGAAATAGTATAGGCATAAACAAGACTGCACTACTAAATTAACCAAATACAGCACTTCAGATTCATCTCCTTAGGAGACAGACTCTTCCTTATCAGTAGCAAAACATATAAACAGTGATGCAAACACTGACTGTAAAGTGTTGCATAAATGTCATAATTCTGTCCCAGATTTCTAATGTGAAAGAAAATAAAAAAGGAGCAAGGAAAAAGCCCCGTTCTTCATAAATACAAGCTTTTATTTCCATCACTGGAATATGGGAGGAACTATTTAACTTTCCTGCAGATGTTAAGGAGGACCGAAGGCCTGACAAAAGGCTATTCATTCCCTCTCTGTGCTTGTTGCTATTAATCCCTCCTACTGCACAAATTTCGGTTTCCTGAATAAATAATACTTTTGTTTCAGGCAGTCACACAGGCAGTAACTGTTTGGTTAACAGTCTCCAGTTTCATACAAGATGTTCCATCGAATCCAAAATGCATGATCTCCTGAAGGTTTTTCCTGGAGCATCTCCCCACTGCCCCCCCAACTAAACCCCACTTCAACTCGCCCCTCCAAACTGCATTTTTCACAGTCACAGAGACAGAGAGTGTTGAAGATTGATAAATAAATAAAAACAACTTCAATAATTCCTGACCTCTGACCCGGAGCTGAGGCATGCTGTTGTAAAGGGGCTTTGCGCAGACATGGGGCTCGTGGGTAATGAGAATGGAACAGCAGTGGGGCTTCTCTGAATGAGAACATGGGGTGCCGTGACCCCAGGACGGCCTTCCTCCATCTCCAGAGCCTGGGGCAGGAAGGCTGGGAGATTGAAAGCCAGTAGGGACCGTTTGATTGGCATCTACACTGTGTTGTTCTGAGCAACTGAGAAAAAGCCTAATTCAGGACTTTTAAACAATGTTACACTGTAGATAAAAACAGACGAGTGACTGGAAATGTGTTTGAGAATGTCGCACCTTGGCAACCGCACGAGCCGGGTTTTGCGTCCAATTTATTTTACTGGAATAATTACACAGCCATGTTGTCATGTGTACATACGAGCCTGCCCACTTGGCCAAGGTCCATTAAAACTATTGAAACAGATTCCCCTCTCAGATAATTATGTGGCAAAACAACAGATCAATGAAAGCATTTATTCGGAATAGCTTTTAAAGTGGAGTTCATTCATGCATTTCTGTAAACATCAGGGGACAGAGAGCAAGGTGGAAGATGTGATGATTGTTACTTTGTGCGAACCGTAATAATGATGAACTCTCAGTCTATTCCTTCTGCACTTATTGAACAGGGCCGTTATTCAAATAGACGGGGTGCATTGCAGATGCATGTAAGTCAGAAAAATTTCAAAGTGTCGTCTGAATAGATGTGAATTAAACTTCCGAATGAGAGCACTGATTAATCTATTAAAAGTTAACTTGAATTATTTTAAGTATTTCTCAAAAGCACAAGGGTGTGAAAGCAATGATAATAATAATAAAAAAAAACACAGGCATCTTGCAGTTTTCCACCGTAATGCTTCAGACTGACTGATTGATGACACTTGAGGGTGAATAGGTTCCTCTGAGAACAACAAAGCACAGAAACTGAGCTTTCACATCCTGTGTTTACCGAATGGCAGAGAATCACGAAGAATGATAGAGATAACTGAAAACTCAATAACATCTGTAATTTTCCTTCTGTTAGTTGTTTTCTTTGCCTCCCAAAAGACAATTTTTTTTGCTCTAAGGTAGTCAATAGTGACTGCCTTTTAGATCCCACTGTTTGATGAATTAGAAGTAAACAAACTGAGCTGCTGCCATGATTACAAGTGCTGCTCCCTTCTTATATTTACTGGGCGAGGGTACAAATAATGATGGGTTATGTTGCCTGACTAAGACTGCTATTATTCATATCGGAAATGTATCTCTGATTTTAGGTCAGCTCTCCTGACAGCGCTGGCTTGTCTGCTTGGTTTTCGAGGTGTGAAATGCTAGATGATTGCCATCAAAGAAGCGATGCGAGAGGAGGGGTTTTGGGGGAGGACATAATTGTGTGTCTTTTCACTCTGCTTATCTCTGTTAATAATCATCCCTGTGTGGATGTATGAAAATGTGCTCCTCAAGTGTCAGGAACATCTATCAGCATGTCTAATGGAGGTCCCGGTCAATAAAAAATGCATCAACTGATTCAGATGTGAGGGGGCAAAACACAAGCCTTAGAATTATTTATGGCGGGAGCGAATCGGCCATTGTAACTCATTTTTTGCATTTTAAATGATTCGTGTCAGCTGTGTGACAGAGAAATGTGACTCCTCAATTCTAATGACCGGTAACTCAGCTAATTGCTCCACATACGAGCGATCACTTCAGTTATGGCAATGTGGAAAAAATTTAGATATGGTTGAAAATATTCCTAGGAGGGTTAGGACCCCAACGGAAAACACTGAGACCGATCTGACATTTCTTCTCTGGGAGTAAGTTAGGTCTACCTCACTTCAGGTAGAATCAAAGTTACAACTTACTGAAAGCATTTTGCATTTGTAGGGATCAGATTCTGCGTAGCAAATGGCAAGGGACTAAGTCACCCCCCTCCCTAATAACAGAAAGGTAGGCAAGGCATTCTTTGTATTCTAGGCAGCTTCTAGAATACTCAACTTAATGCCAATCTTCTTCTTTTGGGTATTTCCCTTAGAGTCACACCGACCCTCATGCCTGGCATCTGCATCTTCAGCATCTTTCATCCAGCATATCCGCTATCCCTCCTCCTTATGTGTTTAAACTATCTCAACCCTAACTCTTTAACTTTATCTCCAAGCTGCTCAACCTGAGCTCGTTTCTAATCCCGCCCGTCCTGCTCACTCCCAACCTTCACACCTCCAGCTCTGCCTCCTGTTTTTGTTGGTGGCACCATCTCCAAACCACACATCAATAGCAGATCTCGCTATCATTTTGTAAACCTTCCCTTGCTCTCTTCCTGCTATCCTTCTGTCGCAAATCACTCCTGATACTCATTTCCACATGCTTTCTTGTAGAAAGTCCATTGCTTTGGTAATAGGAACTTAAGCGCAGAGCGGTTAGACGTCTCCAAAAACAGTTTATTTACAGCACTAGTGCACGATATATACAGTGAAGGGAAATCCAAACTCCAGGGAATCACGGGGGAGCTCTCTCACACTCGCTCACGTCTTCTTGCCCAAACTCACACACGTTCACACGGCAGGGAGGTCACAGGTCCGGGGAGGAAAGTCTCTGTAGCAGAAGAAAGGGAAGTCACTCACAAATCACAGGTTCACAGGAGCTGGGAGAATCACTAACGTCTGTAGTACAATCATCCAGCGACGAGAGGATCTGTGTTCCAGCCTCAAATAGTGCTCCTAGGTGATCACAGCTGATTGTTGTCAGGTGTGTGGGCCAAGGGCGGGAGCCCACAGTGAGCTCCGCCCAGGCAGAGAGGGAGAGAGAGAGAGAGAAAACCAAACAACACATGTAGCCTTGTGGGGCCGGCCGGGCAGGCACGGAGACCATGACACTTTGGATGGTTGATCCAACGTATTTCATCCATCTTCAGTACTTCTACCTCTTGTATCTTCAATGCTATACTTGCCTGTCTTTGTATCACACTGATTTTCTTTGTTCTTCGCCTACACCACCTTTCATATCTAGTTCCTCCAAAATATACCTTCAAGTCAAATGTATATCTACTAAATGAAACATAGTCCTGCATCATATCTTGTTTAGATGACCTGCCTGACTGAGCTAACCACTGTTCTTACACTTTAGTAACTGTTTGGTTAACCTTTGACACAAGCATCCAAACGCTGGAAGGAGGCAAACAGCTCACTAAAATCAATGTTAAACAACAATCTGACTGTATATCTAAAAATGCTTATATAACCTGGCCTTTCTGCTTCGGTGTGTACTGTGGTACACGCTCAAATAAACTATTGAAAGAGGGAAGGTTGTCTTACTCGACTAGCATCTAAAAATATAAGCAGATTGTCCTTATGGCTGTGGGCAGACAGTAGTGAGTCAGTTTTTAATGAAATACTTACATAATTTAAAGCAGGAGAAATGTTTTAACCAATGTCAACATGATTAAAAGCTCAATTGTCCTCTCTAGCCACTTCAAGACCAAGGCTAGCCATAATGGCTAAAACCCTTTAAAGAAGGAGGACAATTAGCATTTTTCTCCTGACTATCTCCTCCTATTGCTCATCACAACCAACTTGCCTTATGCTACCAAAAGGACCCAAGATGGAATAAACCAGAATTATCCTTTAATTGAAAGTCGGAAGGTTTCATTAGTAAATGATCTTAAAATAAAGGCAGACCCTAATCATGGCTGTGGGCAAGGCATTAGTAAGTTAGTCACTCCTGATGAGATCCTTAAATAAATTAAATGTACAAGTTATCTTAAGGCTAGAATTATTAGAATAATTATACATTTACAGTACAGTGATTAAAAAGTTCCAGTGTCCTGCTGCTGCTTTCAGTGCAAGCTCTGAGCCATTAAAGCAAGATGAGGATGGGCATCTGTCCCCATCTTTTCTCAGAGTAATCCAGTCACATGGAAGGGAGATCAGATTGTATCACTTTTGGCAGAGTAATCCACTTCATATGTTCCTTGTAATAATTTTAAACAGGTAATCAGCCATTTGCAATGGATTATCCTTTGGGAGCAACCCTGCCGACCCTGTTAATCTATTATGATTCACCCTGATGTAATTTCATATTAAACTGGGTGACAATTCATTAAGTGGGTGCAGCAGCGCTCAAGTGCACAAACCACTGCAATTACAGCCCATAGTGAAGGGCCCTGACCCTGGAATGGCCCTGCAGTCACAACGACCAGTAATGCTAATGGAAGCAGAGGAGTGAGGGGGAAAGATGACTGTCATGCTTTCAGCAAAGGTCCTGACCGTTCTTACAGGTGAAGATGGGCCTCTCGTAATTATTCAGCGAGGACACGGACTGGAACATTAGGAATGACCAGAGGAAATGGAGATGAGATGGATAGTGAAATAGAAACAGAAGCAATGAGGATGAGTGCTTGCTGTGGAAATGTGGTTTAGAGGGTACAGCTTATGTAAGAGAGCTTTTTAATTGCTCGTCTTTTTATTTTATCTTTTATTTTCTTCGGTTGGTTCTGAGCAGTGTTTAGAAAAAGAAAGATATTTGAAATGACTTTCTGGGTAGTTGTCAAATCACTTGAAATCCAAGAGTAATGAGGCCAATCCAAGTTTTGTAGCCCCAGATGAATAAGACATTTACCGCCTTACATGTGATAATTTAGTTTTAAGTATAGCAATATTCCATGAAACCTACATGTCAAGGTTATTTTATGAGAATAGCTGCCTTTAATTTCAGCAGCTGAATCTCTCTGTTTTCACAGCTGCGTGGCCACACACTATGTCGCTCCAGCAAATTAAATGAGATCAGTGTTTGGAATACAGAATCCAAGTCTTCAGACATTACTGCATACTTGCTTTTAAGGAAGGGAGGGTTTTATAATTGATAACCAAAGGGATATTAATTTAGAAGATTAGAACTGTCATACTACGAGAGGCTCGGCCAGATCTTTCTGGTTCGCTGTTTTCACACAGGACTTATGGTTAAAATAAATCCTCTGAGAATGTTTATGCATCCGTAGACACATATTCCCAGACATGTTGCTCAAGATCGAGCCTGGCTGGGCTGCTGCATAAGCGCAGCAGTGAATGTAGGCGCAAAAGAGCCTGCAGAGTGTTTTGAATTGTGTCTTGTGAAGAGAATGCAGATGACATCCTTGGAATCTCTCCAATGACATAACTCAGGCAGACATAAGGAACCCCACTGAGGTGGAAGGAAATGGCTGCATGCATGCTCTGTGTCTCGCATTGCTTTGATCTGAGTGTTTTTTCTCTATATGGAAGTCAGAATGATCCGGTGTCTTTCTGTTCCTTCCCTCACCCTCAGTCAGTCACAGCAGATGGCTGTCCCTCCCCAAGCCTGGTTCTACCGGAGGTTTCGTCCTGTTAAAAGGGAGTTTTTCCTTCCCACTGTCGCCAAGTGCTTGCTCATAAGGGGTCATGTGATTGGTGGGGCCTTCTCTGTATTATTGTAGGGTCTTATGCTCACAATAAAAAAGCACACTGAGACAAGTGCCATTTAAATAAAATTGAATTGAACTGAATAAATTAGCTTAATCTTTTCTATGAATAACACACATAACAGTTAATTGGTCTCGCAAGCATAGGCAAAAAGTGAAAGCGATGTGTTGCATCAGAAATAACAGACATAAGAATAAAAAAAAAGTTAGAAATTTGATTACAGTTACTGAAAAAGTCTAAAAAAATTTGTTCATTTTGCACATTATTAAAAAGAAGCTTTGTGTGCAGAGAAAGTGCAGCTTGAGCAGCGCGTTAAGAGCTGCAATCGCACCTTCAGCTCTCCATCTGGGCCTGCTCAGGAGGTGCTCAGGCACAGTGTAGAAGCTGAAAAGTTGTAGGTTTACAAACCCTTAGGGCCAGTACACAATCCCTGTAGTTATATGCATAAAAGATTGGTAAATCACACTTAAAAATGCTCATGCAAACACACACACATATTCCACAGGTATCGCTAAAGGCAAATTATTTTACCTGTGTCTATAGCTGGACAGATTCAAATTTAAATAGTTTTTATTCCATGTCAGACAAACAACTGTTAACCCACTAACAATAATATTCAGTTCATATGCACTCAATTTTGTGCAAAATCAAATTAATTTCAGTTGCAACATTTCTCTCATCAGTGACACAAATATCTTTTTATCCACTTAAAATGAATTCTGATACTTTTTCTGCAGCATTATGAAATTCCTTTTATGTTTTTATGAAAAGCACTATAGGGTCCTGCTATAGTTTATAAGTTCTGTAGCCAAGTAAAAACAAAACAAAAGACAACAAAATCTAAGAAAATGTTATGCCCCAATGTTAAGAGAGTAACAAAAGAACAGAAGAGCTGACTTCAGTCACATCGCTGATGGCAGCAGTTACTGACACAAGTTTAGTTTTTTTTTCCACCAAAGTTTAATTATACTCAAGCAGGCACCCATTGGGAGAGACGTGTCACACCACCTCAGGGGGTGTCGAATCTCGCAGGTTAAACATAGAGCGAGAAGCGTGGGCCGCAAATCCACCTGCTATTCTCCATTACAGTCTGCTGAACGCATCAGAGAGAGAGAGATGGACAGACACAGACAAGCAAGTGTGTGTACTGTATACAGAAACATTTACATAGACATATGAAGGCGAGGATTTGTATGGAAACAGGTGGGAGGCTGCTTTCATTTCGCTCTAGGATTTTGAGTTTAGCATACAGCGATAGAAAGGACGGGAAGTAATTGTTTTCCCTGAAGATACCGCAGACTCCTCAGGCTGTCATGACTGCGAGATTTACTGCGGTATAAGAGCAGAGAGAAAGAAGGTGGGAGAGAAACACAATGTGACAGTGACACAGATAAGACACAGCACAGCCATATTTCCATCTGCTGTCAAACAGATGCTACGTCGCAGAAAAACACATCCAAGCAAAAAAATGTAAAGTCTCCAGAACTCATTGTGATATCGCTGTCACTATTTATCACAGCCAGCGTGCTGGCCATACTTTATGTTTTTGTTTTTATCCAAGCACAGATTAACTGTGCCTGAATTGTGATTCCTGCTGCAGATAATGAGATTATACTAGGAAAAAACAAACGCACACATCAACACAAGGTTAGAGTTTTGGGTGAGTAAACAAATATTTGTGTCAGGGGCACAGTTTATGTCAGAGAACCGGTAAGGACACAGAGTAGTCAACGGGTGTTTAATATGTATGCTATATACAGTATTAATTAAATAAGAGGCCTATAGAATCAACTGCAAGATATCCCTATTACAGCTGATTTACTGTGTGCTGTCAGATTTTTTTTAGCTTCTCAAGTCACACAATCCAGGTTTTGACAGCGGGGTGTAACCTGCAGGAGCTAAAACAGGATAAGTATGTGGCAACTGCCTTGTCTTGTAATGTTCATGAGTGAGCCAAGACAGAAATCCCACAAATGTAAGACTTTAAACCTCAAGCCTTAATGAGAAAAACAGTTTCCATGTAATTGTTATACAACTTCTAGATCAAGAATGTTAGGAGAAAGCACACTTAGAATAACAAGAGAAATAGACATGCTAGTCAGCTAGTTAGCGTGAAGCTGTGTAGTGATGCAATGCTAATGTCAGAATTCCAGCGTCCACTAAACAATAATCCAAACACTGAACAGAAACTCACTAACATATTGTTTTGCCTTTAACAGAAAGAGGTCCAAGTGACCAATGCTGAGGTTGTTACTCAAAGAAAGTAATGTATTACACATTACTCACTACTTTTCTTAAAAGTAATGCTGTTGGTTACTTAATTATTACATTACTATCCTGTTGCTCTGCAAATGACCTAAAACACATTGTCTCACAATTACCATTTAACAATATAAACCTGAGGCTCTCCTAAAAAGGACTCATGATCTACAATCTTTCTTTTAGAGTTTATGTATGTACATAAAGCCGACAACCCAAAGCAAAGATGAAAACCACCCCCAAAGAAACCTTAAAGTGATCGGCACAGACTGTAGAAACATGAACAGGTAGAAATGAAGGCTGCAATGCTGAAAGTCTGAATGCTCATCACTGCTTTTGTTACGTGCTTGAGATCTGGCTCTGGCTGCTTGGCTGGGCTCAGCATATACTCAGCTTTAACATCACTTTAGGTTCTTGGCTTGCTTTGTGTTAGCATGTCGTACAGATGCTTGCAAAGAGCTGAAGTTGTGCTAGCTGTATAATACAGTTTTTTCTGTCCTGGAGGTAGCTTTCATTTCACCATTGCACCCTTGTCCTTTGATGCAATAACAATAAAAGTAATGTCCTTATCTCTACTGTGCACCGTGCCACCATTTTTCACCTTCTGCACACAAACTGAAAGCTAATAGTAGTGTAAGCATGCAGGAAGAAAAAAAATGAAATGTTTTTGATGCAAGCTATTCAAAAAGATGAATCAATTCACGACTCTAACTTTCTGCCTCACAATTTCACAACAATAGTTCTTGAGATATTTTAGTCTGGAAATGATTGTCAGGTAGACAGTGTTATTCCCAGGCTCGGTGTGCTAGTGTGGCTAATAAAACATACGTATGCTTATTCCAAGGAAGAGCTGGCAATAGTTTTACCTACTAAAAAGGCTAATATGCATTTATCATTTTAGTCACTAAAAATGATTTTAGTTGTCCCATTGGCTTGCCAGGACAGCTATTGAATGTGTAGCACCTCCAGCAAAAAAACAGTGACATCACACTCAGGAAATTATGGGAGACAGCAGGAAGGAGCTGGCATAATTGGGTATACTTACACCTTTGGACACAGTTCGGTTGGCTGTGTCGACTCTATTACAGGTCAGTGATGGAATACCAGCTGGTGGGACAGATAGAAGGGAAAGGAAAATTTCCAGGAAGTGTATAACTATGTGTCTGGGGCAGTTTAACTGTCAAACTTTAACTCCTCCACTTGAGTTTGTATGCACAGGTGACACTCTGATGGCAGCCAATAAGTGCATCAGCACTGGTTAAATGCCAAATAGGTCTGTCGTGTAGTTGCCAATGGAATGAAATAACCCTAAAACAAGGTTTTATTAGTTAAGAAGACATCTGTGCGCTAGCAGATACTGGGTTACATGGAAATCCTACTCAAGCAAAAGGGAAAGTAACAGAGGTGTCTTTACTGATGTTTAGTTTCAGCTATTTCTGCAGAAAATGTAAATTAAAGCAAGAATGCAGCTCAGTCCATCATACTTATAATCCTGTGAGCATGAGACTGGCTGAGGCTGATCGTGGGAGACACCAGAGCTGATGAAACTCCTCCACAAGTGATGCTGCACACCACTTCGTCCAGACTAGGAGTCATGTGGAGAGCTTAAGGCTAGTTGCGCTGCTGCTGTTGCTAAGCTTCCACCGCTGTTGAACTGTGTAAGAGCAAAAAGACAGCTGCACAGAAAAAAAGAGAGTGGAGTGGGAGACAGAGAGGTGGCAGCAATGGGGAGCGAGGCAGGATTAGGAGGATGGATTTGGATGCTGGCTGAGAGTAGCCAAATGGTGAAAATTAAGGGAAAACAGTGAGCAGTAAGGCTTATCGAGGCAACTGAGATTTAGCAATGCCTGAAAGCTGTCTTCCACTGGATAGTGGGCAGCAAAACCCGAGTGCTGCTCCAGCTGATGCCCAGTATGCCTCAGTGAGAAAGATCCAGAAGTAACCTCCCACTATGCACAATATGCCTTAATATTTTTAAATCATGTCAAAGCCTCTACTTGTTAAATTAGCAATAGAAGATATGTCATTGTTATTTTAATAAGTATTTGAAAAGATGCTGAATAATGCACATTGTATTGTAAAGTTGACAATACTTACTTACTTTACCCCAAGTTCCTCTACAAGCAAGTTTTGCCACTCTCCAGCTATTTAGGTAATATTTATGGACATTAATTTGGGCAGTTATGTCGAAGCCCTATTCAAACAAATGAGGAGAGGGCCATAACTCTAATTTCCGTGACCACCTGGACATAGAGATTGCAGGTATATCATCATCGATCATCTGTTCATCCATTTTCAGCTGCTTGGTTCGGGTCATGGGGGCAACTGAGTACTGACACAATCAGTCTCTGCTCAGTTCGACAGTGCACTCTAACCAATGGCATGCTAATCCATGTCATAGGTACAAAAAGAAAAAAAGCAATTAGTGTCATTCCCTGCAGTTTTACTACAATAACAGCATGCAATATAACTAAAATTACCATTAATTTTAGTGTCATGTCCCCTTTTCTCCTATGCTCCTGGTTTAAATCACTATTAAAATCACTAAGCTAGAGGAGGCGTGTTATTTCCTTAGACTTTAATTGTACTTAAAAAAAACTGCTGATATCTTCTGAATTAATGTCTTGCAAAGAGACTGCAGTGTCTTTCAGTTTCATTTGTGATTCTATTAAAGTCTGCATCAAGAGCATGCAGCTCTCATTCATTTGAGCTCCATCTCATGTGGAGCGTTTATGATTACTGCGAAGAGAAAATAATTGAACCTGTGATTATATCATCATATCTGCTTACTGAGCACATTCTGGGTTGATTTCTCATATAAACAAACCAGAATTAAGGGAATATGTTTCTGAATGCACTTGCATGCATAGAGCTTATACAAAAAGCGAAAAAAAAACAACAACTCCAGAAACTAAACAAAACTGGTACACTTTTATCTTTACATCTCGCTTCAAACTCACAGCCCTCTCGGACTTAACAAAAGATTTGCCTATTTCCCAGACACAGCTGTCAACCTTTGGGTATTAGTGTCAGGGCAGCACGATGCGGAACACTGACCCATTCTTTCGTCTGGCATAGCAAATGGCGATGAGGGCTCTTCAAACATGCAGGATTTGATTCATTTTAATATTAAGCACATGCCCTGCTTCCTCAGTGGCTGCTGTCAAAACAAATGTTTTCCATAATTCAATCAAGTGTAGCTAACAAATGATCCATGACCATGTTTTTTTTGTTGTTGTTTGTTTATGAATCACCCTAGAAAGTGGATGATTTTTCAAAGTCCAAACAAAGCCTGCAACAAAGACTGCTTCCTCAGCTGCAGCCCGTTTAGCGAACATCTCCTCTCGTCCTCGTTACATTTGAGGCACCCCTTGCGAGC